>NC_080028.1:102128483-102823899 GCF_030020395.1 Manis pentadactyla
GCACATACAACATGTGTAGAGATCCACACATACCTCATTCCTTAGGCTGCTATAAACTGTTGAGTCCATCACCACCCCCTTCCTGCTATGACCTCCATTGCTGCCACAGTTATTACTAGAACATTCCATTTACTAAAACATTTTAGATATGTTTATTCTTTTTTTTTTTTTTTAGTTTTCACAGATTTAAAGCTTTATTTGCAAAGCATCAGCCCACTCTCCATGGGTGCTACACTTTCCGGGAATCACTGCTCTGCTTACAACCGCCCCCCCCACCTCGCTTATGTCGGCAATCTTCTGGACCTGCCTCTCTTCCCTTCTTCCCAACCTCAGTCCTTACTCAGAGCAAGTTAACAACCTTTGGGCATCCTTGTACACCTTCTCCCTCCTTTTTTAATTAGACAACAGATGTGCTTATTCTTTAACAGCAGAAGATAAACTACATGTCACATTCAGCAAAATAATTGCTTATGAGTCTTAATCCATTCTTCCACTTGTTCACCCAACAAATACTTAACACCAACTAAAACAGTTTCTTCCATCAAAGAACTCACTATCTAAAGACAGAAACAAGTTTGGAGCAAGGTCAATGCAGTACATACAAGGGCTTTAAGTGTTAAAAGAGAAAAAGCACTGAAAAATTCAGAGAATTAGGAAAAGTTTCTTGGAATTAGATATTTTAGCTGCAATCTCAAGAACAATAATATGAGAGAGGCAAGAGTAATGACTACTTCAATTTGGGGTATACTGAGTTTGAGAACCTGATGGACACAGAAGTCAAGACCTAGTGTCTATATGAACCTGAAGCTCAAAAAAACAATGCAGCCAGGGAAAAAAGCAGCTGCTGGATGGTAATTTAAGTTATGGAAGTATATGAGGTTGCCAAGGAAGGCTGTGTAGAATTAGAAAATACAAAAAACAACCATGAACAATACTCCAAATCACCAGCACTTAATATCTGGGAAGAGTAAAGGAAACCAGACAAGAAAGGGACATCCAGAAAGAAAAGAAATGGGAACTTATGTCGAAAAAGCTATGGGAAAAGAAAATTTCAAGGAGCTAAGTGTCAAATGTCACAAGAAATCAAATGAGATTAGTACGGAGAAAGGTCCATTGATTTAAGTAATGGGGAATTCATGAATAACCCTGGTGAATGTTATTGCAGGGGAACTACTAGGTGAATGTAAGAAATGTGGAGGTTGAGAATTAAGTGATAGTAGGTCTAAATATGGCTGTTTAAGGAGAGATTAGCATATTCAAGTGCCTATTGGAAGAAGTCCGCGATGAAAGACAAATTGAACACACAGAAGAGATCACCTATTGAATAAAACACTAAGTAAATATTTATTAAGCACTTACTACATGTCAGGATTTGTTGTAGATGCAATGATACAGTAAAGACAGGGGAAAGTCTCAGCATTAATCAAGGTGACAAAAATCAGCAAGTTAAATAAGGGATTTCCAGATATTCTGGAATAAAAAACTAGAAAACAGAACAAAATATGAGAAAGTGTCTTCTGTCACTAGACTATGATGCCTGTGAGAAAGGAAACGAAGGAGATGAGCACTGCAGTGACTATTTAGGTGAGTAAGCATTTACTGGACCACAGAATAGGAGTGAGGGCCCAAGCAGAGTATGTTGGTCTGGTTAGCTGAGGAAATAGAGATCAGAAGAGTTGCAGGGCAGAATACTAAAAAGGATGAATGCTATAAAGAAAGAAGTCTAGAAATCTGCTTATGTGTCCCCTTGATTCTTTGTCTGAATACTTAGCTATGCATGTGTAGCATAAGATTTCAAGAGACAATGCAAAAAACAAGGACCACAAAAAAGCCATAAAATTGGAATGGATTAAAGATGGTGGCATGATAGGAGAGACAGAGGCTTCCTCCTAAAACCGTACACAATTAGAAAATACAATTGGTGCGACTAATCCTGAGAGCACAACAGGAAAGAGGACTGTGCCAGACTGCACACACCTAGAGAAAGAGCAGACCTCATGGAAAAGGGTAACATAGCAGAGCCGTAGCATGGTGGGACCCAAGCTCTTCCCCCACCCCAGCTCACCAGCAGGAAGAAGAGAAACAGAACAGGGAGGGAGTGGAACGCCTGGGACTGCCGAATACCTAGTGCAGGAGATCTGCTCTGGGAACACAAACCTACATTTCATGGTGCTTTGATGAGACTCGTGTGATTATGGGGTTGGAAAGCTAATACAGGCAGAATTCCTAGAGAGACTGAGATTCCAGTCACTAGTGGAAAGCAGGGAACCATAACCAGCTGCTCTGGGAAAAAAGCTTATATCGGTGTGCTCAGCCCACTGGTATAGGCAGTGGAGACAGGCATAGCACCAGGAAGCAGGAAACAGCTCCTTCCTCCCCTGGCACCAATACCACTCCACTGTGACCCCTGGCATTGCTTCAGGGGCTGAAAAGCTCCAGAGTAGAGCTTCTGGACACGAGAGGGCACCATATACAAATATGAAACACCAAAGAAACCTGGTCCAGAGTAAATTTATTAATACAACTCCTAAGAAAGATTTAAATTACATGGACCTCGTGACTCTTCCTGAAAGGGAGTTCAAAATAAAAATCATCAACATGCTAATGGAGGTATGGAAAGACATCAAAGAACTCAGGAATGAAATCAGGTCAGAGATCCAATCGTTGAAGAGCATGATGGAGGGTATTAAAAGCAGCTTGGATGTGGTGGAGGAGATGATAAATGAAAGAGAAATTAGAGAAGAGGAATACAAAGAATCTTAGGCACAGAGAGAAAAAAGGATCTCTAAGAATGAAAGAATATTGAGAGAACTGTGTGACCAATCCAAACAGAACAATATTCACATTATAGGGATACCAGAAAAAGAAGAGAGTGAGAAGGGGACAGAAAGTGTCTTTGAGGAGGTAGTTGATGAAAACTTCCCCAATCTGGGGAAGGAGATAGTCTCTCAGACCATGGAAGCCCACAGATCTCCCAACACAAGGGACTCAAGGAAGACAAACAACGAGACATATAATAATAAAATTGGCAAAGATCAAGGATAAGGACAGACTATTAAAAGCAGCCAGAGAGAGAAATAAGATCACATACAAAGGAAAACCCATCAGGCTAATAACAGACTTCCCAGCAGAAACCTTAAAGGCCAGAAGGGAGTGGCATGATGTATTTAATGCAATGAAGCAGAAGTCCTGGAACCAAGATTACTTTATGCAGCAAGATTATCATTTAAATTTGAAGGAGGGATTAAACAATATCCAATAAGAAAAAGCTGAGAGAATTTACCTCCACAAACCATCTCGACAGTCTATTTTGGAGGGATTGCTATAGAAGGAAGTGTTCCTAAAGTTGAATAGCTGTCACCAGAGGAAATAAAACCACACTAAAGAAAGTAGAAAAAGTAGTTACTAAGCAAATGCAAAATTAAAATATCTAGCATCAAAGGCAATCAAGGGATAGACAAAGAATACGGAATATGATCTCTAATATATAAAGAACGGAGAAGGAAGAAAAAGGAGGAGAAAAAAAAGAACCTTTAGATTGTGTTTGTAAGAACATATTAAGTGAGTTAAGTTAGACTCTTAGATACTAAGGAAATTAACCTTGAACCTTTGGTAATCACGAATCTAAAGCCTACAGTGGCAATAAGTATGTATCTTTCAATAATCACCGTAAATGTAAATGGACTGAATGCATCAATCAAAAGACACAGAGTAATAGATTGGATAAAAAATCAAGACCCATCTTTATGCTGCTTACAAGAGACCCACTTCAAACCCAAAGACATGTACAGACTAAAAGTCAACGGATGGAAAAAGATATTTCATGCAAACAATGGGGAGAAAAAAGCAGGTGCTGCATTACTAGTATCAGCAAAATATACTTCAAAACAAAGAAAGTAACAAGAGAAAAAGACCGACATTACAAAATGATAAAGGGTTCAGTCCAACAAGAGGATAAAACCATTATAAATATATATGCACCCAACACAGGTGCACCAGCATATGTGAAACAAATACTCATAGAATTAAAGGAGGAAATAGAATGCAATGCATTCATCTTAAGAGACTTCAACACACCACTCACTCCAAAGGACAGATCCACCAGACAGAAAATAAGTAAGGACACAGAGGCACTGAACAACACAAAAGAACAGATGGACCTAATAGACATCTGTAGAACTCTACATCCAAAAGCAACAAGATACACATTCTTCTCAAGTGCACATGGAACATGCTCCAGAATAGACCACATACTGGGCCACAAAAATAGCCTCAGTAAATTTAAAAAGACTGAAATTCTACCAACCAACATTTCAGACCACAAAGGTATGAAACTAGAAATAAATTGTACAAAGAAAGTAAAAAGGACCACAAACACATGGAGGCTTAAAAACATGCTCCTAAATTATCAATAGATCAATGACCAAATCAAAATAGAGATCCAGCAATATACGGGAACAAATGACAACAACACAATGCCACAACTTCTGTGGGATGCAGTGAAAGCAGTCTTAAGAGGAAAGTATATAGCAATCCAGGCATATTTAAAGAAGGAGGAACAATACCAAATCAATAGTCTAAAGTCACAATTATCAAAACGGGAAAAAGAAGAAAAATGAGGCCTAAAAGAAGCAGAAGGAGGGATATAATAAAGATCAGAGAATAAATAAATAAAATTGAGAAGAATAAAACAATAGAAAAAAATCAATAAAACCAAGAGCTGGTTCTTTGAGAAAAAAACAAAATAGATAAGCCTCTAGCCAGACTTATTAAGAGAAAAAGAGAATCAACACACATCAACAGAATCAGAAATAAGAAGGAAAAATAATGACAGTCCCGACAAAAATACAAAGAATTATTAGAGAATACTATGAAGACATACATGCTAACAAGCTGGAAAACCTAGAAGAAATGGACAACTTCCTAGAAAAATAAAACCTTCCAAGACTGACCAAGGAAGGAACAGAAAATCTAAACAGACCAATTACCAGCAAAGAAATTGAATTGGTAATCAAAAAAGTACTGAAGAGCAAAACCCTGTGGCCACAAGGATTTCATCGGAATTTTATCTGACATACAGACAAGACATAATACCCATTCTCCTTAAAGTTTTCCAAAAAAAAGAAGAGGGGGGAATACTCCCAAAGTCATTCTATGAAACAAACATCACCCTAATACCAAAACCAGGCAAAGACCCCACCAAAAAAGAAAACTACAGACCAATATCCCTGATGAACATAGATGCAAAAATACTCAACAAAATATTAGCAAACCGAATTCAAAAATACATCAAAAGGATCATATGCCATGACAAAGGGGGATTCATCAAAGGGATTCAAGGATGGTACAATGTTCAAAAATCCATCAGGATCATCCACCACATCAACAAAAAAGAAGGACAAAAACCACATGATCATCCCCATAGATGCTGAAAAAGCATTCAACAAAATTCAACATCCACTCATGATAAAAATTCTCAACAAAATGGGTATAGAGGGCATGTATCTCAACATAATAAAAGCCATATATGACAAACCCACAGCCAACATCATACTAACAGCGAGAGGCTGAAAGCTTTTCCTTTAAGATCGGGAACAAGACAGGGATGCCCACTCTCCCCACTGTTATTCAACATAGTGCTGGAGGTCCTAGCCACGGCAATTAGACAACAAAGAAATACAAAGAATCCAGATTGGTAAAGAAGAAGTTAAACTGTCACTATTTGCAGATGACATGATATTGTACATAAAAAACCCTAAAGAATCCACTCCAAAACTACTAGAACTAATATTGGAATTCAGCAAAGTTGCATGATACAAAATTAATACACAGAAATCTGAGGCTTTCCTATACACTAACAATGAAATAATAGAAAGAGAAATCAGGCAAACAATTCCATTCACAATCACATCAAAAAGAAAAAAATACCTAGGAATAAACCTAACCAAGGAAGTGAAAAACCTATACCCTGAAAACTATAAGACACTCTTAAGAGAAATTAAAGAGGACACTAACAAATGGAAATTCATCCCATGCTCTTGGTTAGGAAGAATTAATATTGTCAAAATGGCCATCCTGCACAACGCAATATATATATTCGATCCAATCCCAATCAAATTACCAACAACATTCTTCAATGAACTTGAACAAGTAGCTCAAAAATTCATATCGGAGAGGTGGAGCCAAGATGGCGGCATGAGTAGGACAGTGGGAATCTCCTCCCAAAAACATATATATTTTTGAAAATACAACAAATACAACTAATCCTAAAAGAGAGACCAGAAAACACAGGACAACAGCAAGACTACATCCACACCTGCGAGAGCCCAGCACCTGGTGAAAGGGGTAAGATACAAGACCCGGCCCGGCAGGACCCAAGCGCCCCTCACCCCAGCTCCTGGTGGGAGGAGAGGAGTCGGAGCGGGGAGGGAGAGGGAGCCCAGGACTGCTAAACACCCAACTCTAGCCATCTGCACCAGAGCACAGACATAGTGCATGTGTGGAGGGCTGGAAACTAAGGAAACAGGACAGCAAGACATCTGAGCGGGTCCCGAAGCCCTGTGACAAAGAAAAGTGAGTGCTTTTTGGAAGTCTTAAAGGGACAGGGACGCCACAGCTGGACGGAAACATCCCAGGTCACAGTCCAGGAGCTGGAAATTCCAGGGAAATCTGGGCGCACTAACCCCCTGGGCAACAGCTCTGAGATCCCTCACAGAGGTAAACAGACAAACAGCCCCCCATCCATTACCCTGCCCAGGCCCTGCCATAGCAGATTAGCAGCCTGAGGCTGGTCACACCCTCAGCAAGGGAGCTTCCTCCATACCATCCGGGAAACATACAAAGACCAAGTCTACACGAAATTTCCCAACACAAGTCACTAGGGGACGCAGTTGTCCCAGTAAAGAAAGGCCAGGAGCCAAGTGGAAAGCTGATAGACACGTCAATAGCACTCCACGGCACCTATCAACATGAAAAGGCAAAAAAATTTGATCCAGACAAGACTAACCCAGACAGCTTCAGCATCTGCTACGTCTTCCCCTGAGAAGGAACCTGGGGAGATAGATTTAACCAGTCTTCCTGAAAAAGAATTCAAAACAAAAGTCATAACCATGTGGATGGACTTGCAGAGAAATATGCAAGAACTAAGGAAGGAGAATACAGAAATAAAACAAGGTCTGGAGGGACTTCAAAACAGAATGGACGAGATGCAAGAGACCATTAATGGACTAGAAAACAGAGAACAGGAACGCAGAGAAGATGATGCAGAGAGACATAAAAGGATCTCCAGGAATGAGAGAATTCTAAGAGAGCTGAGTGACCAGTCGAAACAGAACAATATCCGTATTTTAGGGGTACCAGAAGAAGAAGAGAGAGAAAAATGGATAGAAAGTGTCTTTGAAGAAATAATTGCTGAAAACTTCCCCAAACTAGGGGAGGAAATGGCCTCTCAGACCACAGAGGTACACAGAACTCCCATGACAAGGGATCCAAGGAGGGCAACACCAAGACACATAATAATGAAAATGGCAAGGATCAAAGACAAGGACAAAGTACTAAACGCAGCCAGAGAGAAAAAAAGGTCACCTACAAAGGAAAACCCATCAGGCTATCATCAGACTTCTCAACAGAAACCCTAAAAGCCAGAAGAGAATAGCATGATATACTTAATGCAATGAAACAGAAGGGTCTCAAACCAAGACTACTGGACCAGAATGATTATCATTTAAATCTGAAGGAGGGATTCAACAATTTCCAGACAAGCAAACGTTGAGGGAATTTGCCTCCCACAAACCACCTCTACAGGGCATCTTACAGGGACTGCTCTAGATGGGAGCACTCCTAAAAAGAGCACAGAAAAAAACACCCAACATATGAAGAAGGGAGGAGGAGGAATAAGAAGGGAGATAAATAAAGAATCATCAGACCGTGTTTATAATAGGTCAATAAGTGAGTTAAGATAGACAGTAAGATAGTAAAGAAGCTAACCCTGAACCTTTGGTAACCACAAAATTAAAGCCTGCAATGGCAATAAGTACACACCTTTCAATAATCACCCTAAATGTAAATGGTCTGAATGCACCAATCAAAAGACACAGAGTAATAGAATGGATAAAAAAGCAAGATCCATCCATATGCTGCTTACAAGAGACGCACCTCAAACCCAAAGACATGCACAGACTTAAAGTCAAGGGATGGAAAAAGATATTTGATGCAAACAACAGAGAGAAAAAAGCAGGTGTTGCAATACTTTTATCAGACAAAACAGAGTTCAAAATAAAGAAAGTAACAAAAGATAAAGAAGGACATTACATAATGATAAAGGGTTCAGAACAACAAGAGGATATAATGATTATAAATATATATGCCCCCAATACAGGTGCACCAACATATGTGAAACAAATACTAACAGAACTAAAGGAGGAAATAGAATGCAATGCATTCATTCTGGGAGACTTTAACACACCACTCACTCCAAAGGACAGATCCACCAGGCAGAAAATAAGTAAGGACACAGAGGCACTGAACAACACACTAGAACAGATGGACCTAATAGACATCTACAGAACTCTACATCCAAAAGCAACAGGATACACATTCTTCTCAAGTGCACATGGAACGTTCTCCAGAATAGACCATGTACTAATCCACCAAAAGAGCCTCAGTAAATTCCAACAGATAGAAATCCTACCAAACAACTTTTCAGACCACATAGGCATAAAACAAGAAATAAACTGTACAAAGAAAGCAAAAAGGCTCACAAACACATAGAGGCTTAACAACACGCTCCTAAATAATCAATGGATCAATAAACAACTCAAAATGGAGATCAAGCAATATATGGACACAAACAAAAACAACAACACAAAGCCCCAACTACTGTGGGATACAGCAAAAGCAGTCTTAAGAGGGAAGTATATAGCAATCCAGGCATATTTAAGAAGGAAGAACAATCCCAAATGAATGGTCCAATGTCACAATTATTGAAATTGGAAAAAGAAGAACAAATGAGGCCTAAGGTCAGCAGAAGGAGGGACATAATAAAGATCAGAGAAGAGATAAATAAAATTGAGAAGAATAAAACAACAGCAAAAATCAATGAAACCAAGAGCTGTTTCTTCGAGAAAATAAACAAAATAGATAAGCCTCTAGTCAGACTTATTAAGAAGAAAAGAGAGTCAACACAAATCAACAGTATCAGAAACGAGAAAGGAAAAATCACGACGGACCCCACAGAAATACAAAGGATTACTAGAGAATACTATGAAAACCTATATGCTAACAAGCTGGGAAACCTAGGAGAAATGGACAACTTCCTAGAAAAATACAACCTTCCACGATTGACCCAGAAAGAAACAGAAAATCTAAACAGACCAATTACCAGCAATGAAATTGAAGTGGTAATCAAAAAACTACCAAAGAACAAAACCCCCGGACCAGATGGATTTACCTCGGAATTTTATCAGACATACAGGGAAGACATAATACCCATTCTCCTTAAAGTTTTCCAAAAAATAGAACAGGAGGGAATTCTCCAAACTCATTCTATGAAGCCAACATCACCCTAATACCAAAACCAGGCAAAGACCCCACCAAAAAAGAAAACTACAGACCAATATCCCTGATGAACATAGATGCAAAAATATTCAACAAAATAATAGCAAACCAAATTCAAAAATACATCAAAAGGATCGTACACCATGACCAAGTGGGATACATGCAAGGATGGTACAACATTCGAAAATCCATCAACATCATCCACCACATCAACAAAAAGAAAGACAAAAACCACATGATCATCCCCATAGATGCAGAAGAAGCATTCGATAAAATTCAACATCCATTCATGATAAAAACTCTCAACAAAATGTGCATAGAGGGCAAGTACCTCAACAGAATAAAGGCCATATATGACAAACCTACAGCCAATATCATACTGAACAGCAAGAAGCTGAACGCTTTTCCTCTGCAATCAGGAACAAGACAGGGATGCCTACACTCCCCACTGTTATTCAACATAGTACTGGAGGTCCTAGCCATGGCAATTAGACAAAACAAAGAAATACAAGAATCCAGATTGGTAAAGAAGAAGTTAGACTATCACTATTTGCAGATGACATGATATTGTACATAAAAAACCCTAAAGAATCCACTCCAAAACTACTAGAATATCGGAATTCAGCAAAGTTGCTGGATACAAAATTAACACACAGAAATCTGTGGTTTTCCTATACACTAACAATAATCTAATAGAAAGAGAAGTCAGGAAGACAATTCCATTCACAATAGCATCAAAAAGAATAAAATACCTAGGAATAAACCTAACCAAGGAAGTGAAAGACCTATACCCTGAAAACTATAAGACACTCTTAAGAGAAATTAAAGAAGTCACTAACAAATGGAAACTCATCCCATGCTCTTGGCTAGGAAGAATTAATACAGTCAAAATGACCATCCTTCCCAAAGCAATATACAGATTCGATGAAATCCCTATCAAATTACCAACAGCTTTCTTCAATGAACTGGACCAAATAGTTCAAAAATTCATATGGAAACACCAAAGACCCCAAATAGCTAAAGCAATCCTGAGAAGGAAGAATAAAGTGGGGGGGGATCTCACTCCCCAACTTCAAGCTCTACTACAAAGCCACAGTAATCAAGACAATTTGGTACTGGCATAATAACAGAGCCACAGACCAAGGGAACAGAATAGAGACTCTAAACATTACCCCAAACATATATGGTCAACTAATATTTGAAAAAGGGGCCATGGACATACAATGGGGAAATGACAGTTTCTTCAACAGATGGTGCTGGCAAAACTGGACAGCTACATGTAAGAGAGTGAAACTGGATCACTGTCTAACCCCATACACAAAAGTAAATTCAAAATGGATCAAAGACTTGAATGTAAGTCATGAAACCATAAAACTCTTAGAAAAAAACATAGGCAAAAATCTCTTAGACATAAACATGAGTGACCTCTTCTTGAACATATTTTCCCAGGCAAGGGAAACAAACGCAAAAATGAACAAATGGAACTATATCAAGCTGAAAAGCTTCTGTACAGCAAAGGACAACATCAACAGAACAAAAAGGTATCCTACAGTATGGGAGAATATATTAGAAAATGACAGAACCGATAAAGGGTTGACATCCAAAATATATAAAGAGCTCATGCACCTCGACAAACAAAAAGCAAATAATTCAATTAAAAAATGGGCAGAGGAGCTGAAAAGACAGTTCTCTAAAGAAGAAATTCAGATGGCCAACAGACTCAAGAAAAGATGCTCCACATCGCTTGTCATCAGAGAAATGCAAATTAAAACCACAATGAGATATCATCTCACACACGTAAGGATGGCTACCATCCAAAAGACAAACAACAACAAATGTTGGCAAGGTTGTGGAGAAAGGGGACCCTCCTACACTGCTGGGGGGAATGTAAATTAGTTCAACCATTATGGAAAGCAGTATGGAGGTTCCTCAAAATGGTCAAAATAGAAATACCATTTGACGCAGGAATTCCACTTCTAGGAATTTACCCTAAGAATGCAGCACTCCACTTTGAAAAACATAGATGCACCCCTATGTTTATCGCTGCACTATTTACAATAGCCAAGATATGGAAGCAACCTAAATGTCCATTAGTAGATGAATGGATAAAGAAGATGTGGCACATATACACAATGGAATATTACACAGCCCTAAGAAAAAAACAAATCCTACCATTCACAACAACATGGATGGAGCTAAAGGGTATTATGCTCAGTGAAATAAGCCAGGTGGAGAAAGACAAGTACCAAATGATTTCACTCATATGTGGAGTATAAGAACAAAAGAAAACTGAAGGAACAAAGCAGCAGCAGAAGCACAGAACCCAAGAATGGACTAATAGTTACCAAAGGGAAAGGGATTGGAGAGGACGGGTGGGAAGGGAGGGATAAGTGCGGGAAGAAAAGAAAGGGGGCATTACGATTAGCATGTATAGTGTTGGGGGGGCATGGGGAGGGCTGTGCAACACAGAGAAGACTAGTAGTGATTGTACAGCATCTTACTATGTTGAAGGACAGTCACTATGAACTTGGTGACAAGTAGTGATTTTACAGTATCTTAGTATGTTAATGGACAGTGACTGTGAACGTGGATGTGAGGGGGACTTGGTGAAGGGGGGAGCCTAGTAAACATAATGTCCTTCATGTAATTGTAGATTAATGATTCCAAAATAAAAAAAAAAATTCATGTCGAACCACCAAAGACCCTGAATAGCAAAAGCATGTCTAAGAAGGCAGAATAAAGTGTGGGGGGATCTCACTCCCCAACTTCAAGCTCTACAACAAAGGCACAGTAATCAAGACAATTTGGTACTGGCAAAAGAACAGAGCCACAGACCAGTGGAAAAGAATAGAGTCCAGACATTAACCCTAACATGTATTGTCAATTACTATACGATAAAGGAGCCATAGGCATACAGTGGGGAAATGACAGTCTCTTCAACAGTTGTTGCTGGCAAAACTGGACAGCTACATGTAAGAGAATGAAACTGGATCACTGCCTAACCCCATACACAAAAGTAAATTCAAAATGGATCAAAGACTTTAATGTACATCATGAAACCATAAAACTCTTAGAAGAAAACATAGGCAAAAATCTCTGGGACATAAACATGAGTGACTTCTTCATGAACATATCTCCCCGGGCAAGGGAAACAAAGGTAAAAATGAACAAGTGGGACTATATCGAGCTGAAAAGCTTCTGTACAGCAAAGGACACCATCAACAGAACAAAAAGGCATCCTACAGTATGGGAGAATATATTCATAAATGACAGATCCGATAAAGGGTTGACATCCAAAAATATAAAGAGCTCACGCACGTCAACAAACAAACAGCGAGCAATCCAATTAAAAAATGGGCAGAGGAGCTGAACAGATACTTCTCCAAAGAAGAAATGAAGATGGCCAACAGACACATGAAAAGATGCTCCACATCGCTAGTCATCAGAGAAATGCAAATTAAAACCTCAATGAGATATCCCCTCACACCAGTAAGATCGCCACCATCCAAAAGACAGACAACAACAAATGCTGGCGAGGTTGTAGAGAAAGGGGAACCCTCCTACACTGCTGGTGGGAATGTAAATTAGTTCAACCATTGTGGAAAGCAATATGGAGGTTCCTCAAGGAGCTCAAAATAGAAATACCATTTGACCCAGGAATTCCACTTCTAGGAATTTACCCTGAGAATACAGCAGCCCAGTTTGCAAAAGACAGATTCACCCCTATGTTTATCGCAGTACTATTTACAATAGCCAAGAAATGGAAGCAATCTAAGTGTCCATCAGTAGATGAATGGAAAAAGAAGACGTGGTACATATACACAATGGAATATTATTCAGCCATAAGAAAACAAATTCTACCATTTGCAACAACATGGATGGAGCTAGAGGGTATTATGCTCAGTGAAATAAGCCAGGCGGAGAAAGACAAGTACCAAATGATTTCACTCATATGTGGAATATAAGAACAAAGAAAAACTGAAGGAACAAATAGCAGCAGAATCACAGAATCCAAGAATGGAGTAACAGTTACCAAAGGGAAAGGGGCTGGGGAGGATAGGTGGGAAGGGAGGGCTAATGGTGGGAAGAAAGAAAGGGGGCATTACGATTAGTTTGTATAATGTGGGTGGGGGGCAGCACAGGGATGGCTGTGCAGCACAGAGAAGACAAGTAGTGATTTTACAGCATCTTGCTACACTGATGGACAGTGACTGTAATGGTGTTTGTTGGGGGAAAATTGGTGATGGAGGGAGTCTAGTAAACATAATGTTCTTCATGTAATTGTAGATTAATGATACCTAATAATAATAATAATAATAATACAATTTAAAAATAAAAAATTAAAGAATTAAAATAAAACAAGGACCACAGGATGGGAGTAAACTGCATAACTACTGCAGTACACACAGGGTTGAAAGAGAGCAGAGTCCACTGGAACCTCCTTAAACACTTGGGAATTCACTAGAACCTCTAGCAGGCTAAGCATGAGGATTAAGGCTAAACAAAGGCTTCAGGAAAGACCAGCATTTGTGCTCCCACCCCCACCACAAATTGCAGAAGTCAGACTTAAAGAGATCAAGTTGACAGACATGTAAATTTAGCTTGCTGCCAGGAAAAAAAACCAAAACAACAAATGTTTTTTAAGGAAATGCAATTCTCCGCCAGGAGAAAAATCAGACAATATAAACAGATGCAGCACTGACAGAAATGACAAATTAATAAAGGACTTCAAATGAACTCATAAATGTATTTGAGGATTTAGAGAAAAATAGACAACAAATACAGATAAAAGTATTGGGGGGGGAAGCATATAGGGACACCTAAAATTGAAAAATGCAACACCTGAAATGAACCAGTAGATATGCATAAAAGCACATAGAGAAGAAAAGATCCGTGAAATTGAACACAGGGCAACAGAAACTGTACAGACTGAAACACGGGCGGCAGGGGGAAATGCCTGAAGGATACAAACAGTCTTGACAAACAGGAAAATCATCGAGCCATATACATGTCACTGGCAATCTGGAAGAAGGCAAATTATTTGAAGACATAATGTTTAAATTTTGGTAAATCAATAAAAAATATAAACCTATATATCCAAAAGATCAATATACCCCAAAAAGAATAAAAACTAAGAAAACACACCAAGGCACATCGTAATGAAATTCCTGAATACTAGTGACAAATAGCAACACAAAGCAGTCAGAGGAGGGAAAAAGGTAAATCATACACAGAAAATTGAGAAGTTGTAACTGACATCAAAAACAAGTCAGAAGACAATAGAAGAATATCATATTTCAGAAAAAAATAAAACTGTTACCTTGGAATTCTATATCCAATGAAAATGTCATTTAAAAATAAAACCAAAACTGATTGTTTTCAAAAGAACTGAACTGCAGAAAAAGCTAAAAAAATGTCTGGCAAAAAGGAAATATTATACAATGAAAAGTTGCATCTACTAAAAGGAATAAAAAGCATTATAAATGCAAACATGGATAAACAAATTATTTTTATTTCTTTAAAAAATAATTGAGAGCTAAAGCAAAAATGAAAATTACTGTGTAGCTTACAACACATATAAAAAATATGTTATGGTAATATACAAATGGCAGGAAAGGGGAAATAAAACTATATTTCTCTAGTGTATTATCTTTCACATGAAGGAATACGTTATTTAAAGATAGACTACAATAATTTAATGCATTGTAAGCCCCCGAGAAACCAGTTAAAATTAAAGAGGTTTAGTTAATAAGGCAAAAGAGAAGATAATAGCTTATACTTTAAAATACTCATGCCATAGCAAGTTTAAAAAAAAAGGAAAATTTCTACTTCATTTTCAAGTACACACAACCTGTATTTTTCAAGGAAAAGTATTATACCTCAAAGGAGATACCATAGAAAAAAAGAGCCAAATAAAACATCTATAGCTGTATAACCACTTGAATTTTATATATTTAATTTTTATTTATATTATTATGCAAGGCACATAACAGGTGCTCAATAAATTTTGGTTGAATAAATGAACTACAGCTTTTAAAATACATGTACTTTGAGGTAAACCAAATCTTTACAAATAATAGTTCATGTTTTAAATATCTACTCCCCATTATTTTATTTTTTAAAATAGTACAATCCATTTTCCAAAGAAAATCATATGTAGAACTACAACCTATATATTAAATAAGAGGGAGTTTTTAAGCAATTGGAAGGAGGTTTTGGGGCACCTGAAGCCTTAATACTTAACTTTCCTATCACCTATAGCAACCCCAAATACATCACCCCAAAAAGAAAGTCCATATCCATTAGCAGTTAATCCTTATTCCCTACTTCACTCCCAGCCCTAGGCAAGTACTAACATTTCTCTGAATATATAGATTAATGTGTTCCGGAATTTTATATAAATGAACTCATACAATGCACGGTTTCTGTGTCTGCTTTCTTTCATTTAGTGTAATGTCTTCAAGGTTCTTCCATGTTACAGAATATATCAATATTTCATTCCTTTTTATTGATGAATAATACTCAAGTGCATGGATACACCACATTTTATTTACCAACTCATCAGTTGATGGACACTTGGATTGATTCCACTTTTGGACTATCATGAGTATTGCTGCTAGGAACATTTATGTACAAATATTTGAATGTCATATATTTTCATTTTTCTTGTGTACATGTCTAGGAGTGAATTGCTAGATCATACTGTAATTGCACCTTTGATATTTTTGAGAACAGCCAAACTGTTTTCCAAAGTGGCTGCACCATTTTACATTACCACTAGCAATGTGTGAAATACTTTTCCTTTTGTTCCTTGTACTGTTACTGTAATGTCTAAGAAACTATTACCTAACCCAAAGTATCAAGGTTTACTCCTATGTTCCTAGTTTCATAACTCTAGCTATAAAAAACTTTGAGTTAATTTTTGCTCAGGTGTGAATTAGGGGTCCAGACATTCTTTCACATGGATATCCAGTTGCCCCAGCACAATTTGCTGAAAAGACTACTCTTTTCTTCAGTTTATTGTCTTAACATTTAAATTAAAAATCAATTGACTAAAAAAAAAAATCAGTTGACTATACATCCAAGGGTTTATTTCTGGGGAAGATCAATTTGGGGAATAATTTCCATTTCAATAATCTTAAGTCTTCCAACCTATAAACATGTCATGTCTTTCAATTTATTTAGGTGGTCTTTAAAGATATTTTGTAATTTTTCAGTGTACTAGCCTTGTACTTTATTCCTAAGTATTTCACACCTCTCAATGCAATTGTAAACGTAGTTATTTTCTTAATTTTATTTGCAGATTGTTCACTGCTGTATACTATGTTTGACAATACTCAGTTGTCACTGGCTGAAAATAAGTATTTAAAATTATCATGAACGCCATAAAACAAGTAATCCAATCATTCTGAATATGATTGCTAGAATTCCTGAGACTTAAAGACTATTTTCTTACTCTGTCTTTTCTCTCTGGAGCTGATAAATTCTTAAGAACTGTGTAATAATGTATAATCTAAATATTTCACATTAATATTCACTTGCCATTTTCAGGGGAGAGCAAGATTACAGCAAGCCTACCACTATCTCCATGTAATTTTAATTAAAAGAAATCCAAAACATTAGATGACACAATGGCATTATTATCTACTCCACCGTACTAAATATAATACATAATATTAACAATAATATCTATTTAGGTAACTCCAATTTCAAGAAGAATATTTTACAAACATTAGTTCATTAATCTCTATACTACTGCAACAATTTGGCAGGATCAGGATAAACATCTTCATCTCAGCTTTAAAGCCAAAAAAAATGTTTTATAGAACTAAACAACTGGCTCAAGGTCATTCAGAAAATCAAAAGCTGAAGCTCATTTCTAATAAAAGGCAATTTAATTTGTCAACAAATACAGGTGTGCTTATGCAAAATAAGTAGTTATGAAAATATATGTGAATCCAAATTTTGTATACTCATTCATGCTTTAAATGTATTACAGATGCTATTAAAATTTTTATGAAACATTTTGTAAAAACAATTTTACTGAAACAATTAATGTCAGAACTCTTAAGAGGCAACCCCCAATTAAAGATCCTTGTGTACACATGCCTTCATCTCATAGGTTTGTTTTAACGGTAATAAACTAAATGAATCCTAATTATAACATTAATGTAGAATCATAGTAAGCAAATGAGAGTGAGCTTATGTATCAATGGAATTTTTCTTAAAGGTTTCTCTATCACTATGAATTCAATTGTTATAAAAAGCATATATAGTTATAACCCTCTGGTATGGGAGAGCAAAACAACATGCAAGAATAAGGATCAGTTAAAATGGTTAGAGAGGAGGAGCCAAGATGGTGGTGTGAGTAAAGCAGCAGAAATCTCCTCCCAAAACCATATATATTTTTAAAAATACAACAAATACAACTATTCCTAAAAGAGAGACCAGAAGATACAGGACAACACCCAGACTACATCTACACCTGTGAGAACCCAGCACCTCATGAGGGGGTAAGATACAAGTTGCGGCCTGGCGGGACCCAAGCGACACCCCTACCCCAGCTCCCCGGTGGGAGGAGAGGAGTTGGAGTGGGGAGGGAGAAGGAGCCCAGGACTGCTAAATACCCAGCCCTAGCCATCAGCACTGAGAGTGTAGACACACAGTGAGTAGTGTGCTGCATACTAGGGAAACAGGACAGTAAAACCTGTGACCAGGTCCCTGTAGCAGGCACCCCTGGGACAAAGAAAATTTAGTGCTTTTTGAAAGTCTTAAAGGGAGAGAGACTGCACAGCTGGACGGAGGCATCCAGGCAAACTCAGGCAAGCAGCTAGGAATCCAGGGGAACTCCAGGTGCGCTAACCCCATGGGCAGCAGCACAGCTCTGAGGCCCCTCATGTCGATAAACAGCCTCCCGCCAGTTCCACCTCCAGTGCAGCCACACCACAGGGGAGCAGCAGCCTGAGGCCAGCAATGCCCACAGCAACCCCACGCAGAGCTTCCTTCACAGTGGCAGTGCAAAAGTCAGAGACCCCGTCTGCGTGCAACTGCCCAGAAAAAGCTGCTAGGCATTGCTGTTCCCACAGGAGAGGAAGGCCACAAACTAGCAAGAAGGGACTCACGGTGACACACGTACAAACTGCCAACAACTACCTCTATCGCCATGAAAAGGCAGAAGAATTTGATACAGACCAGAACCACACAGACATCCTACTCTGAGAAGGAATCTGGGGAGATAGACATAACCAATCTTCCTGAAAAAGAATTCAAAATAAAGATCATAACCATGCAGATGGAGCTGCAGAGAAAAATGCAAGATCTAAATGACACAGTAGGGAGCGAAACTAAAGAAATAAAACAATCTCTGGAAGGACTTAAAAGCAGAATGGACGAGGTGCAAGGGGCCATGAATGGAATACAGTGGAAAGGAATGCATAGAAGCTGATGCAGAGAGAGGTAAAATGATTTCCAGAAATGAAACAATACTAAGAGAACTGTGTGACCAATCCAAAAGGAACAAAATCCACACTATAGGAGTACCAGAGGAAGAAGAGAGAGAAAAAGGGATAGAAACTGTATTTGAAGAAATAATTGCTGTAAACTTTCCCAAACTGGGGAGGAAATAGTTGCTCAGATTACAGAAGCACACAGAACTCCCAATAGAAGGGACATAAAAAGGACAACACCAAGACACATAATAATTAAATGACAAAGATCAAGGACAAGAACAGAGTATTAAAGGCAGCTAGAGAGAGGAAAAAGGTCACCTACAAAGGAAAACCCATCAGGCTATCATCAGACTTCTCAACAGAGACCGTACAGGACAGAAGAGAATGGCATGATATATTCAATGCAATGAAACAGAAGGGCCTTGAACCAAGGATACTGTATCCAGCATGATTATCATTTAAATATGAAGGAAGGATTAAACGATTCCCAGACAAACAAAAGTTGAGGATGTTTGCCTCCCACAAACTACCTCTACAGGGTATTTTGGAGGGACTGCTCTAAATGGGAATACTCCTAAGGCTAAACAGATGTCATCAGAGAAAATAAAATAACAGCAAAGGAAGCAGACCAACCAAATACAAACTAAAGGCAATAAATAAAATCAACTACTCACAAAAGCAGTCAAAGGAAACACAAAAGAGAACAGAATAAAACAGCCAACATATAAAGAATGGAGGAGGAGGAATAAGGATGGAGAGAAATAAAGAAACACCAGACTGTGTTTATAATAGCTCAATAAGTGAGTTAGACAGTAAGATAGTAAAGGACCTATTCCAGAACCTTACATAATCACGAATCTAAAGTCTACAATGGCAATAAGTACATATCTTTCAATAATCACCTTAAATGTAAATCGACTGAATGCACCAATCAAAAGACACAGAGTAATAGATTAGATAAAAAAGCAAGACCCATCTTTATGCTGTTTAAAAGAGACTCACCTCAAACCCAAAGACATTCACAGACTAAAAGTCAAGGAATGGAAAAACATACTTCATGCAAACAACAGGGAGAAAAAAGCAGGTGTTGCAGTACTGGTATCAGACAAACTACACATCAAAACAAGGAAAGTAACAAGAGAAAAAGAACGACATTACATAATGATAAAGGGTTCAGTCCAACAAGAGGATATAACCATTCTAAATATATATGCACCCAACACAGGAGCACCAGCATATGTGAAACAAATACAGAATTAAAGGAGGAAATAGAATGCAATGCATTCATTTTAAGAGACTCCAACGTACCACTCACTCGAAAGGACAGATACACCAGCCAGAAAATAAGTAAAGACACAGAGGAGCTGAACAACACACTAGAGCAGATGGACCTAATAGACATCTACAGAACTCTACATCCAAAAGCAACAGTATACACATTCTTCTCAAGTGCACATGGAATATTCTCCAGAATAGACCACATACTAGGCCACAAAAAGAGCTTCACTAAATCCGAAAAGACTGAAATTCTACCAACCAACTTTTCAGACCACAAAGGTGTAAAACCAGAAATAAATTGTACAAAGAAAGCAAAAAGGCCCACAAACACATGGAGGCTTAACAACATGCTCCTACATTATCAATGGATGAATGACCAAATTAAAATAGACATCAAGCAATATTGGAAACAAACGACAACAACTACACAAAGCCCCAACTACTGTGGGACGCAGCAAAAGCAGTCTTAAGAGGAAAGTATATAGCAATCCAGGCATATTTAAAGAAGGAAGAACAATACCAAAGGAATAGTCTAAAGTCACAATTATCAAAACTGGAAAAAGAAGAACAAATGAGGCCTGAAGTCAGCAAAAAGAGGGACATAATAAAGATCAGACAATAAATAAGTAAAATTGAGAAGAATAAAATAGAAAAAATCAATGAAACCAAGAGCTGGCTCTTTGATGAAATAAACAAAATAGATAAGCCTCAACCCAGACATATTAAGAGAAAAAGAGAATCAACACACATCAAAAGAATCAGAAACAAGAAAGGAAAAATCACGATGGACCCCATAGAAAAAAAAGAATTATTAGAGAATACTATGAAAACCTTTATGCTAACAAGCGGGAAATCTAGAAGAAATGGACAACTCCCTAGAAAAATACAACCTTCCAAGACTGACCAAGGAAGAAACACAAAATCTAAACAAACCAATTACCAGCAAAGAAATTGAAGCGGTAATCAAAAACTACCCAAGAACAAAACCCCCGGGTCAGATGGATTTACCTCGGAATTTTATCAGAAATAAAGAGAAGACATAATACCCTTTCTCCTTAAATTTTTCCAAAAAATAGAACAGGACGGCTGGGGAGCCAACATGGCGGCGTGAGTAGGACAGTGGGAATCTCCTCCCAAAAACATATATACTTTTGAAAATACAACAAACACAACTAGCCCTAAAAGAGAGACCAGAAGACGCAGGACAGTGGCCAGACTGCAGCTACACCAGCGAGAACCCAGCGACTGGTGAAAGGGGTAAGATACAAGCCCCGGCCCTGCGGGACCCGAGCGCCCCTCCCCCCAGCTCCCGGCGGGAGAACAATAGGCAGAGCGGGAGGGAGACGGAGCCCAGGACTGCCGAACACCCAGCCCCAGCCATCCGAGCCAGAGCGCAGACACAGTATATGCCCAGGGGGCCCTGGATACTGGGAGAACAGGAAGTAAGACCTCTGAGCGGGTGCTGAAGCTGATGCCCCTGTGACAAAGAAAAGCGGGGGCTTTTTGAAAGTCTTAAAGGGACAGGGACTTAACAGCTTGACGGAAAAAACCCAGGTCACAGTACAGCAGCTGGAAATTACAGGGAAAACCGGGTGCACTAACCCCCTGGGCAACAGCTCTGAGACCCCTCACGGAGGCAAACAGTCAAGCAGCCCCCCCATCCATCACCCCACCAGGCGCTGCGAAAGCAGAGAAGCAGCCTGAGACAAATTCCGCCCACAGAAAGGGAAATTTCTCCCTCCCGGCCAGGCAAGACACAAAGACCCACTCTACACGCAATTACCCAACACAAGCAACTAGGGGTCGCAGTTGCCCCAGTAAAGAAAGGCCAGTAGTAAGTGAAAATTTTGGCCCTCCCAGCTGACAGTCAATAGCACCTGTCAACATGAAAAGGCAAAAAAATATGATCCAGACAAGACTAACCCAGACAGCTTCGGCATCTGCTACATCTTCCCCTGAGAAGGAATCTGGGGAGATAGATTTAGCCAGTCTACCTGAAAAAGAATTCAAAACAAAAGTCATAACCATGCTGATGGACTTGCAGAGAAATATGCAAGAACTAAGGAAGGAGAATTCAGAAATAAAACAAGCTCTGGAAGGACTTCAAAACAGAATGGACGAGATGCAAGAGACCATTAATGGACTAGAAAACAGAGAACAGGAACACAGAGAAGCTGATGCAGAGAGAGATAAAAGGATCTCCAGGAATGAAAGAATTTTAAGAGAGCTGAGTGATCAATATAAAAGAAATAATATAAAAATCATAGGCATTCCAGAAGAAGTAGAGAGAGAAAAGGGGATAGAAAATGTCTTTGAAGAAATAATTGCTGAAAATTTCCCCAAACTAGGGGAAGAAATGGCCTCTCAGACCACAGAGGTACACAGAACTCCCATGACAAGGGATCCAAGGAGGGCAACACCAAGACACATAATAATTAAAATGGCAAAGATCAAAGACAAGGACAAAGTATTACAAGCAGCCAGAGAGAAAAAAAAGGTTACCTACAAAGGAAAACCCATCAGGCTATCATCAGACTTCTCAACAGAAACCCTACAGGCCAGAAGAGAATGGCATGATATACTTAATGCAATGAAACAGAAGGGCCTCGAACCAAGACTACTGTATCCAGCACGAATATCATTTAAATATGAAGGAGGGATTAAACAATTCCCAGACAAGCAAAAGTTGAGGGAATTTGCCTCCCACAAACCACCTCTACAGGGCATCCTACAGGGACTGCTCTAGATGGGAGCACTCCTAAAAAGAGCACACAACAAAACACCCAACATATGAAGAAGGGAGGAGGAGGAATAAGAAGGGAGAGAAATAAAGAATCATCAGACTGTGTTTATAATAGCTCAACAAGCGAGTTAAGTTAGACAGTAAGACAGTAAAGAAGCTAACCCTAAACCTTTGGTAACCACAAACTTAAAGCCTGCAATGGCAATAAATTCATACCTTTCAATAATCACCCTAAATGTAAATGGACTGAATGCACCAATCAAAACACACAGAGTAATAGAATGGATAAAAAAGCAAGATCCATCCATATGCTGCTTACAAGAGACTCACCTCAAACCCAAAGACGCGCACAGACTTAAAGTCAAGGGATGGAAAAAGATATTTCAAGCAAACAACAGAGAGAAGAAAGCAGGTGTTGCAATTCTGGTATCAGACAAAACAGAATTCAAAATAAAGAAAGTAACAAAAGACAAAGAAGGACATTACATAATGATAAAGGGCTCAGTTCATCAACAGGATATAACCATTATAAATATATATGCACCCAATACAGGAGCACCAACATACCTGAAACAAATATTAACAGAACTAAAGGAGGAAATAGAATGCAATGCATTCATTCTAGGAGACTTCAACACACCACTCACTCCAAAGGACAGATCCACCAGGCAGAAAATAAGTAAGGACACAGAGGCACTGAACAACACACTAGAACAGATGGACCTAATGGACATCTACAGAACTCTACATCCAAAAGCAACAGGATACACGTTCTTCTCAAGTGCACATGGAACATTCTCCAGAATAGACCACATACTAGGACACAAAAAGAGCCTCAGTAAATTCCAAAAGATTGAAATCCTACCAACCAACTTTTCAGACCACAAAGGCATTAAACTAGAAATAAACTGTTCAAAGAAAGCAAAAAGGCTCACAAACACATGGAGGCTAAACAACACGCTCCTAAATAATCAATGGATCAATGACCAAATCAAAATGGAGATCCAGCAATATATGGAAACAAATGACAACAACAACACTAAGCCCCAACTTCTGTGGGATGCAGCAAAAGCAGTCTTAAGAGGAAAGTATATAGCACTCCAAGCATATTTAAAAAAGGAAGAGCAATCCCAAATGAACGGTCTAATGTCACAACTATCAAAATTGGAAAAAGAAGAACAAATGAGGCCTAAGGTCAGCAGAAGGAGGGACATAATAAAGATCAGAGAAGAAATAAATAAAATTGAGAAGAATAAAACAATAGCAAAAATCAATGAAACCAAGAGCTGGTTCTTCGAGAAAATAAACAAAATAGATAAGCCTCTAGCCAGACTTATTAAGAGGAAAAGAGAGTCAACACAAATCAACAGTATCAGAAATGAGAAAGGAAAAATCACAACAGATCCCGCAGAAATACAAAGAATTATTAGAGACTACTATGAAAACCTATATGCTAACAAGCTGGGAAACCTAGGAGAAATGGACAACTTCCTAGAAAAATACAACCTTCCAAGACTGACCCAAAAAGAAACAGAAAATCTAAACAGACCAATTACCAGCAACGAAATTGAAGCGGTAATCAAAAAACTACCAAAGAACAAAACCCCCGGGACAGATGGATTTACCTCGGAATTTTATCAGACATACAGGGAAGACATAATACCCATTCTCCTTAAAGTTTTCCAAGAAATAGAAGAGGAGGGGATACTCCCAAACTCATTCTATGAAGCTAACATCACCCTAATACCAAAACCAGGCAAAGACACCACCAAAAAAGAAAACTATAGACCAATATCCCTGATGAACGTAGACGCAAAAATACTCAACAAAATTTTAGCAAACCGAATTCAAAAATACATCAAAACCATCGTACACCATGACCAAGTGGGATTTATCCCAGGGATGCAAGGATGGCACAACATTCGAAAGTCCATCAATATCATCCACCACATCAACAAAAAGAAAGACAAAAACCACATGATCATCTCCATAGATGCTGAAAAAGCATTTGACAAAGTTCAACATCCATTCATGATAAAAACTCTCAGCAAAATGGGAATAGAGGGCAAGTACCTCAACATAATAAAGGCCATCTATGAAAAACCCACAGCCAACATTATATTGAACAGCGAGAAGCTGAAAGCATTTCCTCTGAGATCGGGAACTAGACAGGGATGCCCACTCTCTCCACTGTTATTTAACATAGTACTGGAGGTCCTAGCCACGGCAATCAGACAAAACAAAAAAATACAAGGAATCCAGATTGGCAAAGAAGAAGTCAAACTGTCACTATTTGCAGATGACATGATACTGTACATAAAAAACCCTAAAGACTCCACCCCAGAACTACTAGAACTGATATCGGAATACAGCAAAGTTGCAGGATACAAAATCAACACACAGAAATCTGTGGCTTTCCTATATACCAACAATGAACCAACAGAAAGAGAAATCAGGAAAACAACTCCATTCACAATTGCATCAAAAAAAATAAAATACCTAGGAATAAACCTAACCAAAGAAGTGAAAGACTTATATTCTGAAAACTACAAGTCACTCTTAAAAGAAATTAAAGGGGACACTAACAGATGGAAACGCATCCCATGCTCATAGCTAGGAAGAATTAATATCGTCAAAATGGCCATCCTGCCCAAAGCAATATACAGATTTGATGCAATCCCTATGAAACTACCAGCAACATTCTTCAATGAACTGGATCAAATAATTCAAAAATTCATATGGAACCACCAAAGACCCCGAATAGCCAAAGCAATCCTGAGAAAGAAGAATAAAGTAGGGGGGATCTCACTCCCCAACTTCAAGCTCTATTATAAAGCCATAGTAATCAAGACAATTTGGTACTGGCACAAGAACAGAGCCACAGACCAATGGAACAGACTAGAGAATCCAGACATTAACTCAGACATATATGGTCAATTAATATTTGATAAAGGAGCCATGGACATACAATGGCGAAATGACAGTCTCTTCAACAGATGGTGCTGGCAAAACTGGACAGCTACATGTAGGAGAATGAAACTGGACCATCGTATAACCCCATATACAAAAGTAAACTCAAAATGGATCAAAGACCTGAATGTAAGTCATGAAACCATTAAACTCTTGGAAGAAAACATAGGCACAAACCTCTTAGACATAAACATGAGTGACCTCTTCTTGAACATATCTCCCCGGGCAAGGAAAACAACAGCAAAAATGAACAAGTGGGACTATATTAAGCTGAAAAGCTTCTGTACAGCAAAAGACACCATCAATAGAACAAAAAGAAACCCTACAGTATGGGAGAATATCTTTGAAAATGACACATCCGATAAAGGCTTGACGTCCAGAATATATAAAGAGCTCACACGCCTCAACAAACAAAAAACAAATAACCCAATTAAAAAATGGGCAAAGGAACTGAACAGACGGTTCTCCAAAAAAGAAATACAGATGGCCAACAGACACATGAAAAGATGCTCCACATCGCTAATTATCAGAGAAATGCAAATTAAAACTACAATGAGGTATCACCTCACACCAGTAAGGATGGCTGCCATCCAAAAGACAAACAACAACAAATGTTGGCGAGGCTGTGGAGAAAGGGGAACCCTCCTACACTGCTGGTGGGAATGTAAACTTGTTCAACCATTGTGGAAAGCAGTATGGAGGTACATCAAAATGCTCAAAACAGACTTACCATTTGACCCAGGAATTGCACTCCTAGGAATTTACCCTAAGAATGCAGCAATCAAGTATGAGAAAGATCAGTGCACCCCTATGTTTATCGCAGCACTATTTACAATAGCCAAGAATTGGAAGCAACCTAAATGTCCATCGATAGATGAATGGATAAAGAAGATGTGGTACATATACACAATGGAATACTACTCAGCCATAAGAAAAGGGCAAATCCAACCATTTGCAGCAACATGGATGGAGCTGGAGGGTATTTTGCTCAGTGAAACAAGCCAAGCAGAGAAAGAGAAATACCAAATGATTTCACTCATCTGTGGAATATAAGAACAAAGGAAAAACTGAAGGAACAAAACAGCAGCAGAATCACAGAACTCAAGAATGGACTAACAGGTACCAAAGGGAAAGGGACTGGGGAGGATGGGTGGGTAGGGAGGGATAAGGGGGGGACAAGTAGGGGGGTATTAAGATTAGCATCCATAGCGGGGTGGGAGAAAGGGGAGGGCTGTACAACACAGAGAAGACAAGTAGTGATTCTACAACAGGTTGCTACGCTGATGGACAGTGACTGTAAAGGAGTATATAGGGGGGACCTGGTATAGGGGAGAGCCTAGTAAACAAAGTATTCGTCATGTAAGTGTAGATTAATGATTAAAAAAAAAAAATGCAGTTCCTATGTGGTGACCTCTAATGAGTTCTACACAATGATATAAAGGACATATAAAAGTGTAGGCAAAGGGTCGGTTTGTGTTTATACAGAGGATCAAAGCCTAATTTGGCTACCCCGAAAATGAACTAAGAAACGATATGAAAGAGAACTTCCAACATCAGCACTCTCAGGAAGACTCATGCCAGAAGATGATCATCAAAAAACCCCAACAAAGATCCACGCACTGCTACAGCTGTAGATGCACTCATCCCACCAGCTCCTGGACTTGCCATGGGAATGAAGGAGATATCTAAGCTGGCCTGTGCATACAGTAAAACAACAAATTTGACTGGATCTATACTGTTGGAACTCAACCAAGAATTAGGAGAAGTGCAAATTGTAGTGCTCCAAAATCTTACAACTACAGACTATTTACTGTTAAAAGAACATATGGGATGTGAACAGAGCCCAGGAATGGGTTGTTTTAATTTGTCTGATTTTTCTCAAACTACTCAAATTCAGTTAGATAATAACCATCATATCATTGATAAGTTTTCACAAATGCCTAGGGTGCCTAACTGGTTTTCTTGGTTTCACTGCAGATGGCTGGTAATTACAGATATGCTTTGGTTATGTAACTATACTCCTATTATGTTAATGTGTGTGTGCAATTTAAGTAGTAGCTTAAAACATATACATGCTGAAGTTACTCTACAAGAAGATATATCAAAGAAATAATCAATCTTCCCATGTTTTCTCCCGCCTGCTACTTCTATAGCTTTTCTTCTTTCTTCCTAATTACAACGAATTCTTAAATAGAATTCGTGCCTCATATCAAATTTACCGAGTATCATAACTCCTCCAAGTGGTAAAGATACCTCAAGACAAATGCTGGGCATAGAAGCCACAGGGCATAAATATGCAAAGAAATAAAAAGCTAACCATTTCAAACAATAAGGCTTCTCTCTCACTTACCAACTTAACATTTCCCTGTATGGCCCCGGAAGATGACTGGTTAGCCAGAGACGGGTAAGATTCCTCAAGGGAGGAACAACCTAAGACAGGCACAGTCGCAGGGGGGTCATCAGGTGAGAAATTGGGGATCAACAGAGGTGAGGCTTAGAACCTCACCCCCCCTGTTCTGAGAGAAATCTTCTGCATATGTGGATGTTTTATTGCCCTTGTCTAGCTTGGATTAACACATAGTCTACAGGCACACACCTGATCATCTACATTTGCTCTCTTACAACACTAAACTATGTTTTCTACCTTTATGTTGTATCTACCTACCACTTCAGCATCTTATTAAAAATAATAAAGAGAGAAATGTGGTATCCACATATAAATCAAGTATAAAAATCAAATGTGTATTCATATTTGAACTGACTGTTTATAGTTCATAATGCATGAGCAAAACCAAAAGTTTCTGTGATGACTGCCCTTGTACTGTTCACCATGTAACTTATTCACTATGTAAGAATTTGTTCTCCATGTAAGAACTTGTTCGTTATGCTTCAGAAGATTGGAGACTGACGAAAATTAGGCTTGGGGTGGATTAATGATTGTGCATTGAGCATTGACTCCCCTATACAGAATTTTATTGTTGTTAACAACCATTTGATCAATAAATATGAGAGATGCCCTAACAACAACAACCAAGAAAAAGTACACACTTCCAATTGTAAAAAAAAAAAAAAAAAAAAAAAAAATAGAACAGGACGGAATACTACCAAACTCATTCTATGAACCTAACATCACCCTAATACCAAAACCAGGCAAAAACCACACTAGAAAAGAAAATTACAGACCGATATCCCTGATGAACATAGATGCAAAAATACTCAACAAAATATTAGCAAATCGAATTCAAAAATACATCAAAAGGAACATACACCATGACCAAGTGGAATTTATCTCAGGGATGCAAGGATGGTACAACATTCAAAAATCCATCAACATCATCCACCACATCAACAAAATGAAGGAAAAAAACCACATGATCATCTCCATTGATGCTGAAAAAGCATTCGACAAAATTCAACATCCATTCATGATGAAAACTCTCAAAAAAATGGGTATAGAGGGCAGGTACCTCAACAATATAAAGGCCATATATGATAAACCTACAGCCAACATCATACTGAACAGCAAGAAGCTGAAAGCTTTTCCTTTAAGTGGAAACAAGACAGGGATGCCCACTCTCCCCACTGTTATTCAACATAGTACTGGAGGTCCAAGCCACGGCAATTAGACAAAACAAAGAAATACAAGGAATCATGATTAGTAAAGAAGTTAAACTGTCACTATTTGCAGATGACATGATATTGTACATAAAAAACCCTAAAGAATCCACTCCAAAACTACTGGAACTAATATCGGAATTCAGCAAAGCTGCAGGATATAAAACTAATACACAGAAATCTGTGGCTTTCCTATACACTAACAATGAACCAATAGAAAGAGAAATCAGGAAAACAATTCCATTCACAATAGCATCAAAAAGAATAAAATACCTAGGAATAAACCTAACCAAGGAAGTGAAAGACCTATACCCTGAAAACGACAGGACACCTTTAAGAGAAATTAAAGAAGACACTAACAAATGAAACTCATCCCATACTCTTGGCTGGGAAGAATTAATATCATCAAAATGGCCATCCTGCCCAAAGCAATATACAGAATCAATGCAATCCCTATCAAAATACCAACAGCATTCTTCAAGGAATTGGAACAAATAGTTCAAAAATTCATATGGAAACAGCAAAGACCCCAAAAAACCAAAGCAATCCTGAGATGGAAGAATAAAGCAGGGGGATCTTGCTCTCCAACTTCAAGCTCTACAACAAAGCCACAGTAATCAAGCAATTTGGTACTGACAAAATAACAAAGCCACAGACCAGTGGAACAGAATAGAGAGTCCAGACATTAACCCAAACATATATGATCAATTAATATATGGTAAAGGAGCCCTGGACATACAATGGGGAAATGACAGGTGGTGCTGGCAAACCTGGAGAGCTACATGTAAGAGAATGAAACTGGATCATTGTCTAACCCCATACACAGAAGTAAATTCGAAGTGGATCGAAGACCTGAATGTAAGTCATGAAACCATGAAACTCGTAGAAAAAAACATAAGCAAAAATCTCTTGGACATAAACATGAGCAACTTCTTCATGAACATATCTCCCCAGGCAAGGAAAACAAAGGCAAAAATGAACAATTCGGACTATATCAAGCTGAAAAGCTGTACAGCAAAGGACACTATCAAAAGGCATCCTACAGTAAGGGAGAATATATTCATAAATGGCAGATCTGATAAAGGGTTGACATCCAAAATATATAAAGAGCTCACACACCTCAACAAACAAAAAGCAAATAATCCAATTAAAAAATGGTCAGAGGAGCTGAACAGACAGTTCTCCAAAGAAATGAAGATGGCCAACAGACACATGAAAAGATGCTGCACATCACTAGTCATCAGAGAAATGCAAATTAAAACCACAATGAGATATCACCCCACACCATCCAAAAAGACAAACAACAGCAAATGTTGGCGAGGTTGTGGAGAAAGGGGAACCCTCCTACACTGCTGGTGGGAATGTAAATTAGTTCAACCATTGTGGAAAGCAATATGGAGGTTCCTCAAAGAGCTCAAAATAGAAATACCATTTGACTCAGGAATTCAACTTCTAGAAATTTACCTTAAGAATACAGTATCCCAGTTTTCAAAAGACAGATGCACCCCTATGTTTATCGCAGTACTATTTATAATAGCCAAGAAATGGAAGCAACCTAAGTGTCCATCAGTAGATGAATGGATAAAGAAGATATGGTACATATACACAATGGAATATTATTCAGCCATAAGAAGAAAACAAATCCTACCATTTGCAACAGCATGGATGGGCTAAAGGGTATTATCCTCAGTAAAATAAGCCAGGTGGAGAAAGACAAGTACCAAATGATTTCACTCTTATGTGGATTATAAGAACAAAGGAAAACTGAAGCAATAAAACAGCAGCAGAATCACAGAACCCAAGAATGGCCTAACAGTTACCAAAGGGAAAGAGACTGGGGAGAATGGGAGGGTAGGGAGGGATAAGGGCGGGGAATAATAAAGTGGGTATTATGATTAGCATATATAATGTGGGGGGTGGGAGAAAGGGGAGGGCTGTGCAACACAGAGAAGACAAGTAGTGATTCTACATCATCTTACTATGCTGATGGACAGTGACTGTAATGGGCTTTGTGGGGGGACTTGGGGTAGGAGAGAGCCTAGTAAACCTAATGTTCATGTAATTGTAGATTAATAACAAAATAAAAAAATAAAAATAAAAAAAAGAAAGAAAGAAATGGGTGATACGCACAGATAAATAAATGGAATCCTGAGAACAGTAAAGAATGTTCCTAGGATCAGAGGTATACAACAAATTTAGGAGATATTGATCCAAATTTCAGCAGTATGATTCATAATAGACATGCTACGGGCTATTACCACAAAAATCTCCACCACACTCCCCCACCCCCTTTTTTTTTTTAACCATCTTTTCTATATGAGCTTAAAATGCCCAGGTAAGCCAAACCCAGTCTCTTATCTGTACTTGGTTTGTCCTAACCACAAGTAAATGGAGTTCCTACATTATCCTCTACCCACTACCAACTTCACCTTGATGCCCTTATCCACTGAGAATATTCCTTTCACCCTACAATGGCTACTTTGGTCTGCTTTGGAGAGCTAGGGTGGGCACAGTGAACTTAGAATATAAGGAAGTGCTCAGCCCCTTCCATATTTCGACCAGGCATCTAACACATAACCTGCATGACAGCACTGCCAAGTGTCTGGCTGTGGTGAGCCCTGTATACCCCAGGACTCATTCGTGGTCATGCTAACTTCCTCAGAAGAGGCTTTGTAAACTCCCTGGGACAATAAAGCCTACTCAGTTCAGCTTCTCTAATAATGGGAACCTGAAGTGGCTACACTGCCCTTCCCTTACATGGTTAGGTATATATAAGTTACTCAACTTTTCAAAATAATAAAAAGCTTATGCAAAATAGCAATGTGGTAGTTAACCTTTAAAGGAGAGCAAGAGAATGTTATGGGCTTGCCTCTAAGGGTGAGCAGGAAGGAAACAATGGGAGAAGGGCACCCACGGTGTTCTAAGACATTGATAATGTTATTTTCTTAACCTGAAAGTTGGGTACTTAGGTGTTCCTTTTATTATTATTCTTTAGACTACAATGCATATTTTAAATATTCCTTCTCATGTAGTATACATTTCACAATTTTTAAAAAATGAAAACAAAATTAGCAAAAAACGGCTAAAGCATTAAGGAATGACTGGTTAATAAACCCCATTTAATAAAGAAAGTTAATACTTTATTAAATGACTGAAAAGCTACAGTACCTTTACAGTAAAAGTGCCATATCTGTAGCCGACAGCTACAAAAGAGTGGTATCATCTATCAAAAAAAATAAAAACTGAAATGTAAAAAAGAGTAGGTACCTTGACAAGGCATTTATGCCAGCTAGTATTGTTTATATGACTGTTAATTGTCACATTAAACCAAAGCATAAAATGAATTTGGAAAAATATCTACTTTAAAGAAACCATTTATTATTGCAATTCAGAAAACCAGGTTTTCCAAAACAAGTAATTCCCCAGGCATCCTAACAACCAGGAGTTGTAAAAATGAAACACCTGACTAAAATGTATTTGTATTATACTGTGATATGGAACATCAGATTTTAAAAACAAAGTATAAAACACCTTTATTTTAATTAAACTTTGGATTTCCACATATTCTTATCAATTAACGAATACAATAGCAGTTGGCTCCAGATGAATGGTATTCATTCACAAATTGATCTTCACCTGGCCTTATGGCCATTGGCTCCCCTGAACTATAATATAGCAACATAGGAAGTGCCTTTCAGAGAATCCCAAAAAGAGAGGTGTGGGTTGGAGGTAACCATGTAGAAGCCATGAGCATATAGAGAGTGCTCAAGCCTTGGCAGTGGATGACTGTAAAGTACAAAAAGAGTGTGTAAATTTAAAAAGGATGAAGCCTACAGGTAAAATTCCAAGAAATTCCAAATGAATGGGCAAATAGGTGAAGAAGCAGATAAAAGACAGAGTGAACCACTGTGGTTCTGATACTGGAGAAACCAAGGTGAGAGGGAGGTTTTAGAAGGCGAGAGAAGATAAAAGTTCAAGAAATGAAGAAGTAGTAACTATTAATAGCAGCTGGTAATTAGTAATTAGTAGTAAAATAAATCCTTATTTCTCACACACAAGGTACAGGCAGCATGTTAAGTCGTGACATGTATTATTTAATTCTCCTACTAATGCAATGAAAAGGGTACTGTCATAACAATAAGTTATACACTCAAGAGGCACAAGAACTTAAAATGAGCTCAAATCTAGGAAGCTGGTAAATAAGTAAGCCAAGCCTAACACACAAGCTCATCTAAGATTTCAACTCTTGGGAAATCTAACAATACACATAAATGCAAATCATGAGTACACATTCATATACAGAGTCTTTAGAGAACAAAACATTCCTCATAAAAGTTGACATTTTTCAAGGCAGGTCACAAGTTTTTTCCCTGAAAAACCTCACACAGACAAGAAACCAGGCTTCATTTTACAAATCAACCCTACACAAGTTTCAAGAATAAAGGTTTAGGGAGAAGATTAAAGATGGTGGTGTGAGAGGTGAGACAGAGGCTTCCTTCTAAAACTGCATATAATATGAAAATACAATCAATACAACTAATCCTTAAAGAGCACCAGGAAAGAGGACTGCTCTAGACTGCATACAACCTGGAGAAAAGAGCAGACCTCACAAAACATGGTAACATACCAAAGCTATGGCCCAGCAAGACCCAAGCCCTTCCTCCACCCCAGCTCACCGGCTGGAGGAAGAGAAACAGAGCGGTGAGGGGGTGGAGGCCTGGGATTGCAGGATACCTAACTCCGGAGATCTGCTCTGGGAGCACAAACCTACATTTTATGGTGCTTTCGTGATACTCTACTCATTAGGTGATTGGAAAGCTAAGACAGGCAGAATTCCTGGAGAGACTGATATTCCAGCTGCTTGTGGAAAGCAGGGATCCATATCTGGCTGCTCTGGGACAAAAGAAAGGCAGACAATCTGAGAGACTTCCTAACAAGGAAGCCCTTAGCAAGAGGACTGCTAAAGGGGCAAGGACTGCACAGAGCTTAATGCTCAGGAGAAAGGACAGGTAGACAAAATTGTCTGGGTGCACTCTGCCCAGCAGGTTGGGAGTTTTCATGATTCACAGGTGCTCCAGCTCCCTGGCTGGCTACACAGCTCCAAGGACTCCCTCGATGATAATCAGCCTACTGTGCTTTTCTCCCGGCCAGCCCCACCTGGCTCACAAAAGGGCAAACCCTACCCTGGCGGTAGGCCAGCAGAGGGAAGATATGTCTACAGCAACTACAAATGCAAAGCACAGAGGCTAATTCCTGTGAGCACGGCCCACTGGTTCAGGCAATGGAGACAGGCATAGCAACCAGGAAGCAGGAAACAGCTCTTTCTTCCACCCAGACACCAATAAGACACCCCTGTGACGCATAACATTGCCCCCAGGGGCACAGCAGCCCCAGAGAGGAGAGCTTCTGGACACCTGAGGGAGCCATATACAAATATGAAACACCAAAGGAACCTGGCTCAGAGAAAAATTAATATAACCCCTGAGAAAGATGTCATGGACCTCATGACGCTTCCTGAAAGGGACTTCAAAATAAAAATCATTAAGATGCTAATGGAGGTACAGAAAGATATTCAAGAACTCAGGAATGAATTCTGGTAGGAGATCCAATCTTTGAAGAGCACAATGGAGGGAATTAAAAGCAGGTTGGATATGGTGGAGGAGACGATAAATGAAATAGAAACTAGAGAAGAGGAATACAAACAAGCTGAGACACAGAGAGAAAAAGTATCTCTAAGAATAAAACAATATTGAGAGAACTGTGTGACCAATCCAAACAGAACAATATTCGCATTATAGGACTACCAGAAGAAGAAGAGAGTGAGAAAGGGATTGAAAATGTCTTTGAGGAGGTAACTGCTGAAAACTTCCCCAATCTCCGGAAGGAGATAGTCTCTCAGGCCATGGATATCCACATATCTCCCAACACAAGGGACCCAAGGAAGACAACACCAAGACATGTAGTAATTAAAACGGCAAAGATCAAGGATAAGGACAGACTATTAAAAGCTGCCAGAGAGAGAAACAAGATCACAAACAAAGGAAAACCCATCAGGCTAACATCAGACTTCTCAGCAGAAACCTTACAGGCCAGAAGGGGGTGGCATGATGTATTTAAAGCAATGAAGCAGAAGGACCTGGAACCAAGATTACTTTATCCGGCAAGATTATCATTTAAATTTGAAGGAGGGATTAAACAATGTCCAGATAAGCAAAAGCTGAGAGAATTTACCTCCCACAAACCATCTCTACAGTCTATTTTGGAGGGACTGCTGTAGACGGAAATGTTCCAAAGGCTTAATAGCTGTCACCAGAGGTAATAAAACCACAGTAAAGAAAGTAGAACAGCTAATTACTAAACAAATGCAATATTAAATTAACTATACCAAAAGTCTATCAAGGGATAGACAAAGAGTATAGAATATGATACCTAATATATAAAGAATGGAGGAGGAAGGAAAAGGAGGAGATAAAGAAAAGAACCCTTAGATTGTGTTTGTAATAGCATATTAAGTGAGTTAAGTTAGACTCTTAGATACTAAGGAAGTTAACCTTGAAACTTTGGTAACCACGGATCTAAAGTCTGGAAAGGCAATAAGTATATACCTATCGATCATCACCCTAAATGTAAATGCTCTGAATGCACCAATCAAAAGACACAGAAACACTGAATGGATAAAAAAAAAAAACAAGACCCATCTAATTGCTGTATACAAGAGACTCACTTTTAACCCAAAGACATACACAGACTAAAAGTGAAGGGATGGAAAAAGTTATTTCAGACAACTAACAGAAAAAAGCAGGAGTTGCAGTACTTGTATCAGACAAAATAGACTTCAAAACAAAGAAAGTAACTAGAGATAAAGGACATTACATAATGATAAGGCAGTCAATCCAACAAGAAGACATACCTATTATAAATATCTATGCACCCAACATACGATCACATACATATGTGAAAAAAAATCCTAACTGAATTAAAAGGGGAAATAGAATGCAATGCATTCATTCTAGGAGACTTCAACACTCCACTTACTCTGAAGGACAGATCAAACAGACAGAAAATAAGTAAGGACACACAGGCACTGAACAACACATTAGAACAGATGGACCTAACAGACATCTACAGAACTCTACAACCAAAAGCAGCAGAATACACATTCTTCTCAAGTGCACATGGAACATTTTCAAGAACAGATCATAAACTAGGCCACAAAAAGAGCCTCAGTAAATTCAAAAAGACTGAAATTATACCATCCAGTTTCTCAGAGCACAAAAGTATGAAACTAGAAATAAATAACGCAAAGACAATGAAAAATCCCACAAACACATGGAGGCTTCACAACATGCTCCTAAATAAACAATGGATTAGTGACAAAATAAAAACAGAGATCAAGTAATATATGGAGACAGATGACAACAATAATTCAACACCACAAAATCTGTGGGACATAGCCAAAGCCATGCTAAGAGGAAAGTATATTGCAATACAGGACTACTTCAAGAAAGAAGAACAATCCCATATAAGCAGTCTAAATTCACAATTAATAAAACTAGAAATAGGAGAATAAATGAGGCCCAAAGTTAGTAGAAGGAGGGACATAATAAAGATTAGAGCACAAATAAACAAAATCGGGAAGAATAAAACAATAGAAAGAATCAATGAAAGCAAGAGCTGGTTCTTCAAGAAAAAAAAAATACAGATAAAACCCTAGCCAGACTTATCAAGGAAAAAAAGAGAGTCTACACACTGGATAACAGAATCAGAAATGAGAAATGAAAAATCACCACAGATACCACACAAATATAAAGATTTACTAAAGAATACTATGAAAAATTATATGCTAACAAACTGGATAACCTAGAAGAAATGCACAAATTTCCACAAAAATACAACCTTCCAAGGCCAACCAAGGAAGAAATAGAAAATCAGAACAGACCAATTATCAGCAATGAAATTGAACTGGTAATCAAAAACTACCTAAGAATGAAACTCCTGGACCAGAAGGCTTCACCCTTAAATGTTATCAAACATTTAGTGAAGACTTAATACCAATCCTCCTTAAAGTTTTCCAAAGAGTAGAAGAAGAGGGAATACCTCCAAACTCATTCTGTGAGGCCAGCATCACTCTAATACCAAAACCAGGCAAAGACACCACAAAAAAAGAAAATTACAGACCAATATTGCTGATGAACATAGATGCAAAAATACTCAACAAAATATTAGCAAACTGAATTCAAAAATACATCAAAAAGATCATCCACCATGATCAAGTAGGATTTATGCCAGGGATGCAAGGACGGTACAACATACAAAAATCCATCAACATCATCCACCACATCAACAAAAAGGACAAAAACCACATGATCATCCCATAGATGCTGAAAAAGCACTTGACAAAATTCGACATCCATTCATAATAAAAGCTCTCAACAAAATGGCTATAGAGGGCAAGTACCTCAACATAATAAAGGCCATATGTGACTAACCCACAGCCAAAATCATACTGAACAGCGAGAAGCTGAAAGCTTTTCCTTCAAGATCGGAAACAAGACAAGGATGCCCACTCTCCCCACTTCTATTCAAGATAGTACTGGACGTCCTAGCCACAGCAATCAGACAACACAAAGAAATGAAAGGCATCCAGATTGGCAAGGAAGAAGTTAAGCTGTAATTGTTTGCAGATGACATGGTATTGTACATAAAAAAAACCCCTAAAGAATCCACTCCAAAACTACTAGATCTAATATCTGAATTCAGCAAAGTTGCAGGATAAAAAATTGATAAAAAGAAATCTGCAGCATTTCTATACACTAACAATGAACTAGCAGAGAGAAATCAGGTAAACAAATCCAATCACAGTTGCATCAAAAAGAATAAAATACCTAGGAATAAACCTAACCAAGGAAGTGAAAGACCTATACTCTGAAAGCTACAAGACTCTCATGAGAGAAATTTTTAAAAATACCAATAAATGGAAACACATCCCGAGCTCATGGATAGGAAGAATTAACATTGTCAAAATGGCCATCCTGCATAAAGCAATCTATAGATTCAATGCAATTTCTATCAAAATACCAGCAGCATTCTTCAACGAACTAGAGAAAATCATCCTAAAATTCATATGGAACCACAAAAGACCCAAAATAGCCAAAGCAATCCTGAGAAGAATAAAGTAGGGGGAATTATGCTCCCCAACTTCAAGCTCTACTACAGAGCCACAGTAATCAAGACAATTTGGTACTGGCACAAGAACAGACCCACAGACCAATGCAACAGACTAGAGAGCCCTGATATAAACCCAACCATATATGGTCAATTAATATATGATAAAGGAGCCATGGACATACAATGTGGAAATGACAGCCTCTTCAACACCTGGTGTTGGCAAAACTGAACAGCTACATGCAAGAGAATCGAACTGGATTATTGTTTAACACCATACACAAAAGTAAACTCAAAATGGATTAAAGACTTGAATGTACATCATGAAACCATAAAACTCATAGAAGACAACATAGGCAAAAATCTCCTTATATAAGTATGGGCAACTTCTTCCTGAACACATCTCCTCGAGAAAGGGAAACAAAAGCAAAAATGAACTCATGGGACTACATCAAACTAAAAAGATTTTGTATGGCAAAGGACATCATCAACAAAACAAAAAGGTATCCTACAGTACGGGAGAATATATTTGTAAATGACATATCCGACAAGGGATTAACATCCAAAATATATAAAGAACTTACATGCCTCAACACCCAAAAAGCAAATAACCTAATTAACAAATGGGCAGAGAATATGAAGAGACAGTTCTCCAAAGAAATTCAGATGGCCAACAGACACATGGAAAGATGCTGCACGTCACTAATCATCAAGGAAATGCAAATTAAAACCACAACGAAATATCACCTCACACCAGTAAGCATGGCCAGCATCGAAAAGACTAAGAACAACAAACAAATGCTGGCAAGGATGCTGAGAAAGGGGAAGCCTCCTACACTGCTGGTGGGAATGTAAGCTATTTCAACCATTGTGGAAAGCAATATGGAGGTTCCTCAAAGAGCTCAAAATAGAAATACCATTTGACCCAGGAATTCCACTTCTAGGAATTTACCCTAAGAATACAGCAGCCCAGTTTGAGAAAGACATATGCACCCCTATGTTTATCGCAGGACTTTTTACAATAGCCAAGATATGGAAGCAACCTAAGTGTCCATCAGTAGATGAATGGATAAAGAAGATGTGGTACATATTTATACACAATGGAATACTATTCAGCCATAAGAAAGAAACAAATCCTACCATTTGCAACAACATGGATGGAGCTAGAGGACATTATGCTCAGTGAAATAAGCCAGGCAGAGAAAGACAAATGCTAAGTGATTTCCCTTATTTGTGGAGTATAACAATGAAGCAGAACTGAAGGAACAAAATGGCAGCAGACTCGGAGACCCCAAGAATGAACTAGTGGTTACGAAAGGGGTGGGGTGTGGGAGTGTGAGTCGGGAGGGAGGGAGAAGGGGACTGAGGGGTATCATGTTTAGTACACATGGTGTGGGGGATCACGGGGAGAACAGTGTAGCACAGAGAGGGTACATAGTGAATCTGCAGCATCTTGCTGCACTGATGGACAGTGACTGCATTGGGGTATGGGTGGAGACCTGATAATATGGGTACATGTAGTAACCACATTGTTTTTTTCATGCGAAACCTTCATGAGAGCATATATCAATCATACCTTAATAAAAAAATTTTTAAAAAAAGAATAAAGATTTAAAACTTCAAATTAGATGTAGGCCAATTTAGCCCTAGGGTTTTAAATGACCAATTTTTAGAGAGCTGGTTTCTTTAAATCAATTATGATTGATGTAAGCCAGATGGCTGGACTGTCAAACTAGATAGAGCTGTCTGCATGATAAGGTCACTGCATCTGTCACTGGGAGACTTTGGAAAAAGTGTCACATCCAGGAACTCCCTAACCTCTTAGCCCATATATCTGAAAGAAGTCCATCAAGGATTAAAATGTGCGGCGAGGGGATTATATGGGGTTACAGTGTTTGTCAAATTATTGTTTGCATATTTTTTTTTGAAATAAAGAAGGAATCAAAAGCTCTTCATGGTCTAAATAGCATCTAAGGGGTTTATCAAAGTAAGTGATTTTATTCCTTTCTCTTTAAACCACTTTTTACTCCATTATACTACAAACAGTATAATCTTAACAGACACCATGCTATGTCTAATATCAAGGAGAATATTACCATAATTAAATGTTATTTCTGTGAGGATATGTGTGATGCAGGTTGAGACAAGATCATACATGGTATAATAGTGCAATTTGCAAAATCATCTCACTCCTGCTGCTTCAGAAACTCACTCTAGAATAGCAATGACTGGAAAGCTACAGCACTTTCATAATAAAGGTGCAATGATGTCTGTAGCAGAGAGCTACAAAGGGAGTGATAAACATCATCTATCAAAAAACAAAATGTAAAAAAGAATTGGTAGCTTGACATTCCACACAAATACTACTTTTACTCACACAAATGTACAAGCACCAGTCCCCATGTGTTTATTTGTTTTACAATTTCAGCACTGGGGATGTCTACCTTCAGGGAAAAACAATCTAAAAAAGTAAGAAAGTAAGCAATGTGCTCCCATAGAGGTAACATCCTTACAGGAGTATTTTTTTGGATATTGTTATTTAAGTCATTTATTAAAATGAAGCCTTAGGAATAAGCATTGCCTTATTTGTTAATAAGCATTCCTATCTAAAATGATTTGAACTCTCACCTATTTGTTGTGAACATTTTGCATTGGAAAAATAACATTGACAATAACTGCTGAAAACTGAACAGGACAGAAATATGAATATGGGGACTAAGATTTTTTGCTGTTTCACAACTACAATTAAATCAGGTGACCTCTGAAGAGGAGTCTGGTCATGCACTGCTAACCTAACAGTAGGAGTAAGAGAATTTTTATCTTCTAGCCTGTAGAAGAAATTAGCCAAATTTAGCTTGAATTCATACACTTTCACTACACTAAATTAATTAACCAATGGCCCATTCTTCAGGCTTTCAAAATGTAACAAATGAAACTGAATTGCAAAGCAAAATATTCAGAATACAGACATTTTTCATAATACAGGAAAATTCAACCTTTGAAAATTCATTATTTTGACATTTATTAAGCATAAACCAATGTTTACACTTGACCTGAATCCTGTTTTCAATTTTCACCTTTACTATGCAATCTGTTCATTATCTCATTTGTTAATGCAAAATGATGTGATTTTCCTATATTTTACAATAAGGAAGCAAAACAAGAAAGTAGGAACAAATAACCCTTTTCTATAATGATAAAAATGTAATGTCAAAAATAGGGCTTGATATCCTGACAAGTTATAGGAACTTTAAAAATATGTATGTATATTTGAAGGAAAATAAAATGGTTTTATTTGAAATTCCTTAAGTTAGCTGGGAATTTACAAGCACAGTTACAACTATAGTGCATGATTCTATACTAGACACTCCCCTTGGAGCTGCACATAAGCTAATTTATTTGCTCCTGCAGCAACCCTATGAGACAGGTAGCATATTGCCTCCACTTTAGTGATGAGGAGACAAGGCTAACAGAGAAGTAAAGCCATGCAGCTACTTAATCAGTGGTAGTACAGGAATTCAAGACTAAGCTTTGTGCTTCCACAGTTCAAGTTCTTAACCACAATATCATCTCTCTTCCTTGAAACAGTTCATGAATAACTTAATTTTATAATCAAAGCCCTATTTTAAGGGGCAGGCTACTGAGAAAATATGATAAATATGTTCTAATTATATAAAATTTTTTTTGGAATTTATAAATTGAAATTTTGACAAGTATATGTAAACAGATGTATGATAGAATAAGATATCAACTCAGAATACAGTTGCATATCATCTCCTTGGCTTCAGAATTTTAAAATCCAGGCAATGAGAACAGCATGTGCAAAGGCATAGAGCTGTGATGGAACATAGTCCACTGGGGGCCCCAGGTGGGCATATGAGGAGAAGGCAGTGGAAGGAGCTAAAGCTGAAGAGGGATGCAGGAACTAGAGACTTCAGAGTACTTAATGGAAGTTTCTGTGGGAAGCATGACATCATCACTTTATTTTTTAAGAGAATAATTTTGTCAACATTCTGCAGAGCCTAAACACAGGGAAACCAGTTAGAACTGTTACATATCTCAGCTGTGGGCTTGATTGAACTAAAGCAACAGAAAAGGAAAGAGGTCTCATTGAGGTAACAGTTCTGAGGGAGTCATAACCACCTAGTGAACAGCAAGCTGCAGATAAAGGCATACCTCATTTTATCATGCTTTGCTTAATTGCACTTCACAGATAGTACATTTTTACTAATTGAAGGTTTGTGGCAACCCTGCATTGAACAAGACTACTGGCATCATTTTTCCAACAGCATTTGCTTACTTCATGTCTGAGTCACATTCTGGTAATTCTAACAATACTTCATATTTTTTCATTGTTATTTATTATACTTCATTATTATATTTGTGATGGGTGATCTTTGATGTTACTATTGTGATTGTTTTGGACCACCATGAACTGCATCCATAAAAGACTGCAAAATTAATTGATAAATGTTTGTGTTGACTGGTTTGTTCCATCTCTCTCCCTGTTGGGCTTATTTCCTGAGACACAACAACATTTGAAATTAGACCGATTAATAATCCTACAATGGCTCCTAAGTGTTCAAGTGAAAGTGTCATACATCTTTCACTTTAAATAAAAAACTTGAATTGAATAAGCTTAGTGAGGAAGGCATGTTGAAAGAAATGATAGGCCGAAAGGTAGTCATCCTACACCAAACAGTCAGCCAAGATGTAAAGGCAAAGGAAAAGTTCTTGAAGGAAATTAAAAGTGCTGCTTCAGTGAACACACCAATAAGAAAGTGAAACCACCTTACTGCTGATATAGAGAAAAATCTAGTCATCTGGATAAAAGATCAAACCAGCCACAATGTTCCTTTAAGCCAAAGCCTAATCCAGAGCAAGACCTACCTCTTCAATTCTGTAAAGGCTGAGGTGAGGAAGCTGCAGAAGAAAAGCCGGACGCTAGCAGAGGTTGGCTCATGAGGTTTAAGGAAAATGTCTCCATAACATCAAATTGCAGGGGAAGCAGCAAGTACTGATGGAGAAGCTGCAGCAACTTACCCAGAAAATCCATCTGAGATAATTAATGAAGGTGGCTACACTAGACAGACTTTCAATGTAGATGAAACAGTCTTATACTGGGAGGAGATGCCATCGAGGACTTTCATAGCTACAGAGAAGTCAGAGCCTGGCTTCAAAGAACAAACTTACTCTATTATTAGAGGCTAATGCAGCTGGTGACTTGGTGTTGCAGTCAACGCCCATTTAGCATTCTGAAAATCCTAAGGCCCTTAAGATTTATACCAAATCTACTCTGCCTGGGCTCTATAAACAGAACAAAGCCTGAATGACAGCACTTCTGTTTATAACACGGTTACTGAATACTTTAAGCCCACTGTTGAGACCTACTACTCAGAGAAAAAACAATGCTTTCAAAATATTACTGCCTATGACAATGCACCTGACTCAAGAGTTTTGATGGGAATCTGCAATGAGATTCATGTTGTTTTCATGCCTAACACAAAATCCATTCTGAAGCTCATGGGCTAAGGAGTTTTTTCAATTTACGAGTCTTATTATTTAAGAATACATTTCATAAGGCTACAGGTGCCATAGAGAGTAATTCCTCTGATGGATCTAGGCAAAGGAAATTGAAAACCTTCTAAAAAGGATTCTCTATTCTAGATGCCAGTAAGAACATTAGTGATTCATGGGAAGAGGTCAAAATATCAACATGAACAGCAGTTTGGAAGAAGTTGATTCCAATCCTCATGGGTGACTTTGAGGGGTTCCAGACTTCAGTGAGGTAGTCACTGCAGATATGGAGAAATCCACAAAAGAATCAGAATTAGCAGTGAGGCCTGAAGAAGGGACTGAACTGCTGTATCTCATGACAAAATTTAAGTGGATGAGGAACTGCTTCTTATGCATAAGCAAAGAAAGAAGCTTCTTAAGGTGGAATCTACTCCTGGTAAAGATGCTGCAAAGCTTTTCGAAATGACAAAAGATAGAGAATATTACATAAACTTAGTTAATCAGGCAGTGGCAGAGTTTGAGAGGATTGACTCCAATTCTGAAAGTTGTTCTACCATGAACAGTATCAAACAGCATCACAAAGTCAATCAATATGGCAAATTTCATTGTCTTACTTAAGAAATGGCCATAGCCACTCCCACTTTCAGCAACCACCATTCTGATCAGTCAGCAGACAAACATTGAGGCAAGACCCTCTGCCAGTAAAAAGATTGGTTTGATGAAAGCTCAGATGATGGTTAGCATTTTTTAGCAATACAGTACATTTATTCAAGTTATATACATTTTTTTAGACATAATGCCACTGCACTTAACAGGTACGCATAGCTCTTACATGCACTGGGAAACCAAAAAAATTCATTTGGCATTCTTTATTGCAGTATTTGCTTTATTGAGGTGGTCTGGAACCAAACCTGCAATATATCCAAGGTGTGCCTATGCTAAGAAAAGCACTGAGATGACTCTAAAGCTTGAGAGAGAGATACACTGGTGTCCCTCATCAGTCAAGACAGGGAATGCCTGTGGCACTAGCATTTCAGAGAAACAGAAGCTTTTTTGTTTTTGAAAGCTCTAATATTTGCCTTTTTATTGATGTATTTCTTTATTGAAATGTAGTTATATTAGTTCAATATACAACATAGTGATTTGGCAGTTGATATACATTATTAAATGATCACCTCAATTAGAGTAGTTACTGTCAACACAGAAAGATATTGCAGAAATACTGATTCTATTCTCTCTGGTGTACTTTCATTCCCATGACTAATTTATATTATCATTGAGATTTTATGCCTCTTTACCTATTTCTCCCACCCACCCCTCCCCTCCCCCATGGTAACCACCAGTCAGTTCTCAGTGTCTATGAGTTTATTTGTTCATTTTGTTTTGTTTTTAGATTCCACATATACATGAAATAATATGGTACTTGTCTTTCTCCACCTGACTTATTTCACTGAGCATAATATCTTCTAAGTCAATCCATGTTGTTGAAAATGGTAGGCTTTCTTTCTTTTTATGGCTGAATAATATTCCATTGTGTATATGTACCGCCTCTTCTTCACCCACTCATCTATTGACAGACACCTTGGTTGGTTCCACTCTTTCTTGACTATTGTAAATGCTGTGGCAATAAACATAGGGGTACATATATCTTTTCAAATCAGAGATTTTGTTTTCTTTAGGCAAATTCCTAGAAGTGGAATTACTGGACTGTATGGTATTTCTATTTTTAGTTTTTTTGAGGAACTTCCATACTGCTTTTCATAGTGGCTGCACCAATCGACATTCCCACCAATAGTGTAGGAGAGTTCCCTTTTCTCCACATCCTCACCAGCACTTGTTATTTCTTGTCTATTTTGACTGGAATGAGGTGATATCTCATTGTGATACTGATTTGCAGTTCCCCGATGGTTAGCAATGTGGAGCATCTTTTCATGTGCCTGCTGGCCATCTGTATGTCTTTGGTAGAAAAATAAACATAAGCATGAGTAATGTTTTTTCTGGACACATCTCCCCAGACAAGGGAAACAACAGCAAAAATAAATAATTTGATTAAAGTATAATACTTCTGTACAGCAAAGGAAACCATCAACAAAACAAAAAGACAACCTATAGTATAGGAGAACATATTCATAAATGATATATGTGATAAGGGGTTAACATTCAAAACATAAAGAACTCATGTGACTCAACACCAAAACACAGCCCAATTAAAAAATGGGCAGAGAAAAGTTTTTAAAAATGCCTTTATTACAAATTTAAAATCTGGGGAAACTCCTTTTTTCCCACCCAGAGTACATAAATATAGACAGCAGAGCAAGTTCTTCATTTCAAAATAACATTTATGTATACGTAAAAGATGATCTCCATAGGCCTCAGTCCAACTTCTAATAGGCAGTGCAATTCTTAGACAGTCACAGTACCAAGGTTAGTAAGTTTGCTTCATTATTCAGAATCTATAAGTTAATTCCAAAATTTGAAAGGGAATGTTATATGGTCCAACGGGAAAAATAAAAACTACTCCCAAAAGACAATCCAACATCAGTCCCCAAGTTTTCCATTTGAGGTAAGTTTTTCTGTCCTGCTAGCCCTTGAGATGTTCCCCATGTGTACTACTATTATTTTCATTTTTGTATAAATAAGTTGAGTCACATAAGGTTTTGGGTTCCTACAGGAGAAAAGGACAGTGCTAAACATTAATCCATAAAAGAAATTATCTGGAACTCAACATTAGGTTACAGATAGACACACATGAAACCATGGGCTCAAGTAATAGGCGCACGTTGAGAGAAGTCCCCACATCACTTCTTACACATGATAAATGTTCACCAAATAAAGTATATGCAATAATCTCTGAAATACACAGCATAATCAAAGAATGAGGTGATCCAAACAGGTGAATTTTACTAACATTTGCTCTTAAACATTAGGTTAAATTTTTAATAACATCATTTTCCCAACATATTCTCTGTCTTCTTTAATAGTATATAAAACATAACCCTTTTTCATAATTTTGTAATTTCTAACACTAATTTTCCTGCTATAACAATGTTAGGATACCATTAGAAGTTGTTGATTCAGTTATTTACCTCAACCCTCAATGTCCCCAGATTATAATTCCTGCCCTCTCTTCCAGGTATGATACACCTGTCATTTCTCATTGCTCCATCTAGCACTACAATTCACCCCCCTCTAAATTCCTATCTTTAATCTGGACTATAATAGAGTAATATATAACAAAGCTCATTGAAATTACATATAAAGTAAAAATACTGATTCAAAATAAAGGATAAAATTTTCCCTAAGCAATAAGGAAAAGGACTTTCTAATAGTCATTTTTAATGCATAATAGCTATTTTGAAGAAGTATCTGCTTGCTTTCTCTTAGGTCCTTGGAACATATTTGACTTCTAAATAAATGGGATGGAAGCTTCCAAAAAATATATATATAACTTTTCGAAACTCACCTATATAGAAATGGACTCTTCGAATGAACAGTCAGTGCTAGAACTTTTTCTTCTGCTGCTCTGGCTATATCAAACCATTGAAACATTTGATGACTTGTTAGCTGCTTGAAATGATATTGCCAATTCAAACTGGAAGGCTGGATGAAGGATCTGTAATGGAACTTTGGTGCCAATTCAATCTGGTCATCCCATGTAGAGACAGATGGAGACAGGTCTACTATAGCAAATCCAATGTTCCATAAGTCACAGAGGCTATGTCATAAGTGAGAAAGGATGATCAAATGCAGTATTTGTGAGCTAACACAAGAATAATTCTTTTAACCTTGCAAGAGAAAAACTGAAACTGAATGGCCCTAGCATTGCAAAAGCCCTGACTCATGAAGATAAGATTCATAAAATTCTTTCTATAATTTTCCTTTTTTTAGTTAGCTAAATAATAGTCCAAGAAAATAAAATTTCTTGATTAATTATGACTTTTATCAGTGTAAGCATGTCCTTGTAAATATGTATAAGTTAGAAATAAAGGAAACAATACTCTGCAGTGAGAACAGCATACTATATCAGAAGTAATATTTTTTTTGAGAAAACAATCCATAGCATCATTAAATTCTAATACAATAACTCAATGGACTGAGCTCTGCACTTAAAGATTAAAACCTCAGGTAGAGTCTTAGCTCTCAAGTAATGTCAAGGGTGGATAAATAGATGATAGGTAGATAGACAAACACATATTTAAATCTCCTCTTGAAACATAGTGCATGCATAGGCTATGCACTTATTTGAATCTCAAATTCCCAGTGTTTTCTTGGATCATCTTAAAATGTAAAAATTTTATTCATTAGTCAACTAAAGGCCGAATTAAGATCTGTGTTCAATCAAGAGCAAGGTAAGGAGCTGCATTTTTCTGATTGTCATTATTGTCAGTGAGCTGGGACTTTGTTCTATAATTAGTCTTAATAAGATGTCAGGATGTTATGTAACAAACAGAACTTCAGTCAACCAGAAAGCAACAGGACACTTGTTAAATGTGAACTGTTGAGGTACAGGATCAACTCTGCTGTGTTGAGGAGGAGGAGGAACACTGATGAACTACTCACTGCCAGCCTGCTGTCCACACATCCTTAGGCAAGGTCACCCAATTTCACATACACATCTGTCAGGCACCAACTTTTTAATTAGAGACATTAGTCTTCAACTTAAATCTGCCCTAACATATAACAAATACTTTTAGCAGAGAAGAAAGTTTGAGACGAACAGAAAAGACTTTTGGAAACACTTTATATAAATAAGCAGTTATTACTGTTTCCTCATGTTTTAAGTCCTTAAAAAGCATCCATTAGAGGAAATTTAAGTTTCATCTTGCTAAATGTCCAAATCACATATGACTTTGAAAATGAAATAAATATCCTGAGTTGTATCCAGAAACCAACAGAAAAGTCAATTTAATTGGAACAAAAGGCAATTGTGCTCTATATGGATAGAGGATTTTAAAGGTCTATAACATATCTCATAGAAGCACCCTGTATTCACTGCAACATCTAAATGGTGACCACTTTAATCTATGCTAATTATTTCTAATTCTTAAAAATTTAAATTCTGTTCAAGAATACAGAATCTTTAAATGGCTACTTTACACTTTGATTACATAATTGTTTTCATATGAAAAAAGTATTTGGCCTGCAAACAACATTGGATTTACTGCTCTGTTTCATTTAAAAGCCATAACACTTGGGTTACCTTTCAGTGGTGAAAGAGACAATATTTAAAGTTCTACCTCAGAAAAGAATGTGTGTACTACTACCTTAATTAGTAGCTGCAAAAGACGTTAAGAGAGATATAGCTATATGTTTCTTTTTCTAAGAAAATCTCATCAGGCAAAATTAGGTTATTCTATAATAGTTAAGACTGCTATCACAATGGTTTATGAACAGGAAGAAAAAAACACTTTAATTCATTTTATAGGCAGTACAACAACTTATTTCTGCAATATCTACCATAAAACAGCAACAACTGCATTGTTCCAAGCCTTAAACCAGCGGTACTTATATTTGACAGCATGCTGAAATTGTTTGAGAACTTTACAAAATACTGATGCCTGGTTTCCACTCCTAGGGGCTCTTATTTACTGATTTGAATATCAGGAGACTTAAAAGCTCCCTAAATGATTCCAATATCCAGACAGAACAGCTGCTCTAAAACAAAGATAGATCCTCAGCCATTCTAGTCTTCCAATACATACAAGGATCTATTTGCAATACTACCAACTGTGGTATTATGACATATACTGACCTTCCTAGCTGCATAAGTATCAGGAAATAGGTGGCTATTTCCTTCATTGCCATCAGGGAAAACATGTGAAAGTGAGCCTCTTAGGAACCAAGGAGACTTTGACATCTGGCACTCACTTAAGGCTACATACTCCTGTAAAATGACATTCTATTAGCATATGCTTGAACTTCCACCAGACAATCCAAACAAGACCCTTGGTCCCTTCTGTCCTATAATCTATAAAGTTGGTAATATGAGGCTCAGAGCAAATACGCAGGGACAAAGGTGTGAGGAAGGTGATCAATCTGTTGATGGTGGCTATTGCTCTATTGCAATTTGGGGGCTCAGGGTAAACAATACACAGGAATAAATGCCAAAAAGAAGCAAATTTACCTTTAGGAGTGGAGGACAAGGAGAATCAAGTACCCTCCTTGTCTTCTAGAGTTCCAAGAATGCCCCCCAAGAAATGAAAGAGAATACTCTTTATCAAGGCCTAAAGGAAGTTCCTTACCTTGAGAGAATCTGGGAGACTGCCCACATGTCGGAACTGAGGCTCCCTGCAATATCCTAGACAGTAAGACAGGGCTGAGGAGGGATGGTAGTGGTTGTGCTGACAGGCCACCTAAGTCAGGTATTGGGCTCAGGCAGTGTCTCCCCATTCACTAGCCATTTCACTTGGTCGAGTGTTTGAGCATGTAGGTCTTCATTCATGTGTTCGCATTGAATTCTATTCCTGATACAAAGTTAAATGGAGATGATAGGAAATCATAGCATTCTATATGGTAAATTCTTAACACAAAATAAGGTCTCTAAAGAAATATGAGAAGAAAAGGAATGTCAGTCTTTAAAATACCATACAGAACACATGAATGACTAGCAATCTCAGTTGTTCATGAATATTTGTTCAATTAATGAATATATTTATTTTATGCCAGATATGATACTTATGCCAAATTTTATACACCTTCCCCAAGAGCAACAAACAATCCTGAAAGAACTATTAAGAAATATAAATCCTGGGATTTCATTTATCATCTGCTGATTGACATCAGTAATATGGACTATTAAAATATGCCTATTTCCTATGAAAAGAATTTACTAATCCATCATTCATAGCAAATTACCTGGATACAAAGTAAAGAAGCTAGTAGAATCAAGATTAAACAATTATAAGATACACTATACTAGTAGCATTTTTACAGGAGACAGATTTCACTTAATAGTTACTTATGTCTAAACATCAAGAAAACTAATTCCAGCTTGAAGCCAAGTAACAATAAATCATTTTTGTGTATGCCCCTAACAAAAAAGATAAACAAATGACCAGTAAGCATAGGTGGACAAAAAAAGCTCATACTGATTAGGTATCCAAATGTATTAGCCTTTGACTACTGTATAATTAGCAATATAATTTCTTCAAGACAGGATTCATTTAGTGACACTACAACTTCCCGTTAATTCAGCATTTCAAAACAAACTTGAACCAGTAATTAATTGGCATAAATACTGCTGCATTACCACATACAATTTGTGACCAAATTTCAATAGGACCTTCTCATCTGTATTCACACAATGCTGTTAAACCATTTTTATATGTTGCATTAAAATAAATCTATTTTTCATATTAGAAGCTTTCCCTGGATTACCAATATCCAAGGAAAAAATAACATTTTAATAAAAACAAACTAGGCAGTTAATCACATCTTAGGTTATACTTCAATCTATCTCCAGATATGCACCTTTTATTATTACTAATAGTTTCTAGAAATCCAGTGCTCAGGGCTGGATGTACAATAAAGACACAATGCTCAAAATTCTAAGGTTCTAAATTATAAAGAAAATAGCAAAAGTACCTAACTGGTATACTCAAACTATAGAAAGATAATTTTATAGTAATCATTTTTCAGAGGACAGCAATTATTAAAGTCAAAAATCATAGCCAAACAGACGCTTACTAAGTTACACCTGAAGGAATATTCCAAATGAAGTGTGTGGATTATTTGTGCAATGTTATAGCTGAGCAAGTATTACACTCTGTGGGTGATAATATTGGTTTCCCACCCAAACACCATTCCTGCATCCCCTGCCCTACCTGGCCTTTAAACTTACTCTTAGAATCCCATTTTACTCACTCTAGTGCAGGGTCTATGTTTCTTAGGAGAGGCTACTATCCCTTCTGCATCCCAAACCCTGACTCACCATGAAGCAAAGACTTATTACTGCACTTACTACCCATGGTGGTCTCATTCCCAATGACTCGTTTAGGAATGGGTCTACAACACAATGCTAGTCATTGAAAGGACTTGTTGGATCTATAGGAAGCTTCTGGAAAGGCCTGACACACACAAATACACACACACAGGCACTAAAATGGGGACATTTATTCTTTTTAACTTCTGGCCATTATCTGTGAGAGCCATCCTGAAACCTTAAGGAGAGCCAGCGTATGAGGACAAACCTAAGCTGTCAGGCTAAGGAGGGGAGAATAGAAAAATGAAAGAAACTTCAGTTTTTGATGATGCTATTGAGGCCCCCAGTTAACAATTCCTAGAATTACCATGCTTTGGGGCTTCTTATTATTCAGATAATAAATTTCCTTCCTACTTAAGCCATTTTCAGTTGGTTTTCCATTACCTATAGCTGAAAGCGTCCTACTTACAAAACTTGATTATATATTATGCCACAAACTAAGCCTCAACTCAAAAGAACAAATTATAGAGATCATATTCTCTGAAGGTAATATAATAAAAACTGAAATTCATAACAAATATAAACCAAACATACCTAAATAAAGGAAAAATTTGTTTCATTCTCCTCAAATACTAAATCACTTCTCTGAGAAGCTAAGAACTACAAAATCTTTAGAAAGAAATGACAGTGAGAACATTACATAGAAAGAAAAAAAAAGGAAAAGATAGGATTGTAAAAAGAAATATAGCCAGACTTATAATCAAAAGAAAAGATAGCATAAAACTGGGAGGACAGGATATAGAAAACAAATTAATTATTCAATTAAAGATATCAGAAACCAAATAGCAAAAAGGAAAATAAAGAAAAAGATAAAAATACATTAATCTGGAAAAGAGTGGAACTGGAAAACTCAGAATTTCTTTGAAAAGGGCAGGGAAAACAAGCCTCTAGCTAATGTAATAAAGAACAATCAGAGAAAATGCAATATGCAACAGTTGGAGTAGGCAAAATGTGTCACCTCCGAAACAGACACTACAAAAAACTTAAAGAACATTACATTCACAAAATAGTACAAAATTTAAATGCCTTATCATTTTCTCATTATCATGTCCCCTAAGAAGCCTTTCATAATAAACACCATGACCTTGAAATAAAATGCTAAGGAATACCAAGGAAGAAACAAAATCTGAACAGACCAATTACCAGCAACGAAATTGAACTGGTAATCAAAAACCTACCTAAAAACAAAACATCTGGACCAGATGGCTTCACTGCTGAATTTTATCAAACGTTTAGTGAAGACCTAATACCCATTCTCCTAAAAGTTTTCCAAAAAACAGAAGAGGGAATACTTCTAAAAATATTCTATGAGGCTACCACCACTGTAATACCAAAACCAGGCAAAGACACCACGAAAAAATAAAATTACAGACCAATATCCCTGATGAACATAGATGCAAAAATACTCACCAAAATATTAGCAAACCAAATTCAAAAATACATCAAAAAGATCATCCATCATGATCAAGTAGGATTTATGCCAGGGATGCAAGGACGGTACAACATTCAAAAATCCATCAACATCATACACCACATCAACAAAAGGAAGGACAAAAACCACATAATAATCTCCATAGATGCTGAAAAAGCATTTGACAAAATTCAACATCCATCCATGATAAAAACTCTCAACAAAATGGCTATAGAGGGCAAGTACCTCAACATAATAAAGGCCATATATGACAAACCCACAGCCAACATCACATTTAAAGTGAGAAGCTGAAAACTTTTCCTTTAAGATTGAAAACAAGGGAAGGCGGAGCCAACATGGCGGCGTGAGTAGGACAGTGGGAATCTCCTCCCAAAAACATATATACTTTTGAAAATACAACAAACACAACTAGCCCTAAAAGAGAGACCAGAAAACGCAGGACAGTGGCCAGACTGCAGCTACACCAGTGAGAACCCAGCGACTGGTGAAAGGGGTAAGATAACAAGCCCCGGCCCAGCGGGACCCGAGCGCCCCTCCCCCCAGCTCCCGGCGGGAGAACAATAGGCAGAGCGGGAGGGAGACGGAGCCCAGGACTGCCGAACACCCAGCCCCAGCCATCCGGGCCAGAGCGCAGATACAGTACATGCCAAGGGGGCCCTGGATACTGGGGGAACAGGGAGTAAGACCTCTGAGCGGGTGCTGAAGCGGATGCCCCTGTGACAAAGAAAAGCGGGGGCTTTTTGAAAGTCTTAAAGGGACAGGGACTTAACAGCTTGACGGAAAAAACCCAGGTCACAGTACAGCAGCTGGAAATTACAGGGAAAACCAGGTGCACTAACCCCCTGGGCAACAGCTCTGAGACCCCTCACGGAGGCAAACAGTCAAGCAGCCCCCCCATCCATTACCCCACCGGGCGCTGTGAAAGCAGAGAAGCAGCCTGAGACAAATTCCGCCCACAGAAAGGGAAATTTCTCCCTTCCGGCCAGGCAAGACACAAAGACCCACTCTACACGCAAATACCCAACACAAGCCACTAGGGGTCGCAGTTGCCCCAGTAAAGAAAGGCCAGTAGCAAGTGAAAATTTTGGCCCTCCCAGCTGACAGTCAATAGCACCTGTCAACATGAAAAGGCAAAAAAATATGATCCAGACAAGACTAACCCAGACAGCTTCGGCATCTGCTACATCTTCCCCTGAGAAGGAATCTGGGGAGATAGATTTAGCCAGTCTACCTGAAAAAGAATTCAAAACAAAAGTCATAACCATGCTGATGGACTTGCAGAGAAATATGCAAGAACTAAGGAAGGAGAATTCAGAAATAAAACAAGCTCTGGAAGGACTTCAAAACAGAATGGACGAGATGCAAGAGACCATTAATGGACTAGAAAACAGAGAACAGGAACACAGAGAAGCTGATGCAGAGAGAGATAAAAGGATCTCCAGGAATGAAAGAATTTTAAGAGAGCTGAGTGATCAATCTAAAAGGAATAATATAAGAATCATAGGCATTCCAGAAGAAGTAGAGAGAGAAAAGGGGATAGAAAATGTCTTTGAAGAAATAATTGCTGAAAATTTCCCCAAACTAGGGGAAGAAATGGCCTCTCAGACCACAGAGGTACACAGAACTCCCATGACAAGGGATCCAAGGAGGGCAACACCAAGACACAAAATAATTAAAATGGCAAAGATCAAAGACAAGGACAAAGTATTACAAGCAGCCAGAGAGAAAAAAAAGGTTACCTACAAAGGAAAACCCATCAGGCTATCATCAGACTTCTCAACAGAAACCCTACAGGCCAGAAGAGAATGGCATGATATACTTAATGCAATGAAACAGAAGGGCCTCGAACCAAGACTACTGTATCCAGCACGAATATCATTTAAATATGAAGGAGGGATTAAACAATTCCCAGACAAGCAAAAGTTGAGGGAATTTGCCTCCCACAAACCACCTCTACAGGGCATCCTACAGGGACTGCTCTAGATGGGAGCACTCCTAAAAAGAGCACACAACAAAACACCCAACATATGAAGAAGGGAGGAGGAGGAATAAGAAGGGAGAGAAATAAAGAATCATCAGACTGTGTTTATAATAGCTCAACAAGCGAGTTAAGTTAGACAGTAAGACAGTAAAGAAGCTAACCCTAAACCTTTGGTAACCACAAACTTAAAGCCTGCAATGGCAATAAATTCATACCTTTCAATAATCACCCTAAATGTAAATGGACTGAATGCACCAATCAAAACACACAGAGTAATAGAATGGATAAAAAAGCAAGATCCATCCATATGCTGCTTACAAGAGACTCACCTCAAACCCAAAGACGCGCACAGACTTAAAGTCAAGGGATGGAAAAAGATATTTCAAGCAAACAACAGAGAGAAGAAAGCAGGTGTTGCAATTCTGGTATCAGACAAAACAGAATTCAAAATAAAGAAAGTAACAAAAGACAAAGAAGGACATTACATAATGATAAAGGGCTCAGTCCATCAAGAGGATATAACCATTATAAATATATATGCACCCAATACAGGAGCACCAACATACCTGAAACAAATATTAACAGAACTAAAGGAGGAAATAGAATGCAATGCATTCATTCTAGGAGACTTCAACATACCACTCACTCCAAAGGACAGATCCACCAGGCAGAAAATAAGTAAGGACACAGAGGCACTGAACAACACACTAGAACAGATGGACCTAATAGACATCTACAGAACTCTACATCCAAGAGCAACAGGATACACGTTCTTCTCAAGTGCACATGGAACATTCTCCAGAATAGACCACATACTAGGACACAAAAAGAGCCTCAGTAAATTCCAAAAGATTGAAATCCTACCAACCAACTTTTCAGACCACAAAGGCATTAAACTAGAAATAAACTGTTCAAAGAAAGCAAAAAGGCTCACAAACACATGGAGGCTAAACAACACGCTCCTAAATAATCAATGGATCAATGACCAAATCAAAATGGAGATCCAGCAATATATGGAAACAAATGACAACAACAACACTAAGCCCCAACTTCTGTGGGACGCAGCAAAAGCAGTCTTAAGAGGAAAGTATATAGCACTCCAAGCATATTTAAAAAAGGAAGAGCAATCCCAAATGAACGGTCAAATGTCACAACTATCAAAATTAGAAAAAGAAGAACAAATGAGGCCTAAGGTCAGCAGAAGGAGGGACATAATAAAGATCAGAGAAGAAATAAATAAAATTGAGAAGAATAAAACAATAGCAAAAATCAATGAAACCAAGAGCTGGTTCTTCGAGAAAATAAACAAAATAGATAAGCCTCTAGCCAGACTTATTAAGAGGAAAAGAGAGTCAACACAAATCAACAGTATCAGAAATGAGAAAGGAAAAATCACAACAGATCCCGCAGAAATACAAAGAATTATTAGAGACTACTATGAAAACCTATATGCTAACAAGCTGTGAAACCTAGGAGAAATGGACAACTTCCTAGAAAAATACAACCTTCCAAGATTGACCCAAAAGAAACAGAAAATCTAAACAGACCAATTACCAGCAACGAAATTGAAGCGGTAATCAAAAAACTACCAAAGAACAAAACCCCCGGGCCAGATGGATTTACCTCGGAATTTTATCAGACATACAGGGAAGACATAATACCCATTCTCCTTAAAGTTTTCCAAGAAATAGAAGAGGAGGGGATACTCCCAAACTCATTCTATGAAGCTAACATCACCCTAATACCAAAACCAGGCAAAGACACCACCAAAAAAGAAAACTACAGACCAATATCCCTGATGAACGTAGACGCAAAAATACTCAACAAAATTTTAGCAAACCGAATTCAAAAATACATCAAAACCATCGTACACCATGACCAAGTGGGATTTATCCCAGGGATGCAAGGATGGCACAACATTCGAAAGTCCATCAATATCATCCACCACATCAACAAAAAGAAAGACAAAAACCACATGATCATCTCCATAGATGCTGAAAAAGCATTTGACAAAGTTCAACATCCATTCATGATAAAAACTCTCAGCAAAATGGGAATAGAGGGCAAGTACCTCAACATAATAAAGGCCATCTATGAAAAACCCACAGCCAACATTATATTGAATAGCGAGAAGCTGAAAGCATTTCCGCTGAGATCGGGAACTAGACAGGGATGCCCACTCTCCCCACTGTTATTTAACATTGTACTAGAGGTCCTAGCCACGGCAATCAGACAAAACAAAAAAATAAAAGGAATCCAGATTGGCAAAGAAGAAGTCAAACTGTCACTATTTGCAGATGACATGATACTGTACATAAAAAACCCTAAAGACTCCACCCCAGAACTACTAGAACTAATATCGGAATACAGCAAAGTTGCAGGATACAAAATCAACACACAGAAATCTGTGGCTTTCCTATATACCAACAATGAACCAACAGACAGAGAAATCAGGAAAACAACTCCATTCACAATTGCATCAAAAAAAATAAAATACCTAGGAATAAACCTAACCAAAGAAGTAAAAGACTTATATTCCGAAAACTACAAGTCACTCTTAAAAGAAATTAAAGGGGACACTAACAGATGGAAACGCATCCCATGCTCATGGCTAGGAAGAATTAATATCGTCAAAATGGCCATCCTGCCCAAAGCAATATACAGATTTGATGCAATCCCTATGAAACTACCAGCAACATTCTTCAATGAACTGGAACAAATAATTCAAAAATTCATATGGAACCACCAAAGACCCCGAATAGCCAAAGCAATCCTGAGAAAGAAGAATAAAGTAGGGGGGATCTCACTCCCCAACTTCAAGCTCTATTATAAAGCCATAGTAATCAAGACAATTTGGTACTGGCACAAGAACAGAGCCACAGACCAATGGAACAGACTAGAGAATCCAGACATTAACTCAGACATATATGGTCAATTAATATTTGATAAAGGAGCCATGGACATACAATGGCGAAATGACAGTCTCTTCAACAGATGGTGCTGGCAAAACTGGACAGCTACATGTAGGAGAATGAAACTGGACCAACGTATAACCCCATATACAAAAGTAAACTCAAAATGGATCAAAGACCTGAATGTAAGTCATGAAACCATTAAACTCTTGGAAGAAAACATAGGCACAAACCTCTTAGACATAAACATGAGTGACCTCTTCTTGAACATATCTCCCCAGGCAAGGAAAACAACAGCAAAAATGAACAAGTGGGACTATATTAAGCTGAAAAGCTTCTGTACAGCAAAAGACACCATCAATAGAACAAAAAGGAACCCTACAGTATGGGAGAATATCTTTGAAAATGACACATCCGATAAAGGCTTGACGTCCAGAATATATAAAGAGCTCACACGCCTCAACAAACAAAAAACAAATAACCCAATTAAAAAATGGGCAAAGGAACTGAACAGACGGTTCTCCAAAAAAGAAATACAGATGGCCAACAGACACATGAAAAGATGTTCCACATCGCTAATTATCAGAGAAATGCAAATTAAAACTACAATGAGGTATCACCTCACACCAGTAAGGATGGCTGCCATCCAAAAGACAAACAACAACAAATGTTGGCGAGGCTGTGGAGAAAGGGGAACCCTCCTACACTGCTGGTGGGAATGTAAACTTGTTCAACCATTGTGGAAAGCAGTATGGAGGTACATCAAAATGCTCAAAACAGACTTACCATTTGACCCAGGAATTGCACTCCTAGGAATTTACCCTAAGAATGCAGCAATCAAGTATGAGAAAGATCAGTGCACCCCTATTTTATCGCAGCACTATTTACAATAGCCAAGAATTGGAAGCAACCTAAATGTCCATCGATAGATGAATGGATAAAGATGTGGTACATATACACAATGGAATACTACTCAGCCATAAGAAAAGGGCAAATCCAACCATTTGCAGAACATGGATGGAGCTGGAGGGTATTTTGCTCAGTGAAACAAGCCAAGCAGAGAAAGAGAAATACCAAATGATTTCACTCATCTGTGGAATATAAGAACAAAGGAAAAACTGAAGGAACAAAACAGCAGCAGAATCACAGAACTCAAGAATGGACTAACAGGTACCAAAGGGAAAGGGACTGGGGAGGATGGGTGGGTAGGGAGGGATAAGGGGGGGAGAAGTAGGGAGGTATTAAGATTAGCATCCATAGCGGGGTGGGAGAAAGGGGAGGGCTGTACAACACAGAGAAGACAAGTAGTGATTCTACAACAGGTTGCTACGCTGATGGACAGTGACTGTAAAGGAGTATATAGGGGGGACCTGGTATAGGGGAGAGCCTAGTAAACAAAGTATTCGTCATGTAAGTGTAGATTAATGATTAAAAAAAAAAATGCAGTTCCTATGTGGTGACCTCTAATGAGTTCTACACAATGATATAAAGGACATATAAAAGTGTAGGCAAAGGGTCTGTTTGTGTTTATACAGAGGATCAAAGCCTAATTTGGCTACCCCGAAAATGAACTAAGATACGATATGAAAAAGAACTTCCAACATCAGCACTCTCGGGAAGACTCATGACAGAAGATGATCAGAAAAAAAAAAAAAAAACTTAAACAAAGATCCACACACTGTCACAGGTGTAGATGCACTCATCCCACCAGTTCCTGGACTTGCCATGGGAAAGATGAAGGAGATATCTAAGCTGGCCTGTGCATGCAGTAAAACAAAAATTGGACTGGATCTATACTGTTGGAACTCAACCAAGAATTAGGAGAAGTGCAAATTGTAGCACTCCAAAATCTTACAACCACAGACTATTTATCGTTAAAAGAACATATGGGATATGAACAGTCCCCAGGAATGGGGTGTTCTAGTTTATCTGAATTCTCTCAGACTGTTTAAGTTCAGTCGGACAATATCCACCATATCATAGATAAGTTTTCACAAATGCCTAAGGTGCCTAACTGGTTTTCTTGGTTTCACTGGAGATGGCTGGTAATTACAGGTATGCTTTGGTTAGGTAACTATATTCCTATTATGTTAATGTGTGTGCACAATTTAATTAGTCGTTTAAAACCTATCCATGCTGAAGTTACTCTACAAAAAGATATGTCAAAGAAATAATCAATCTTCCCAGGTTTTCTTCTGCCTGCTACTTCTGTAGCTTTTCTTCTTCCTACCTAATCACAACCTTTAAATAGAACTCGTGCCACATGTCGAATTTACCGAGTATCATAATTCTTCCAAGTGGTAAAGACACCTCAAGACAAATGCTGGGCATAGAAGCCACAGGGCATAAATATGCAAAGAAGTAAAAAGCTAACCTTTTCAAACGATAAGGCTTCTCTCTCACTTACCAACTTAACATTTCCCTGTATGGCCCTGGAAGATGACTGGTTAGCCAGAGACGGGTAAGATTCCTCAAGGGAGGAACAACCTAAGACAGGCACAGTCGCAGGGGGCCATCTGGTGAGAAAATGGGGAGCAGCAGAGGTGAGGCTTAGAACCTCCCCCCCCCGTTCTGAGAGAAATCTTCTGCATACATGGATGTTTATTGCCCTCGTCTAGCGTGGATTAACACATAGTCTACAGGCACACACTTGATCATCTACATTTGCTCTCTTACAACACTAAACTCTGTTCTCTACCTTTATCTCGTATCTACCTACCACTTCAGCATTTTATTAAAAATAATAATAATAGAGAAATGTGGTATCCACATATAAATCAGGTTTAAAAATCAAATGAATATTCATATTTGAACTGACTGTGTATAGTTCATAATGCATTAACAAAACCGAAAGCTTCTGTGATGACTGCCCTTGCACTGTTCACCATGTAACTTATTCACTATGTAAGAATTTGTACTCCATATAAGAATTTGTTCGTTATGCATCAGAAGATTGGAGACTGACGAAAATTGGGCTTGGGGTGGATTAATGACTGTGCATTGAGTATTGACCCCCCTATACAGAGATTTGTTGTGGTTAACAACTATTTGATCAATAAATATGAGAGATGCCCTCACAATATATATATATATATATATATATATATATATATATATAAACACACTTCCAATTGTAAAATAAATAAGTAACCGGGATGTAATGTATAGCATAAGGAATATAGTCAAGATATTGTAACAACTTGGTATGGTGATACCTGGTACCTAGAAATATCATGTATATAAATGTTGAGTCGCTGTGTTGTACACCTGAAACTAATGTAATGCAATGCTGTTGTCAACTACCCTTCAATAAAAATAAATAAATAAATAAATAAATAAATAAATAAATAAATAAATAAAAAGATTGGAAACAAGACAAGGATGCCCACTCTCCCTACCTCGATTCAACACAGTACTGGAGGGCCTAGCCATGGCAATCAGAAAACACAAAGAAATAAAAGGCATCCAGATTGGCAAGGAAGAAGTCAAACTGTCACTGTTCGCAGATGACATATTGTACATCAAAAACCCTAAAGAATCCACTCCAAAAATACTAGATCTAATATCTGAATTCAGTAAAGTTGCAGGATAAAAAATTAATACACAGATATCTGTGGCATTCCTATACACTAACAATGAACTAGTAGAGAGAGAAATCAAGAAAACTATTTCATTCACAATTGCATCAAAAAGAATAAAATACCTAGGAATAAACCTAACCAAGGAAATGAAAGAGCTATACTCTGAAAACAACAAAACACTCATGAGAGAAATTAGATACCAATAAATGGAAACACATACCATGCTCAAGGATAGGAAAAATTCATATTGTCAAAATGGCCATCCTGCCTAAAGCAATCTATTGAATCTAAAGATTCAATGCAATTCCTATCAAAATACCAGCAGCATTCTTCAACGAACTAGAGAAAATTGTCCTAAAATTCATATGGAATTACAAAAGACCTCGAATAGCCAAAGCAATCCTGAGAAGGAAGAATAAAGTAGGGGGGATCTCACTCTCCAATTTCAAGCTCTACTACAACGCCACAGAAATCAAGACAATTTGGTACTGGCACAAGAACAGACCCATAGACCAATGCAATAGACTAGAGAGCTCTTTTATAAACCCAACCATATGTGGTCAATTAATATATGATAAAGGAGCCATGGGCATACAATGCAGAAATGACAGCCTCTTCAACAGCTGGTGTCGGCAAAACTGGACAGCTACATGCAAGAGAATGAAACAGGATTATTGTTTAACCCCATACACAAAACTAGACTCAAAATGGATTAAAGACTTGAATGTAAGTCATGCAACCATAAAACTCTTTAAGACAACTTAGGCAAACATCTCCGGAATATAAGCATGAGCAATTTCTTCCTGAACCCATCTCCTCGAGAAAGGGAAACAAAAGCAAAAATGAACTCATGGGACTACATCAAACTAAAAAGGTTTTGTATGGCAAAGGACATCAACAAAACAAAAAGGCATCCTACAGTATGGGAGAATATATTTGTAAGCGACATATCTGACAAGGGGTTAACATCCAAAATATATAAAGAACTTACACACCTCAACACCCAAAAAGCAATTAACCTGATTAACAAATGGGCAGAGAATATGAAGAGACAGTTCTCCAAAGAAGAAATTCAGATGGCCAACAGACACATGAAAAGATGCTCCACATCACTAATCATCAGGGAAATGCAAATTAAAACCACAATGAGATATCGCCTCACACCAGCAAGCATGGCCAGCATCGAAAACACTAAGAACAACAAATGCTGGCAAGGATGCAGAGAAAGAGGAAGCCTCCTACACTGCTGGTGGGAATGTAAGCTAGTTCAACCACTGTGGAAAGCAAAACAGAAGTTCCTCAATAAACTAAAAATAGAGATATCATTTGACCCCAAATCCCATTCCTTGGGATATACCCAAAGAATACAACTTCTCAGCTTCAAAAAGACATATGCACCCCTATGTTTATCGCAGCACTTTTTACAATAGCCAAGATATGAAAGCAACCTAAGTGTCCATCAGTAGACGAATGGATAAAGAAGATGTGGTACATATTTATACACAATGGAATACTATTCAGCCATAAGAAAGAAACAAATCCTACCATTTGCAACAACATGGATGGAGCTGGAGGACATTATGCTCAGTGAAATATGCCAGGCGGAGAAAGACAAATGTCAAATGATTTCCCGCATTTGTGGAGTATAACAATGAAGCAAAACTGAAGGAACAAAATGGCAGCAGACTCAGAGACTCCAAGAATGAACTAGTGGTTACCAAAGGGGAGGGGTGTGGGAGGGCAGGTGGGGAGGTAGGGAGAAGGGGACTGAGGAGTACTATGTTTAGTACACATGGTATGGGGGACCACGGGGAGAACAGTGTATCATAGAGAGGGACGTAGTGGATCTCTGGCATCTTGCTGCAATGATGGACAGTGACTGCATTGGGGTATGGGTGGGGACTTGACAATATGGGTAAATGTAGTAACCACATTGTTTTTTCATGTGAAACCTTCATAAGAGTGTATGCCAATCATACCTTAATAAAAAAATTAAAAAATAAAATAAATAAAAAATGCTAAGGAATAAGATTTTGCTGGGTAGACTTGAGCTTTGGAGATTCATAAACCATAGTAATTTCTAAGATTTTCTTTTCCTCCCCCGACCCAAACCTATTTTCACAATATTGCCCTTGCTGAAATTGCATTCATTAACACTATGTATAATGCTTTAGAAAAATAAGCATTTCTGACATTAATTCAAGAAGGAGAATAGCAGAAATACTAACAACAATGGGCAAAATCATACACATTTTCAACAAATTACTAAAAAGTTTAATGGACACAGATGACATAACAGATAATATCTAAATTTCAGGGTCTTATAATCATTAAGCTAGACCAGGAGTTGGCAAACTAAGACCAATGGGCCATCAGTTCTGGCCTACCACATTTCATCATCAATAAAGCTTTATCAGAATATAGCCACACTCTCGTTTACATATGGTCTAAAGCTGCTTTCACACTACAATGGCAGAGTTGAGTACTTGTGACAAAAACTATCTGGCTTACAAAGCCCAGAGTGTTTTTATTATCTGGCCCTTTACAAGAAAAAGTTGCCAACCCCTATTCCAGACCATAAAAAAATAGCTAATACAATATTTGCAAAGCAAATATAACCTTATGCCCTTAATACAACTGTTTTAATATGTGTATAAGATAAAAACAAACTGATAAAGATTAAGACAGTTAACAGAGAATAGTACACATTCTTATCAAACACATGTGTAGTATTCACAAAAATTACCAACTAAATATTAGAATAAAATTATTCACAAATTCAAAATAGGAATATAAAGTTTTCTAAATAAATGTAATAGGATAAAATTAAAACACAGTTACAAAAAATACTATCTCTATATCTATCTACTGAACTGAAAATACATAAATGTGTTGTTAGGCAGAAAAGTAGACATGAGCAGGGTGGAGAGAGAATAAAACCAGTAAAGCCCACTAAAGGGAGCCAAATAGTTAATCCAATAAAACCAGACAGCCAAAAAGAACTTGCAGAGTTAAGGAGTTAATTATTTGAAGTTTCAAAGGCCAGGAGCAACTTGGAATGTCTGGATATTCCCCAAATAAAGAAAAGTATCTGAGTGCAGCCCATGTCTTCATTGAGCCAATTAGGCCATGCCATTGTAAAATCTACTTAGCAGGCAAAAAGGCCCAGCTTATTCTTTAAGTTAATCTATATGCTGTTTTCCCCTCTTCTTCAAACCCCTTAATCAAGTACCTTTGTAACCAGGGCAAGAGACAGACCTTGAAAGTATAAATAAACCTATGTAGATAAGAATGCTGAGGTCTGGACCAATGCAGTCACCTAAATAACTCTATTCTTAAAATTTTAAAGGAATTATAAGTCACCTGTATACATCATGTCTAATGATGATGCTTACCCAAAAAGCTTTATAAAACCCTAGACCCTAAACCCTAAAGCACATTTAAGTTTTCCCACACTCCCTTTTCTTCAAGTGTGTCACTCTGCCCTACTTCAGATAAGTAGGGAAGGGCCACTGAGAGCTGATTTGGGCTTGCAAATTCCTGATGCCTGGGTGATTGGGACAGAACTGAACTGTACAATCTTCCTCTTTAGTAGCCCGCCAGAAAATCTCCTTTCAGGCAGGCTGAGGGAAGTTCTCAGAACATAATCTAACTTCATCCAGTGTTCAGTGGCTCCCTCTGTGGCTCCCCCAAATCCTGGGGTTGTAGGGACCTAGTTCCCATGCCACACAGATTCAAATGGACACTGAACACCAGGTGACCCCATCTTTAGGAGTTGACAAGGGACAGGCCCAATGCCAAGGAGGAGTTCAATAAGCTTCCCTTTCCTCCCTGTTTTTTCTTCCTCTCTGCCTCATTCAAGTAAACCTGCCTTTGTCTACCTTGACTCTGGTCTGCTCCTCTCTTGGAGTGTATTCAAATAAAACGTTCATTCTGCTTCATTACTCTGTCTCTGCCCTTCAATTCTTTGTTGTGGAGGGTAAAGAACCAAGGAGAATAAACTCAACCCCCAACATTTTGGGATAGATGAAAAAACAAAAGAAAAATTCCCATTTCCTTTGCACATAAACAACTACTAGAACTTATAGAATAAACTTATTGCACATAAACAACTACTAAAACTTATAGAACTTATAGAAAACACTCAAAGCAGGGCAGAAAAAAATCACACCATAGGATGCATTTATAAGAAAACAGAAGAAATTGAAAAAAAAATTTTTTAATCATAAAATGAGAAAAAAAAAACAACTAAAATAAAATAAATCCAAAGAGGAAAGGAGAATTATTTAAGTAAAAGAAGAAATGAATTATAAAACAAAAACAACATTTAAAGCCCAGGTACATGGAAATAATCAATAAAGCTGGCAAAGTTTTGGAAAATGTGATTAAGGAAACAGAAAGTCCAAATAAGCCAAATAGAAATGGAAGAGGGAACATAACTTCATATTTCAGAGATTTTTTTCCCACAAATAACTACCTGATTTTAAAACTTAGGCAGAATATTAGAAAACTGTACTAAAATGCTCATAAGAATAAAAAGAAAACATTAACAGAACAAATCATAGAAAAAACTAAAATATAGTTGATTTAACTAAAAAAATAAAAAGCACTAAGATTAGATGGCTTTTGGAAGAGTTTTCTAAATCTTCAATGAATAGGTAATTCCAATGATACATAAAAACTACCTGAGGAAAAATAAAATGATATTTTTTAAAGCTACCTAACAGCTGGAGTGAAAAAAATGATAGGGTGAGAAGTGAGGCAGAAACCTCCTCCAAAAACCTCATATAACACGAAAATACAGCAAATACAACTAATCCTGAAAGAGCAGTCCAAAGACTGCAACAGACTGCCTACATCTGGGGAAAAGAGAAGACCTCAGAGAAAAGGGTAAAGTAGCAAAACCATGATCTGGTGACACCCAAACCCTCACCCCACCCCAGCTCACAGGTGAGAGAAAGAAAAATAGAGTGGAGAGGAGTAAGAAGCCCAGGACAGCAAAACACCCAGCCCTGGTGATCTACTCCAGGAGCACAAACTCACATTACATGGTGCTCTGGAGATTAGAGGGATTGAAAAACAAAGACAGGCAGAATACTCAGAGAGACTAAGATTCCAGACACTTGTGGAGAACAGGTACCCATAATTGACTGCTCCAGGACAAAAGAAAGGTGGGCACTTTGAAAGACTTCCCAATAGCAAAAGGGGTGCTAAAGGGGCAAAGAGTACACAAAGCTTGCTGCTCAGAAGAAAGGACAGATGGACAAAATTATCCTGGCATACTCAGCCCAGCAGGCTGGGAACTTTCAGGAGCTTCAGACACTCCATCCCTGTCTGGCAAAGCAGCGGCCGAGGCCTCCCACTGTAATACACAGCCTGCTGCTCCTTCCACCTGGCAGGGACTTATCCACAAAAATCCTGCCCCCACGACTGTGCCAGGCCAGCCAGAGGGCAACCTACCACTAAAGCAACTATGAAGGGGTGGGGGAGGGGATATAACACACAGACTAGTCCCTGTGCTCTCAGCCGACTGGACCTGTCAGTGGAGGCAGGCACTAAATCCAGGAAGCAGGAAAGAGTGGTCTCCTCCCAGCAGGGTCCAGCAGCATGTGCCTGCGACCCCTACCATCACTTCAAATGCTGGGCAGCTCCAGAGAGTAGAGCTTCAGAGCACTAGACAGTGCCAACTACATAGTTATTATTCCATAGTAATCATTAGAATTATGAAATGGCAAAAATTTTGTACAAAGATCCCACCAACACTGGAAAGAAGGCTAAGAGAAACTGAATTCACCAATCTTCTTGATTACAATTTCAACATACAATAAAAAATATGCTCATGGAACTGCAGAAAAATATTCCAGATCTCAGGAAGGACATCAAGAAAGAGACAGAAACTCCGAAAAATAGAGTATCTGAAATGAAACATATAATGCAGGGATTTAAAAGAAGATTAGATCAGGTAGAGGAGATAGAAAATGCAAAAGAAATTAGAGAACAGGAAAACAAAGCTGAGGCACAGAGAGAAAAAAGGTTCCCTAGGAAAGAAAGAATAATGAAAGAACTATGGGACCAATCCAAATGGAATAATATTTGCATTGCAGGGGTGCCAGAAGAAGAAGAGAGGGAAAACGGATAGGAAGTCTCTTTGGGGAAACAACTGCTGAAAAAATCCCCAATCTGGGGAAGGAAATAGTCTCTCAGGCCATGGAAGTGCACAGATCTCCCAACACAAGGGACCCAAGGAAGACAACACCAAGACATATAATTAAAATCGCAAAGATCAAGGACAAGGACAGAGTATTAAAGGAGCCACAGAGAGAAAAAAGATCACATAAAAAGGGAACCCATCAGGCTATCATCAGACTTCTCAGCAGAAACCATACAGTCCAGAAGGGAGTGGCATGATATATTTAATGCAATGAAAACAGAAGGGTGCAAACCAAGAATACTCTACTTGGCAAGATTTCATTTAAATTTGAAGGAGGGATTAAACAATTTCCAGATAAGCAAAAGTTGAGAGAATTTACCTCCCACAAACTGTCTCTACAGTGTGTTTTAAAAGGACTGCTATAGATGGAAGTGCTGCTAAGGCTAAATAGCTGTCACCAGAGAACATAAAACCACAGTAAAGGAAGGAGACCAATTAATTACTAAGAAAATGCAAAATTAAATCAACTTCCCAAAAAGTCAAGGGATACACAAAGGGTACAGAATATGATACCTAATATATAAAGAGTGGAGGAGGAAGAAAAAGAATGGAGGGAAAAAAAGAACCTTTAGATTGTGCTTGAAATAGCATGATAAGCAAATTAAGGTAGACTGTTAGATAGTAAAGAAGCTGCCCTTGAACCTTTGGCAACCATGAATCTAAATCCTGCATTGGCAATAAGTACGTATCTCTCAATAATCTCCCTAAATGTAAACGGACTGAATGTACCAATCAAAAGACAGAGAGTTACAGAATGGATTAAAAAACAAGACCCATCTATATGCTGTGTACAAAAGACTCATTTCAAACCCAAAGACATATACGGACTAAAAGTGAAGAGATGGAAATAGATATTTCATGCAACTAATAGGAAGAAAAGAGCAGGGGTTGCAGTACTTGTATCAGACAAAATATACTTCATAACAAAGAAAGTCACAAGAGACAAAGGACATTACATAATGATAAAGGGGTTAGTCAAACAAGAGGATATAACCATTATAAATATCTATGTACCCAACATAGGAGCACCTACATATGTGAAACAAATACTAACAGAATTAAAGGGGGAAGTAGAATGCAATGCATTCATTTTAGGAGACTGCAACACTCCACTCACTCCAAAGGACAAATCAACAAGACATAAAATCAGGGAGGAGACAGAGGCACTGAACACTTCAGACACCATGGAAATACAAAGAATTATTAGAGAATACTATGAAAAATTATATGCTAACAAATTGGATAACCTAGAAGAAATGGACAACTTTCTAGAAAAATACAACCTTCCAACACTGACCCAGGAAGAAACACAAAATTTGAACAGACCAATTACCAGCAATGAATTGAATTGGTAATCAAAACACTACCCAAGGAAAAAACTCCTGGACCAGATGACTTCACCATTGAATTGCATCAAACATTTAGAGAAGACCTAATACTCATCCTCCTCAAAGTTTTCCAAAAAGTAAAAGAGGACAGAATACTTTCAAACTTATTATATGAGGACAGCATCACTCTAATACTAAAACCAGGCAAAGACATCACAAAAAAGAAAATTACAGACCAATACTGCTGATGAACATAGATGGAAAAGTACTCAACAATGTACAGCAAATCAAATTCAAAAATACATCAAAAAGATAATCCATCAAGATCAAGTGGGATTTATTCCAGGGATGCAAATCCATCATCATATACCAGATCAACAAAAAGAACAAAAAATCACATGATCATCTCAATAGATGCTGAAAAAGAATTTGACAAAATTCAACATTCATCCATGATATTAACTCTTAACAAAATGAGTATACAGGGAAAGTGCCTTAACATAGTAAAGGCCATATATGACAAACCCACAGCTAACATCATACATAACACTGAAAAGGTAAAAGCTTTTCCTCTAAGATTGGGAGAAAGATAAGGATGCCCACTCTCCTGACTTTCATTCAATATAGTACTGGAGGTCCTAGCCACAGCAATCAGACAATGCAAAAAATTAAAGGTATCCAGATTGGTAAGGAAGAAGTTAAACTGTTTGCAGATGATATGATATTGTTACTGTTTGCAGATGAAATGATATTGTTCATAAAAAAAACCCTAAAGAATTCACCCAAAAACTACTACAAAAAATGAATTCAGCAAAGTTGAAGGAAACAAAATTAATACACAAAAATCTGTTGCATTCCTATACACCAAAGATGAGCTAGCAGAAAGAGAAATCAGCAAAACAACTCCATGCACAATTTACTCAAGAAGAATAAAATACCTAGGAATAAACTTAACCAAGGAAGTGAAAGACCTATACTCTGAAAACTACAAGACACCTGTGAGAGAAATTAAAGAAGATACCCATAAATGGAAACATATCCCGTGCTCATGGATAGGAAGAATTCACATTGACAAAATGGCTATCCTGCCTAAAGCAATCTACAGATTCAATGCAATCCCTATCAAAACACCAATAGTACCAATAGCATTCTTCGATGAACTAGAACAAATAATACTAAAATTCATATGGAACCACAAAGACCTCAAACAGCCAAAGCAATCCTGTGAAGGAAGAATAAAGAGGAGTGGCAGGGGGGATTATGCTCCACAACTTCAAGCTCTAATACAAAGCCACAGTAATCAAAACAATTTGATACTGGCACAAGGACAGACCCATAGATCAATGGAACAGAATACAGAGCCCAGATATAAACCCAAGCACAAATGGTCAACTAATATACGATAAAGGAACCATGGGTATGCAATGGAGAAATGACAGCCTCTTTAACAACTGGTGTTGGCAAAACTGTACAGCTACATGTAAGAAAATGAAACTGGATTACTGTCTAACTCTATACACAAAAGTAAACTGAAAATGGATCAATAACCTGAATGTAAGTCAGGAAAACATAAAACTCTTAGAAGAAAACATAGGCAAAAATCTCTTGACTATAAATATGAGCAACTTTTTCCTGAACACATCCACTCAGGCAGGGGAAACTAAAGTAAAAATGGACAAATGGGACTACATCAAGCTAAAAACTCTATACAGCAAAGGACACCGTCAGTATAACAAAAAGGGAGAATATATTTGTATACAACATATCCAATAAGGGATTAACATCCAAATACATAAAGAGCTCACATGCCTCAATGCCCAAAAAGCAAATAACCCAATTAAAAAATGGGTGAAGGATATGAACAGACAATTCTCCAAAGAAGAAATTCAGATGGCCAGCAGACACATGAAAAGATGCTCCACATCACTAATCATCAGGGAAATGCAAATTAAAACCACAATGAGATATCACCTCAAACCAGTTAAGATGGTCAACATCCAAAATACAAGGAACAACAAATGCTGGCAAGGATGCGGAGAGAGGGGAAGCCTTCTACACTGCTGGTGGGAATGTCAATTAGTTCAACCATTGTGGAAAGCAATATGGAGGTTCCTCAAAAAACTAAAAATAGAAATACCATTTGACCTAGGAATTTACCCAAATAAAACAATATCCCAGATTCAAAAAGACATGCACCCCTATGTTTATTGCAGCACTATTTACAATAGCCAAGATACGGATGCAACCTAAGTGCCCACCAATACATGAATGGATGAAAAATATGTGGTACATGTACACAATGGATTATTATTCAGCCATAAGAAGAAAAACAATCCTACCATTTACAATGACATGGATGGAGCTAGAGGGTATTATCCTCAGTTAAATAAGCCAGGCGGAAACAAGCAAGTACCAAATGATTTCACTCTTTTGAGGAGTATAACGACTAATCAAAACTGAAGGAACAAAACAGCAGCCAACTCAAAGACTCCAAAAAAGGGACTAGAGGTTACCAAAGGGAAAGAGGTGGGGAGGGAGGGAGAAGGGGATTGATGGGCATTATGACTAGCACACATAATGTAGGGGGTTATGGGGAAGGCAGTATAGCACACAGAAGACAAGTAGTGACTCTCTACTTCTTACTATGCTGATGGACAGTCACTGCAATGGGGTGGGGCGGATTGGAAGGCTTGATAATATGGGTGATTATAGTAACCACAATGTTGCTCATATGAAGCCTTCATAAGATTCTGTATCAATGATACCTTAATAAAAAAAATAAGAAAATGGCAGAGGGAAGACTGAAAATCTTTCAGATTTTCATGATAGACATAATTCCTCATAATTAGGAAGCACAATGAATCCTAGTTCAGTTATGATAATTACAAAGAATCTATACCTAGGCACAACATCATGAAACTACAAAACACCAAGGACAGACTATCTTAAGAATAACAATTCAGAGCACTCCTAAAAAGAGCACAGAACAAAACACCCAACATATGAAGAAAGGAGGAGGAGGAATAAGAAGGGAGAGAAGAAAGGAATCTCCAGACAGGGTATATAACAGATCAATAAGCGAGCCAAGTTAGGCAGTAAGATACTAAAGAGGCTAAACTTGAACCTTTGGTAACCACGAATCTAAAGACGGAAATGGCACTAAGTACATATCTTTCAATAGTCACCCTAAATGCAAATGGACTGAATGCACCAATCAAAACACACAGAGTAATAGAATGGATAAAAAAGCAAGACCCATCTATATGCTGCTTACAAGAAACTCACCTCAAACCCAAAGACATGTACAGACTAAAAGTCAAGGGATGGAAAAACATATTTCAGGCAAACAACAGAGAGAAGAAAGCAGGGGTTCCAGTACTAATATCAGACAAAATAGACTTCAAAACAAAGAAAGTAACAAGAGATAAAGAAGGATACTACATAATGATAAAGGGCTCAGTCCAACAAGAGGATATAACCATTCTAAATATATATGCACCCAACACAGGAGCACCAGCATATGTGAAACAAATACTAACAGAACTAAAGGGGGAAATAGACTGCAATGCATTCATTCTAGGAGACTTCAACACACCACTCACCCCAAAGGATATATCCACCAGGCAGAAAATAAGTAAGGACACAGAAGCACTGAACAACACAGTAGAGCAGATGGACCTAATAGACATCTATAGAACTCTACATCCAAAAGAAACAGGATATACATTCTTCTCAAGTGCACATGGAACATTCTCCAGAATAGACCACATACTAGCCCACAAAAAGAGCCTCAGCAAAATCCAAAATATTGAAATTCTTCCAACCAACTTTTCAGACCACAAAGGTATAAAACTAGAAATAAATTCTACAAAGAAAACAAAAAGGCTCACAAACACATGGAGGCTTAACAACATGCTCCTAAATAATCAATGAATCAATGAACAAATTAAAATAGAGATCAAGGAATATATAGAAAAAAATGACAACAATAACACAAAGCCCCAACTTCTGTGGGACGCAGCAAAAGCAGTCTTAAGAGGAAAGTATATAGCGATCCAGGCACAGTTGAAGAAGCAAGAACAATCTCAAATGAATAGTCTAACATCACAATTATCGAAATTGGAAAAAGTAGAACAAATGAGGCCTAAAGTCAGCAGAAGGAGGGACATAATAAAGATCAGAGAAGAAATAAACAACATTGAGAAGAATAAAACAATAGCAAAAATCAATGAAACTAAGAGCTGGTTCTTTGAGAAAATAAACAAAATAGATAAGCCTCTAGACAAACTTATTAAGAGAAAAAGAGAATCAACACACATCAACAGAATCACAAATGAGAATGGAAAAATCATGACAGACTCCACAGAAATACAAAGAATTATTAAAGACTACTATGAAAACCTATATAACAACAAGCTGGAAAACCTAGAAGAAATGGACAACTTCCTAGAAAAATACAACCTTCCAAGACTGACCAAGGAAGAAACACAAAAGTTAAAAAAAACAATTACGAGCAAAGAAATTGAAACGGTAATCAAAAAACTACCCAAGAACAAAACACCCGGGCCAGACGGATTTACCTCGGAATTTTATCAGACACACAGGGAAGACATAATACCCATTCTCCTTAAAGTTTTCCAAAAAATAGAAGAGGAGGGAATACTCCCATACTTATTCTATGAAGCCAACATCACCCTAATACAAAAACCAAGCAAAGACCCCGCCAAAAAAGAAAATTACAGACCAATATCCCTGATGAATGTAGATGCAAAAATACTTAATAAAATATTAGCAAACTGAATACAAAAGTATATCAAAAGGATCATACACCATGACCAAGTGGGATTCATCCCAGGGATGCAAGGATGGTAGAACATTCGAAAATCCATCAACATCATCCACCACATCAACAAAAAGAAAGACAAAAACCACATGATCATCTCCATAGATGCTGAAAAGGCATTCGACAAAATTCAGCATCCATTCATGATAAAGACTCTCAGCAAAATGGGAATAGAGGGCAAGTACCTCAACATAATAAAGGCCATATATCATAAACCCACAGCCAACATTATACTGAACAGCGAGAAGCTGAAAGCTTTTCCTCTGAGATCGGGAACTGGACAGGGATGACCACTCTCCCCACTGCTATTTAACATAGCACTGGAGGTCCTAGCCACAGCAATCAGACAAAACAAAGAAATACAAGGAATCCAGATTGGTAAACAAGAAGTCAAACTGTCACTATTTGCAGATGACACGATACTGTACATAAAAAACCATAAAGACTCCACCCCAAAACTACTAGAACTGATATCGCAATACAGCAAAGTTGCAGGATACAAAATTAACACACAGAAATCTGTAGCTTTCCTATACACAAACAATGAAACAATAGAAAGAGAAATCAGGAAAACAATTCCATTCACAATTGCTTCAAAAAGAATAAACTACCTAGGAATAAATCAAACCAAAGAAGTGAATGACCTATCCTCTGAAAACTACAAGTCACTCTTAAGAGAAATTAAAGGAGACACTAACAAATGGAAATTCATCCCATGCTCATGGCTAGGAAGAATTAATATTTTCAAAATGGCCATCCTGCCGAAAGCAATATACATATTTGATGCAATCCCTATTAAATTACCAGCAACATTCTTCAATGAACTGGAACAAGTAATTCAAAAATTCATATGGACACACCAAAGACCCCAAATAGCAAAAGCAATCCTGAGAAAGAAGAATAAAGTAGGGGGGATCTCACTCCCCAATTTCAAGCTCTACTATAAAGCCATAGTAATCAAGACAATTTGGTACTGGCACAAGAACAGAGCCACAGATCAGTGGAACAGACGAGAGACTCCAGACATTAACCCAAACATATATGGTCAATTAATATTTCATAAAGGAGCCATGGACATACAATGGCGAAATGACAGTCTCTTCAACAGATGGTGCTGGCAAAACTGGACAGCTACATGTAGGAGAATGAAACTGGACCATTGTCTAACCCCATATACAAAAGTAAACTCAAAATGGATCAAAGACCTGAATGTAAGCCATGAAACCATTAAACTCATGGAAAAAAACATAGGTAAAAACCTCTTAGACATAAACATGAGTGACCTCTTCTTGAACATATCTCCCCGGGCAAGGAAAACAACAACAAAAATGAAGAAGTGGGACTATATTAAGCTGAAAAGCTTCTGTACAGCAAAAGACACCATCAATAGAACAAAAAGGAACCCTACAGTATGGGAGAATATATTTGTAAAAGACAGATCCGATAAAGGCTTGACGTCCAAAATATATAAAGAGCTCACACGCCTCAACAAACAAAAATCAAATAATCCAATTAAAAAATGGGCAGAGGAACTGAACAGACAGTTCTCCAAAAAAGAAATACAGATGGCCAACAGACACATGTAAAGATGCTCCACATCACTAATTATCAGAGAAATGCAAATTAAAACTACAATGAGGTATCACCTCACACCAGTAAGGATGGCTGCCATCCAAAAGACAAACAACAACAAATGTTGGCGAGGCTGTGGAGAAAGGGGAACCCTCCTACACTGCTGGTGGGAATGTAAGTTAGTTCAACCATTGTGGAAAGCAGTATGGAGGTACATCAAAATGCTCAAAACAGACTTACCATTTGACCCAGGAATTCCACTCCTAGGAATTTACCCTAAGAACACAGCAATCAAGTTTGAGAAAGACCAATGCACCCCTATGTTTCTCGCAGCGCTATTTACAATAGGCAAGAATTGGAAAAAACCTAAATGTCCATTGGTAGATGAATGGATAAAGAAGTTGTGGTACATATACACAATGGAATACTACTCAGCCATAAGAAGAGGTCAAATGCTACCATTTGCAGCAACATGGATGGAGCTGGAGGGTACTATGCTCAGTGAAACAAGCCAAGCGGAGAAAGAGAAATACCAAATGATTTCACTCATCTGTGGAGTATAAGAACAAAGGAAAAACTGAAGGAACAAAACAGCAGCGGAATCACAGAACCCGAGAATGGACTAACAGTTACCAAAGGGAAAGGGACTGGGGAGGATGGTGGGTAGGGAGTGATAAGGGGGGGAGGAAGAAGGGGGGTATTAATATCAGCATGCATAGGGGGGTGGGAGAAAGGGGAGGGCTGTACAACACAGAGAAGACAAGTAGTGATTCTACAACATTTAGCTATGCTGATGGACAGTGACTGTAAAGGGGTTTATAGTGGGGACCTGGTATAGGGGAGAGCCTAGTAAACATAATATTCTTCATGTAAGTGTAGATTAAAGATAACAAAAAAAAAAGAAAGAAAAGGGGGATTACTCCCTGATAGGATAAAACTAACTGTAAATCAATGATTATTGCATGCTTTAAATATCCTTAACTTTGATCACTTAAAGGGTGTCAGATGATCGGCTATGGATGTACACTTTTCTGATAATATTCCTTTCTCTTAAAAAAAAAAAAAAAGAAGTTCCTGTGTGGTGACCTCCAATGAGTTCTACACAATGGTATAAAGGGCGTATCAAAGTGTGGGCAAAGCGTCTATTTGTATTTATACAGAGGATCAAAGCCTAATTTGGCTACTCAGAAAATGAACTAAGATACAATATGAAGAAGAACTTCCAACATCAGCACTCTCTGGAAGAGTCATACCAGAAAATAATCATCAAAAAACCTCAACAAAGATCCAGGTGATTCTGCAGTTGTAGCTGCATTCATCCCACCGATTCCTGGACTTACCATTGGAATGAAAAAGGAGATATCTAAGCTGGCCTGTGCATACAGTAAAACAACAAATTTGACTGGATCTATACTGTCGGAACTCAACCAAGAATTAGGAGAAGTGCAAGTTGCAGCGCTCCAAAATCTTGCGAATATAGACTGTCTACTGTTAAAAGAACATATGGGATGTGAACAATTCCCAGGAATGAGCTGTTTTAATTTGTCTGATTTCTCTCAGACTGTTCAAGTACAGTTGGACAATATCCACCATATCATAGACAAATTTTCACAAATGCCTAGGATGCCTAACTGGTTTTCTTGGCCTCACTGGAGATGGCTGGTAATTATAGATCTGCTTTGGTTATGTAACTGTATTCCTATTATGTTAATGTGTGTGTGCAATTTAATTAGTAGTTTAAAACCTATACATGCTTAAATTACCTACAAGAAGATATGTCAAAGAAATAATCAATCTCCCCATGTTTTCTTCCATCTGCTACCTCTATAGCTTTTCTTCTTCCTTCCTAATTACAACCCTTAAATAGAATTCGTGCCTCATATCGAATTTACCGAGTATCATAATTCCTCCAAGTGCTAAAGATACCTCAAGACAAATGCTGGGCATAGAAGCCACAGGGCATAAATCTGCATAGAAGTAAAAAGCTAACCTTTTCAAACTATATGGCTTCTCTCTCACTTACCAACTTTACCAACTTTACATCTCCCTGTATGGCCCCGGAAGATAACTGGTTAGCCAGAGACAGGTAAGATTCCTCAAGGGAGGAACAACCTAAGACAGGCACAGTCACAGGGGGGCCATCAGGTGAGAATTTGGGGATCAACAGAGGGGAGACTTAGAACCTCACCCCCCCTGTTTTGAGAGAAATCTTCTGCATCTGTGGATGTTTTGTTGCCCTTGTCTAGCTTGGAATAATACTTAGTCTATAGGCACACACCTGATCATCTACATTTGCCCTCTTACAGCACTAAACTATGATTTCTACCTTTATCTTGCATCTACCTACCACTTCAGCATTTTATTAAAAATAATAATAATAATAATAATAATAATAATGGAGAAATGTGGGATTCACATATAAATCAAGTATAAAAATCAAACGAATAATCATAATTGACCTGATTGTTTATAGTCCATGATGCGTGATCAAAACCGAAAGTTTCTGTGATGACTGCCCTTGCACTGTTCCCCATGTAAGAACTTATTCACTATGTAAGAACTTGTTCACCATGTAAAAACTTGTTCGTTATGCTTCAGAAGATTGGAGACTGTTGAGAATTAGGCATGGGGTTGATTAATGATTGTGCATTGAGTCCCCTATATAGAATTTTATTGTTGTTAACAACCGTATGATCAAAAATATGAGAGATGCCCTCTCAAAAAAAAAAAAAGAATAACAATTCAATTTATAGAGAACTTTTTACAACAATATTAGAAGCCAGAAGAATGATACCATCATAATGCTGAGAGAAAAAACTATTAGCTTAGAATTCTATAGCAAATATAAAACTATCTTGCAAATGGAAAGCAAAATAAAAATATTTTTCAGGCAAACAAAATATGTGACAAGGACCTTCTAAAAGATACGTACTTGAGAAAGAAAGCCCAAAAATACCAGGAAGATGGTCTAAGATGCAAGACAAAACTAAGCCAAGAAAATAGTAAGCATGTGGTTAATTCCAAATATTACTTATATAATAGTGATGATAATGCATTTGGGATTTACAAAGAAATACAAGATAGAACTAAATATACTGGAAAATAAGAATGTGGAAGACCAATGACCAGAATTAAAATCATTTAAAGTTCTTGGACTGTTAGGGACAAATCTTTAGACTTTAAATATGTTAAACCTTTAAGAGTAACTACAAAAATAATATAATTTATTAAATCCAAAGTAGAAAAAAATATGAAAAAGAGAAAATTTTTAAGAAGTCATAGTGGACAAAATAAAATGGTAGAAATACAATGGTAAAAATTATTCCAAATATATCAGTAATCATAATTATTCTGAATTGTCCAATTAAAAACAAATACTGTCAAACTAGGCAAAAAATTAAAAATTCACATACATTATGCTTACAAGAAACACAAACAGAATGAAAGATAGAAAGGTAAAGAAGAAAAAAGAGCAGAGAAATACTAACCACAAGTCTGATACAAGTCTCACTGAGCTACAATCAGCAGAACTGCATCCTCTCTGGAGGCACTAGGGGGAAAAGATATTTCCTTGCATTTTCAAGCTTCTAGAAGCTGCCTACATTCTCTAACTTAAGGTATCTTCAAAGCCAGCAACAGCTGCTGGAGTATTTCTCACATCACACCACTCTGACCTCTTCTATTGCTTCCCTATCCCACACTCAAGGAACCCTGTGATTACATTGGGCCTACCTGGATAACCCAGGATAACCTCCATATTTTCCAATTAGCTTCCTTAAATCCTTCTGCTACCTTAACTGTCCTTCGCTATGTAAACTAACACATTCACAGGTTCTGTGAATTAGGAAATGGACATCTTTTTGGGGGGATGATTGGGGGGAAATAGAGAACATTATTCTGCCCACCTGATAACATACCCATAAAATTTATAATGAAAGAATTTAAAGAACTTGGAGAAACTTAAAGATACATCATTCAGTAGACTATTTTAACATATCTCTCTTTAATTGCTAGGTAATCAGACTAAAAACAATCAGTAAAGATATTGAAAACTTGTACAATTAACAAGCTGATATTTTTAGAATCCTGTATCCAACAACTGGAGAATAGAACTGTTATGCAAATGTGAAACATTTATGAAATGTGGCCAGATACTGGGCCATAAAGTAGGTCTCAAAACATTTTAAACAGTTTAATATACCACAAATTCTCAGATCATAAAGCAATTAATTAGAACTCAGTAATTCAAAAACTAGTAAGACATTTTTCATTTATCTAAATAATTTATTGAAGAAATCATGATTAAAATGTTAAAATACACATGAATAATGAAAAATGTGATTAGAAAAATAATGAATTTAAATGCTTAAATAGGTTGAATATCAATGAAGTAGGAAGAATCTAATTTAAGAATTAGGAAAGGAACAACAGACTCAGGAAGCATGAAGGAATAACAAAGAGCAGAAATAAATGAACAAAGATTCAACAGAAGTTCAACAAAACCCTTGCTTCCTTGGGAAGTCTAACAAAACTGATATATCTCCAGTAACACTGATCAAGAAGAAAGAGGCCCACACACAAATGAAAACAGACAAAGCTACATGTAAAATTCATGGTAATTGGACATTCAACTTTATTTGTATTTTATTTAAAGGGAAGATGAAAATATGACAATCCTGTGTTCTTTTTCTAATAATTATCATATCAGTGTTTCTTAACTCCAAAAATTAGGTTATAAAAACACTTCATATATAAAGAGATTTACCATGTTCCTAGGACAGGAAAACCTAATAACAAAGATGTCAAAACTTCCATATTAATTTATAAAATGAGTTTATGAAATGAATGGAATTCTAATCAAAACTCCAAGAAGTTATTGTGTAAAACATAAGCTGATTCTCAAGTTAATTCTGAAGAGTAGTGGCCAAGTAATTTTGGGAAAACAAGAGACTTGCCCTGAAGACATTAAGATGTATTGTAAGAGGAATAATATTAAACTTTTTTAATAAATAGATTTAAAGACAAATGGAACAAAATATAACATCTACAAAATAAAGCATCGTAAGAAGTATGTTTTAAGTCAATGGGAAAGGATACAGTAAGTAAATGGAAAATAGAAAAAAAAAGATGGACCTCTAACTCATACCATACAACCAAATACACTACATTTGGATTAAAACATTTATGAAATGAACATACATTTCACAAATGTGAGAAAAAAATACAGGCAAAATTTTCATCCAACTTCTCATCGTACACATTAGTTAAAAAAACATAAAGCAAACCTGAATCATTAACATGTTTCCAGTTGTACATACGAAATCTCAACTAGCTTAAACAAGTAATTTAATGGTCCATGTAATTGCAAAGCACAGAGATGTCTCAGGTTTCAGGCTCATTTTGATCAAAGTTCTGGTTCCATTTCCCTGCCATTCTGTCAAATCTGCCTTTGTCTCGCATGTGACAGCTTCATCCACAGTATGGCTTCCACCACACGTAGTCTCAGTTCCTACATTTGCAAGACTCACCAGCTACAAGGGAGCTTTTCTTCTTCAATCCACTAACCAAAAGTCCTATTCAAACACCCATCTCTTAACAGTCACTGTAATAAAGACATTGCCGTGCACGAACTGGATTAGGCCTGAGTTCCATTCACCACAAAGGGCTTAGAATTATGCTTTTAAATTCAAGCAAACAGGGTCAGTACTTGAGCCTGGGGGTGAGGTTACCCAAACCAAACTGCTGCTGCAGAAAATGGTTGGGGAGAAAGAATTGTTGGAAAAGTTCACTACCAAGAGATCGATAAATTTAACTATATAAAAATGCTAAATTTTAATATATAAAATAAATACTCCATTAACAATCAGGATGCAATAGTTTAAAGAAAAAAATACATATATACTGAAATAAAATAATGGTAGAGTCCTATCAGACACCAACCTTTCAGTAATAAACTCTAGAAGGATTTTACTAAGTTGTATCATTTGGAGGAAAAGTAGAATATAGATTTTAATGAGAACAACAGTATAATAATCTAGGGAATAATAAATAATGTCCACTTAAAAGAAATATTGGAATCACCACTGACCATTGCTCACAAACACACCTTTGTAGAGTTGGATGCTACCAAGGTATGTAAGGGTAACTGAAGAAACCTGTCTGCATATAAATGGCCTACTACTTTGGACTATGGAATCCTGTGTAACATTCAGGTCACTGACATTAAAGACATAAAAGGTAGAAAACGATTAAAGAAATGAGAATATAAGAACAATCCATATATACATATTATATTTTGGAAAGCACTTGAAAACCTTTGATAGAGGAGACAGAATATAAATGAAATTAGTCACCTAATCCACAGTGGGAGACATTGTTTTGAAATACATTTGAAATTGGTTTTTAAAATATAGGTTTTGAAATATATATTAAAGTCTTTTCCATGACAAATTAAATGAATTTAAATTAACAAGAGATAATAAGCAGGATGTATAAACAGGCCTTGAAATGAAAACTACTCAAGTATGGTGGAATGTCAGAGGGAGAGTCAAAATGTTTGCATTAATGTTTTGGGATAGAATTCACACAGAGCAATGAATAAGAAATACCTTATGGTGCTATGGAGAACTACAGAAGAACTAAGGTGATTTTTTAAAACACAGTTACACAATGAAAACAGAAGTTTGTAAGGCCATCATGGACAAATGTACTTTATTCTTTAAAATGAATATATTATGTAATGTTGACTTGACAAGTGAACTTCTTCACTTTTAGTCCAATTATCCCATGGACTTTTACCTGGAAGGGAAAAAAAGCCTGGCTGTAACATAAACAAATAACTAAATATTTTAAAAATCAAAGGACAAATAATCACTTTCCAATAAAACATTAATATTCAAAATAAATTTCACAGTTGGAAAGTAAGTAGAGGGAGGGAAGAGAAAACCAGTATGTCAAGTTATCTACTATGCTTACTTGATTTCAGCCAAACCAACTGATGCTACCACTGAATGAGACAGAAGGGCTCTGAAGGAAGAAACACCACTCTGAAAAAGCTGGCATTAAGGAGTGTGCACAGCTTAAGAGGTCTGCAAGGATACAAAGCAGCCAGAAAGTCTCCCCAGAGGACTGAAAACTGAGTAGTTGTAACCAGTGTGAGTAGGTAGGGCAGTAAAGGGCATGGGACTGGCAAGGGTGGCAGGCACCATGGGGCAGGAATTCCAGAAGGAGAGAACAATAATGCCTTGAAGACAATGGAAAGCAGCTGAGAATTAAAGAGCAAGAAGGAGAGTGCAGGTAATGGACTATGTTGGCCCTATTTATACAGAAGGGACAATGGGGAGGAATTGCGGCATTAGGCAAAAGAATAGCATGATTAAATTTGTTTTTAATATACCATTTTGATTATTGTGTGAATGGACTACAGGGTACCAGAGCGAATGCAGAGAAATCAGGATGCTATTACAGAGACCCAAGTGAGAGATGGAAGCAGTGTGAACTAAAAGAATATCATTAGAGGTAGAAAAAAGTAGATGGTTTAGAGAGAAATACAGGATGTACACATAGGAAAACAGTAATGAATTAGATATAGCAAATATGAAAGAAATGTGCAACTAGATGGAGGACAGTGATATTAAGCAAATTAAGAGTGCTGAAAGAGGATCAGGTCCAGGGTGGGCACTGGGATAGAGGGAGAGATGTGAGGTCAGTACTAGACACAGTGAGCATGAGGTGTCTTTAAAACATCTTGTGGAGATATCAAACAGACAAGTATACAACCCTCACACAATCCCACACGGCAGGCATCTACCCTCATTTTACAAGTGAAAAAGTCAGGCCCAAAGATGTCAAGGCATTTGCCTAGGACCACATATTTAGCAAACAGTGGAAGATACCTTCCAACCCGAACTATTCTGACTCAAAAGCCCAGATTCCTTCCACTATCCTTCACTGCTGTGGTAGCTTATATATATGAATTTGGAAAAATAGCCTAGGAAAAATGAAGACAACACAACAGTCTAAAATGATCACCTTGTTTCTATCACACTCCCTGAACAGTGTCATATATATTAACATCTTATTTGGGGCCATGTGCCAGATGCTCAATAAAATGTGTGCAAGTGAGTACATGTAGAGACTAAACTGTTCTTTATAATCCCTCCCCCTACAGCAAAAGGTGTTTCAAAATTGTAAAAAACATTATAGTTAAAAATAGAATTCTGAGGATATCTAAAAAACCAGAGATGCAAAATAATATTTACAGTCTTTTTTGACAACAGAAGGTAAGGGAGGACACTAGGAATTTACTAGTCCAAAACACTATTGGGAAGGAGACGTGGATAAAGGATAAGAAACCATTCACACACACTATAACAACACTACTTCTTTTACATTAGCAAAAATACAAAAGATGGACATAAAAATCAGAAAAGTGAAAAACTGAAAAAATGCTCAAGACTACAGCATGCTTCAAGGAAAGATGCCTGGGGTTATGAATGATTTGAAGAGTTTTGTTTTTAAAGAGGAAAATAAGCCTTTTCCCCAAATGAAATGTAACTTCAATTTTTGTTTCAGAGAAACTTCACATTACAGTTGAAGTTTAACAAATAAAGTCCCAGAAAGTATTTCAAAGTGGTATAATCTGCCAAGTTTTATATTAAAGACAGAAAGCCAAACAGATTATAAAATGTAGAACCATGCAGAGCTTATTTTGTTCTTGGCTACCAAAAAGAGCATTTTATCTATTTCTTTACAATGTTATCCTCCTTCACTTGAACACAAACTAAGCTGGTCTATGTCAGTAAATTGACATTTCTTATTCTTACTTCAAACATCTTAGACAAATTGAAACACAGTGTAAATATACAAAACTGAATTTCATCTGAATTAAAGAATCCAAACTGACTGCTCATATTGATAACTTTATTAATGATTCTTTAATTAGCAAGGTTTTAAGTACCTGTAGTTGGAGGATTAACACATATTAAAAATAATGGTGTGAAATAACCCAATTTACAATTATCAGAAGATGATAATGATTTTGTAGAAAGAAACAAGGTCTAATAAAACTAATTTAGGTTCCTAATGCCACTTCTGACAATCACAGTTTTACATCACACAATTACATATTTATCTCCTCATTAGCAATTAATCTCTTATTCTTCCTGCCAAACCAATTACGAGAAAATATTCAGACTCAAAGGAGTTGATAGGATGCTTGGACCTCTCTGTCTTCTCAAGATTCAAGTAATTAGCAAGCACTTGTATATAAAATCCAAATAGTTTTACTAAACTAATTAATGAAATGAAAGTCATCAAAATGTTATCAACTAATAGCAACTCAAGTACCATATACAACAGCTCTCAAACTGACATAGTAATTGCCATATGTTGACGGTCTTTTCGGTCAATTCAGAGACGAATCTGGGGTGTAACGGAGGAAGAAAGAAAGGTAACAACTATGTGATAAAGAAATATTTTATAGGCAATGCCTTGAATATTAAATAGTTTCTGGATTCTGCAACTCTCTAAGCACACAATACAAGGTGAATAAATGATTATAGCAGAAATTTGATTTTATATATTTTCTTCCCAGAAGCTCAAAATGGAAGAACATAAAGTTAAGCCATTTTCTCAAAATTCATAAAAAGCCTGGGACTTCTGACAAGGAATTTGGAAAGCTTAATTCTCCAGTCAGTTCCCTGTTTTCTCTGTCGTTTCAGTCATTCATTTTAGAAATCTGACTGTAACCCTTTGTTAGATTTTTTTTATTGTTTCCTCTTTCATACCCCCAAATTCAATAGAAAGTTTCCATTGTATCCAGTAACATATTTGTCCTTTTTTCCCCCGAGGTTTTCTGACTGACCGAAAAGCTCAAAGCAGGCTTTTTTACAGACATATTGTTACAAATATTAGCAGTTTATTAGCAGTTTCTAGCTTTAACTTTTTAAAGGTTCAAATTAACTAACAGTAAATAAGAAATTAAATTTTGTTTGAGTACAGATTTTATAGTTCTTTATTAAAACTGAGGCCCTCCAAAAGTTTTTTTAAATAGTTGTATACAGTCTTGCGAGAATAGAGCATTGATGGTCTCTGAAGCCTTCGAGAGACATATCAAATTCTATACCTGCTAGGTTTGCTCCTAGCAAATAACAAAAAAACAGATTCTGGCGCAAAATAAGCATTCCCTATGTATTTGTTATGAGGGAGAAAGGGAAGGAGTGGGTTGGCACATGCATTGTTGAAGTTTTTAAACTCTAAATTCAGAAAAGACCAGTTGAAAATTCTTCCTATGACACTAGGACCCAACAAGGCTGACAGCAAATGGAACCTCAGTAGTCTCTTCTCCATAGACACTAGTAGTATAAATACAGTAAAATTAATGGACAGAAGTTGCTTCTAGACATCAATGTTTTTGTATGAACTTTGTGCCTGAGGGGGAATAAAAAATATTCCCCCATACCAAGTGTCTGAAATCTCTAGCCTATGATTAAACCACTAATCAGCAGTTATTTTCCTATGTCTTAATTCAGACAAGCAGCTTCACCTGATCTGAAATCTTAGGAGGCATTTTCAATTTCTTTGGGAAAATGCCTGATGGACTTTTTAAATTTTCCTTTAGAAGATCAAAGGGGCCTCACTCAGGCAGTTGTGTTTTGCTGTCAATGGCTAAGGGGGAAAAACAGACTTCAACCAAACTGCTCAGAGAATCCTTAAATAATTAGGCATTGAATGAAGAATATAAAGTCTTCAGAAAGGTCTGTGGATACAGAAAAGCATGGCATTCTCTCTCTCTCTCACATGCACGTGCACACACACACACACACACACAAACTCTTTATAACACCAACCTACAAAAAAGTCCTGACTGGAAAATTAAGTCACAAATATGTAAACAGCTCTCATAAATATTCAAAAATACTGAAGAAGTATACATAGCCTAAGGCAATTTACTACAAGTCTTAAGATCTACTAAAGCATATATGATGGAAACACTTGATACAAAAATTCAAATTTAAAATCAGCCTTTACATAATCACATGATCAGAGAGAAATCAATCTTTAAACCTAACATACTGATAGTATTTCATAACTTCATGTAACTAGAGAAAAGCCCAAATTATGTAAAGTGCCCCCAGATTTACGTTGATGAATTTCTGTTCATATCCTTTCAGAAAACATGTCATTGAGCACAAGAGGATCGCATTTCACTAGTACTAAAAGAAAACGCACTTCTCAGACAACATGAGTATCACATGAAAAATTAAGAAATGTTGAACATATATCTGAACTTTTTCACAACCTGAACAAATGAATGATTTTTCTATGCTTTTCTTTCCACTCAAAAATATTGAAATAACTATTTATTTCTTGGATGGATTACATTATAAACATCTGAAGTGGAGAATGCTTAAATCCTCATAAAAGTAATATGATAACATTAATGGTTATGTCACTTCTATATGACAATTACAAACTCAAAAAGCCTAAAAATTATATAAAGAGATCTCTAATAAACTTGTGTTACATTTTCAGATTTCTCCAAGCATTGTTCCAGTGCATAAGTTAATAAATAAAGTCTAATGCTAGGGAAAAGAAACTAAATTTTTACTTAAAGAATACATTTTAACTAAGTCCAATTTAAAACCTTTTTCCATAATTAAACTTACCTTTTAATCCTAACTTCAATTTTTAAGTACAATAAAATATAGAAGGAAATCACTAATGAAGAAATTGGTTTTAGAACAAATTCTTAAAGATTTCAACATTTTTTTTTCTCAAGGAATCTTGGTAGTTGCAAAGATGGACTATGATTTCCATTGTATTTAGTAACAGATAGCAACTCTTAAAGAATTTACTATGATACAGAATTAACTAAAAGTAAACAAACCAAGGTAAAGGAACATTTAAGCCCTTTTTTCCAAAAACCAATTCGATTATTTTACCAGGTATAGTTTATATAGTTTTTACATGTACCAAAAGTACAACGGACAACATTTCTTAAATGCCCATGAATGGTATTCTTAATTACTGAGTAAAAATATTTTCTTCTTTTTTTTTTTTGAAAATGTATGTGGTATGAAGCTCCAATTCAGAAGTTGCTTAATACACAAATTTTACAGTGTTTTTAATTACTGGCAAATTTTAAAAGCATTTTTTTCTATTTAAAGTAGATAAGTACTTATTATAGAAGAAACACTTTTACTGATCATAAAAGTAATGCATGTTCCCCATGAAACAGAGAATTTGGGATACTCTTCTCTACACTTTGCTCTATCACCCAGGTATAACCACATTTATCAACACTTTGATGTCTTTCCTCAGTCTTATTTACCAACAATATTTTTTCATATACACACACACATACATATATAAAGAGAGTGGGGGGAAAACAGAATTTTTCAAGCATATTTTCCAAAAGAATTAGAAGACACTGATGAAAAAAAATTGGATGGACATAGTGTTTACCATGGACAGTTTGTAAATATTTCCAATTTTAACAACTCAATGCCTCCAATCATCCAGCATCAATTTAAACACATAGTAAATCATTAGTCAAAATCCTTAGCTATGAAAATTGCATTATATTCGATTCAACTGTGCTTTGGAGAAAAGGGAAGGGGAGATCCTTCGAGTGATCTTAACAGATTATCATCATCATCTGGATAGTCCTGCCATTATTAGCAAATGCAGCAACAGAAAGGAGCAATTTGTTACTATTTTAAGTGATAAGCAAGAACGACAAGAAATTTCCTATGAACTGTGGATATGGAAAAAGGCTCAGTAAAACCCAGATATACTTGTTCTGAGGTTAAGAGTGAATGAAGATGAGTAAACCTGCCAGGAACAGTTCTAGGCAGAGGTCACAGCCCAATCCGACTTACAAGACACACCCCAACTGGGTTCTTGAGGTTAGGGCACAAGCTAGATAAGAATCCTGTGACGGAACAACACTCATTCTGTTCTCCAAGTGAGCGCCCAGCAATTCTCCAAAATCAGAGAGAAGGCACAATCTGACAATATTGCTGTGCTTCCTATTAACATTTTGGGAAGCAGCACTCAGGACTTCATAATGGAATATTTCGTTGTAAGGTCAACATCTGCTTCCATACCCTGAAGAAGCTAAGGTTCTCCCTAAGAACTAATCAAAGTTGGTTTCCCATGAGTTTTAATGTGCTCAGTCATAGCGGCTAATGTGTCCTAACAGCCTTATTCTATGAGGTAAAGGCCAAAGCACACCCAGTAACAAAACTCTACCTTCTAACAGAGTTGTCCATTTGAAGAGAGAAAAACTACCTCCTCCTGAAGTAGCATTCAAAAGGGTCATGTTTCTGCTTTACTGTAAGTCTAGAAAAATAGACTGATGGAATATTACTATAGTACCTTTTATTCAGAAAGGACTTGATCATGTGAACATGTCTCAAGTGTGGTTGATATAAAAATCCTCCTAAAAGATTATGGGAAGACGGCGGCGTGAGTAGTTCAGAGGAAACCTCCTCCCCAAAACATATATATTTATGAAAATACAATGAATACAACTATTCCTAAAAGAGACACCAGTGGACGCAGTACAACAGGCAGGATACATCTACATCTGCGAGAACTCAACATCACACGAAGGGGGTAAGATACAAGCCATGGCCAGGCGGGACCCAAATGCTCCCCCACCCCAGAATGTGGCAAGAAGAAAGGAGTCAGAACGGGGAGGGAGGGAAAGCCCAGGACTGCTAAACAACCAGCTCTAGAAATCCGCACCCAGAACGCAGACACAAGGTGCACGGGGTGCTGGATATTAGAGAAATGGAAAAGCAAAACCTGTGGGCAGGTCCCCGCAAATGGCGCCCCTGAGACAAAAGAAAAGCGAGTGCTTTTTGCAAGTCTTAAAGAGACAGGGACCCCACAGCTGGATGAAGTCATCCCAGCGCACTTACCCAGGAACTGGGAATCCCGGGGAATTTTAGGTGCCCTAAACCCCTGGGTGGCAGCAGAGCTCTGAAGCTGCTCACGGCACTAAGCAGCGTACCAGTCACTGCCCCAATGGGCGCAGACCCCAACACGTCGGCCCAGTAGTGGGAGAGTGGCAGTGCGCACTGGGGGAGGTGGCACCGGAGGAGACTGGGAGTGGCCCACGTGCACCAGCAGTGCCAGAGGGGACCGGGAGCAGCTCGGGTGAGATGGCTGCAGCAGCGACTGAACAGCCCGGGAGCGGCCAGGCGGCAGTGGCACCAGAGGAGCCCAGGAGAGGTACGCACGCGACAGGTCCATGCGGGAGACGTCCGCGCGCACCTGCAGCAGTGGCAGAGGGAGCAGCCGCGCTACCAGCAAACAACAGGAATCCCAGCCCGACGCACAGCCGCCTGGGCCACACCCAAAGGCCACTGCTGGCACACAGCTGCCCAGCAGGGGCACTGATATTGTGGAGGAGCACACCTGCCATGCCTGCCACTCCCTGCAGGGCTACGCGCTGCTCTGACGGAGACCCCGCCCACAGCAGCTTAGGGGACAAACCTGGTGGCTGCACCAGGAGTGTGGGTAACCAACACAGGCAGCAGCGGAGAAGGGCAAGGCATCCAGCAAGCAGGAAAGGACTTTATTCTCCCAGCTGACACACCAGCAACGTGCCTACAGCCACCACTATCACCATGAAAAGGCAAAAAAATTTAGTCCAGTCTAACATAGTTCAGACAAACCCTGAGAGAGGATCTGAAGAGACAGACCTAACCAGTCTCCCTGAAAAATAATTCAAAGTAAAAATCATAAACATGCTGACAGAGCTGCAGAGAAATATACAAGAGCTAATGGATGACATATAGAGGTAGATTACAGAAATGAAACAATCTCTGGAAGGATTTATAAGCAGCAGATAAGATGCAAGAGGCCACTGATGGAACAGAAACCACAGAACAGGAACGCATAGAAGCTGACGCAGAGAGAGATAAAAGGATCTCCATGAATGAAACAATATTAAGAGAAGTGTGTGACCAATCCAAATGGAACAATATCCACATTATAGTGGTACCAGAAGAAGAAGAGAGAGAAAAATGGATAGAAAGTATCTTGAAAGAAATAATTGCTGAGAACTTCCCCAAACTGGGGGAGGAAATAGTTGCTCAGACTACGGAGGCACACAGAAATTCCAACAGAAGGGACCGAAAGAGGGCAACACCAAGAAACATAATAATTAAAATGGAAAAGATCGGGGGCGGAAGATGGCGGCGTGAGTAGAGCAGCGGAAATCTCCTCCCAAAACAACATATATCTATGAAAATATAACAAAGACAACCCTTCCTAGAATAAAGACCAGAGGACACAGGACAATATCCAGACCACATCCACAACTGAGAGAACCCAGCGCCTCGCGAAGGGGGTAAGATACAAGCTCCGGCCCCGCGGGAGCCGAGCGCCCCTCCCCCCAGCTCCCGGCGGGAGAAGAGCAGGCAGAGCGGGAGGGAGACGGAGCCCAGGGCTGCCGAACACCCAGCCCCAGCCATCCGGGCCAGAGTGCAGGGCCCTCGATACTGGGAAAACAGGGCAGCAAGAACAGTGAGCAGGCACTGGAGGCTGGGTGACAGAGGACATAAGAAAAGCGCGCGACCATTTTTTTTTTTTGCTTCTTTGCTGCTTTGTTTTGGCGAGCGCTTTTTGGAAGTCTTAAAGGGACAGGGACCCCAATACAAGGGAAACAGGGCAGAAAGACCGGTGAGCAGAGGCCTGAGGCTGGCACCGGAGAATAAAGAAAAACGAACGACCACCTTTTTTTTTTTTTAATTAAAAAAAATTTTTTTTTTTCTTTAATTAAAAAAATTTTTTTTCTTGTTTTTTTTTGTGGTCGTTGTTTTGTTTTGGCGGGTGCTTTTTGGAAGTCTTAAAGGGGCAGGGCGGGTCACTTAATCCAGAGGTAGGGAATCCGGGATCTCTGGGCACCCTAACCCCTGGGCTGCAGGGAGCAGGGAGGCCCCTTACGGAGATAAATAGCCTCCCAGCAGCTCCTGCTCCAACGCGACTCCACCATTTTGGAGTAGCTGCCCGAGCCAGGCCACGCCCACAGCAACAGCGGAGATTAACTCCATAGCAGCCGGGCAGGAAGCAGAAACCCTATCTGCGCGCAGCTGCGCAGCACAAGCCACTAGAGGTCGCTGTTCTCCCAGGAGAGGAGGGCCACAAACCAACAAGAAAGGAAGTCCTTCCAGCCGTCACTCGTCCCAGTTCTGCAGACTATTCCTATCACCATGAAAAGGCAAAGCTACAGGCAGACAAAGATCACAGAGACAACACCAGAGAAGGAGACAGACCTAACCAGTCTTCCTGACAAAGAATTCAAAATAAGAATCATAAACATGCTGACAGAGATGCAGAGAAATACGCAAGAAAAATGGGATGAAGTCCGGAAAAGGATCACAGATGCCAGAAAGGAGATCGCAGAAATGAAACAAACTCTGGAAGGGTTTATAAGCAGAATGGATAGAATGCAAGAGGCCATTGATGGAATTGAAATCAGAGAACAGGAACGCATAGAAGCTGACATAGAGAGAGACAAAAGGATCTCCAGGAATGAAACAATATTAAGAGAACTGTGTGACCATTCTAAAAGGAACAATATCCGTATTATAGGGGTCCCAGAAGAAGAAGAGAGAGGAAAAGAGATGGAAAGTATCTTAGAAGAAATAATTGCTGAAAACTTCCCCACACTGGGGGAGGAAGTAATCGAACAGACCACGGAAATACACAGAACCCCCAACAGAAAGGATCCAAGAAGGGCAACACCAAGACACATAATAATTAAAATGGCAAAGATCAAGGACAAGGAAAGAGTGTTAAAGGCAGCTAGAGAGAAAAAGGTCACCTATAAAGGGAAACCCATCAGGCTAACGTCAGATTTCTCAACAGAAACCCTACAGGCCAGAAGAGAATGGCATGATATATTTAATACAATGAAACAGAAGGGCCTTGAACCAAGGATACTGTATCCAGCATGACTATCATTCAAATGTGACGGTGGGATTAAACAATTCCCAGACAAACAAAAGCTGAGGGAATTTGCTTCCCACAAACCACCTCTACAGAACATCTTACAGGGACTGCTCTAGATGGGAGCACTCCTAGAAGGAGCACAGCACAAAACACCCAACATATGAAGAATCGAGGAGGAGGAACAAGAAGGGAGAGAAGAAAAGAATCTCGAGACAGTGTATATAACAGCTCAATAAGCGAGCTAAGTTAGGCAGTAAGATACTAAAGAGGCTAACCTTGAACCTTTGGTAACCACGAATTTAAAGCCTGCAATGGCAATAAGTACATATCTTTCAATAGTCACCCTAAATGTTAATGGGTTGAATGCACCAATCAAAAGACACAGAGTAACAGAATGGATAAAAAAGCAAGACCCATCTATATGCTGCTTACAAGAAACTCACCTCAAACCCAAAGACATGTACAGAATAAAAGTCAAGGGATGGAAAAACATATTTCAAGCAAACAACAGTGAGAAGAAAGCAGGGGTTGCAGTACTAATATCAGACAAAATAGACTTCAAAACAAAGAAAGTAACAAGAGATAAAGAAGGACACTACATAATGATAAAGGGCTCAGTCAAACAAGAGGATATAACCATTCTAAATATATATGCACCCAACACAGGAGGACCAGCATATGTGAAACAAATACTAACAGAACTAAAGGGGGATATAGACTGCAATGCATTCATTCTAGGAGACTTCAACACACCACTCACCCCAAAGGATAGATCCACTGGGCAGAAAATAAGTAAGGACACGGAAGCACTGAACAACACAGTAGAGCAGATGGACCTAAGAGACTTCTATAGAACTCTACATCCAAAAGCAGCGGGATATACATTCTTCTCAAGTGCACATGGAACATTCTCCAGAATAGAACACATACTAGGCCACAAAAAGAGCCTCAGAAAATTCCAAAAGATTGAAATCCTACCAACCAACTTTTCAGACCACAAAGGCATAAAACTAGAAATAAACTGTACAAAGAAAGCAAAGAGGCTCACAAACACATGGAGGCTTAACAACACGCTCCTAAATAATCAATGGATCAATGACCAAATCAAAATGGAGATCCAGCAATATATGGAAACAAATGACAACAACAAAACTAAGCCCCAACTTCTGTGGGACACAGCAAAAGCAGTCCTAAGAGGAAAGTATATAGCAATCCAAGCATATTTAAAAAAGGAAGAGCAATCCCAAATGAATGGTCTAATGTCACAATTATCGAAATTGGAAAAAGAAGAACAGATGAGGCCTAAGGTCAGCAGAAGGAGGGACATAATAAAGATCAGAGAAGAAATAAATAAAATTGAGAAGAATAAAACAATAGCAAAAATCAATGAAACCAAGAGCTGGTTCTTCGAGAAAATAAACAAAATAGATAAGCCTCTAGCCAGACTTATTAAGAAGAAAAGAGAGTCAACACAAATCAACACTATCAGAAACGAGAAAGGAAAAATCACGACGGACCCCACGGAAATGTAAAGAATTATTGGAGAATACTATGAAAACCTATATGCTAACAAGCTGGGAAACCTAGGAGAAATGGACAACTTCCTAGAAAAATATAACCTTCCAAGATTGACCCAGGAAGAAACAGAAAATCTAAACAGACCAATTACCAGCAACGAAATTGAAGAGGTAATCAAAAAACTACCAAAGAACAAAACCCCCGGGCCAGATGGATTTACCTTGGAATTTTATCAGACATACAGGGAAGACATAATAACCATTCTCTTTAAAGTTTTCCAAAAAATAGAGGAGGAGGGGATACTCCCAAACTCATTCTATGAAGCTAACATCACCCTAATACAAAAACCAGGCAAAGACCCCACCAAAAAAGAAAACTACAGACCAATATCCCTGATGAACGTAGATGCAAAAATACTCAACAAAATATTAGCAAACCGAATTCAAAAATACATCAAAACGATCATACACCATGACCAAGTGGGATTCATTCCAGGGATGCAAGGATGGTACAACATTCGAAAGTCCATCAACATCATCCACCACATCAACAAAAACAAAGACAAAAACCACATGATCATCTCAATACATGCTGAAAAAGCATTTGACAAAGTTCAAAATCCATTCATGTTAAAAACTCTCAGCAAAATGGGAATAGAGGGCAAGTAACTCAACATAATAAAGGCCATCTATGATAAACCCACAGCCAACATTATATTGAACAGCGAGAAGCTGAAAGTATTTCCTCTGAGATCGGGAACTAGACAGGGATGCCCACTCTCTCCACTGTTATTTAACATAGTACTGGAGGTCCTAGCCACGGCAATCAGACAAAATAAAGAAATACAAGGAATCCAGATTGGTAAAGAAGAAGTTAAACTGTCACTATTTGCAGATGACATGATACTGTACATAAAAAACCCTAAAGACTCCACCCCAAAACTACTAGAACTGATATCGGAATACAGCAAAGTTGCAGGATACAAAATCAACACACAAAAATCTGTGGCTTTCCTATATACTAACAATGAACCAACAGAAAGAGAAATCAGGAAAACAACTCCATTCACAATTGTATCAAAAAAAATAAAATACCTAGGAATAAACCTAACCAAAGAAGTGAAAGACTTATACTCTGAAAACTACAAGTCACTCTTAAGAGAAATTAAAGGGGACACTAACAGATGGAAACTCATCCCATGCTCGTGGCTAGGAAGAATTAATATCGTCAAAATGGCCATCCTGCCCAAAGCAATATACAGATTTGATGCAATCCCTATGAAACTACCAGCAACATTCTTCAATGAACTGGAACAAATAATTCAAAAATTCATATGGAAACACCAAAGACCCCGAATAGCCAAAGCAATCCTGAGAAAGAAGAATAAAGTAGGGGGGATCTCACTCCCCAACTTCAAGCTCTACTATAAAGCCATAGTAATCAAGACAATTTGGTACTGGCACAAGAGCAGAGCCACAGACCAATGGAATAGAATAGAGAATCCAGACATTAACCCAGACATATATGGTCAATTAATATTTGATAAAGGAGCCATGGACATACAATGGCGAAAAGACAGTCTCTTCAACAGATGGTGCTGGCAAAACTGGACAGCTACATGTAGGAGAATGAAACTGGACCATTGTCTAACCCCATATACAAAAGTAAACTCAAAATGGATCAAAGACCTGAATGTAAGTCATGAAACCATTAAACTCTTGGGAGAAAACATAGGCAAAAACCTCTCAGACATAAACATGAGGGACCTCTTCTTGAACATATCTCCCCGGGCAAGGAAAACAACAGCAAAAATGAGTAAGTGGGACTATATTAAGCTGAAAAGCTTCTGTACAGCAAAAGACACCATCAATAGAACAAGAAGGATCCCTACAGTATGGGAGAATATATTTGAAAATGACACATCCGATAAAGGCTTGACGTCCAGAATATATAAGGAGCTCTCACGCCTCAACAAACAAAAAACAAATAACCCAATTAAAAAATGGGCAGAGGAACTGAACAGACAGTTCTCCAAAAAAGAAATACAGATGGCCAACAGACACATGAAAAGATGCTCCACATCGCTAATTATCAGAGAAATGCAAATTAAAACTACAATAAGGTATCACCTCACACCAGTAAGGATGGGTGCCATCCAAAAGACAAACAACAACAAATGTTGGCGAGGCTGTGGAGAAAGGGGAACCCTCCTACACTGCTGGTGGGAATGTAAGTTAGTTCAACCATTGTGGAAAGCAGTATGGAGGTACATCAAAATGCTCAAAACAGACTTACCATTTGACCCAGGAATTTCACTCCTAGGAATTTACCCTAAGAACACAGCAATCAAGTTTGAGAAAGACAGATGCACCCCTATGTTTATTGCAGCACTATTTACAATAGCCAAGAATTGGAAGCAACCTAAATGTCCATCAATAGATGAATGGATAAAGAAGATGTGGTACATATACACAATGGAATACTACTCAGCCATAAGAAAAGGGTAAATCCAATCATTTGCAGCAACATGGATGGAGCTGGAGGGTATTATGCTCAGTGAAACAAGCCAAGCGGAGAAAGAGAAATACCAAATGATTTCACTTATCTGTGGAATATAAGAACAAAGGAAAAACTGAAGGAACAAAACAGCAGCAGAATCACAGAACTCAAGAATGGACTAACAGGTACCAAAGGGAAAGAGACTGGGGAGGATGGATGGGTAGGGAGGGATAAGGGGGGGAGAAGTAGGGGGGTATTAAGATTAACATGCATGGGGGGGGTAGGAGAAAAGGGAGGGCTGTACAACACAGAGAAGGCAAGTAGTGATTCTACAACATTTTGCTATGCTGATGGACAGTGACTGTAAAGGGGTTTATAGGGGAGACCTGGTATAGGGGAGAGCCTAGTAAACATAATATTCATCATGTAAGTGTAGATTAGTGATAGCAAAAAAAAAAAAAAAAAAAAAAAAGGGCAGTTCCTGTGTGGTAACCTCCAACGAGTTCTACACAAGGGTATAAAGGGCATATAAAAGTGTAGGCAAAGGTTCTGTTTGTGTTTATACAGAGGATCAAAGCCTAATTGGGCAACCCCGAAAATGAACTAAGATACAATATGAAAAAGAACTTCCAACATCTGCACTCTCTGGAAGACTCATGCCAGAAGATGATCATCAAAAAACCCCAACAAAGATCCACGCACTGCTACAGCTGTAGATGCACTCATCCCACCAGTTCCTGGACTTGCCATGGGAATGAGGAAGGAGATATCTAAGCTGGCCTGTGCATACAGTAAAACAACAAAATTGGACTGGATCTATACTGTTGGAACTCAACCAAGAATTTGGAGAAGTGCAAATTGTAGCGCTCCAAAGTCTTACAACTACAAACTATTTACTGTTAAAAGAACATATGGCATGTGAACAGTCCCCAGGAATGGGTTGTTGTAATTTGTCTGATTTCTCTCAGACTGTTCAAGTTCAGTTGGACAATTTCCACCATATCATAGATAAGTTTTCACAAATGCCTAAGGTGCCTAACTGGTTTTCTTGGTTTCACTGCAGATGGCTGGTAATTACAGATATGCTTTGGTTATGTAACTATACTCCTATTATGTTAATGTGTGTGTGCAATTTAAGTAGTAGCTTAAAACCTATACATGCTGAAGTTACTCTACAAGAAGATATATCAAAGAAATAATCAATCTTCCCATGTTTTCTTCCGCCTGCTACTTCTATAGCTTTTCTTCTTCCTTCCTAATTACAACCCTTAAATAGAATTCGTGCCTCATATCAAATTTACCGAGTATCATAATTCTTCCCAGTGGTAAAGATACCTCAAGACAAATGCTGGGCATAGAAGCCACAGGGCATAAATATGCAAAGTAAAAAGGTAACTTTTTCAAACAATAAGGCTTCTCTCTCACTTACCAACTTCACATTTCCCTGTATGGCCCCGGAAGATGACTGGTTAGCCAGAGACGGGTAAGATTCCTCAAGGGAGGAACAACCTAAGACAGGCACAGTCGCAGGGGGGCCATCAGGTGAGAAATTGGGGATCAACAGAGGTGAGGCTTAGAACCTCACCCCCCCGTTCTGAGAGAAATCTTCTGCATACGTGGATGTTTTATTGCCCTGGTCTAGCTTGGATTAACACATAGTCTACAGGCACACACCTGATCATCTACATTTGCTCTCTTACAACACTAAACTATGTTTTCTACCTTTATCTTGTATCTACCTATCACTTCAGCATTATATTAAAAATAATAATAATAAAGAGAGAAATGTGGTATCCACATATAAATCAAGTATAAAAACCAAATGAGTATTCATATTTGAACTGACTGTTTAGAGTTCATAATGCATGAGCAAAACCGAAAGTTTCTGTGATGACTGCCCTTGTACTGTTCACTATGTAACTTATTCATTATGTAAGAATTTGTTCTACATGTAAAAACTTGTTTGTTATGCCTCAGAAGATTGGAGACTGACAAAAATTAGGCTTGGGGTGGATTAATGATTGTGCATTGAGCATTGACTCCCCTATACAGAATTTTATTGTCGTTAACAACCATTTGATCAATAAATATGAGAGATGCCCTCAAAAAAAAAAAAAAAAAGGACAGACTTCCAATGGTAAAATAAATTAGTAACCGGGATGTAATGTATAGCATAAGGAATATAGTCAAGATATTGTAACAGCCTGGTAGGGTGATAGCTGGAACCTAGAATTATGTATATAAATGTTCTACCACTGTGTTGTACACTTGAAACTCATGTAATGTAATACTGTGTGTCAACTACCCTTCAATAAAAAATAATTTAAAAAAATAAAATAAAATAAAATGGCAAAGATCAAGGACAAGGACAGAGTATTAAAGGCAGCCACAGAGAGAAAAAAGGTCACCTATGAAGGAAAACCCATCAGGCTATCATCAGACTTCTCAATAGAAACCTTACAGGCCAGAATAGAATGGCATGATATATTTAATGCAATGAAACAGAAGGGCCTTGAACTAAGGATACTGTATCCAGCACGATTATCATTTAAATATGAAGGAGGGATTAAAAAATTCCCAGACAAGCAAATGTTGACGGAATTTGCCTCCCACAAACCACCTCTACAGCGCATCTTACAGGGACTGCTCTAGATGGGAGCACTCCTAAAAACAGCACAGAACAAAACACCCAACAAATGAAGAATGGAGGAGGAGGAATAAGAAGGGAGGGAAATAATCATCAGATTGTATTTATAATAGCTCAATAAGCGAGTTAAGTTAGTCAGTAAGATAGTAAAGAAGCTAACCTTGAACCTTTGGTAACCACGAATCTAAAGCCTGCAATGGAAATAAGTACATATCTTTCAATAATCAAACTAAACGTAAAAGGACTGAATGCACCAATCAAAAGACATAGAGTAATAAAATGCATAAAAAAGCAATACCCATCTATATGCTGTTTACAAGAGACTCACCTCAAACCCAAAGACATGCACAGACTAAAAGTCAAGGGATGGAAAAAGATATTTCATGCAAACAACAGAGAGAAAAAAGCAGGTGTTGCAGTACTAGTAACAGAAAAACTAGACTTCAAAACAAAGAAAGTAACAAGAGATAAAGAAGAATATTACATAAGGATAAAGTGCTCAGAACAACAAGAGAATATAACCATTATAAACATACATGCACCTAATAGGAGCAACAATATATGTGAAACAAATGTTAACAGAATTAAAGGATGAAATAGAATGCAACCCATTCATTTTGGGAGACTTCAACACACCACTCACTCCAAAGGACAGACCCACCAGACGGAAAATAAGTAAGGACACAGAGGCACTGAACAACACACTAGAACAGATGGACCTAATAGACATCTACAGAACTCTACATCCAAAAGCAACAGGATACACGTTCTTCTCAAGTGCACATGGAACATTCTCCAGAATAGACCACATACCAGGCCACAAAAAGAGTCTCAGTAAATTCCAAAAGATTGAAATCCTACCAACCAACTTTTCAGACCACAAAGGCATAAAACTAGAAATAAACAGTACAAAGAAAGCAAAAAGGCGCACAACCATGTGGAGGCTTAGCAACACGCTTCTAAAAAGTCAATGGATCAACGACCAAATTAAAATGGAGATCCAGCAATATATGGAAATAAATGACAAAAACAACACAAAGCGCCAACTTCTGTGGGACGCAGCGAAAGCAGTCTTAAGAGGAAAGTATACAGCAATCCAGGCATATTTAAAGAAGGAAGAACAATCCCAAATGAATAGTCTAATGTCACAATTACTGAAATTGGAAAAAGAAGAACAAATGAGGCGTAAGGTCAGCATACGGAAGGACATAATAAAGATCAGAGAAGAAATAAATAAAATTGAGAAGAATAAAACAATAGAAAAAATCAAGAGCTGGTTCTTTGAGAAAATAAACAAAATAGATAAGCCTCTAGCCAGACTTATTAAGAGCAAAAGAGAATCAACATACATCAACAGAATCAGAAATGAGAAAGGGAAAACCACAATGGCACCCACAGAAATACAAAGAATTATTAGAGAATACTAGGAAAACTTACATGTTAACAAGCTGGAAAACCTAGGAGAAATGGACAACTTTCTAGAAAAATACAACCTTAAAAGGCTGACGCAGAAAGAAACAGAAAACCTAAACAGACCAATTACCAGCAACGAAATTGAAGCAGTAATCAAAAAACTACCCAAGAACAAAACCCCCACGACAGATGGATTTACCCTGGAATTTTATCAGACATACAGAAAAGACATAATACCCATTCTCCTTAAAGTTTTCCAAAAAATAGAAGACGAGGGAATACTTCCAAACTCATTCTATGAAGCCAACATCACCCTAATACCAAAACCATGCAAAGACCCCACCAAAAAAGAAAACTACAGACCAATATCCCTGATGAACGTAGATGCAAAAATACCAAAAAAAATTAGCAAACTGAATTCAAAAATACATAAAAAAGATCATACACCATGACCAAGTGGGATTCATCCCAGAGATGCAAGGATGGTACAACATTCAAAAATCCATCAACATCATCCACCACATAAACAAAAAGAAGAACAAAAACCACATGATCAACTCCATAGATGCTGAAAAAGCATTCAATAAAATTCAACATCCATTCATGATAAAAATTCTCAAAAAAATGGACATAGGGGGAAAGTACCTCAACATAAAAAAGGCCATATATGATAAACCCACAGCTAACATCATACTGAACAGCGAGAGGATGAAAGCTTTTCCTCTGAGATCAGGAACAAGACAGGGATGCCCACTCTCCCCACTATTATTCAACATAGTACTGGAGGTCCTAGCCATGGCAATTAGACAAAACAAAGAAATACAAGGAGTCCAGATTGGTAAGGAAGTCAAACTGTCACTATTTGCAGAGGACATGATATTGTACATAAAAAAAACCCTAAAGACACCACTCCAAAACTACTAGAACTAATATTGGAATTCAGCAAAGTTGCAGGATACAAAATTGACACACAGAAATCTGTGGCTTTCCTATACACTAACAATGAACTAACAGAAAGAGAAATCAGGAAAACAATTCCATTCACAATAGCATCAAAAAGAATAAAATACCAGGAATAAACCTAACCAAGGAAGTGAAAGATCTATACCCCGAAAACTACAAGACACTCTTACGAGAAATTAAAGAGGACACTAACAAATGGAAACTCATCCCATGCTCCTGGCTAGGAAGAATTAATATCGTCAAAATGGCCATCCTGCCCAAAGCAATATACAGATTCGATGCAATCCCTATCAAATTAGCAACAGCATTCTTCAATGAAATGGAACAAATAGTTCAAAAATTCATATGGAACCACGAAAGACCCCGAATAGCCAAAGCAATCCTGAGAACAAAGAAAAAAGTTGGAGGGAGGGATTTCCCTCCCCAACTTCAAGCTCTACTACAAAGTCAGAGTAATCAAGACAATTTGGTACTGGCACAAGAACAGACCACAGACCAGTGGAACAGAATAGAGACTCCAAACATTAACCCAAACATATATGGCCAATTAATATACGATAAAGGAGCCACAGACATACAAAGGGGAAATGACAGTCTCTTCAGCAGATGGTGCAGGCAAAATTGGACAGCTACATGTAAGAGAATGAAACTAGATCACTGTCTAACCCCATATACAAAAGTAAATTCGAAATGGATCAAAGACCTGAATGTAAGCCATGAAACCATAGAACTCTTAGAAAAAAACATAGGCAGACATCTCATGGACATAAACATGAGTGACTTCTTCATGAACATATCTCCCCGCTCAAGGGAAACAAAAGGAAAAATGAAGAAGTGGGACTATATCAAGCTAAGAAGCTTCTGTACAGCAAAGGACACTATCAGTAGAACAAAAAGGTATCCTACAGTATGGGAGAATATATTCATAAATGACAGATCCAATAAAGGGTTGACATCCAAAATATATAAAGAGCTCACACACCTCAACAAACAAAAAGCAAATAATCCAATTAAAAAATGGGCAGAGGAGCTGAACAGACAGTTCTCTAAAGAAGAAATTCAGATGGCCAACAGACACATGAAAAGATGCTCTACATCGCTAGTTATCAGAGAAATGCAAATTAAAACCACAATGAGATATCACCTCACACCAGTATGGATCGCCATCATCGAAAACAAACAACAACAAATGTTGGCAAGGTTGTGGAGAAAGGGGAACCCTCCTACACTACTGGTGGGGATGTAAATTAGTTCAACCATTGTGGAAAGCAGTATGGAGGTTCCTCAAAAAGCTCAAAATAGAAATACCATTTGATCCAGGAATTCCACTTCTAGGAATTTACCCTAAGAATGCAGCAGCCCAGTTTGAAAAAGACAGATGCACCCCTATGCTTATCACAGCACTATTTACAATAGCCAAGATATGGAAGCAACCTATGTGTCCATCAGTAGATGAATGGATAAAGAAGATGTGGTACATATACACAATGGAATATTATTCAGCCATAAGAAAAAACAGATCCTACCATTTGCAACAACATGGATGGAGCTAGAGGGTATTATGCTCAGTGAAATAAGCCAGGCGGAGAAAGACAAGTACCAAATGATTTCACTCATATATGGAGTATAAGAACAAAAGAAAACTGAAGGAACAAAACAGCCACAGAATCACAGTACCCAAGAATGGACTAACAGTTACCAAAGGGAAAGGGTCTGGGGAAGATGAGTGGGAAGGGAGGGATAAGGGTGGGAAAAAAGAAAGGAGCATTATGATTAGCATGTATAGTGTGTGTGGGGCACGGCGAGGGCTGTGCAACACAGAGAAGACAAGTAGTAATTTTACAGCATCTTACTACACTGATGGACAGTGACTGTGAAGGGGTATGTGGGGGGGACTTGGTATAGGGAAGAGCCTAGTAAACATAATGTTCTTCACGTAATTGTAGATTAATGATACCAAAAAAAATATCCTCCTCAACATATCCCTATGGTTGGTTGGGATTTCAGACCAATGGTTAACTCAGTACATACTCCTTAAACTGCTCCACTGTAAGCTGTAAAATGCTTTAGTAAACACCGATACAGTGCTCTAAGCTGGTTTACCAAAAACTCATTCCAGAACTCCCAAAGTCATGTGCCTGAATGGTCATATAAGCAAATGATAAGTGAATATGGGTCTACCTTCCTTTATGGGCCTTTCCCAACCTCCATAAAGCGATTAATCAGGAAGTGTTTACAGTACCAGGAAGGATTGATCCAATCAATAACCAGCATTATATAAACCTCAACTACCGCAAGGATAAAAAGCCATTCAAATAAGAAAGGAATGCTTTCATAGGTATTAAATGACAAGGAAAATCATTGGTTAGGGACAACAGAATATCTATACAAGAAGTACCTCTCCTCAACTTCAGTGTTCAATTGCCAAAATCTCAAGCTATGCTAAGGTTACTATGTTTCTCCTAATTTAAACTTTGGATTAGAAAGTTTTATTCATAGTTGAATTTGCATATGTTATAAAAATGGAAAAACTTAAAATGACCTCTAGCAAAAGCCCTTGATTGTTACAGGTGACGAATTGGATGCGAGGGCCTTTACTTCATCCCAGAAGCAGGGCAATACCAGAAATCAAAAAGTACACTCCAGGGTTTGTCCTAAGAATTCCACCAATCACTTTTAAGTGCAGGGACCTCTCCAGTTTGCCTTAAGGAGCTCTCTAGCTGTGGTCTCACAGAGGTAGCTCCACCACACTCAAGTTTTCTGACTCTTGATTTTTCTAAGAGTTTGTGCCCTCCCTTTCAAAAGTCATCCCCTCACATACCTTCAGTTAGCAAAATGTTAGCCTTAGCAAATAACAAAATATATTATTTTTAAATGCTCAATGGAAACTAGAGTTCAATGTCAAATACTAAAGGAAAAAAGTCACATAAATGTTTATTTGTCTTCACATAAGGACAAATTTAATGGACAATATAGTTAAAGACACAATGCATTTTATAAAAAGCTATAAAGAATTAAACTCAGAAATAACTCATAAAATTGAAATATATTTCAGCCAAGGTACTACAAATGTGCGAATAAGTATATATGTACATACATATACCATGAAAGTTAACAACATACAAAAAATCATGTATCAAGCAAATATTAATTATACTGAAAATAGAAATGTTGCCTTTAAAAAACACAGCTTTAAAAAAAAGGAATTGACAGAATGAAAATGCATTTCAAGTTTTAACTTTAATATCTTGCTTTAACAGAGGAAAACAAGTCTCTGTTCCAAAAAATGTGCTTTATATACCTGACATGTACAACTATGTCTCTCAGACAACCTTTGTCAGTGTAATGGTACTCAGAAATAAGTACATAAAATATTTTTTAATGTTTTTATAAGGTTAAGTCATAGTTAAAACATACTAAACAAGAACTGATTAAAGATGGTAGCGTGAAAGGTGAGACAGAGAACTCCTCCCAAAACCACATATAATACTAAATATAGTTAATACAACTACTCCTAAAAGAGCAACAGGAAACAAGGCTGCACCAGATTGCATACACCTAAAGAATAGAGCAAACCTTATGAAACACGGTAACTTACCAAAGCCTCGATCTGGCGGGATCCAAGCCATTCCCACATCCCAGTTCACAGGCAGGAGGAAGACAAACAGAACAGAGAGGGGGTAGAAGTCAAATACTGAACACCCATCCCTGGAGATCTGCGTTGAAAGCACAAACCTACATTGCATGGTGCTCTGGACATTAGAACGATCGGAAAGCTAAGACAGATGGAATACTTGGAGAGACTGAGTTTAAGCTATTTGTGGAAAACAGGGATCCACATCCGACTGCTCTGGGACAAAAGAAAGGATGGCAGTCCCAGAGATTTCCTAACAGTGAGAGGGCTGCTAAAGGGGCAAGAATTGCACAGAGCTTGCTGCTCAGGAGAAAGGATAGGTGGACAAAATTTTCTCAGCACACACTAACCAGCAGGTTGGGAAATTTCAGGAGTTTCAGGCACTCCATTCCCCTGGATGGCTACACAGCTCCAAGATCCCCCACCATCATACACAGCCTGCTATGCCTTCTTCCTGACCTGCCAGCACTGACTCACAAACCAGTAGTCCCTGCCCTGCCATCAGGCCAGCCAGAAGGAGTCCCCACCTATGGCACCTACAAAAGTAAAAAACAGAAGCTTACACCTGTAAAGCACAGAAGCTTACACCTGTGAGCTCGGCACACGGCCTATGAGAGTAGAGACAGGCACAGCAGCAGGGAAGCAAGAAACAGGTCTTTCCTCCACGCAGGCACCAGTGCCACTACCCTGTGAACCCTGACCACTCCAGGAGCTGAACAGAAACAGAGAGTAGAGCTTCTGGGCACTAGAGGACATCACATACAAATATGAAACATCAAAGGAATGTGGCTCAAACAAAAATCCCACAAAAAAATAAAACAGAAAAAGGCCCAAGTGAAACTGAACTCATCAATCTTCCTGAAAGAGAATTCAAAGTAAAAATCATAAGCATGCTAATGGAGGTACACAAAAATATTAAAGAACTCAGGGATGAATTTAGGATGGAGATTCAATCATTAAGAAATTCCATATCTGAAATGAAACATACAATGGAGGCATTTAAAAGCAGATTAAAGGTAGTAGAAGAGAGAGTAAATGGAATAGAGATTAGAGAAGAGGAATACAAAGAAGTTGAGGCAGAGAGAAAAAAGGATCTCTAGGAATGAAAGAATACTGAGAGAACTGTGTGACCAATCCAAATGCAACAATATTCACATTATAAGCATACCAGAAAAAGAAGAGAGAGGAAAAGGAATAGAAAATCTGCTTGAGGAGGTAATTGCTGAAAACTTCCCCAATCTGGCGACGGAGATGGTCTCTCAGGCCATGGAGATCCACAGATATCCCAACACAAGGAACCCTAGGAAGACACCACCAAGACATAGTAATTAAAATGGCAAAGATCAAGGATAAGGACAGACTTTTAAAAGCAGCTAGAGAGAGAAAAAAGATCACATACAAAGGAAAACCCATAAAACTATCATCAGACTTCTCAACAGAAACCTTACAAGGCTAGAAGGGAGTGACATGTTACATTTAATGCAGTGAAGCAGAAAGACCTCAAACCAAGAATACTCTATTGAGAAAAATTATTTAAATTTAAAGGAGGGATTAAACAATTTTCAGATGAGCAAAAGCTGAGAGAATTTACCTCCAACAAACCACCTCTACAGTGTATTTTGGAGGGACTGCTATATATGGAGGTGTTCATAAGACTAAATAGCTGTCACCAGGGGAAATAAAACCACAGTAAAGAAAGTAGAACAATTAATTACTAAACAGATGCAAAATCAAATGAACTACCCCAAAGTCAATCAAGGGATAGATAAAGAATACAGAATATGATAACTAACATATAAAGAATGGAAGAAGAAGAAAAAGGAAGAAAAAAAAAGAACCTTTAGACTGTGTTTGTAATAGCATACTAAGGGAGTTAAATTAGACTGTTAGATAGTAAGGGAACCTTTGGTAACCACTAAAGCCTGCAATGGCAATAAGTACATACCTATCAATAATCACCCTAAATGTAAATGGACTGAATGCACAAATCAGAAGACACAGGGTCAACAAATGGATAAAAAACAAGACCCATCTATATGCTGTGCACAAAAGACTCATTTCAAACCCAAAGACATACACAGACTAAAAGTGAAGAGATGGAAAAGGATATTTCATGCAATAGGAAGAAAAGAGCAGGAGTTGCAGTACTTATATCAGACAAAATAGATTTCAAAACAAATAAAGTCACAAGAGACAAGGAAGGACATTATATAATGATAAAGGTGTCAGTCCAACAAGAGGATGTAACCATTATAAATACCTATGCACCCAACATAGAGCACCTACATATGTGAAACAAATACTAATGGAATTAAAGGGGGGAAATAGAATGCACAGCATTCATTTTAGGAGATTTCAACACACGATTCACTCCAAAGGAAAGATCAAACAGACAGAATATAAGTAAGGAGACAGAGGCACTGAACAACACATTAGAACAGTAGGACTTAATGGACATCTACAAAACACTCCATCCAAAAGCAACAGTATACACTTATCAAGTGCACATGGAACATTTTCAATTATAGATCACATACTAGGACACTAAAAGAGCTTCAGTAAATTCAGAAGGGCTGAAATTGTACCAAATCCCTTCTCAGACCACAAAGGTATGAAACTAGAGATAAATTAAAACAAAGAAAACAATAAGTCCCACAAACACAGGGAGGCTTAACAACATGCTTCTAAATACTCAATGGGCCAATGACAAAATAAAAACAGAGATCAAGCAACATGTGGAGACAAATGACAACAGTTATTCAACACTGAAAAATCTGGGGATGCAGCAAAGGCCATGCTAATAAGTATATTGCAATATAGGCCCACCTCAGGAAAGAAGAACCATCCCATATGAACAGTCTAAACTCACAATTAACAAAACTAGAAAAAGAAGAACAAATGAGGCCCAAAGTCAGTAGAAGGAAGGACATAATAAATATTAGAGCAGAAATGAATAAAATTAAGAAGAATAAAACAATAGAATCCATGAAAGCAGGAGCTGGTTCTTCAAGAAAATTAACAAAATAGATAACCCCCAAGCCAGACTTGTCAAGAAAAAAAGACAGTCTACATACATAAACAGAATCAGAAATGAGAAAGGAAAAATCACTACAGACACCACAGAAATACAAAGAATTGGAGAGAATACTCTGAAATAGTATCTACTAACAAACTTGATAACCTAGAAGAAACTGACAACTTTCTAGAAAAATACAACTTTCAAAGACTAACCCAGGAAGAAACAGAAAATCTGAACAGGCCAATTATCAGCAACAAAATTGAATTGGTAATGAAAAAACTACATAAGAACAAAACTGCTGAACCAGATGGCTTCACTGCTGAATTTTATCAAACATTTAGTGAAGACCTAGTACCCATCCTCCTTAAAGTTTTCCAAAACATAGAAGGGAAAGGAATACTCCTAAACTCATTCTATGAGGCCAGGATCACTCTAATACCAAAGCCAGGTAAAGAAACCACAAAAAAAGAAAAATTACAGACCTATATCCCTGATTAATATAGATGAAAAAAAACCCAACAAAATATTAGCAAAACAAATTCAAAAATACATCAAAAAGATCATCCATCATGATGAAGTAGGATTTATTCCAGGGATGCAAGGATGGTACAACATTCAAAAATCCATCAACATCATCCATCACATCAACAAAAAGGACAAAAACTACATGATCATCTCCATAGATGCTGAAAAAGAATTTGACAAAATTCAACATCCATTCATGACAAAATCTCTCAAAAAATGGGTATACAGGGCAAGTACCTCAACATAATTAAGGCCATATATGACAAACCCACAGCCAACATCATACATAACAGTGAGAAGCTGAGAGCTTTTCCTTTAAGATCGGGAACAAGACAAGGATGCCCACTCTCCCCACTTTTATTAAACATAGTTCTGGAGGCCCTCACCATGGCAATCAGACAACACAAAGAAATAAAAGGCATCCAGATTGGTAAAGAAGAAGTTAAACTGTTGCTGTTTGCAGATGACATGATATTGTACACAAAAATCGCTAAAGAATCCACTCCAAACTACTAGATCTAATATCTGAATTCAGCAAAGTTGAAGGATACAAAATTAATACACAGAAATCTGTTGAATTTCTATATACTAATGATTAACTAGCTGAAAGAGAAATCAGAAAAACAATTCCGTTCACAACTGCATCAAAAAGAATAAAATACCTAGTAATAACCCTAACCAAGGAAGTGAAAGACCTATATCCCGAAAACTACAAGACACTCATGAGAGAAATTAAAGAAGATACCAACAAATGGAAACACATCCCAGGCTCATGGATAGGAAGAATATTGTTAAAATGGCCATCCTGCCTAAAGCAGTCTACAGATTCAATGCAAAACCCATCAAAATACCAACAGCATTCTTCAATGAACTAGAGCAAACTGTTCTAAAATTCATATGGCATACAAAAAATCCCAAATAGCCAAAGCAATCGTGACAAGGAAGAATAAAGCAGGGGGGATTATGCTCCCCAACTTTAACCTCTACTACAAAGCCACAGTAATCAAGACAATTTGGTACTGGCACAAGAACAGACCCATAGACCAATGGAACAGACTAGAGAGTGCAGATATAAACCCAACCAAATATGGTCAAGTAATATACAATAAATGAACCAAGGGAAAGAAAATAAAAAATGAACAAATGGGCTACATTAAGCTAAAAAGCTTCTGTATAGCAAAGGACACCATCAGCAGAACAAAAAGGCATCCTACAGTATGGGAGAATATATTCATAAATGACATATCCGATAAGGGGTTGACATCCAAAATATATAAAGAGTTCACACACCTCAACAAACAAAAAGCAAATAACCCAATTAAAAAATGGGCAGAGGATCTGAACAGACATTTCTCCAAAGAAGAAATTCAGATGGCCAACAGGCACATGAAAAGATGCTCCACATCACTAATTATCAGGGAAATGCAAATTAGAACCACAATGAGATATCACTTCACACCAGTTTGGGTGGCCAACATAGAAAAGACTAGCAACAATAAATGCTGGTCAGGATGCAGAGAAAGGGGAATCTTCCAACACCACTGGTGGGAATCTAAGCTACTTCAACCACTGTGAAAAGCTATATGAAGGTTCCTCAAAAAACTAAAAATAGAAATACCATTTGACCCGAGAATTCCACTACTAGGAATTTACCCAAAGAATATAATTTATCAGATTCAAAAAGACATATGCACTCCTCTGTTTATTGCAGGACTATTTATTAATAGCCAAGATATGGAAGCAACCTATGTGTCCTTCAGTTGATGAATGCATAAAGAAGATATGGTATATATGCACAATGAAATACTATTCAGCCATAAGAAAGAAACATATCCTACCATTTTCAACAACATGGCTGGAGCTAGAGGGTATTATGCTCAGTGAAATATGTCAGGCAGAGAAAGACAAATACCAAATGATTTCCCTCATTTGTGGAGTATAACAATGAAGCAAACCCGAAGGAGCAAAATAGCAGCAGACTCAGACTCCAAGAAGGGACTAGTGGTTACCAAAGGGGAGGGTTGGGGAAGGACAGGTGGGGAGGGAAGGAGAAGGGGATTGTGGGGTATCATGATTGGTGCACATGGTATGTGAGGGGTCATGGGGAAGACAGTGTAGCTAAGAGAAGTAGAAACTCTGTGGCATCTTGCTGCACTGATGGACAGGGACTACAATGGGGTATGGGGAAGGACTCAATAATAAGGGTGTATGTAATAACCACATTTTTTCCTGTGAAACCTTCATAAAAGTGTATATCAATGATACCTTAAAATAATAATAATAATATGAAATCTTTAAAAAAATAGAAAGGGATAGATTAAAGAGATGTTTGGGAAGAAAAATAGTAATATATGGAGATATGGATGAGGTATCAAGGATGACTTCTAAATTATGGTGTCCTTGACTGATTTTGGTTTGGAGTCTGTTGAGTCTAAGGTATCCTGGAAACATCAATTTAATGGTTGGATAGAGAGTATGAGAGTTCAGATAAAGGTCTGAGTCAATATATCACATATGTAGAAGACAATTCATGAATGAAATAGTTTAGGAAAAGAGCAAAGCTTGAAAACAGAACAGACCTAGGACTAGCTTTGTGGAACTCCAACATTTAATGACTGGTAGATAATGATACTCAGCCTAAAAAAGAGAAGAGACTGTAAGAGAAAGCAGGGTCATTTGGGATGAAAACCAAAAAATGGCCTTGTTATAAGCATTTCAAAAGGATTGATAGATCATTAATTAAGAATGCTACTGAGAAGTCAAGTGAGATGTGAACTGAGGAATATCTTTTGGGTCTGGTTTCTCTGAGGTCACTGATCACCGTATCTAGAGTAATTTTGATAGAATTTGGAAAATGGAAGCTAAAACAAGTTAGAACGATCTGAGCTGAGGCAGTACATACAATTCTTTCCAGAAATTTTGATGCAAATGAAAAGAAAAAGAAAGAGGGCAATAGTTAAGTAGATGTAAAGTAGGGAAGGCCATTGTACATTTTTAATAAGGAAGTCTTGAGTATGTTCAAATGATAATGGGATTGATTTGGTTAAGAGCAACAATTTAAATTTTTAGGAAAGGGAAAACATTAATTGATAGTACAAAATTTTTATGAACATAGAATAGGATGGAATCAAAACCCAAATACAGATAATTGACCATAAATATTTAATAAAAAGAGGAAATGCTGGAGATGGACATAGCTCAGTTATTTTGGGAAGCAGAATATGGAGGGAGTTCCTATCTAACGGTTTCTGTTTCTCTGCTAAGTATGAGGTGAGTCATCTATTGAAAAGATGAGATGGAGGAAGGAGGGGGAAAAGTTATGAGGCACAAAGGAAACCTCAGAACAGTTTCATGATGAGCCTGGTCCCACAACGGCTGACTGCCAGGAGGGTTCCAACCAGATTTTATAACTTGGATTTAGCCCTCATGCCACTTCACGGCAGTTGTTGCTTTGTCCTCTGGCCCTTTTCATTTTTTCTTCCCATCATTTCCCATCCCATTCTGACTCTTGCACAGACATTCTGGCTAGGGAAATCACAAGACTTCTCAGGGAGTGTGAATATTCTCCAATACTTGATGTGTTTGTTGTATCACCTGTGGTGATGGTTTAAATAACAGAACTTTATTTAAATTTAGCTATATCACAAGGAATCTGTGATTCACATATATGTAGAATCACATAGACAGGAATTTATAGGAAGTATATCATGTGGCTCACACAATTGTCAGAACTAGAACAGAAGGCTCTGAAAATGGGAAAGAATCAAGAGAAGCTAGACAAAGCTAAGATCCAACACCACAAAGGCTGCTTTAGGCAACTTCTGAGCCATATAGTTTGCACATTCCTTAACTAGACTGCTCTTCAAACTGATTTGTACAAGAGACCAACCATCAAGCATGAGAGTTCAAGTGAAAACTTTACAAGCCATGATAAACATTAAATGTGTCAAATCCTGTGTAAAGTTTGTAAAATCCAGTTAAATCCTATGTATGCATGTATGTATGCAATATTCTATGAAATTTCTACTTCAGATAGGTATGTTTCTCAAACTGGCTGTGATTTTTTTTCTTAAATGTTTATGTATTTAGAAAAAGAAATACTTATTAAAGATAAAAAAGTTGCTCTTTAATCAAGAATGTAGTCTAAGACCTCTTATTTTAAAAATACCAAAGGATAAGGAACAGAGCATGAGGAAATATGAATAAGCAGAACTGGTTTCTATAAGGGAGTTAAGTAATCTTCACATTTCAGATTTCATTCCATTCTCCAATTTATAACAATTGGGCTGTTATGGCCCAACTGATTCTTTCACAATGACTAAACAAAGACACTTGACACTACACACATGAAATTATTTCTAATTCTTCTTAAATTGGGACATTATGCAAGATAATGTAACCTATAAAATAAGATTTCCAGTTATTCAATGATATAAACACCTACAGCCTATAATAAGGATATTTACTGACTTGGATTCTAAAGCAGAGTTCCTAGAAATGAATAATTCACTAACTAAACCTTCTCAGATAAAGTAATTTAATTCACCAATTTCCATCTTTTCCAGACTATTCTTATGAAAAGCATAATTATCCCAAAAAATAACTATGGCAAGAAGGTTATGTGTATGTACATATGTATATGACCCATGTCCACTGCGGTTGTCTCCATTTTATTATCTGGCTGAGGAAAATTCTGAAAGCATTTTCACATTAAAAAAATAAATGCATTATGCCTGAAATACTTCAGGAAAAACAGTTTATTGAAATAGGAATGCTATTTACCACCTCAAAATAGCAGCATATCTTAACAAACAAAAAAACAGGCTTCAAAATAAACATTTAAGCCCCAGATCACTTAATTTTTAAATGCTGAACAAAAAGCAAAAGTATTAAAAATTAAAATCACTTTATTTGCTACCAAAAAGCAAGTTTCTGAAAATTAACAAATCATATACTAAGAAACCTCAATAAATATGACAGATGACTTTTCTTAATACACAATAGTTCTGTTTACTCTTTTCTGCTAAAAGAACCCCAGTCAGTTAAAATAGCAGCAGAGAGGGAGGAAAGGCCCTCATCCCAGGCAAAGGATAAGAGTTATGACTAGTCCAAGCCAATGCTAGTGACCTCATTACCCTTGGCTAATGATTGGCCTGAAGGGTCCATGTGACTGAGTTCTGGCTGAGTTCCAAGAACAGTTGTTCTCAGTTCTAGAAGCAGTAGCCTGTGGAGGTGGGACTTGGGAAAGCATTTACTTTCCTGATTTTAAAAAAGGAAGAGAACATATACATTCTGCAAGCATCTCCCTTCATCTCTTGGCTCTTTTCCCTACCAAGGACAAAAATTAACACATTAAGGAAAGAGAAGCAGAAAAATCAAAAGAGCCCCTTAGGTTCTTAATGGCATTGGGGAGTAGCTACATCCAGCCCTGTACTATCTGTCAACTTCAGACAGAGTTTAAAAAATAAATAAATAAATGGTTGTGAGTTTCAAATAATTTGAGTTTCAAAACATTTCAAAGTGATAAGGCATATAAAAAGCATGGTAACAAAGTATATTTTATGCAAAGAGGGGTGTAACAATTTACTACAAACATAATAACAAATTCCTACTAAATAAACAAGATATTTGCAAGGAATAGACAAAATTCTCATGCAATTTCTAAAAAATGCAAAAATTACAATGAATTATAGTCATAGATTAAAAGATATAGTGCTGTAAAGATGTCAGTTGTCCTGAAGTTGGCCTGCAGATTAAGTGTTTGTGTATGTGATTTGACACACTGATTCTACAAACCTGCATGGAAGCAAAAACAGGTCAATAATGATCAAACAATATTGAAAAAGAACAAATTTAAAGAGTCTCATTTTCAAATATAGTCTCAGTATAGAAGGATAGTAGTAAAAATAGAAATTGTTCAAGGATGCTGCATTAGAGAAAGGATGATCATTTTAATAATGATGTTGTGTTGAATAAACACACAGGAAAGAAATAAATCCTGACCTCTACCTCATACCATACATAAGAACCATTTCCAGACATATTGTGTATCTGAGGATCATTTTCTGTAGTATGGTAGATTACTGACCATACAGGTCCTTTACAAAAATATATACATATATGAGAAAAAAAAGGGAGAGGGCTCTTAGAAGTAATAATATGTTAGCAGGCAAAACAGGAGGAAACTAGGAAGATCAATTGAGAAAATCTCCCTGTCTATAAAATAAAAACAAAATTGTGTAATAGAAGAGGAAAGACAATTATAAATCCAGGAGATTTAACTACCAAATAGGAGTTCATTTATTCACTCATTCAACAAATATTTATTGTAATACAAAGTACTTACTCTATAGAGACAGTGTTCTAGGCACTTGGAATGAACCAATGGACAAGACAGACAAAAACTCTGTAGTTTTGAAGCTTATATTCTAGCACAGTTTTACAAAGCGAGAAGAGAGATACAAGAGGAAAGACATTAACAAAGATATAATATTAGACATTTTCCTAGGGAAGAAAAACAGTTTCTAGATTAACATGGTCCATAAGATCCAGCCCAATGCCACACTGAACCTTATCAGTGCAAAATTTCAAAACATCAAAGATAAACAGAAAATCTAAAAGTATTCATATTCAAATGGTAAATACAAGATCAGAATGCGATTTTATTTTCCCAGATAATCACTGGAGGCTGTTAAGGTAATGGCAACACTGAAAATTCTGAACAAAAATGATTTTCAACCAAGCATTTCATATTTAGGCAAGTGTGAGAGTAAAATGAAGACATTTTCATAGATTAAATGTCTAAAAACATCTCAAATGTGCATTCTCAAGAAACGCCCAGAGAGTGTGTTCCAACAAACAGGAAATAAAATAAGAAAGAGACATGTGGAATCAAAGGAATGACAAAGACAACAAAAGAGTCCAGCGAATGAAACACTGAAGGTGGTGATGTGATGTTCCAAGGTGAGAGCTTTGTAGACCAACCAGTTCAGATGGAAGCCTGGTCCTCAGAGGAACATTGCCAAGGCTTGGGGTAGTGGGGAAGGTGTGATAAGCCAGCTGATAGGTATGGCCATATTAAGCTGAAGTGCATAGAGTTTAGGGATGAACTAATACTAGGTTCATAGAACACCAAGCAGAAGAGAAACTTATGAAAAAAGAAACATTCTTACAGTAACACCATGTGGGCCAGCAATGAACAATAGCCATAGAAATGTAAGCACCAAGTTCTAATTCAACCAGAAGTTGCAAGACTGGGGGAACCAAGGGAGGGGACAGGACAATGTGTATCAAATATATGAAACAGATTGGAACAAAGCACAAGAATCAGTTAAGAGGCTAAATCCTCATCCTGCAACTCTTAGAGGAAAGTAAATTGGTTAGGGATGCCAGGATTAGAGGAACAACAAATTGGCAGGTGTCTTATGGACCCCCACCAAATGAAAGAAAGCAAACCAGGCCCCGTATTTCTCAACCTCTAAGCTACCAAAGGAGGCAGCTGAGGTAGGCTCATTCCCTCCCCCAATCAATAGGAATCTCAGCAATACCCCCATAGCACATCAGTACTAGAAAGGGGGTTCACTTAGGTACCTCAATGACAAAAGGGCCAGAAGCAACACACTTCTTCCCTGCCAAGTCTAAGACCCCTTCCCATATTCAACGTCACCAGGCAGCCGAGACCGGGCAAGGACCTTCTGCACCCTCCCAAAGCACCACCAGGGATGCAAGGCCTAGAGGGACCAGATAAAGAAACAGACCAAAACAGTAAAACAAAGGCTTCAAGGTGTCACTAGAACCACTAAGTACATCAGGATTTGAGTACTGAACTTAAACATGGTGACTGTCAGCTAAAATAAAAGGTTTAAGTAGAACTACTAATGTGATAACCAAAATGGCCCAGATACAATTAAAAATCATACATTATATAAAAACCAGGAAAATAACACTGAGTAAACCCTATCATCTGATGCCAACACTAAGATGACATATATGTTAGAATTATCTGACCAGAATCGTAAAGAAGCTGTCATAAAATGCATCAACAAGTCATTACAATTTCTCTGGAACAAAAGGAGAGGAGAGGGAAGGAAAGGGGAGGGGAGAGCAGAAAAGAGACAATCTCCAGCAAAAAAATTAAATAGATGTTATAAAAAAGAAACCAAATGAAAGTTATAGAAGTGAAAAACAAAGTAAAAAATAAAAAAAAGAAACTTGCTGTAAGTACTCAAAAAGAAAGTGTTGGTGAACTTTAAAATAGAATAGCAGATGGAGGAGCCAAGATGGCAGCATGAGTAGGGCAGCATAAATCTCCTCCCAAAACCATATATATTTTTGAAAATACAACAAATACAACTATTCGTAAAAGAGAGACCAGAAGATACAGTACAATAGCCAGGCTACATCTACACCTGGTAGAACCCAGTGCCTCATGAAGGGGGTAAGATACAACCTGCGGCCTAGCAGGACCCAAGAGTGCCCCCTACCCCAGATCCCTGGGGGGAGGAGAGGAGTCAGAGCGGGGAGGGAGAGGGAGCCCAGAACTGCTAAATACCCAGCCTTAGTCATCCGCACCAGGAGCGCAGAAACACAGTGCGTGGTGTGCTGGATACTAGGGAAACGGAACAGTAAAACCTGTGAGAAGGTTCCCACAGCCAGCGCCCATGGAACAAAAGAAAAGTGAGTGCTTTTTGAAAGTCTTAAAGGGACAGGAGCCTCAGACCTGGACGAAAGCATCCCTGTGCAAACAGCCAAGCAACTGGGAATCCCAGGGAACTCCAGGTGCCCTAACTCCCTGGGCAGCAGCACAGCTCCAGAGCCCTTCAAGGCAATAAACAGCCTCCTGCCCATTCCCCCTCCAGCTCAGCCTCGCCATAGCAGAGGAGGAGCCTGAGACCGGCCACGCCAACAGCAGCCATGCCCAGCATCCACCACAGCTGCCCAGGCCAGAATCAGAGACCCGGTCAGCATGCAGCTGCCCAGCACAGGCCGCTAAGGGTCGCCATTCTTGCAAGAAAGGAAGGCGACGAGCAAGTGGGAAGGGACTTTGTTCCCCCAGCTGACACACATGCCAACTGCCCACAACTACCTCTATCGCCATGAAAAGGCAGAAGAATTTGATACAGACCAGAATCACACAGATATCCCCTGAGAGGAACCTGGGGAGATAGATTTAACCAATCCTTCTGAAAAACCATTCAAAATAAAGGTCATAACCATGGTGATGGACTTGCAGAGAAATATGCAAGAGTTAAGGAGGGAGAATACAGAACAAAAACAATCTCTGGAAGGACTCAAAAGCAGAATGGACAAGGTGCAATAGGCCATTAATGGAATTGAAATCAGAGAACAGGAACACAGAGAAGCTGATGCAGAGAGAGATAAAAGGATCTCCAGGAATGAAACAATATTAAGAGAACTGTGTGATCAATCCAAATAGAACAATATCCACATTATACGGGTCCAAGAAGAAGAAGAGAGAGAAAAAGGAATAGAAAGTGTCTTTGAAGAAATAATTGCTGAAAACTTCCCCAAACTAGGGAGGAAATAGTCACTCAGACCATGGAAGCACACAGAACTCCCAACAGAAGGGACCTAAGGAGGACAACACCAAGACACAAAATAATTAAAATGGCAAAGATCAAGGACAAGGGCAAAGTATTAAAGGCAGCCAGAGAGAGAGAAAAGGTCACCTACAAAGGAAAACCCATTAGGCTATCATCAGATTTCTCCACAGAAACCTTACAGGCCAGAAGACACTGGCATGGTATATTCAATGCAATGAAACAGAAGGGCCTTGAACCAAGAATACTGTATCCAGCATGATTATCATTTAAATATGAAGGGGGGATTAAACAACTCCCATACAAGCAAAGGTTGAGGGAATTTGCCTCCCACAAACCACCTCTACAGGGTATTTTAGAGGGACTGCTCTAGATGGAAGCACTCCGCAGGCCAAATAGATGTCACCAAAGAAAATAAAATCACAGCAAAGAAAGCAGACCAACCAAATGCTAACTAAAGGCAAATAATAAAATCAACTACACACAAAAGCAGTCAAAGGACACACAAAAGAGCACAAAATAAAATACCTAACATACAAACACTGGAAGAGGAGAAATAAGAAGGGAGAGAAATAAAGAATCATCAGACCATATTTATAATAGCTCAATAAGTGAGTTAAGTTAGTCAGTAAGATAGTAAAGAAGCTAACCTTGAACCCTTTGGTAACCAAGAACCTAAAGCCTGCAATGGCAATAGCACATATCTTTCAATAATCACCCTAAATGTAAATGGACTGAATACACCAATCAAAAGACACAGAGTAAAAGAATGGATAAAAAAGCAAGACCCATCTATATGCTGCTTACAAGAAACTCAGCTTAAACCCAAACACATGCACCAATTAAAAGTCAAGGGATGGAAAAAGATATTTCATGCAAACAACAGGGAGAAAAAAGTAGGTGTCGCAGTACTAGTATCAGAAAAAAACAGACTTCAAAATAAAAAAAGTTACAAGACATAAAGAAAGGCATTACATAATGATAAAGGGGTCAGTTCAACAAGAGGATATAACCATTATAAATATATATGCACCCAACATAGGAGCACAAGCATATGGGAAACAAATACTAACAGAACTAAAGGAGGAAATAGAATGCAATGCATTCATTTTAGGAAACTTCAACACACCACTCACTCCAGAGGACAGATCCACCAGACAGAAAATGTGTAAGGACACAGAGGCATAGAACAACACACTAGAGCAGATGGACCTAATAGCTATCTATAGAACTCTACACCCAAAAGCAACAAGATACACATTCTTCTCAAGTGCACATGGAACATTCTCCAAAATAGACCACATACTGGGCCACAAAAAGAGCCTCAGGAAATTTAAAAAGATTGAAATTCTACAAACTAACTTCTCAGACCACAAAGGTATAAAACTAGAAATAAATTGCACAAAGGAAGTAAAAAGGCTCACAAACACATGGAGCCTTAACAACACGCTCCTTAGTAATCAATGGATCAATGACCAAATCAAAATAGAGATCAAGAAATATATGGAAACAAATGATAACAACAACACAAAACCCCAACTACTGTGGGATGCAGTGAAAGCAGTCTTAAGAGGAAAGTATACAGCAATCCAGGCATATTTAAAGAAGGAAGAAAAATCCCAAATGAATAGTCTAAAGACACAGTTATCAAAATTCAAAAGAGAACAAATGAGGCCTAAAGTCAGCATAAGGAGGGACATAATAAAAATCAGAGAAATAAATAAAATTTAGAAGAATAAAACAATAGAAAAATCAATGAAACCAAGAGCTCATTCTTTGAGAAAATAAACAAAATAGATAAGCCGCTAGCCAGACTTACTAAGGGAAAAAGAGAATCTATACATGTCAACAGAATCAGAAATGAGAAAGGAAAAATCATGACGGACTCTACAGAAATACAAAGAATCATTAGAGAATATTATGAGAATCTACATGCAAACAAGCTAGAAAACCTAGAAGAAATGGACAACTTCCTAGAAAAATACAACCTTCCAAGACTGACCCAGAAAGAAACAGAAAATCTAAACAGACCAATTACCACCAACGAAATTGAAGCCATAATCAAAAACTACCAAAAACTACCCCAGGGCCAGATGGATTTACCACAAAAGTTTATCAGACATACAGAGAAGACATAATTCCCATCCTCCTTAAAGTTTTCCAAAAAAAAGAAGAGGAGGGAATACTTCCAGACTCATTCTATGAAGCAAGCATCACTCTAATACCAAAACCAGGCAAAGACACCACCAAAAAAGAATATTACAAACCAATATCCCTGATGAACATAGAGGCAAAAATACTCAACAAAACATTAGCAAACTGAACTCAAAAATACATCAAGAGGATCATACACCATGACCAAGTGGGATTCATCTCAGAGAAGCAAGGATGGTACAACATTCGAAAATCCATCAACATCATCCACCACATCAACAAAAAGGACAAAAATCACATGATCATCTCCATAGATGCTGAAAAAGCATTCAACAAAATTCAAAACCCATTCATGATAAAAACTCTCAACAAAATGGGTATAGAGGGCAAGTACCTCAACATAATAAAGGCCACAGATGATAAACCCACAGCGAACATCATACTGAACAGCGAGAAGCTGAAAGCTTTTCCTCTGAGATTGAACAAGACACGGATGCCCACTCTCCCCACTATTATTTAACATAGTACTGGAGGTCCTAGCCATGGCAATCAGACAAAACAAAGAAATACAAGGAATTCAGATTAGTAAAGAAGAAGTCAAACTGTCACTATTTGCAGATGACATGATATTGTACATAAAAAACCTAAAGACTCCACTCCAAAACTACTAGAACTAATATCGGAATTCGGCAAAGTTGCATGATACAAAATTAATACACAGAAATCTGAGGCTTTCCTATACACTAACAATGAACTAATAGAAAGAGAAATCAGGAAAACAATACATTCACAATTGTATCAAAAAGAATGAAATACCTAGGAATAAACCTAACCAAGGAAGTGAAAGACCTATACCCCGAAAACTACAAGACACTCTTAAGAAAAATTAAAGAGGACACTAACAAATGGAAACTCATCCCATGCTCTTGGTGAGGAAGAATTAATATTGTCAAAATGGCCATCCTGCCCAAAGCAATCTACAGATTCAATGCAATCCCTATAATTACCGAGAGCATTCTTCAACGAACTGGAACAAACAGTTAAAAAATTCATATGGAAACACCTAAGACCCCAAATAGCCAAAGCAATCCTGAGAATGAAGAATAAAGTGAGAGGGATCTCACTCCCAAACTTCAAGCTCTCCTACAAAGCCACAGTAATCAAGACAATTTTGTAGTGGCACAAGAAAAGAGCCACAGACCAATGGAACAGAATAGAGTCTCCAGACATTAACCCAAACATATATGGTCAATTAATATACGATAAAGGAGCCATGGACATACACTGGTGTTGGCAAAACTGGACAGCTACATGTAAGAGAATGAAATTGGCTTACTGTCTAACCCCATACACAAAAGTAAATTCAAAATGGATCAAAGACCTGAATGTAAGCCATGAAACCATAAAACTCTTAGAAAAAAACATTGGCAAAAATCTCTTGGACATAAACATGAGCGACTTCTTCATGAACATATCTCCCCAGGCAAGGGAAACAAAAGCAAAAATGAACAAGTGGGACTATATCAAGCTGAAAAGCTTCTGTACAGCAAAGGACACCACCAATAGAACAAAAAGGCATCCTACAGTATGGGAGAATATATTCATAAATGACAGATCTAATAAACGGGTTGACACCCAAAATATATAAAGAGCTCACACACCTCAACAAACAAAAATCAAATAATCCAATTAAAAAACAGATAGTTCTCCCAAGAAGAAATTCAGATGGCCAAAAGACACATTAAAAGATGCTCCACATCACTAGTCATCAGAGAAATGCAAATTAAAACCACAATGAGATATCACCTCACACCAGTATGGATCTCCATCATTGAAAAGACAAACAACAACAAATGTTGGCGAGGTTGTGGAGAAAGGGGAACCCTCCTACACTGCTGGTTGTAAATTAGTTCAACCATTGTGGAAAGCAGTATGCCGATTCCTCAAAATGCTCAAAATAGAAATACCATTTGACCCAGGAATCCCACTTCCAGGAATTTACCCTAAGAATGCAGCAGCCCAGTATGAAAAAGGCAGATGCACCCCTATGTTTATTGCAGCACTATTTACAATAGTCAAGAAATGAAAGCAACCTAAGTGTCCATCAGTAGATAAATGGATAAAGAAGATGTGGTACATATACACAATGGAATATTACTCAGCCATAAGAAGAAAACAAATCCTACCATTTGCAACAACATGGATGGAGCTACAGGGTATTATGCTCAGTGAAATAAGCCAGGCAGAGAAAGACAAGTACCAAATGATTTCACTCGTATGTGGAATATAAGAACAAAGGAAAAACTGAAGGAACAAAACAGCAGCAAAATCACAGAACCCAAGAATGGACTAACGGTTACCAAAGGGAAAGGGACTGGGGAGGATGGGTGCAAAGGGAGGGAGATGGGGAGAGAAGCCGGAAGGGGGCCTTACGATTAGCATGTATAATGTCGGGGAGGGGGCACTAGGAGGGCTGTGCAACACAGAGAAGACAAGTATTGATTTTACAGCATCTTATTACACTGATGGACAGTGACTAATGGGGTATGTCGGGGGGGGACTTGGTGAAAGGGTGAGTCTAGTAAACATAATATTCCTCATGTAATTGTAGATTAATGATACCAAAATTAGAAAAAGGAGAAGAAAAAAAATAAGAAAACAGTTAATTACTCTGAATAAGAAATAAATTTATAATGAAGTTAGCATAATCATGAAAACAAAATTCTCAACATAAAGAAAACATAACCTATAATCCCTAAAATTTCCCTTTTTTCCTTTCCTATCTTACAGTCATTCTGTCCAGCAAAATCAAGTAATGCATGAGATTACTTTACAGACCTAAACTAATCGAGACTAACAATTAATCTAAATGTACCTGAATTCTAATTATTGGACAACTACAGAATATACCACTATCTCTCAAATCCATTAAGAAATACTGTCCAAATTTTAACCAGAGATGACAGGTGTCATCTCTTGCTGGCTGCAGGTCAAAGAGCACACACAGACAGCCCCTCCTTCTAAGCAACTGGTATCAAGCATAGTGAGGTGAACACCTGCATCAGAATTACCCTCGTGCTTGTCAAAAAATGCATATTCCTGGGCTCCACCCATAACTACCCCATATCTGTTTCCTGTGGCTGCCACAACAACATACAAAGTTTGGGTGCTTAAGGCAACAGAAATTTACTCTTAGATTTCTGGAAGCCAAAAGTCTGAAATCAAGGTGTCAGCAGGACTGTCCTCCCTCTGGAGGCTCTAAGGAAAACTGTTCCTTGTCTCTTCCAGCTCTGGCAGGGTCAGCATTCCTTTACATGTGGCTGCATTGCTCCACTTTGTGCTGTCATCGTCACGCTGCCTTCTCCTTTTCTGTCTTTTCCTCTATGTGTTTCTCTTATAAGGACACTCATGATGATATTTAGGGCCCACCTAGATAATCCAGGATAACCTCATCTCTAGATGCTGAATTTAACCACATCTGCAAAGATCCTTTTTTCCAAACAAGGTAAGATTCACAGGTTCTGTAGATTAGATGTTGGATATCTTTGGGGAAGGACATTTTTCACCTTCCCAGAGCTACCAAATCAGGATCTCTAGTCATAGGGACCAGGGGTCTTCATTCTTTACATGCCAGCAATTGCCCCTCTGAAACCAATCAAGCTTAAAAACCACTGTTCTAAGCATTAGGAAAGGTAACTCCCACACTGCAAGGCACTTACCCTGCTCAGGCACTGGTACAGGGCTTCAGCAAGTTGGGAAGAAGATGGTGGGAGACATGGGGGTCTAAGCTCTGCTACAGTCCTAGACACCAACTGCAGGATGAGGACAGAGGCACTGTGACTATCATGGAACAACATGGAACAGAGGAAGCAATGCTGGGACAGGGAGAGTGATGGCATTAAAAACAATGATTGCATGTAGTTTTCTCATGGTTGAATAAGGTGAATGGGGTAACTGACATCAATAGGGGCTTCACAATGGAATATGCTCTGTAGGGGAGGGAGGACAAAGAAAGAGAAATTCCCAAAGCCACACAACTTACATGTATCTCTTCAAATTCTGTCACCATATACAAGACAATATCGTTTTTCTATAATATACGAGATTGGAAAAAATTTTTTTAATATTTGCAAGACAGCACTGTGATCTGTTAGTACTGAAATAAGTGTATACAAAACTAAGTTTTCTTAATGTGACATTTTAGTGGTAAAGGTTTTGATCTGTTATTAATGCATTTTAAAAATAACTTTTTTGCCTTTTATATTTGATACAAGTACAAGGTTAACTTTACTCCAGGGATGTTCAGAGTAAGACTTTTCCCTGATTCAAAATAGATTAATAAATCCATGTTATTAATTTGTAGGTTCATCATTCCCAACCTGTCAGTTTCTAATATCAATCATCTGCTTCTAGAGGGTAACAAAGAAATCAGATGGTTAGCACAGGCAATATATAGCCAACATTTAATAATGTGAGATACCAGCATCATCCTACAATCCTCAAGAAAGTAACTATTTGTTCTGAAGAGTTCAAATGAAATTCTCCCTATTCTAAAGAGAGCTGCCATGACAAAGGACCCAAATATGTTGAACAGATAAGAAACAAAAATGTTCTTAACAATTATTTTCAACCATGTGAATCAGCTTTAAAAACCCTTGACAAATTTAAATTTAGCTTAATAAAAAGTTTAGTTCTTTTTCCTGGTTCTAAGATATGAGTTTACTCACTTTAATGAGTTTTGAACAAATTATATTTTCTATATATTAAAAAAACAGATTGTATAGTCAGAGCACATAAGCAGAAAAAACTATACACAATATTAACAGTCTGATTTGGCACCCATTTTCCTGGCAACCGCTCAAATCAACACTTTCTGGACTTCTCCAAGTCTCTCCCTTACTGTACTTGTTTGATTGACTGTATAGAGTTGGTTTTTAAATGCTCACAGTTAGTTGAGAGAAAAAATTTTACTATTTTGAAACAGAGAAAAATGAAAAGTGATCAGGAAGCACACACCTGCACATACTGATCCAATCATATAGAATAACTTGTAATTTATCTCAATCATTATACTTAGTTAATTTTTAAGTGTCTTAATTTGTCTACATATACTAATGACCCCTATTTGAAACCTTTCTTCCCTCCAATTATCCTCACCCTTTCTGCCTAATTCTTTGCTTCTTTCTGAGCTCAGTCCTAAAGTTACCAGTTCCAGGAAATCTAGCAACCCCACATACCCAGTCCAATATGGGTTTGCCTGCCTCTATATTTTCATAGCAGTCTGAACATTCACGTAATTGTTAAAGCACAGTAGTGGGTATAATGGATATTATACAAGCTGTATGTTCACTAGCTTGTAAGTTATTAGGGAGAAAAGACTAAACCCTTCATCACTGTTCCCACAGGGCCTTATAGAATACCTTAAGCATGGCTGATACTCAGTAACATCTGGTAAATGACAAATAAGTGAATGAACAAGCTAGTCACACAAATGTCTTTGCTGCTTGGTATCTCTTGAGTTTAAATGTTTGATATCCACTGTAAATACTACTTTATCATGAAACAATATTGTGAGACTATTTACCTACCATCAATATTCATCAAAAACACAGTATTTAATTGCTACATACTATTATATTCTAGAAATACAGCATATTCTATTTACTTATATCCTTACTGTCAGATATTTAAGCTGTTCAGCAAACGGTTCTTTTTACTCCAAGGGTTCATTTCTAATTACAAAGATGATCCACCACTTCTATAATGCAATACATAACCAAATCTTCTCAAATCTGTAATTGACACAATTCTGTCAGCTATCTCCTGGATAGAAATACCGAAGTTACATTTGCCTCTTTATCACTTTATGATGGTGGATAAATCCAATCAGCATTCCTCAGCAAAAACATCTTAGAAAGCATGATGCTGTATTACCATGCCCAAGGATTATTTTTTGCATGAATTAAAGTAAGATATATCTGAACTTGATCTTGCTGTGTAGAATACACTTAAAGGATGAACTCAAAATAAAACTGGGAAGTAGGTAAGTTTGCCTTCAGATCCCTCCATTAATACAGCTTTGAGATGCCTCCTCCAACCCAAATCATAACAGAGCTTTATGAAGAGTCATCCCTATCTTTAAAACTTATGGTATGATGGAGGAGAAAGACCTATGTGAACCTAATTTCTCTGTACATTTTTGGAATTAAAAAGAGATTTCTTCCTCACTTTTAATAAATTACTTTCTTCAGTGTTTATATGTTACTGCTTTTGTAAACACACTGAATGAATATCCCAATATTTCACCCTTTTCACCCAAGGTCTTAAAATTGGTTACATCCTAATTAGTGGATTTGTTCACAGCAATAATCCTTCTTTTGCTTGCAGTTTTAGTCAGCAACAAGAGTATCTGGTAGCTTGACATTTGAGCACAGAGAAATAACCTTTCCAATTTCCTAAACCCTGCTTTTAAAAAGTCATTACCTTCCTGAAAATGGGTTAAGCTAGAGGAGAAATGTAATCATTTAATTATTTTAAAAGAATACTGATGGCATTTAAATTCAGAGGGGAAAGGATGGTTTATTTACTAAATGGCATGAGCATAATAAATGGTTAGCTATCAAGAAAAAGGTAAAGCTTGGCCCCTGTATCTCACCATACATAAAAGCAAATTCCAGATGAATTAAAGATTTCCATGTTCATAAAAAGACAGTAACATAAGAGAATTTAGGAGAATATCTGTAGGACTAAGGATGACAGGAAACTCACAATATACAGATAAAAAATTGTGATAAGATACATTTTTTTTATTCTATAGCAAAAATACCTTAAACCACTTCAAAAATTTATAGACTAGAAAAAAGTACTTCCAAAATAAATGATCATCAAAGAGTTAATATCCCTGATATAGAAAGTACTCCCACAAATTTGTAAGAAAGACAACTCAATGGAAACCCAGGCAAATGACATAAAAAGGAAATTCAGAGAAAACCAAATTGAAGTGGCCAATAAAATGAAAAGACATTCAACTCCACCAATAATCAGAACATGCAACCTAAAGCAAAAACAAGATACCATTTTTCATTCATCAAATTAGCAAAATAGCAAAAATTTAAGAGTGATAACACCTACTACTGCTGAGAATGTGAGGTGTGAGAAAATCAGCAATTTCATATGATATTTTAGGAATATGAATTGCAATAAACACTTGGTAAAGAAATATAATATCTACAACAAAATTAAGCTGACCCTTGAACAATGCCAAGGCAGAGGCTTCAATCCTGAGCAGTCGAAAATCTGCCTATAACTTTTGATTCCCCAAACACTTAACGCCAATTGGCCTACCACTGAGAAGAAGCCTTACTGATAAACAGTCCATTAATGCATATTTTGCATGTTAAGTGTTCTACATACTGTATTCCTACAATAAAGCTAGAGAAAACAAAATGTTTTCTCAAATTGTTGCAAATCTCCAAAAAATTTTCCAGTATATTTATTGCAAAAAATCCACATTTAAGTGGATCCGTGCAAATCAAGCTCATATTGTTCAAGGGTCAACTGCATTCATATAATTTGACCTGGCAGTCTCATTATAAAAAAATCTACCCTTTGGAAAGAAAAGCATTGCTACATAAGAATAAAGATGTATAAGCCAAGATGTTTATCATCTTACTGTTTGAATAACAAACAATTGTTTGTACAGCAATAAGCAATAGAAAATCTCGCAGGAAGCTACCCAAATGTCTACCAGGGAATGATTGAATAAACTGACACGTCCATACTACAGATTCTATACACTATAATTAATTTTTTAAAACTTAGATTTACATCTATTGTCCTGGAACAATGAGAGCAAAAGGCAGTGTGAATACTCGTATGTATAGAGAATGATCTTATTTATGAAGCATGTAATTATTGTTAATGAAGTCTTATATAAGTGAAATGTATATGAGTGTATGTAAGTATGGGTATGTTTGTACTTGTTTGAGGATGGAGCAAGATATGAGAAAGACAAACCTGCAATGTTAATATTAGCTGGGGAGAGTGGGAGAGGTTGGAGATGATGGAAAGGAGGAAGCTAAGGAAGAATAACTCTTTCATCACATGTTAATTGCTTCAATTGTCACAATTATTTTACTTTTGTAATGAAAATATGAAGCAAAAATGATCTCCTCTAATGTAGTTTAATGTATAATATTTAATATATGAGCACAGATGTAAATAATACTGAATTAGAAACCTGTTGAGTAGACAACACTTTTTAAATGAGATTTAGTCTACCTGAAACCTGAAAGAGCTTAATAAGATTTCAAGTTCAGAGCACTGTAACCTGTCACTTACAGAAAAAAGAAGTTACCTAAAGACCAATGTAACCTGGTTCATTCATATTTCACATTGCTTCATTAACTTTCCCTTCATGGAATTCATCTTTTTTCAACTTTTTTTCTTGAAAGCTGATCTACTGATTACATGGTGTTTAAAAAGATGAGCCACATAACTGCAAGGTCTGAAAAAGATTTTAAAGAAAACAATAACATCATAAGCAGGTCCACTTAATAGTGAAGTTTAACATCCACAAACATGTGTAGCTAAAACAATATCCTGTGATATTCGCTCTTTGTAATGCCACTGATCTGATAATTAGTTATTTCTAAGGAACTGAATTCAAATACAGTTTAATCTTGTTAGAAAACATGTAGTGTTTAAAAATCATTGTTAACTTGTTCTATGAATGCTATTTCACAATACACTTTGAGGACTCTACTAGAGAAAATTAAAAGCAGCAACTTCGTGATAGAACTGAATGGAACCAAAATATTTAACTTGATAAAGTTTCTGAAAATAACTCAGTTGCTCTAACTCATGCTCTCTTTTTAAGACCCCACTATAACATAAGTCAAATAGAGCACTGATAAAGTAATTTTAATATTGTTGTGTTGTGAAGGGCTGGTGGAAGTTTTGCCAAATCTAAGATTTTATCCCATTTTCTGCAATTGTATGACAAATGCAAAGGGCAAATATTTTAGAATTAGACAAACCTTGGTTCATACACTAACACAAACATTCCTTAATTTTGTGACCTTGGTTAATTCACTTACATAAGCATCAAATTCTTCAACCACAAAATGGAAATACAATCTAACACATAGGGATTAGGAAAAATTAGGGGTAGTACACAATGAGTCAACAGCACAGCAAGTGAACAATGAACTACGGTAGTTAATATTGTGAACATTAGTAAAATTTAAGATTTATCCAAGATTACTAAAAATTCCAATAGAATAAAATATACAAATATACATAAAACAAGTTAAACTGGCTGAACATTATTTTCCCCTAGGAAAAGAGCATATGTTGATTAAATTTAATGGGAAAACTTTACTGAAAAGAAATATAATCATTAACAAGAGCTTTCTGACCTCTAAAGTAAGGTGAAGTAGACATACTTCTATTCCTCGTGCTAAGTGCAGCTAAAAACAATGAACATTATATATAAAATAATCATTAAAAGACTCTGAAGGAGGAGTCAGATTAAAGATTGCGGCATGAGAGGAGAGGCAGGCTTCCTCTTAAAACTGGATACAATTAGAAAATGTAGTTGGCGCAACTAATCCTGAGAGAGTAACAGGAAAGAGGACGGCGTCAGACTGCACACACCTAGAGAAAAGAGCAGACTTCAGATAAAGAAGGACATTACATAATGTACAAGAGTTGTGGCTCCATGGGAACTGAACCCTTCCCCCAACCCAGCTCACTGGTAGGAGGAAGAGAAACTGAGCAGGGAGGGAGTGGAAGGCTTGGGACTGCTGAATACCTAGCTACAGAGATCTGCGCTGGGAGCACAAACCTACATTTCATGGTGCTTTCATGAAACTCACATGACTACCTGGTTGGAAAGTTAATACAGGCAGAGTTTCTGGGGAGACTAGGATTCCAGCCACTGGTGGAAAGCATGGATCCATATCCGGCTGCTCTGGTACAAGAATTTATACCTGTGTGCCCGGCCCACTGTCTCAGGCAGTGGAGACAGGCACAGCAGCAGGAAGGTGGGGAAGAGCTCTTCCCCACCCCCACCAGGCACCAGTCCCACTCCCCTGCGATCCCCAACACTGCTTCAGGGGCTGAGCAGCTCCAGAACAGAGTTTATGGACACTAGAGGGCGCCACATACAAACATGAAACGCCAAAGGAAACTTGTCCAGAGTAAAATTATTAATACAAATCCTGAGAAAGATTTAAATGATATGGACCTCATGACTCTTCCTAAAAGGGAGATCAAAATAAAAATCAACATTCTAATGGAGGTACGGAAAGGTATCCAAGAACTCAGGAATGAATTCAGGACAGAGATCCAATCGTTGAAGAGTACGATGGAGGGTATTAAAAGCAGGTTGGATACAGTGGAGGAGACAATAAATGAAATAGAAACTACAGAAGAGGAATACAAAGAAGCTGAGGCACAGAGAGAAAAAAGGATCCCAAAGAATGAAAGAATACTGAGAGCACTGTGTGACCAATCCAAGTGGAACAATATTCGCATTATAGGGATACCAGAAGAAGAACAGAGAGAGAAAGGGATAGAAAGTGTTCTTGAGGAGGTAGTTGCAGAAAAATTCCCCAATCTGGGGAAGGCGATAGTCTCTCAGGTCATGCAGATCCACAGATCTCCCAACATAAAGGACCCAAGGAAGACAACACCAAGACACATAGTAATTAAAATGGGAAAGATCAAGGATAAGGACAGACTGTTAAAAGCAGCCAGAGGCAGAAATAAGATCACATACAAAGGAAAGCCCATCAGGCTAACATCAGACTTCTCAGCAGAAATCTTACAGGCCAGTAGGGTGTGGCATGATGTATTTAATGCCATGAAGTAGAAGGGCCTGGAACCAACATTACTTTATCTGGCAAGATTATCATTTAAATTTCAAGGAGTGATTAAACAATTTCCAGATAAGCAAAATCTGAGAGAGTTTACCTCACACAAACCATCTCTGCAGTCTATTTTGGAGGGACTGCTAGAGATGGAAGTGTTCCTATGGTTGGATACGTCACCAGAGGTAATAAAACCACAGTAAAGAAAGTAGAACAACTAAGTACAAAGCAAATGCAAAATTAAATTAACTATCCCCAAAGTCAATCAATGGATAGACAAAAAGTACAGAATTTGATACCTAATACATACAGAATGAAGGAGGAGAAATACAAAAGAAACTTTAGATTGTGTTTGTAACAGCATACTAAGTGAGTTAAATTAGACATTTAGATAGTAAGGAAAGTAACCTGGAACATTTGGTAACCACGAATCTAAAGACTGAAATGGCAATAAGTAAATACATATCGCTAATCACCCTAAATGGAAATGGACTGAATGCACCAATCAAAAGACATAGAGTCACTGAATAGACAAAAAAAAAAAAAAAAAGACGAATCTATATGCTCCATACAAGAGACTCACCTCAAACCCAAAGACATGCACAGACTAAAAGCCAAGGGATGGAAAAAAGATATTGCATGTAAACAATAGGGAGAAAGAAGCAAGTGTTGCAGTACTAGTATCAGACAAAATAGACTTCAAAACAGAGAAAGTAACGAGATAAAGAAGGACATTACATAATGATAAAGGGCTCAGTCCAACAAGAGGATTTAACCATTATAAATATATATGCACCCAACACAGGAGCACCAGGATATGTAAAACAAATACTAACAGAACTAAGGGAGGAAATAGAATGCAAAGCATTCATTTTAGGAGACTTCAACACACCATTCACTTCAAAGGACAGACCCACTAGACAGAAAATAAGTAAGGACACAGAGGCACTGAACAACACACTAGAACAATGGACCTACTGGACATCTATAGAACTCTACATCCAAAAGAAACAGCATACATATTCTTCTCAAGAGCACATGGAACATTCCCCAGAATAGACAACTTACAAGGCAACAAAAAGAGCCTCAGTAAATTCCAAAAGATTGAAATCCTACTAACCAACTTCTCAATCCACAAAGTTGTAAAAATAGAAATAAATTGTACAAAGAAAGTAAAAAGGCTCACAAAAACATGGAGGCTTAACAACACGCTTCTAAATAGTCAATGGATAAATGACCAAATTAAAATAGAGATCCAGCAATATATGGAAATCAAGGACAACAACAACACAAAGCCCCAACTTCTGTGGGAAGCAGCAAAAGCAGTCTTAAGTGGAAAGTATATAGCAACCCAGGCATATTTAAAGAAGGAAGAACAATCCCAAATGAATAGTCTAACATCACAATTATAAAACTGGAAAATGAAGAACAAATGAGGCCCAAAGTAAGCAGAAGGAGGGACATAATAAAGATCAGAGAAGAAATAAACAAAATAGAGAAGAATAAAACAATAGAAAAAAAACAATGAAATGAAGAGTTGGTTCTTTGAGAAAATAAACAAAAGACAAACCTCTAGCCAGACTTATTAAGAGAAAAAGAGAATCAACATATATCAACAGAATCAGAAATGAGAAAGGAAACATCATGACGGACCTAACAGAAATACAAAGAATTATTACAGCCTACTATGAAAACCTATATGCTACCAAGCTGGAAAACCTAGAAGAAATGGACAAATTCCTAGAAAAAATACAACCTTTCAAGAATGACCAAGGAAGAAACACAAAATCTAAACAAACCAATTACAAGCAAAGAAATTGAAGTGGTAATCAAAAAACTACCCAAGAAAAAAACCCCAGGGCCAGATGGATTTGCCTCAGAATTTTATCAGACATACAGAGAAGATATAATACCCATCCTCCTTAAAGTTTCTGAAAAATAGAAGAGGAGGGAATACTCCAAAACTCATTCTATGAAGCCAACATCACCCTAATTCCAAAACCAGGCAAAGACACCACCAAAAAAGAAAACTACAGACCAATATCCCTGATGAACGTAGATGAAAAAAAATACACAATAAAATAATAGCAAACCGAATTCAAAAATATATCAAAAGGATCATACATCATGACCAATTGGGATTCATCCCAGGGATGCAAGGATGGTACAACATTCAAAAAAATCCATCAATATCATCCACCACATGAACAAAAAGACAGACAAAAACCACATGATCATCTCCATAGATGCTGAAAAAGTAGTCGAAAAAATTCAACATCCATTCATGATAAAAACTCTCAGTTTTATTTTATTCAAGATAAAAAAATGGGTATACAGGGCAAGTACTTCAACATAATAAAGACCATATGTGATAAACCCACAGACAACATCATACTGCACAGCCAGAAGCTGAAATCTTTTCCTCTGAGATCAGGAACAAGACAGGGATGCCCACTCTCCCCACTGTTATTTAACATAGTACTGGAGGTCCTAGTCAAGGCATCAGACAAAACAAAGAAATACAAGGAATCCAGATGGGTAAAGAAGTTAAAATGTCACTATTTGCAGATGACATGATATTGTACATAAAAAACCCTAAAGACTCCACTCTAAAACTACTAGAACTGATATTGGAATACAGCAAAGTTGCAGGATACAAAATTAACACACAGAAATATGTGGCTTTCCTATACACTAACAATGAAAAATTGAAAGAGAAATTAGGAAAACAATTCCATTTGCAATTGCATCAAAAAGAATAAAATACTTAGGAATAAACCTAACGAAAGAAGTGAAAGACTTATACCCTGAAAACTGTAAGACAGTACTGAGAGATATTAAAGGGGACATTAACAAATGGAAACTCATCCCATGCTACTGGCTAGGAAGAATTAATATCATCAAAATGGCCATCCTGCCAAAGCAATATACAGATTTGATGCAATCCCTATCAAATTACCAACAACATTCTTCAATGAACTGGAACAAATAGTTCAAAAATTCATATGGAACCGCCAAAGACCCCAAATAGCCAAAGCAATCCAGAGAAGGAAGAATAAAGTGGGGGAGGGATCTCGCTCCCCAACATCAAGCACTACTACAAAGCTACAGTACTCAGGACAATTTGGTACTGCCACAAGAAGAGAGCCACAGACCAGTGGAACAGATTAGAGACTCCAGACATTAACCCAAACATATACAGCCAATTAATATTCAATAAAGGAGAAATGGACATACAATGGGGAAATGACAGTCTCTTCAACAAATGGTGCTGGCAAAACTGGACAGCTACATGTAAGAGAATGAAACTGGATCACTGTCTAACCACATACACCAAAGTAAATTTGAAATGGATCAAAGACCTGAATTTAAGTCATGAAACCATAAAACTCTTAGAAAAACACGTAAGCAAAAATCTCTTGGACATAAACAAGAGCCACGTCTTCATGAGCATATCTCCTAAGGCAAGGAAAACAAAAGCAATAATGAACAAGTGGGACTATATCAAGCTGAAAAGCTTCTGTACAGCAAAGGACACCATAAATAGAACAAAAAGGTAACTTACAGTATGGAAGAATATATTCGTAAATGACAGACCCAATAAAGGCTTGACATCCAAAATATATAACGAGCTCACGCAACTCGACAAACTAAAAGCAAATAATCCAATTTAAAAATGGGCAGAGGAGCTGAACAGATGGTTCTCCAAAGAAGAAATTCAGATGGCCAACAGACACATGAAAAGATGCTCCACATCGCTAGTTATCAGAGAAATGCAAATTAAAACCACAATGAGATATCACCTCACACCAGAAAGGATGGCTTCCATCCAAAACACAAACAACAACAAATGTTGGCGAGGTTGTGCAGAAAGGGGAACCCTCCTATACTGCTGATGGGAATGTAAATTAGTCCAACCATTGTGGAAAGCAATATGGAGGATCCTCAAAATGCTCAAAATAGACTTACCATTTGAACCAGGAATTCCACTTCTAGGAATTTACTCTAAGGATGCAGCACTACAGTTTAAAAAAGACAGATGCACCCCTATGTTTATCGCAGCACTATTTACAATAGCCAAGGAAAGGAAGCAACCTTAGTGTCCATCAGTAGATGAATGGATAAAGAAGATGTGGTACATATACACAATGGAATATTATTCAGCCATAAGAAGAAAACAAATTCTACCATTTGCAACAATATGGATGGAGCTAGAGAGTATTATGCTCAGTGAAATAAGCCAAGCGGAGAAAGACAAATACCAAATGATTTCACTCATCTGTGCAGTATAAGAACAAAAGAAAAACTGAAGGATCAAAACAGCAGCAGAATCACAGAACTGAAGAATGGACTAACAGTTACAAAAGGGAAAGAGACTGGGGAGAATGGGAGGGTAGGGAAGGATAAGGGTGGGGAAGAAGAAAGGGGGTATTATGATTAGTATGTATAATGTGGGGGGTGGGGGAAAGGGGAGGGCTGTGCAACACAGAAAAGACAAGAAGTGATTCTACAACATCTTATATACTGATAGACAGTGACTGTAATGGGGTTTGTGGTGGGGACTTGGGGTAGGGGAAAGCCTAGTACACATAAAGTTCTTCATGTAATTGTAGATTAATGATGACAAAATTTTTTTAAAAAGATGAATAAGAAAGAAAAAAAAAAAACTCAGAAGGAGCCAAGATGGCAGCATGAGAAGAGCAGCAGAAATCTCCTCCCAAAACCATATATATTTTTGAAAACACAACAAATACAACTATCCCTAAAAGAGAGACCAGAAGATACAGGACAACAGCCAGACTACATCTATACTTGCGAAAACCTTGCACCTCACAAAGGGGGTAAGATGCAAGTCACAGCCAGGCAGGACCCGAGCGCCCCTCACCCCAGCTCCCAGAGGGAGGAGAGGAGTCAGAGAGGGGAGGGAGGGGGAGCCCTAGCTATCTACACCGGAGCACAGACACACAGTGTGTCAGGTGCTAGATACTAGGGAAACGGGATAGTAAAATCTGCGAGTGGGTTCCTACAGCTGGCATCCCGGGAAACAAAGAAAAGACAGTGCTTTTGGAAAGTCTTAAAGGGAAAGGGACCCCATGGCTGGACGGAGGCATGCTGGCACAATCAGCTCAGCAGCTGAAAATGCGGGAAATTCCGGGTGCCCTAACCCCCTGGGTGGCAGGGCAGCACCAAGGCCCCTCACGGACATAAACAGCCTCCTGCTTTTTCCGCTCCGGTGCAGCCCCACCATAGGAACCGCATGCAGAGCTTCCGTCACAACAGCTGGGGAAGAATCAGAATCCCCATCTGCGCGCAACTGCCCACCACAAGAAACTAGACGTTGCCGTACTCCCAGGAGAGAAAGGCCACAAACTAGCAAGAAGGGACATTCTCCCAGCTGACACCTGCCAATTACCCATGACTATCTCTATCACCACGAAAAGGCAGAAGAATTTGATACAGACCACATTAACCCAGACAGCCTCCCCTGAAAAGGAATCTGGGTAGATAGACTTAAACAATCTTCCAGAAAAAGAATTTAAACCTAAGATCATAACCATGCTGATGGACTTGCAGAGAAATATGCAAAAGCTAAGGAGGGAGAATAAGGAAATAAAACAATCTCTGGACGGATTTAAAAGCAGAATGGATGAGATGCAAGAGGCCATTCTGGATTAGAAACCAGAGAAGAGTAACACACAGAAGCTGATGCAGAGAGAGATAAAAGGACCTCCAGGATAGAAACAATATTAAGAGAACTGTGTGACCAATCCAAAAGGAACAATATCCACATTATAGGGGTACCAGAAGAAGAGAGAGAAAAAGGGATAGAAAGTGTATTTGAAGAAATAATTACTGAAAACTTAACCAAACTGGGGGAGGAAAGAGTCGCTCAGGCCACAGAAGTACACAGAACCCCAAACATACGGGACTCAAACAGGAAAACACCAACACACATAATAATTAAAATAGCAAAGCTCAAGGACAAGGACAAAATTTTGAGGCAGCTAGAGAGAGGAAAAGGAACAGCTACAAAGGAAAACCCATCAGGCTATCATCAGACTTCTGAACAGAAACGTTACAGGCCAGAAGAGAAAGGCATGATATATTTAATGCAATGAAACAGAAGGGCCTTCAGGAAGAGAACCAAGAATACTGTATCCAGCATGATTATCATTTAAATATGAAGCAGGGATAAAACAATTCCCAGAAAAGCAAAAGTTGAGGAAATTTACCTCCTACAAACAACCACTCCAGGGTATTTTAGAGGAATTGCTCTAGATGGGAGCACTCCTAAGGCTAACTAGATGTCACCAGAGAAAATAAAATCACAGCAAAGAAAGCAGACCAATCAAATACTAACTAAAGGCAAAAAATAAAATTAACTACCCACAAAGCAGTCAAAGGAAACACAAAAGAGCACAGAGTAAAACACCCAACATATAAAGATGGAGGAGTATAAATACAAAGGGAGAGAAATAAAGAATCATCAGACTATGTTTACAATACCTCAATAAGCGAGTTAAATTAGACAGTAAGATAGTAAAGAAGCTAACCTTGAACCTTTGGTAACCATGAACCTAAAGCCTGCAATGGCAATAAGTACGTATCTTTCAATAATCACCCTAAATGTAAACGGACTGAATGCACCAATCAAAAGACACAGAGTAATAGAATGGATAAAAAAGCAAGGCCCAGATACTGAAAAAGCATTTGATAAAATTCAACATCCATTTATGATAAAAACTCCCAGCAAAATGGGTATAGAGGGCAAGTACCTCAACATAATAAAGGCCATATATGATAAACCCACAGGCAACATCATACTGAACAGGGAGAAGCTGAAAGCTTTCTCTCTGAGGTCGGGAAAAAGACAGGGATGCCGACTCTCCCCAAAATTATTCAACATAACACTGGAGGTCCTAGCCACAGCAATTACACAAAACAAAGAAACACAAGGAATCCAGATTGGTAAAGAAGAAGTTAAACTGTCACTATTTGCAGAAGACATGATATTGTACATAAAAAACCCTAAAGACTCCATTCCAAAACTACTAGAATATCGGAAAACAGCAAAGTTGCAAAATACAAAACTAACACACAGAAAACTGTGGCTTTCCTATACACTAACAATGAACCAATAGAAAGAGAAATCAGGAAAACAACTCCATTCACAATTGCTTCAAAATGAATAAAATACCTAGGAATAAACCTAACCAAAGAAGTGAAAGACCTATACCCTGAAAACTATAAAACACTCTTAAGAGAAACTAAAGCAGACACTAACAAATGGAAACTCATCCCATGACCTTGGCTAGGAAGAATTAATATAAACAAAATGGCAATCCTCCCCAAAGCGATATACAGATTTGATGCAATCCCTGTCAAATTACCAGCAACTTTCTCCAATGAACTGGAACAAATAGTTTAAAAATTCATAGCGAAACACCAAAGACCCCGAATAGCCAAAGCAATCCTGAGAACAAAGAATAAAGTGGTGTGGATCTCACTCCACAACTTCAAGATCTCCTACAAAGCCATAGTAATCAAGACAATTTGGTACTAGCACAAGAACAGAGCCACAGACCAGTAGAACAGATTAGAGGCTCCAGATATTAACCCAAACATATATGGTCAATTAATAATTGATAAAGGATTAATGGACATACAATGGCGAAATGACAGTCTCTTCAACAGATGGTGCTGGCAAAACTGGACAGCTATATGTAAGAGAATGAAACTGGACCACTGTCTAACCCCATCCACAAAAGTAAATTTGAAATGGATCAAAGACCTGAATGTAAGTCATGAAAACAAAAAACTCTTAGAAAAAAACATAGGCAAAAATCTCTTGGCCATAAACATGAGCAACCTCTTCTTGAACATATCTCCCTGGGCAAGGGAAACAAAAGCAAAAATGAACAAGTGGGACTATATTAAGCTGAAAAGCTTCTGTACAGCAAAAGACACCATCAATAGAACAAAAAGGTGCCCTACAGTATGGGAGAAAATATTTCTAAATAATATATCAGATAAAGGCTTGATGTCCAAAATATATAAAGAGCTCATCCACCTCAACAAACAAAAAACAAATAATCCAATTAAAAAATGCGCAGAGGAATAGAACAGACAGTTCTCCAAAAAAGAAATTCAGATGGCCAACAGACACATGAAAAGATGCTCCACATCGCTAATTATCAGAGAAATGCAAATTAAAACCACAAGGAGATATCACCTCACACCAGTAAGGATGGCTACCATCCAAAAGACAAACAACAACAAATGTTGGTGAAGTTGTGGAGAAAGGGGAACCCTCCTACACTGCTGGTGGGAATGCAAATTAGTTCAACCATCGTGGAAAGCAGTATGGAGGTTCCTCAAAACGCTCAAAATAGACTTACCAGGAATTCCACTTCTAGGAATTTACCCTAAGAATGCAGCAGCCCAGTTTGAAAAAGACAGATGCACCCCTATGTTTATCGCAGCACTATTTACAATAGTCAAGAATTGGAAGCAACCTAAGTGTCCATCAGTAGATGAATCGATAAAGAAGATGTGGTACATATACACAATGGAATACTATTCAGCCATAAGAAGAAAACAAATACTACCATTTGCAACAACATGGACGAAGCTAGATGGTATTATGCTCAGTGAAATAAGCCAAGCGGTGAAAGAGAAATACCAAATGATTTCACTCATCTGTGGAGAACAAGAACAAAGGAAAAACTGAAGGAACAAAACAGCAGCAGAATCACAGAACCCAAGAATGGACTAACAGGTACCAAAGGGAAAGGAACTGAGGAGGATGGGTGGTAGGGAGGGATAAGAGGGGGGAAGAAGAAAGGGGGTATTATGATTAGCATGCATAATGTGTGGGGTGGGAGAAAGGGGAGGGCTGTGCAACACAGAGAAGACAAGTAGTGATTCTACAACACTGTGCTATGCTGATGGACAGTGACTGTAATGGGGTTTGTGGGGAGGACTTGGTATAGGGGAGAGCCTAGCAAACATAATATTCTTCATGTAATTGTAGATTAATGATAACAAAAAAAAAGAGAAAGAAAAGGGGGATAACTCCCTGATAGGATAAAACTAACTACTAATCAATGAGTAATGCACGCTTTACATATCCTTAATTTTGATCATTTAAAGGGTGTCAGTTGATCAGCTATGGAAGTATATTTTTCTGATTATATTCCTTTTTCTTAAAAAAAAGAAAAGAAAAAGAAAAGAAAAAAAGGCAGTTCCTGTGCAGTGATCTCCAATAGGTTCTTCACAATGGTATAAAGGGCATATCAAAGTGTGGGCAGGGGGTTTGTTTGTGTTTATACAGAGGATCGAAGCCTAATTTGGCTAACCAGAAAACGAATTAAGATACGATATGAAGAACTTCCAACATAAACATTCTCTGGAAGAGTCATTCCAGAAGATGATCATCAAAAAACTTCAACAAAGATCCTGGTGCTGTTGCAGTTGTAGCTGCATTCATCCCACCGGTTCCTGGACTTGCCATTGGAATGAAGAAGGAGATATCTAAGCTGGCCTGTGCATACAGTAAAACAACAAATTTGACTGGATCTATACTGTCGGAACTCAACCAAGTATTAGGAGAAGTGCAAGTTGCAGTGCCACGAAATCGTGCGACTACAGACTATCTACTGTTAAAAGAACATATGGGATGTGAACAGTTACCAGGAATGTGTTGTTTTAAATTGTCTGATTTTTCTAAAACTATTCAAATTCAGTTAGACAATCTCCATCATATCATTGATAAGTTTTCACAGATGCCTAGGGTACCTAACTGGTTTTCTTGGTTTCACTGGATATGCCTGTTAATTATAGGTCTGCTTTTGTTATGTAGCTGTATTCTTATTATGTTAATGAGTGTGCGCAATTTAATTAGTAGTTTAAAACCTATACATGCTTATGTTACTCTACAAGAAGATATGTCAAAGAAATAATCAATCTTCCCAGGTTTTCTTCCGTCTTCTACTTCTATAGCTTTTCTTCTTCCTTCCTAATTACAACCGTTTAGTAGAATTCGTGCCTCATATAGAAAATTACCGAGCATCATAATACTTCCAAGTGGTAAAGATAACTCAAGACAAATGTTGGGCATAGAAGCCACAGGATATAAATCTGAAAAGAAGTAAAACGCTAACTTTTTCAAAAAATATGGCTTCTCTCTCACTTACCAACTTTACATTTCCCTGTATGGCCCTGGAAGATGACTGGTTAGTGAGAGACGGGTAAGATTCTTCAAGGGAAGAACAACAGATGACAGGCACTGTCGCAGGGGTGCCATCAGGAGAGAAATTGGGGATCAACAGAGGGGAGGCTTAGAACCTCACCCCCCCTGTTTTGAGAGAAAGCTTCTGCATCCGTGGATGATTTGCTGCCCTTGTCAAGCTTGGATTAATACTTAATCTATAGGCACAGACCTGATCATCTACATTTGCCCTCTTACAGCACTAAACTATGTTTTCTACCATTATCTTGCATCTACCTACCACTGCAGCATTTTATTTAAAAAATAATAATAATAAGGAGGGAGGGGCAGAAGATGGCAGCGTGAGTAGAGCAGCGGAAATCTCCTCCAAAAAACCACATATATCTATGAAAATATAACAAAGACAACCCTTCCTAGAATAAAGACCAGAGGACACAGGACAATATCCAGACCACATCCCCACCCAAGAGAACCCAGCGCCTCACAAAGGGGATAAGATACAAGCCCCGGCCCGGCGGGAGCCGAGTGCCCATGCCCCCCGCACATGGCGGGAGAAGAATAGGCAGAGCAGGAGAGAGACGGAGCACAGGACTGCCAAACACCCAGCCCCAGCCATTCGGGTCAGAGTGCAGACACAGTACGTGCCCAGGGGGCCCTGGATGCTAGGGAAACAGGGCAGCAAGAACAGTGAGCGGGCACCAGAGGCCGGGTGCCGGAGGACACCAGAAAAACGTGCAACGAATTTTTTTTTTTTTTTTTTTTTTTTTGCTGCTTTGTTCTGGCGAGCACTTTTTGGAAATCTTAAAGGGATAGGGCCCCCAATAATAGGGAAACAGGGCAGCAAGACAGGTGAGCAGATGCCTGAGGCTGGCACCGGAGAATAAAGAAAAACGAGTGGCCACTTTTTTTTTAATTAAAAAAAAAATTTTTTTTTTTATTTAATTTTTTTTTTTTTTTTTTGTGGTCGTTGTTTTGTTTTGGCGGGTGCTTTTTGGAAGTCTTAAAGGGGCAGGGCGGGACACTTAATCCAGAGGTAGGGAATCCGGGGATCTCTGGGCACCCTAACCCCTGGGCTGCAGGGAGCAGGAAGGCCCCTTACAGAGATGAATAGCCTCCAGGCTGCTCCCCCTCCAACGCGACACCACCACCTTGGAGCAGAGGCCCGAAACAGGCCACACCCACAGCAACATAGGAGATAAAATCCATAGCAGCCCGGCAGGAAGCAGAAAACCTGTCTGCGCGCAGCTGCCCAGCACAAGCCACTAGAGGTCGCTGTTCTCCCAGGAGAGGAGGGCCACAAACCAACAAGAAAGGAAGTTCTTCCAGCCATCCTTCGTCCCAGGTCTGCAAACTATTCCTATCACCATGAAAAGGCAAAGCTACAGGCAGACAAAGATCACAGAGACAACACCAGAGAAGGAGACAGACCTAACCAGTCGTCTTGACGAAGAATTCAAAATAAGAATCATAAACATACTGACAGAGATGCAGAGAAATAAGCAAGAGAAATGGGATGAAGTCCGGAGGGAGATCACAGATGCCAGAAAGGAGATCGCAGAAATGAAACAAAGTCTGGAAGGGTTTATAAGCAGAATGGATAGGATGCAAGAGGCCATTGATGGAATTGAAACCAGAGAACAGGAACACATAGAAGCTGACATAGAGAGAGATAAAAGGATCTCCACGAATGAAACAATCTTAAGAGAACTGTGTGACCAATCCAAAAGGAACAGTATCCGTATTATAGGGATTCCAGAAGAAGAAGAGAGACGAAAAGAGATGGACAGTATCTTAGAAGAAATAATTGCTGAAAACTTCCCCAAACTGGGGGAGGAAATAATCGAAGAGACCACGGAAATACACAGAACACCCGACAGAAAGGATCCAAGGAGGACAGCACCAAGACACATAATAATTAAAATGGCAAAGATCAAGGACAAAGAAAGAGTTTTAAAGGCACCTAGAGAGAAAAAGGTCACCTATAAAGGAAAACCCATCAGGCTAACATCAGACTTATCGACAGAAACCCTACAGGCCAGAAGAGAATGGCATGATATATTTAATACAATGAAACAGAAGGGCCTTGAAACAAGGATACTGTATCCAGCACGACTATCATTCAAATATGACGGAGGGATTAAACAATTCCCAGACAAACAAAAGCTGAGGGAATTTCCTTCCCACAAACCCACCTCTACAGAAGATCTTACAGGGACTGCTCTAGATGGGAGCACTCCTAGAAAGAGCACAGCACAAAACACCCAACATATGAAGAATCCAGGAGGAGGAATAAGAAGGGAGAGAAGAAAAGAATCTCCAGACAGTGTATATAACAGGTCAATAAGTGAGCTAAGTAAGGCAGTAAGATACTAAAGAGGCTAACCTTGAACCTTTGGTAACCACAAATTTAAAGCCTGCAATGGCAATAAGTACATATCTTTCCATAGCCACCCTAAATGTTAATGGGCTGAAAGCACCAATCAAAAGACATAGAGTAATAGAATGGATAAAAAAGCAAGATTCATCTATATGCTGCTTACAAGAAACTCACCTCAAACTCAAAGACATGTACAGACTAAAAGTCAAGGGATGGAAAAACATATTTCAAGCAAACAACACCGAGAAGAAAGCAGGGGTTGCAGTACTAATATCAGACAAAATAGACTTCAAAACAAAGAAAGTAACAAGAGACAAAGAAGGACACTACATACTGATAAACGGCTCAGTCCAACAAGAGGATATAACCATTCTAAATATATATGCACCCAACACAGAAGCACCAGCATATGTGAAACAAATACTAACAGAACTAAAGGGGGAAATAGACTTCAATGCATTCATTCTAGGAGACTTCAACACACCACTCACCCCAAAGGATAGATCCACCGGGCAGAAAATAAGTAAGGACACGGAAGCACTGAACAACACAGTAGAGCAGATGGACCTAATAGACATCTATAGAACTCTACATCAAAAAGCAACAGGATACACATTCTTCTCAAGTGCACATGGAACAGTCTCAATAATAGACCACATACTAGGCCACAAAAAGAGCCTCAGAAAATCCCAAAAGATTGAAATCCTACCAACCAACTTTTCAGACCACAAAGGCATAAAACTAGAAAAAAACTGTACAAAGAAAGCAAAGAGGCTCACAAACACATGGAGGCTTAACAATATGCTCCTAAATAATCACTGGATCAATGACCAAATCAAAATGGAGATTCAGCAATATATGGAAATAAATGACAACAACAACAGTAAGCCCCAACTTCTGTGGGACGCAGCAAAAGCAGCCTTAAGAGGAAAGTATATAGCAATCCAAGCATATCTAAAAAAGGGAGAACAATCCCAAATAAACGATCTAATGTCACAACTATCGAAATTGGAAAAAGAAGAACAAATGAGGCCTAAGGTCAGCAGAAGGAGGGACATAATAAAGATGAGAGAAGAAATAAATAAAATTGAGAAGAATAAAACAACAGCAAAAATCAATGAAACCAAGAGCTGTTTCTTCGAGAAAATAAACAAAATAGATAAGCCTCTAGTCAGACTTATTAAGAAGAAAAGAGAGTCAACACAAATCAACAGTATCAGAAACGAGAAAGGAAAAATCACGACGGACCCCACAGAAATACAAAGAATTATTAGAGAATACTATGAAAACTTATATGCTAACAAGCTGGGAAACCTAGGAGAAATGGACAACTTCCTAGAAAAATACACCCTTCCAAGACTGAACCAGAAAGAAACAGAAAATCTAAACAGACCAATTACCAGCAATGAAATTAAAGCGGTAATCAAAAAACTTCCAAAGAACAAAACCCCCGGGCCAGATGGATTTACCTGGGAATTTTATCAGACATAATACCCATTCTCCTTACAGTTTTCCAAAAAATACAGGAGGAGGGGATACTCCCAAACTCATTCTATGAAGCTAACATCACCCTAATACCAAAACCAGGCAAAGAACCCACCAAAAAAGAAAACTACAGACCAATATCCCTGATGAATGTAGATGCAAAAATACTCAACAAAATATTAGCAAACCGAATTCAAAAATAAATCAAAAGGATCATACACCATGACCAAGTGGGATTCATCCTAGAGATGCAAGGATGGTACAACATCTGAAAGTCCATCAACATCATCCACCACATCAACAAAAAGAAAGACAAAAACCACATGATCATCTCCATAGATGCTGAAAAAGCATTTGACAAAGTTCAACATCCATTCAGGATAAAAACTCTCTGCAAAATGGGAATAGAGGGCAAGTACCTCAACAGAATAAAGGCCATCTATGAAAAACCCACAGCCAACATTATATTGAACAGCAAGAAGCTGAAAGCATTTCCTCTGAGATCGGGAAATAGGCAGGGATGCCCACTCTCTCCACTGTTATTTAACATAGTACTGGAGGTCCTAGCCACCGCTATCAGACAAAACAAAGAAATACAAGGAATCCAGATTGGTAAAGAAGAAGTTAAACTGTCACTATTTGCAGATGACATGATACTGTACATAAAAAACCCTAAAGACTCCACCCCAAAACTACTAGAACTGATATCGGAATACAGCAAAGTTGCAGGATACAAAATCAACACACAGAAACCTGTGGCTTTCCTATACACTAACAATGAACCAACAGAAAGAGAAATCAGGAAAACAACTCCATTCACAATTGCATCAAAAAAAATAAAATACCTAGGAATAACCCTAACCAAGGAAGTGAAAGACTTATACTCTGAAAACTACAAGTCACTCTTAAGAGAAATTAAAGGGGACACTAACAGATGGAAACTCATCCCATGCTCGTGGCTAGGAAGAATTAATATCGTCAAAATGGCCATCCTGCCCAAAGCAATATACAGATTTGATGCAATCCCTATGAAACTACCAGCAACATTCTTCAATGAACTGGAACAAATAATTCAAAAATTCATATGGAAACACCAAAGACCCCAAATAGCCAAAGCAATCCTGAGAAAGAAGAATAAAGTGGGGGGATCTCACTCCCCAACTTCAAGCTCTACTATAAAGCCATAGTAATCAAGACAATTTGGTACTGGCACAAGAGCACAGCCACAGACCAATGGAACAGACTAGAGAATCCAGACATTAACCCAGACATATATGGTCAATCAATATTTGATAAAGGAGCCATGGACATACAATGGCGAAAGGACAGTCTCTTCAACAGGTGGTGCTGGCAAAACTGGACAGCTACATGTAGGAGAATGAAACTGGACCATTATCTAACCCCATACACAAAAGTAAACTCAAAATGGATCAAAGACCTGAATGTGAGTCATGAAACCACTAAACTCTTGGAAGAAAACATAGGCAAAAACCTCTTAGACATAAACATGAGTGACCTCTTCTTGAACTTATCTCCCTGGGCAAGGAAAACAACAGCAAAAATGAACAAGTGGGACTATATTAAGCTGAAAAGCTTCTGTACAGCAAAAGACACCATCAATAGAACAAAAAGGAACTCTACAGTATGGGAGAATATATTTGAAAATGACACATCCGATAAAGGCTTGACGTCCAGAATATATAAAGAGCTCACACACCGCAAGAAACAAAAAACAAATAACCCAATTAAAAAATGGGCAGAGGAACTGAACAGACAGTTCTCCAAAACAGAAATACTGATGGTCAACAGACACATGAAAAGATGCTCCACATCACTAATTATCAGAGAAATACAAATTAAAACTACAATGAGGTATCACCTCACACCAGTAAGGATGGCAGCCATTCAAAAGACAGAGAACAACAAATGTTGGCGAGGCTGTGGAGAAAGGGGAACCCTCCTACACTGCTGGTGGGAATGTAAGTTAGTTCAACCATTGTGGAAAGCAGTATGGAGGTACATCAAAATGCACAAAACAGACCTACCATTTGACCCAGGAATTGCACTCCTAGAAATTTACCCTAAGAATGCAGCAATCAAGTGTGAGAAAGATCAGTGCACCCCTATGTTTATCGCAGCACTATTTACAATAGCCAAGAATTGGAAGCAACCTAAATGTCCATCGATAGATGAATGGATAAAGAAGATGTGGTACATATACACAATGGAATACTACTCAGCCATAAGAAAAGGGCAAATCCAACCATTTGCAGCAACATGGATGGAGCTGGAGCGTATTATGCTCAGTGAAACAAGCCAAGCGGAGAAAGAGAAATACCAAATGATTTCACTTATCTGTGGAATATAAGAACAAAGGAAAAACTGAAGGAACAAAACAGCAGCAGAATCACAGAACTCAAGAATGGACTAACAGGTACCAAAGGGAAAGGGACTGGGGAGGATGGGTGGGTAGGGAGGGATAAGGGGGGGAGAAGTAAGCGGGTATTAAGATTAGCATGCATCGGGTGGTAGGAGAAAAGGGAGGGCTGTACAACACAGAGAAGGCAAGTAGGGATTCTACAACATTTTGCTATGCTGATGGACAGTGACTGTAAAGGGGTTTATAGGGGAGACCTGGTATAGGGGAGAGCCTAGTAAACACAGTATTCATCATGTAAGTGTATATTAGTGATACCAAAAAAAAAAAAGGACAGTTCCTGTGAGTTACCTCCAATGAGTTCTACACAAGAGTATAAAGGGCATATAAAAGTGGAAGCAAAGGGTCTGTTTGTGTTTATACAGAGGATCAAGCCTAATTGGGCTACCCTGAAAATGAACTAAGATACGATATGAAAAAGAACTTCCAACATCAGCACTCTCTGGAAGACTTATGCCAGAAGATGATCATCAAAAAACCCAACAAAGATCCACACACTGCTACAGCTGTAGATGCACTCATCCCACCAGTTCCTGGACTTGCCATGGGAATGAAGAAGGAGATATCTAAGCTGGCCTGTGCATACAGTAAAACAACAAATTTGACTGGATCTATACTGTTGAAACTCAATCAAGAATTAGGAGAAGTGCAAATTGTAGCGCTCCCAAATCTGACAACTACAGACTATTTACTGTTAAAAGAACATAAGGGATGTGAACATTCCCCAGGAATGGGTTGTTTTAATTTGTCTGATTTCTCTCAGACTGTTCAAGTTCAGTTGGACAATATCCACCATATCATAGATAAGTTTTCACAAATGCCTAAGGTGCCTAACTGGTTTTCTTGGTTTCACTGGAGATGGCTAGTAATTACAGGTATGCTTTGGTTATGTAACTACACTCCTATTATGTTAATGTGTGTGCGCAATTTAAGTAGTAGCTTAAAACCTATACATGCTGAAGTTACTCTACAAGAAGATATGTCAAAGAAATAATCAATCTTCCCATGTTTTCTGCCGCCTGCTACTTCTATAGCTTTTCTTCTTCCTTCCTAAATACTACCCTTAAATAGAATTCGTGCCTCATATCAAGTTTACCGAGTATCATAATTCTTACAAGTGGTAAAGACACCTCAAGACAAATGCTGGGCATAGCAGCTACAGGGCATAAATATGCAAAGAAGTAAAAAGCTAACCATTTCAAACAATAAGGCTTCTCTCTCACTTACCAACTTTACATTTCCCTGTATGGCCCCGGAAGATGACTGGTTAGCCAGAGACGGGTAAGATTCCTCAAGGGAGGAACAACCTAAGACAGGCACAGTCGCAGGGGGGTCATCAGGTGAGAAAATGGGTATTAACAGAGGTGAGGCTTAGAACCTCACCCCCCCTTTCTGAGAGAAATCTTATGCATACGTGGATGTTTAATTGCCCTTGTCTAGCTTGGATTAACACATAGTCTACAGGCACACCCTTGATCATCTACATTTGCTCTCTTACAACACTAAACTATGTTTTCTACCTTTATCTTGTATCTACCTACCACTTCAGCATTTTATTAAAAATAATAATAATAAAGAGAGAAATGTGGTATCCACATATAAATCAAGTATAAAAATCAAATGAGTATTCATATTTGAACTGACTGTTTATAGTTCATAATGCATGAGCAAAACCGAAGGTTTCTGTGATGGCTGACCTTGTACTGTTCACCATGTGAGAACTTATTCACTATGTAAGAATTTGTTCTCCATGTAAGAACTTGTTTGTTATGCCTCAGAAGATTGGAGACTGACGAAAATTAGGCTTGGGGTGGATTAATGATTGTGCATTGAGCATTGACTCCCCTATACAGAATTTTATTGTTGTTAACAACCATTTGATCAATAAATATGAGAGATGCCCTCACAAAAAAAAAAAAAAGTATACACTTCCAATGGTAAAATAATAAGTAACCGGGATGTAATGAATATAGTCAAGATATTGTAACAGCTTGGTATGGTGATAGCTGGTACCTAGAATTGTCATGTATATAAATGTTGAATCACTATGTTGTACACCTGAAACTAATGTAATGTAATACCGTGTGTCAACTACCCTTCAATAAAAAAATAATTATCTACAAAAAAATATATAATAATAATAATAAGGGAGAAATGTGCTATTCACATATAAATCAAGTATAAAAATCAAATGAATAATCATATCTGACTTGATTGTTTATAGTTCATGATGCGTGATCAAAACTGAAAGTTTCTGTGACATGACTGCCCTTGCACTGTTCACCATGAAAGAACTTATTCACTATGTAAGAACTTGTTCACCATGTAAGAACTTGTTCGTTGTGCTTCAGAAGATTGGAGACCGTTGAGAAATAGGCTTGGAGTTGATTAGTGACTGTGCATTGTGTCCCCTATACAGAATTTTATTGTTGTTAACAACCATTTGATCAATAAATATGGGAGATGCCCTCTCAAAAATAAAAAAACACCCATCTAAATGCTGCTTACAAGAGACTCACCTTAAATGCAAAAACATGGACAGACTAAAAGTCAAGGGATGGAAAAAGATATTTCATGCAAACAATAGGGAGAAAAAAGCATGTGTTGCAGTACTAGTATCAGACAAAATAGACTTCAAAACAAAGAAATTACAATAGACAAAGAAGGACATTACATAATGATAAAGGGCTCAGTCCAACAAGAGGATATAACCATTTTAAATATATATGTACCCAACACAGGAGCACCAGCATATGTGAAACAAATACTAACAGAACTAAAGGAGGAAATAGAATGCAATTCACTCATTTTAGGAGACTTCAACGCACCACTCACTCCAAAGGATAGATCCACCAGACAGAAAATAAGTAAGGACACAGAGGAACTGAACAACATACTACAACAGATAGACCTAATAGACATCTATAGTACTCTACATCCAAAAGCAACAGGATACACATTCTTCTCAAGGGCACATGAAACATTCCCGAGAATAGACCATATACTGGGCCACAAAAAGAGACTCAGTAAATTCAAAAAGATTGAAATACTACCAACCAACTTTTCAGACCACAAAGGTATAAAAATAGAAATAAACTGTACAAAGTGAGTAAAAAGGCCCACAAACACATGGAGGTTTAACAACATGCTCCTAAATACTCAATGGATCAATGACCAAATCAAAATAGAGATCAAGCAATATTGGAAACAAATGACAACAACACAAATCCCCAACTTCTGTGGGATACAGCGAAAGCAGTCTGAAGAGGAAAGTATATAGCAATCCAGGCATATTTAAAGAAGGAAGAACAATCCCAAATGAATAGAGTTATGTCACAATTATCTAAATTGGAAAGAGAAGAATAAATGAGGTCTAAAGTCAGCAGGAGGAGGGACATAATAAAGATCAGAGAAGAAATAAATAAAATTGAGAAGAATAAACCAATAGAAAAATCAATGAAACCAAGATCTGGTTTTTTGAGAAAATAAACAAAATAGATAAGCCTCTAGCCAGACTTATTAAGAGAAAAAGAGAATCAACATACATCAACAGAATCAGAAACAAGAAAGGAAACATCATGACAGACCCCACAGAAATATAAAGAATTATTAGAGAATACTATGAGAATCTATATGCTAACAAGCCGGAAAACCTAGAAGAAATGGACAACTTCCTAGAAAGATGCAACCTTCCAAGACTGACCAAGGAAGAAACACAAAATCTAAACAAACCTATTACCAGGAACGAAACTGAAACAGTAATCAAAAAACTACCCAAGAACAAAACCCCCAGGCCAGATGGATTTACCTTGGAATTTTATCAGACATACAGAGAAGACATAATACCCATTCTCCTTAAAATTTTCCAAAAAATAGAAGAGGAGGGAACACTCCCAAACTCATTCTATGAAGCCAACATCACCCTAATACCAAAACCAGGCAAAGACCCCACCAAAACAGAAAATTTCAGACCAATATCCCTAATGAACATAGATGCAAAAATCCTCAACAAAATATTAGCAAACCGAATTCAAAAATACATCAAAAGGATCATACACCATGACCAAGTGGGATTCATCCTAGAGATGCAAGGATGGTACAACATTCGAAAATCCATCAAAATCATCCACCACATAAATAAAAAGGACAAAAACCACATGATCATCTCCATGATGCTGAAAAAGCATTAGACAAAATTCGATATCCATTCATGATAAAAACTCTCAACAAAATGGGGATAGAGGACAAGTACCTCAGCATAATAAAGGCCATAGATGATAAACCCACAGCGAATATCATACTGAACAGCAAGAAGCTGAAAGCTTTTCCTCTAATATCAGGAACAAGACAGGCATGCCGACTCTCCCCACTTGTATTCAACATACTATTGGAGGTCCTAGGCATGGCAATTAGACAAAACAAAGAAATACAAGGAATTCAGATTGGTAAAGAAGAAGTCAAACTGTCACTATTTGCAGATGACATGATATTGTACATCAAAAACCCTAAAGACTCCACTCCAAAACTACTAGAACTAATATTGGAATTCAGCAAAGGTCCAGGACACAAAATTAACAAACAGAAATTAGTGGCTTTCCTATACACTAACAATGAACTAATAGAAAAAGAAATCAAGAAAACAATTCCATTCGCAATTTCATAAAAAAGAATAAATTACCTAAGAATAAACCTAACCAAGGAAGTGAGATACCTATACCTTGAAAACTATAAGACACTCTTAAGAGAAATTAAAGAAGACAATTAACAAATGGAAACTCATCCCATGCTCTTGGCTAGGAAGTATTAATATCATCAAAATGGCCATCCTGTCCAAAGTAATATACAGATTTGATGCAATCCCTATGAAACTACCAGCAACATTCTTCAATGAACTGGAACAAATAGTTCAAAAATTCATATGGAACCACTAAAGACCCCAAATAGCCAAAGCAATCCTGAGAAGGAAGAATAAAGTGGGGGGATCTTGCTCCCCAACTTCAAGCCACAGTAATCAAGACAATTTGGTACTGGCACAAGAACAGAGCCACAGACCAGTGGAACAGAATAGAGACTCCAGATATTAACTCAAATATATATGATCAATTAATATATGATAAAGGAGCCATGGACATACAATCGGGAAATGACAGTCTCTTCAACAGATAGTGCTGGCAAAACTGGACAGCTACATGTAAGAGAATGAAACTGGATCACTGTCTAACCCCATACACAAAAGCAAATTCGAAATGGATCAGAGAACTGAATGTCAGTCATGAAACCATAAAACTCTTAGAAAAAAACATAGGCAAAAATCTCTTGGACATAAACATGAGCGACTTCTTCATGAACATATCTCCCCGGGCAAGGAAAACAACAGCAAAAATGAACAAGTGGGACTATATTAAGCTGAAAAGCTTCTGTACAGCAAAAGACACCATCAATAGAACAAAAAGGAACCCTACAGTATGGGAGAATATATTTGTAAAAGACAGATCCGATAAAGGCTTGACGTCCAAAATATATAAAGAGCTCACACGCCTCAACAAACAAAAATCAAATAATCCAATTAAAAAATGGGCAGAGGAACTGAACAGACAGTTCTACAAAAAAGAAATACAGATGGCCAACAGACACATGTAAAGATGCTCCACATCACTAATTATCAGAGAAATGCAAATTAAAACTATAATGAGGTATCACCTCACACCAGTAAGGATGGCCGCCATCCAAAAGACAAACAACAACAAATGTTGGCGAGGTTGTGGAGAAAGGGGTACCTTCCTACACTGCTGGTGTGAATGTAAATTAGTCCAACCATTGTGGAAAGCAGTATGGAGGTTCCTCAAAATGCTCAAAATAGAAATACCATTTGACCCAGGGATCCCACTTCTAGGAATTTACCCTAAGAATGCAGCAGCCCAGTTTTCAAAAGACAGATGCACCCCTATGTTTATCGCAGCACTATTTACAATAGTCAAGAAATGGAAACAACCTTAGTGTCCATCAGTAGATGAATCGATAAAGAAGATGTGGTACATATACACAATGGAATATTATTCAGCCATAAGAAGAAAACAAATTCTACCATTTGCAACAACATGTATGGTGCTGGAGGGTATTATGCTCAGTGAAATAAGCCAGGTGGAGAAAGACAAGTACCAAATGACTTCACTCATATGTTGACTATAAGAACAAAGAAAAACTGAAGGAACAAAACAGCAGCAGAATCCCAGAACCCAAGAATGGATTAACAGTTAACGAAGGGAAAGGGACTGGGGAGGAGGGTGGGAAGGGAGGGATAAGGGCCAGGAAAAAGAAAGGGGGCATTATGATTAGCATGTATAATGTGATGGTGGGGCATGGGGAGGGCTGTACAACACAGAGAAGACAAGTAGTGAGTCTAAAGCATCTTACTATGCTGATGGAGAGTGACTCTAATGGGGATTGTGGGGGGACTTGAAGAGGGGAGCCTAGTAAACATAATGTTCTTCATGTAATTGTAGATTAATGATAACCAAAAATTTTAAAAAAGACTCTGAAAGGTGGAGAGAAGTCGACTGGCTAGTTACCTCAGGACCCAAAGAATGACATTACAGTACATTCCTGGGTTTTCTTTTGTGCCTCATCCCAGGTGGGATGCTGGAGAAGATGGCAACCTAGAAAAACCAATGGGAGCAGACAAAAAAATCTCCAGGAAAAACTTGCTCTAACTAAAGGAATAGGAAGGGTACAACCTAGCAAAACTTTTAGAAAATAACACTCTACTCCAGGCAAACACCACAGAAAACAAACAAAAACAACTACATCCCTATAAACAAAAGCCAAGTGGGCTGCCTACACTGCATCCCTGCCCAGCTGTATAGATCTTTGGCTCCCCCCTATCCCAGAGAAGACAGGACTTTCACTACCACCCAGAAGTAATGAGCTCCAGCCTTCCCCTATGAGTCATCTGTGCAAAAAGAGGTCATTGTTTCTATCAAGATACCTCTCTCCACTCAAGCTGCATATTGGCTTATAAAAAATGGGGTGTTAATCAAGTATAGCAATCTAACAACTAAAGAAATACTCTTAGCTGGTGTGGGGACCATAAAAGCAGGATCATCTAAGAACTAGCAGTGGACAATAAGAGTGTCCAGCTCTCAGTGACCAACTGTTAAAAGAACTTTGAAAAAAAAAAACACAGTTTTCTTGTAAAAGGAATGGAGTTTTCTTATTTTTGGATGGAGTAAGGAGTCTTCCCTCTTCGTAGAACAGTTACCTACTACTGTAATTATATCTTGAATTCACCCACTCATTATCACATATATTATCCTAGACACAGGATACAAAAATGAGTAAGAAAGAAAGGGAAAAGGGGAGGTGGAAAAACCAATTTGGAGAAAAAGAGACCTTAAGGATAAGTGGAATTGGAAATGTCTGGGAGACATCCAACTGGAGATGTCAAAACAGGCAAAACCAGTTGGCAGACAAGCATGAACACTGCAAAACCACCCTACTGGAAAGACCATCCAAGGAAGAAAGCAAAGAGCTGGGGCCTGGGCGCAGGAGCATCTCTCTCTCTTATAAATGAGGACAGAACTAAACTAACTTGTCCTTTCCAGGGAAAAAAACAAAAAAGAGAACAGCAATAAAGGTTTCTGAAGAGGTAAGAATGCCACAACAGTCTATCAGAATTGGCACAAGTGGAAGTCTGCACAATGGTAGTTCTTCAATCTTTTTGCTTCTTGTCAGGCTTCCATATTTACTGTCAAAACAACTCTAACTGCTTCCTGTATTAGCCCACATCCAGTTTGGCTCATTTCAATCCATTTTCCAATTGCAGCCATAGAGATTTTTATCAAAGCCTAACTTTAATCATGTTACCACCTTTCCTTAACCCCTTCAATGGATTCTCTTTGCTCTTACAGCATAAAGATACATCACCTGCAACTGGCTTTCTGGATCCTGCATGCTCTGGCTCTTATCTAACTCTTCAGAACCATCCTTAACCTGACCCACTGCTCTCTCTGCTTCAGCCTCACTGGCCCCTTCTCTAAGTGCCTCAAATATCTCAAATAATTGCTTTAAGTACAGCGAGTGGTGTGTATTTTCTCCCACTTCAGGGCCTCTACACTACCTGTCCCGTCTGTCTGCACATCATTTTCTCCCTTTTCACATGGCCAACTTCAGATCATAATTTAAGCAGCATGTCCTCAAGGTAGCCTTTCTAGATCTCCAGCAATAATGACAACACAATGTTCCTGCCCTTCACAATACCCTCCGCAGTTAGAATTGTTGATGGAACTATTCATCAACCTCCCCCTAGAGCGTAAGCTGCTTAGAGATGCTGAATGACTAGCTCACCATTATGTCCCCAGCACTTAGTTTAGTGCCTTGCATGTAGGAAGCTCTCAATTAGCACTGGTTGATAGAAGAGATAGATGAATGGCACCCTGAAGCCAAGGGCTCTTGATCACTAGTGAGTTCATGCTTTGAAGTCAGAAACACCTGATACAATCTCTTGCTTTTTGCTTAAAAGTTCATCAGTCATCTGCAGAGTATTTCTCTTTTATATTAGATACATTATATATGATAATGAACAATGCTCTTTTGTTGTTAAACTATTTCTGTTTAGTTTAAGACTGCATTCAAAGTTTCAAGTCATATTGGCAGATCACGTTTTGCTTAGCTTTGAGCTTGAAATAATCTGTTTCCACTTTATTATGGAAACATCCAGTAGTGATAGCACTAGCCTGATGAAAATTAATTTGTAACAATCTAAACATAAAAACAATTATGACTGCTGACCAAATGAAAATAATTTACTATCTTAAAGGTCAAACTGAATTTAACAAATTTAACAAATTCAGTTTTCCCTTGACAATCCTGAAGAAAATTAGCACAAATGAAACCAGTATCAAGGCCTATATGGCTTTTATTTTTGCCAGCTGTAGGAGAAATATTTAAATTTGTTATTAACACTGGATTTTGTAGCTAGTCATCATATCCTTCATTAACAAGCAGTGACAAAAATCAGATCACATTATCTGTGCAGTTAACTACAAGCTGGGAAATAGGGTATACAAATTTTATTAGTATGGCTGACATCTGTCAACTATTTTGGTTAATTACTCCTGATTTGGATTCTAGCCTTCAATTAATTCAACTTCTAATACATTTGACATAAACAGATTTTAACCTGCCATGATCTTGTTGAGTATTTTTGTCTTATTCCTACTCTAAAACTCAGAAATAAGTACTGTTAGCTCTCATACTGACATAGTTCATTCCGCAACTAAATAAATTATTAATTGGCAGAATACTTAATAACCACATGGTTAAATTTTTTTGTCAATGCTTATTAAATACTCTCAGCATTCCTATATAGGACATAAAATATTTTGAACTCTCCAAATTACATGTTAAGGAAAAGCATTTCTTTTTATTTCAGAGCAGAAAAAAGCATTCGGGTTTTGTGGTTTTTTTTTTAGGTTGGATTATGAACAGCTTGTTTGTGTTGCCCTGTAAGTAAACATATTTCCCATCCCTCCTCTAATCTAAATCATTTTTGGTGTGTGAGGGCAGGTTTCTTGGAAGAAATTAGTTCAAAGTGAAAGAAGGCTGAGCAGGGTGAAAAGAAAAGATCAAACAAGAGGGAGTGTGAGAGGTGAGACTGGGTGAGAAGAACAGATAATTTACAGAAAGTAAAGCAAAAGCAGTTCACTGGACACATAGTTCACATTTTCACAGGTAGTCAGTGGCAATGAGAACATACAGAATGAAAGATAAAAGGTGCAAAAATATATCATGCTAAAAACACAAACTGTACCAAATAAGCCCAAGCACTCATTTCTAATCTCTCCATGCTATTTCTATTTTCTGTATTCTTGAAGAGGCAGAGAAAGTCCAAAAGCCTGCAAAGGCACAGTGGTAATTTGAACCCAGCAGGCTGACTTCTTGCCCTCAACTACAACTCTACCCCAGTTCAAAAGGTGTACTCTCCTCACATAAGAGGACAGTATAGGCCACAGGCACATTCTAATTTATCCTTAAAGATGGGTAGTTAATTTGCAAAGACCCTATCACCATTCCATTTGTCATGTAATTAACTAAACCAGGTTGTTAGGGACCAGATATGGTGGCAGTAAACAATCTTGCCACCTGAATCAAAGCTTAGCCTCATTACTATAATCAACACTCCTTCAGACAAACGTGATCCCAGCATGAAAGGATATAATCTGTAACAGACATGGCTATCTAAAATACTGTGGCACCCTGACGTCTCTCCTTCACAACTGGAATTATGTAGCTCCTATTAATAATGGCTTAATCTTTATTACATATGTTCCTTTGCCTTTCCTGAAGGAAACTTCCAAGAAGGGGTAGTTGGTTAGGGGAGGATGTGGATATTCTTGGATCTCTGGCTTAAATCCATCCTAATTTCACACGAGATGCCCACTATCTGGTGTGGTGTCAGCAGACTAGACAAGTATACATATTGATGGTCAACTGGCATTTGTCCAACAAAGATGCTTGTGGAGGGCTCAAGTTTCCTATTTTGGGTAAGGCATCTAATATTTAGACATCTCATATTAAATGAAAATTCTGTGGCAAATTGATCAGGCAAATCAAGAAAAAAGACAAGTAACCTTTGTCCTACTCAATCTAATTGTGAAGCACTTTAAGTATCTCTTTTGCTTTCCTTCCTGATCAGTGATTCTGAGTGGTTTACATTTTAAACACAGATAATGGTTTTAAACTTCAAAGACCAAGAAAGCCTGTTCATGGTTTGAAAGATTCATGTTATTAAGATGTCATTTCTCCCCAAATTGATTCATAAATTCAATGTAATTCCAAGTAAAATCCCACAGACCTTTTGGTATAAATTAACAAACTGGTTCTAAAAGTCGTATCAAACAGCCAAAACAACTTTGATAAAGAAGAACAAAGTAGGAGGGCTAAAGCCTCCTGACTTCAAGAATTATTATAAAGCCAGTATAATCAAAATAGTGTATTGCTATAAAAAGATAAATAAATCAATGGAAAAAAATAAAGTCCAAAAACAGATGCACACAAACATGAACAAATGACACTGTAACAATTAGACATCCATATAACAACAAAACAAAATGGATCCATAGCTCACACCACATACAAAAATTAATTCATGTTGGGTAATAGGCCTAAATATAAAACCTAAAACTATAAAATGTCTAGAAAAAAATTTAGGAGAAAATATTTGTGATTTGGGTTAGACAAAGATTTCTTAGGATGATATCCCAAGTACAGTCTATAAAAGACAAATTGGAAAATTAGACTTGATTAAAATTTAAAACTCTTCAAAATAGACTGGTAAGAGCATGAGAAAGCAAATCATGTACTGGAAGGAAATCTATGCAAAAGATACGTGATAAACCTGCTTTCAAAATAAATAACTTTCAAGAAAACAAACTAATTTGAAATGGATAAGAGTTGAACAGACCCTTCACCAAAGATGATAATATGGATGGCACATAAGCACATGAAAAGATGTACATCATTAGTCATTATGAAAATGCAAAACCATGATGAGATACTTCTACTGTACACTTACTAAAACTGCTAATACCAAGTGTTGACATAGTCCTAGAACTGTCCTAGACATGGCATAACCACTTTGGAAACAGTTTCTTCAAAAAGTATAGCTAACTTTTTTATAGGACTCCACCACTCCATTCCTATGTTTTGTCCCAAAGAAAAGTAAACATATATCCTAAACACTGACACAGAAGTGTTCATACCACTTTGTAACAGCCCAAAACTGGAAATAATTCAAATATCCATTAACAGATGAATACATAACAAATTATGGTTATCCATAAAATGGAATATTCAATTAAAATGAATGAAAAATTGATAATACATGTACATATCTCAAATAATTAGACCAAACAAAAAGACATACTGCATGTTTTTTTATATAAACTCTAGAAAACAAACTAATCTGCACTAACAAAAAGCAGATCAGTGACTGATGATGTGAGCAAGTGCAAAGAATCAGACAGAGAGATTACAACTCCACTCAATGAAATTTTTGTGGGGAGGGCTATATATTGTTTACTATCTTAATTGTGGTGGTGATTTCACATTGTGTATGTATCAAAACTTATCAGTGTATACTTCAAATATTTCCAGTTTATTGTATGTCAATTACACCTCACTAGAGCTGTAATTTTTTAAAAAAATACTCCACTATAGCTTAGTTTTATAGTTAATTTAATTAGTATCCCATTCTGATCCACCTCAGAAGCTTCAAGGACACAACAAAAGAGCGGTCAGAGTAAGGAGGGTCTTCAAGTGTGTAGCTGGAGCTCTGTTGGCCATTCCGACTGTCTTCCTATGTTAATAGAGCTAAATAATTTACGAATAAAAATGTTTTCCTGTTATATACAGCAAATTACGATATCTCATCCAAAAATGTATCTAATCATTAAGGAACAAATTTAAAGAGAGAAACGTTTTTACCCCACTGGAAAGTATTAACTAGGCCAATAAAGGACATTCCCAGCAACACTGACTCATAGTAGCCTTTCTGTACAGATTCAGTATGAGTATTAATATGTGCAATTTTGGATTTGACTTGTATATCTTGGCCTGTAACTGATTGCTTTCCACTGAGTCTGTGTTAGGAAAGAATGACCACACCCCAAAACAATCTAATATTACTTCTGAATATTTCCCCCTAGTTGTTAAGGAGTGCAACAGTGGTCTCTAGTGGAATAGCTAGATTTGGAGAGTGCACGCTCCTCAAGATCACAGCTTGGGAAACATTAGCTTTATTGGATTTTAAGAAAGTGACATACATTGTAGAATGAATGCTCACTCAGGCGAAATATAAGATTATTTATCTTTTAAAAATGGGTTAACTATATTGTGTATCTAACCGGTAGAGACTCAACTGAAAGCTGCTATGAACTACAGATTCAAAATAATTAACAGAAAGGGGAAACAGGACTGCTGCCAATAAGGGAATTAGTGAAGAATAAGCTTTTCAGGATGGGGATATGTGGGTTTGAAGGGAGTGGAGAAGGTTCTACAAATAGATTAAAAATTCAAGTGGGGAAATAATGAACCAAAGAGGGTTGACAATGAAGATGAGAGGTCCTGTACCAACTAAGTGACAGGACACAAGTGGAATGCAGACACAGCCTTCTCCAGCACCAGACTTGACCACTACACTAAACCATCAATTTTTTTATGCCATCAGTGGTACTGACACATGGGCCAGAGGCCTTCCCAATAGATATTTCATGGGCAGCTGTAATGGCATAGATAGTATGGAAACAGCAACAGGAAATATGACATTTACAAGGCCTCTTTCATATAGAAACCTTAGGATATAGAATATGCTATGCTAAGGAAAGAGTAATTATTTTGAACATGTGGCACATTCTATCATCTCTTTAAATGAAGGTGTCACATTTAGCTGGAAGACAGATGACACAACTATAAAATGATAACCCTAGTTACATGTTTTATTGCAGAAGTTGTTTTAATTGGGAACATGAATAATAGTGCCATATAGGTCTTAGTGCAAATTTTTGGCTTAGTATTAAATCTGACATATAAAATCAAAAGAACCAAAAGACCATACAATGCAGCACTTTAATCACTGCATGGGGAAAAAGGGTCCAAAAGATCTGGAGGGAAAATAATAAGCCTGTAGCCTTGGATAACTTAATTATTCCAAGCCATTTCTTCATCTGTAAAATGTAGAATAATTCCATATGCCCTAACAATGTCTCAGGATTGAGAGAATCAAATGAGAAAATGTGAAAGAAACTGTCAAGTCTCTCACACATGTAAGGGGATATTCTCATTGTCATCACACTCTCTTTCAGGATCGTCAACAATGTGGTTTCTTCACTAATGAGTTCCAGTATTACAAAAGATGAAGCTTCTATTCAACCAAAGCTTCTATAAAGCTAGCTGGATTATATTTTGTTCTCCTTAATCATACCTAGTTTTAACAGCTGACATCTAATAGGGGATCACAAGTTTCATAAATTTCCATATGCTTAAAAAAAAAGTTTTGCTTTTCACATACTATAAAACATTTGTGTTATTATGCTAAGTCATTCTTTTCTTAAAAATTCAGCCTTGAACATAATCACATTCATCTTTTCCTCCACCTCAAACCCAAGCCTCAATTCTGGGAAACAATAATGCTAGCTTTTTTTTTTTTTCAAAGAAGCATTCATTATTTATCACTTGGTTAGGTTTTCAGACCTATGTTTTGCACTGGAGTATCTCCTTCCATCCTTGAAGTGCACTGAGCAATAAAGGTGAAGGACTACTACAATAAAATGTCCTGTATTGATTTTTAAGGATTGTATTAATCGTCTTTCAGTGTCATGGGATCCTTGGGAAGGAAAAGCAACGTTAAACTGACAGGGCTCCCCTTGATTAATGGTTTGTTTGTTTGTTTTAAGTGTGACTGATCTATTAGACATTCTAAGTTCATTTCTTATCTAAATAATAATGAGATACATTTTCATTAAAGAACATTCTATTATCTATGCAGGTTTCCAGGAAGGTAGATGAGGGTTGTTGTTTTTTAATATCCTAGCATTTTTCTGGCTTTTATTTACAACTCTAGATCATAGGTTTCAGGGAAAGAGGGAAGAAAATGAGCACAAAGATTCTGTTCTAATTTAAACAGTCTTCACAATTTAGTAGTAATTACTTCTTTTAAGGTTCAATCACCTTCTAAATGTTATGTGATTAAAAAAGAAAAATATTACATTGTTAATCAAGAATATTAATAAAAGTACTTTCTAAAGATTAATCGTTATTTTCATTTTCTATTTAAAATTTTTCATTTTTTATCATCTCAGTTGCCAAATTTCAATCTTCATTTATTAAAAACACAGAACTCCTTGCATACAAATGTATTCAGGTTTGCAAACACTAAATCATCATTAGATTAGAATGACAAGCATGACAAAATTAATACTCCAAAAGAGGTTCAGGGAAATATAAAATCTAAAGTGTACTGAATTAGGTTTTAAAGTGAACCCATACAAGCTCAGTTCAATGAAAACTAATATTGCACACATTTTAATCAATCTCTTCATAATCACCCCCCAAATCCTTTAATTTACCAAGAAATCCTATCTGAAAAGTTTTCCAAAGTCAGCCATAAAAGACCACTGAAATGCAAACTAGATCTCAATTTTCACTAAATTCATCAAATGTCATCTTACTCCATCAAATCACTTAACATGACTGAATATAAAAAGTGTCCTCAGTGCCCATTAATGTTACAATTAAAATCCACATTACAGGGAAAATAAAAATGACATAATTATTTGGAAACATTATGGAACTAAACTCTTTAACATAACTTACCATGCAAGCCACATGATACTAAGCTCATTTACAGCCTTAAAGACAATTTAGATTCTATTCCAAAGCTAATGTTTAGTCAAGGGCAACAGTCCTGACTTTAATATTTTTTTTTACTGGAGAAAAAACCCTTTGTTGGTTCCATTATACAATCTTGTGTCTAACAAGTGATTGCAGCGGAGAGGGTAGGCTACAAGTATAAGTTTGGGAGTTATCACCATAAATCCATGAGAAAGGATTAAATCCACAGAGAGTGAAAACAGACACGAAGGGAGGTGAAGGGGAGAATAAAGAGAACAAGAGAAGATAGGCAAAGGTGGGGGCAGGGAAGGGACATGTAAAATAGCATAGAGCTAGTCACCCTTTTGTCTCTCCTTAAACAGTGGCCCCTTAAGAAGTCATGTGTCAAAATATGTGGGTTTGGAAATCATACTGGCAAAGATTTCTAATGTAATCTGTTTTTATGCTTAATAGTTGGCTTTTCTCCCAATCATTATCTTCCTTAACATTACTGGTGAGAAAAAGAAAGGATTTATGTCAATAATAATATAAAAGTATTAAGAATCACAAAAATAAGAATTACCTAATTCATTTGAAGCAGATTCCAATTAACTGATCAGAATAAGAATTATATAATTTGGTACTTTACTCTTTCAGCTATAACTTTATATCTTATTAGTGGGATCCATATAGAGACTTGACAATTAAGAAGACTTCAAAAATTGATCTAGAATTTTAGCCGATCATCTTTCCTCCAGAAAAATTACCTGTGAAACAAGAGAACACAAAATAAACATTGCTATGAAATGGGTCGATGCTATCTGTGGCTGAGTTTGATGGGGGTCAACAAGGAAGCAATGGGAAGGTCCACCAGGATATTTTCTCTTCTCCACAATTCTGATCTACTCTGCTGTCAGCACTACTGCCCAGCGGGGGCTGCAATTCAGAACCCAAAAAGGAGACAGGTTTGGGTTGGTGATGGCAGCAATGCACGCCTCTTGGGAAAAATTCCAGAGTAGCTAGGACCATATGTGTTGGGTCTAGTTGTTTTGGGCTGGAATTCCAGCTTGGTTACTTAACTGGAAAAATGGCCTTGGATGAGCTATTCAACGTCTTTGTGCCAGAGTTGGCCCCATCTATGAAATGGAGATACAGATGGAGTTATGAGGATTAAAATGAAGAAAAGTATCCACTCTTCAATGGATGACAGCTGTAGTTACAGCACATTGTCTCCAAGAGATGTCAGGTGGCATGCACACCTAAGTAAGCTTCCTCAGGGTAAGGACAGGTGGCATAGCTCAGACACATCCTCAACAAGATTGATGAAGAGAGCACCTGAGTAAAAATGCCACCTCATAAACCAAAATTAAAGGGAACAAAGTGAAAACTCTCTTACAGGTCCCTGACAAAAGAAAAGTCAAATTCACATATTCATCTGCATTAAATGAGTCTTTGAAAACATGGTTTCCTATTCTTCTCTCCATCATGCTGGCTCTTTGACCTGGTAAGGTGGGTACCACAGCATGAATACTTTCTAACTCAAGGTTTCAAAAAAAAAAAAATCCCCATTACAGAATAGATCAAAATTACCAGCAAAAAGAGGTTAGAAGATGGACACGTATCTATGGTTTTAGCTTCTTATAAATCCTTCATTGAACTCCTTTTAATTGATTGCTTAAAAGGAAGACTGCTTTAAATTATCAGATATGTGGAATAGCAATTCTCAACACACCCTTAATGCATTGTAGTATTTATATGCATAGTTACCTGTTTAACAAAAGTTAAACTTATTAGTAAATCACTTAAGTTCTCAGAAATGTAAAATTGTGTTTAAAACACAAATTTTTGAAGTTGACTGCAACATGCCTGTAATCTTAACATTGTCAAGCTTGTGATATGTAAGAGCTATGCTAAAGAGGAGCATCTCAACTTTACAACAGTATCTTACTTTTTCTGCTAAGCATTGACTATTGCTCTTAAAAGTTTTCTGAGTCATTTGAGCTAGAAAGGCAAAAAGATTTCTAACATGTTTGTATTTGATGTTGGTACCTAAAGGTTGACACCCAAAGATGAAGTTTCTTGGCCAAGTAGCCTTAATGTTGCACTCAGTCATTGTGCTGGAAAATTTTTTTTTTTCTATTTAAATCTGAAGAAGAGGGAGATGAAATAAGGTAAACAGAAAGAGGTGGAGATAAAGAAGGAAATAGAGATGGAGATAGGATGGAGAAGAAGAGGAAGAGAACTGATTAATATAATAATCTGAGAACTTGTCTTACCTTTCTCAAAAGAAACAAATTTAATCCAACCTCTCCTCCTCCCAAGTATTGAAATGACTAAACCAAATGTCAACTTGTAAACACCTTTTGAAGTGTAAATTGCAATGACGAAACATTTGTAGTATGACAAAGAGCTACAAAGTTTATCTCTGGTTTAACATTCATTTGAGGCCAGTTAAAATGAGGATCGAAGCAGATATTCAGGTAATTTAGGCAAAGCAGGCATATTCTGTGGCCCCATCCTGGTGTCAGTTGGACTTGCTGAATACTGTGCTGTCACACTCGGAATCAACTGCTCAGCATGACTTACGTTGACTAGAGTCTCTGGGAATATGTTCTGCAATCAAGATGAAATTTTGTCAAAACCTTCCCATAAAATAAATGGAAAACTAGCTTAACTCAGAGAGAAATCTCAACACCAACATAAAAGAGCTCTTAAAGATTCTAGTCACTCTTTTCCTGTAAATGAATATTTACAAGTTATTAATAATATGCTATGAATCTGCACAATGAGGAGGCTCACCCATGAAATTTGTTCTAGAAAAAGGGCTGCAACAGCAGCATTCATCCTCAGACAGGTTTGAGAGAGTCTTCTAGAAAAAAAATTCATTTGAAGTCTATATGTAAATTTTGTTACCATATTTGTGAGGGAAAACCAATTTCTTCAAAAGGGAAATGTAGATACCAGTCTGTTTCACAAGCCTATCAACCAAACCCCTTCTATGATAGTTCACAGTGAGTCTACACTGGGAAGGTGACAAACCTAGGCTCTTACTAAGATTCGAGTACCGTCTGTGCCTCTAGCTAGTTAACCTCTGTGCTTCAAGGGTTTCCCTGTGGAAACCCAGCAAAATATATTTCTTTCCTATAGTAACATACTTTTAAATAACTAACACTGTTATGCAAATTCAACATAAATACATGACAAACTACTATTTCTTCCTACTACTTTAATCTGCTGAGGTTGTTTACATGCTAGCTTTTAGGATATTTTGCCCTCTAGAGAATTTACAAGTAGGCATAAGAAAATGCCATAGTACAAATCAAACTGATGCTGCTACATCAAAATTCTAGTAACAGCAGAAAAACTGAAACTGCATACAGTCATTCCTGACTGGGGCAAGACGTGAGAATGTCAGCTCAGCATCAGTGTCAGAATTCCAAAACCAGTATGATGATGCCAATGTCAAAAAGATAGTAAAAATATGGCAAAATTGTACTGCATTCACATACTAGAAAAAATTCATCCTAAAATCTAGAGTCTGGGGATAGTCTTCATTTACTGCAGTGTGCAAAACACTGTTTTTGAAATATTTCCCATGGATTTCCTGAGTTCTTGTCATAATTCTGTAAGACACTTTTCTCACTCTTTCCAGTAGGTGTATGTTTTAACATGGTGTGTATAAATCTATCTTTTGTCAATTAACAATACTTAAAAAGATTAGGAAGAGGTTGAGTCTTAAAGGAATTCTAGGGAGAATCTTCCTATAAACCACAGGCTTCTGGTATTAAAAAAAAAATCACTCCTGATTTGTAAAATTTTTCTTATTATTCAGTTTGCACAAATCAGAAGGTACCTGTATTTCTATCAGGTAGATCCCATTTTACAAATGAGGAAATAGACAGAGGTTAATGTGCTTTCTCAAGGTCACATAGCCAGTCAGTTGCAAAACAGATTTTATCTCAAAGTTCCAAATTCCCCATCTTCCCCTTAGTCTACTGGGCCATGCTACTTTTCTGACTGAACTGAAAATAGATTACAATAAAAGATTACCATAAAAGTTTGATTCTTCCATTCACTACTTCATGGTGTATTTTAAAAATACAATACTGAAAAATTGATTTGGCATCCACCTTTGGTATTTTTCATTGTAATGAAGCAGCATGAATGTGACTAAAAGGCATAGTCTTTCTCATAGACCATACCAATGTCCGTGTTTTTAGATTACTGATCTAAAGATAAGCAGGCTATTAGGATTCTGGTTAAGGAAAACAGATGAATTTGCTTTAAAATATCTTCCATAATTTTCAGAGTTAAGTGTACTCCTGGTCCTTCTTTGCAGCATGATTTTATTATTTTGGGGAGTCCTTCATTATTGGGAATACTTTGGATGTGAAATTTTAATTTGAAAACACAATGTGTGGTGATAACTGTTTTCTTAGTTTAAAAGTACTAAAAGATAAACAGAAAGCCAGAAGCAAAAAAGCTAAATATGACTAGGGGGCAATGGACCTAAGCAGGCAATTCCCACTCTGTATTCAGGTTCCAACAGAGGACTGAACCCCAGCAGCATGGGGGAAGGCAGGACTCAGTCTCCTAGGCCACAGACAACTGCACTAATGATGGACATGTACCTGTTATGGGGACCTGAGTGTGATGGATAGCTACCTAACTCAGGGTAAATCAACTGAAGTCATTCTGTCTTTTGGGATTGTGGAATCATGTCTCAGAGACTCTCATTACAATCTGCTCATCACTGGAATTGAGACAATATAAAACTATTAGCTGGGGAACAGTCATGCAGGACTGTGCGCTCAGAGGTCTAAAGCAAGTCAGTCAATGGAGAGAGAAGAATGAGGCTGACAAGCAAAGAAAAGCTTGCTTCAAGTGACCTTAAAGCCAGAGAAGCAAAGGTAGTGACAGAGATGAGGCAAGGAAGAGCCAGAACAAGAAAGAAGTTCCCAAGTATCTAACAGAGTTACAGTCCTTCATCCCTTGGGGACTTGGCAGACCTGAATATAAAACACCCACCGCAGCCTTAGAATTAGTATCTTTTTAGTGGGTAGAGTCTGTTTCTGTTACTTGCAATCAAAAGAACTTTGCTGGTTAAGACAAACTCTCAAGACACAAAAACAAGGTATTAAGAACCCTTATATGGTCAGAGAAATGGAAGATAGATTATATCAAGTAACTTTCTTTTATTCTCAAATTTAGGATACCTGAGAAGTGATTCACTGAAATGCTGCTTCTCTTGAAAACATGTAGATTCCTGCACAGATGTAAATATTTAACAAGCAACCATGCTTCTATTCATCAATAGTGTGGCTGATAAGGGCTGCACTCCAGGCAGGCAGCAGAGTTCCCAAGATTCCCAAGTTGGGACTCAAAATGTAGTATTTTATATAATAATGACTTGCATTTTAAATAGTACAGAAAGATACATATAAAGAGAGAGAGATACACACACACAGAGATATATAGAAATGCATATAAAATAGGCTTTTCAGTATGGCTGGGGTACCAAAGCATTTTCAAACATTACTTCTACAGAAAAGTACATTCTGGGGGCCAAACAATAGGCTTATTTCAAGATCAAAGATATGAGATACACTCCCTAAATATCTTACTTTATTTTTAATAATGGTTTCATCTGGCATCTTTCACTTAAAGCTATGTGCTACATTAAAAGGGGTCTGGGTTTAAAAAAGAAAATCTCAGCTTTACCACTTACTAGCTCTGTGACCTTAGAAAAGTTATGTAAATTTTCAGAGTCTCAATGTAACACCTGCTATCAAGATTTTTATGAGGATTACATGATTCATAAGTAAAAGCCATGCAGAAGGCCTGGCATTTTAGAGACACTAAATAATGCCACTCTTTTCTTCTTTAACCATATTTTTTCTCAGCCTTCATCTTTCCAGGCTATAGTACTAATCCTTTTAGTCCACCTCCATATCACAGCTCTCTACACTGAACAACTTTAGATGCTCCAAACTGGGCTTCCTCTCTTTTGAAAGCTGGACTATATCTGAGAATCGGTCTCACTCAGATTTACTGCTTCACCTGGACCCCTTCCACCAATGAGCAGTGAATGCAGCAGAAACAATGTTGATGCTATCCCTGAATCCCAGATGCTGAAGGCCAGTTCACTTAACATCCCTATCCAGTCTACTTATCTCCCATTCTAACCAGATATCTCCACTGTTAATAGGACATTTTTCTCCACTTGACTACTGAGATGTTCCTTTTCTTCTCAGGAATTTTCTATTTCAGGTTGGCCCCTCTTTCATTGTAAGACTGAGGATTCTTGATTCATTCCAAGAAAGAACCTCATATAAGGTCTGGTGTGTCACCAGCTTCCAGAAGATTTGTACAATATCTTTTATTCTTTGCAAGCCTTGGAAATACTACATGGTCAGCCCAGTTAAGCAGAGACAGAGTCCCTACAGGGCTACAGACCTGATGAGACATACTAATGACTTTATTATTATTTTAGACAATCCATATTAGTAATTCAGACTGCCGCAAAATTGTCTTTGACAGAAGCATGAAGAAACAGGTTGTGCCTCTTTATAACATTAAAGACCAGAGACATTTAAAGAGTTATGTTAATGAGTTTCTAGCACTTTTTAACTATGTGACCTTAGGCGGTTATTTAATCTAAGACTCAGCTTATTTGTTTGTAAATAGTTATAACATGCAAGCTGTCCTTGCAGTTCTGAGGTACATACATTTCAGTTACATTTTAGTTAACTAACATCATTCCACCAATAGTAAGTTTCAAATGTCAGTTACTATAGTATATAACCATGAATAATTATATAAAAATTTTACCACTAGGTCTTGCATCCACAAATCACTACTGAAGTAACAGATGTGTAACATGATCCATGACCAGTCATATCATTCTGTCAAAGCCTGTCAGTGATTGGTCACTGTGTATCTGTGAGTTCACATGCAGACAGCAAAGTGTGAAGTTGTGTTGCCTCCTTGTCTTCCAGTGATAAATAAACCCTCTTGACATTTTACAAAAATGCAAAATACAAAGACAGTATTGGCCAAAACAAAGATGAAAGTGCAACAAAGAAACAAGTAGTAGTAAAACTGGAAGTGAAATGTGAATCCAGCATAAATGGGGTTTACAGTAGAAATAGCTGACATGGGAATGTTGACACCACCGATGTGGTCACAGGGACTCAGCCAAGGCAGCTCATTTAACATAAAGCAAAAGGATAAAAGATTTCCAGATGAAGTGATGCTGGCAAAGACCTTCACATTAAAAGAACTCCAGGAGATATTTTGTAACATTAAAAGCACACAGGATAAAATGTTGGAAGCTGCTCCAAACTTGGAAAAGAGTATGAAAATTTACCAAATGCTCCATAATATATGTTACAAAACTAGATGAAGAAGGGAGAAACTGTTTGCTCTGTTTATAATTCTCAATGCTTCTAGTATTTTAACATTACAATGTACTAAATCAATATTAGTTGTACCATTTTTTCATTTCTCTACATATTCATAATGACAGTAAGAGTTTTTGATGTTTTAACAAAAATTTTTTTAATGTCCTGGAACTCTTAATTTTTCCCATTGGTTATTAAGAACACTTTGTACAGCCCAGCTTGCACTGCCACTGGTACCATTCTGCACTGCCCTGCTGAGGAATGCCTGCACATCCTTTGGAAGACTGTAGGAAGAATTAAATGATATGATGTTCATAAATTATCTGTTGGGAGATGAGGCTAAAAAGGCAAGCAAGGGCTAAATTCTGAAGAATAATGCATGCCTTTAATGCTGAAGATTAATTACAAATACCTTAGGATGACAGGGAACCAATGAAGGGATTTAAAGAGTGGTGGAGCAAGATCAGCATTTTAGAAAATTAACTGGTCATAACAAACAGGATGAACTTTAGAAAAATTTTATTAAAAGTAACTGAATTAAAATGAGATATTGGGAGTGTCTCAGCTAAGGCTGTGACCCTCAAGACGGAGAAAACTTTTTTTTTTTTTGAGAGGGCATCTCTCGAAAACATCTTTTAAAAATAAGGAAATGTAGAATTGAGCAGGTGGTGACTATCTAGAGAGGTACTGAGAATGACTGCAACTATCTAGTCAGGGTAATAACTTGCTAATGTTTGTTGAATGCCATGTGCCAGGTAATATTCAAGGGCTTGACTTCTACATATTAACTCAGTTAATCCTCCTAACTAACTGAAGAGATAGGTTCTCTATTACGGTCATTTAGAGGTAAAGAAAATGAGGCACAGAGAATGTAACTTGCCTAGAGTCACACAGTAGGTGTTGGAAATGGGTCCAACTCCAGAGCCACAGTTTGAAGCCATTCTCATCTCAGTCATCCAGTGCACCATCCTCTTTCATCCCTGGGCCCATCACTGCACCTAGAGCTCTCTAATGCTGTCATCCTCCCATCAGGCTGCTCTCCTTTCTCTGTCCTTTAATCAATACTTATTGAGAACCTGCTATGAGACCAGCACTGTCCTTCTCTTCTTAGTGTAGTGAAAGTTCCATTTAAAGCTAGCTAACATCAATTCCTTGTCTGCTGACCAGCCATTTCTTTCATAGTTAACTGTTCAAGTCATACAACTGCATCAGACAAGAGGAAAATAAAGGACCATTTGTCTAAGAAAGTAATTTTGAATTTGTAACCCTTCCACCTGTAAGCAGCCATTTATACATAAAGAAAATTGGGGGCGAGGGGGAGTTATGTGTGGGAGGGGAGAATAGTGCTTATGAAACTATTTTTTTAAGCTGCCTGACTTCAGCATGCTATTCTACACGGACTCCTATGTCCTCTGTCTTATTTTCAGAAAGATATGTGTTCCTGAAGGAAAGCCTCTTAGTATGTTCAAAAGGTCTTGGGCTAACATTTTCTATACTTTTCTAGACTTCCCGTAAAAGGATTTTAGTCTATAAATGTCTTAGAAATTACTTTTTCTATTTACCTATTTTCCCTAATTAATGGCACTTTTTGTCATAAATCCCTTAAATTTAAATGTGTATTTCATTTTTCCCTCTCCTACCTAAAAAGTAGATGTAGTTGCTTTGACCATTCCCATTAATGGGGATTCCCAGTACATAAATTTGTTTTCTATTAACTGAGTTGAGTTATATGAAGGGTACAGGTGAATTCCATAGTTGCCTAACAGAAGAAAAACAGATCTATCACACTGCTATTAAGTTGCATTTTAGTTATTCAGTTTATGCTGAAATACAGAAAATTGGTTAAAGATGATAATTTTAATAAGTACCAAAGAGTTACTCAGAAATCAATCTCCTAATCAGAGATTTATGCTCAAAGGGAGAAAGAGTCATTCAATTCTTGATTTACACCAGTCATTCATAAAAGTCTTCAACAGATAAAGGCCATAAATTTGTTCTCTGTAAAAGCATAAATCATTGCCAAAGCAGGATTACACAGGCCTGCCTCCCTGAGATCACTTAGCTGATGAGCAGCAGCTTATAGGGAAAAAAGAGAAAATAATTTTTAGGTTAGTTCCTAAATTTTTCTATGATTTGCAAAAAATGATGACAACTTCATGACCATCATGAATGGAAAACCAAAGACCTCAAGGTTTGAACACTTTTCCACATATGGGATGTGGTAACTACATCAATTAATTAATACCTGAGTTATTCAGAAATGGCTTTCATCAGTCATGGCTACTTTAAATAATGAAAAATATTTTTCTGTCCATCTTAAATATTTTAGATTTTATTTAAGGATGAAATGTGTTACATATAAATGTATTTTGTCTTTGAAGGGAAATTCTCAGAAAACTAAAATGCATATCAGCCAGACTGTGAGCAAAAAGAAAATGGTTTAATTTGGTGCAGTGAGTAAAATTCATAAATGAGACATAGTCTCACCAATCTTTTTTTTTTTACAATAATACTAAAGTCTCCTGTTTGCATCAGTATGAAAAGATTTCCTGAAATACCCTACATAGTTCATAAACCCCTTATAATTGAGGATGGTATAACTAGGTTTAAATGTTTAAGGACACAATTCCAGAGAAAAGATTTAACTAAACATACGCATTCTAAAAAGATACCAAATATCTACAGTAAGCTACCTTGGTTAGCACACATTTAAGCATAAAATAATTCAGCTTTTTACAATTTTATTCAAAATGAACTATAAAATAACATTCCTAAAATTAATGTTTTTGCTAAGAACAATTTATTATAGTCAGAATGTGGAGGGAAAAAAGTAACAGTTTTATTTATCCTTACTCTCTGTATTTACAGAGAATATAACATTAGAAAAACTTTATTAGGTTGAATTATAATTTGCATAGCAAAGAAAATGATACGGTGCCTCTCTGGTCTCCTGGTTCCCAATTGTCCAAAAGGAATTTTCCTAATCCATTCAGATATCCAAAGCAAAACTAAATTCAGTTTAAACTACTGAGTCCTACAATACTACCTAGAAATATACTTCCTTTCTATTTAGGATTCTTTGTATGGGAAATAAAAACAAAATCATAAAAAGCAATGAACTCCATGATTAAAACAACTCAGGGTCTTTATCGACTTTACATTCTTGTATTTCTTTTTATGTTCTCACTGTCCCAAAAAAAATTCATCTTATGAAATCATAGTAACTTGCTTATCTCAAATTCTTTCTGTTGAAGATTCAATTAGTCTTGTTCTGTATTTCCCTTGCTTAACCCATATGCTCAAAAGTTCATTGTTTTTTGAACAGGAATCATGAAAATTGACTACATATTTTCCTCTTCCAAAGATGGAACACTCAGGTCCTGGTTCCTCAATAAAAATTTACTCTTCTCTACTGTCTAACATAAACCAAGCCAACTATATTGACAATAAAAAATGTAAATTATTAGAATCATTTGTGCTTATATTTTCTTAGGGAAGGATAAGAGCTCTCACTAAACACATTGCTATTTTTCTCTTTACTTGCTGGATCTACAATAGTTTCCTTTGACTCCATATCGATTTTGACTACTCCTTAGACTTTTCCATTTAAGAGTAAAGGGAAAAGAGTTTTAAAAAAAAAGACTTTAAAATTAGTGTATCTATAATATTAATAAATGCTTATTACACTCCTGCAGCTATATAAAATTGGCCTACCCATTGATATCCCTGAGAATATACTATGTAAAATGAGAAAACAAAAATAAAATACTTAGCACAGGATCTTGTAATATTTAATAAATGCTATTTTTATTATTACTTTGGATATTCAAATAGATTCTGGTATTTTTCCCTGGTACTGACAGTCTATCATATTTGTATCATTTCGCACACCCTACATATCTCCACTTTACCACTGCCTTTCATCCCCTGGCCCATGTTTTGCCAGAACAGATTTTTCAATTAATTAATTAGAAATGCATATGAACTCAGAGCTAAAGAGGAACTCCAGTGTTAAGAAGAATTGTGTTGTACAGTATTTTTCATGCAAGGAATACACTTAGCTCCACAACCTACTAACAATTATTTAGATTCTCAAGTTCCATTGGTTGCATACAAACCATTAGTTCTTTTCTATTACCAAGTGTGGATTTTTTAACCTTTGATTTCACCACTGCCTCCAACATATTCTTAATTAGGGTAGGGGAGTTATGTGTTTGGCATAAAATCCACTGTAAAGTCCACAAGCATGTAATCCCAACCAAGAAATAACAGAAAACTGCCTTGTTGCCTAGATGTGTTCATTAGTTTTGGACACTCATGCAATGTAGAAAACATCCATTCTCTATTGATTTCATTTCACAGTATAATCAGTTTACACATAGTAGCTCAGTACTGAAAATTAAACTTTACACACCTAAACCAGTATCAATAATATGAAAATTTTTAAGTACTCATAAAACATTTAGGTCAAAAGTTTTCTATTAGAAAGTACCAAAGATATGAAAATGCATCACAATTGTTTACTGAGAAATAGTGTATCTAACATTGAAACAACTAGAGAAGGGAATATAGAGAAGGAAATTTGTTGTAAAAAATTCATTAAATTTTAAATTACTCTTTCTCCTTTGGATTACCAATTATGCAACAATACAATAAAACAATCCAAGTATCACACAAAAAATCATTGTTCTTGGGATGTGGTATTCTTCCATAAGATTCTCTTTCTGTTAAAATGAAAACAATGAGGTAACATTTTCTCTAAAACAACTTGTTATAATCCTTACTGTTGAGCCACATATCAGGCTCTGTAAAAGACAAGGTATGTCCCCAAATTAAGTGAAACCTCCCTACTTGCCACTCCCCAAAAGAAGAGCAAAGCTGTTAAGAGCTATGATAAAGCAGACACAGATATATAAAATGCACAGAAGTTCATTAGCACCTAACTACTTAAGCATCTCTTCTACATACAGTAAAATGATTACTGCTCTGAAAGAAAAATTAATGAGAAAAGAAAAATGAAAAAGATCAGGCCATCTGAGCTCAAAGCCTTCCCTGCTGCTGGCAATCCATCAAACCTTGCAAAGTAAGTGCTACTTCATCTAACCTTTTAAAATCTTTTAGGTTAAGCAATACTTTCAAATTCACCAAACCAAAAAAATTACGGGAAAATTTTAATACTAACATGACAATACTGTTAACCCTTCTATAATATTACTAACACTTTTAAACTTAAAGGATATTAAGTTGAATACTAAATAATATTTTATTTACTTTCACTCTAGGGCATTCTTTTCTTTGCAATAACTATGGAAGGCTCTCCAGTTCACCACTGACAAAGAGGTTTGAGTGCCAGAGAAATACTTAAAAAACCCAATGCTTTAGCAGCATGTTCGCAGCCACAGGGGTTAGATGAATTTCCCATTATTATCTACTTCTGATTCACTGTTGCATCTAACAGCTTTGAATATTTTCCAATTTTACTTATTTATCTTTGCTTTTCCACATCTGCCCTTTTAATTGTGGAACTTCTAGGCAGGGATTAATACTAGGCCACACAGAGCTTAGTTTTGTTCTTCAGAGAAAGCTGTTAATTCTCTTTTAATAATGCAGTGCATTTCTTGAACATTGGAAACTTCCGTTCTTAATGCACACACAGGTAGTTACCAACTGAAAACCAGATTATGTTCCAACAGCATATGTGTAAATCAGCTGTCAGTACGAGGAACATATTTTCCCATTTGACCAACATTGTGAAGGGTGACTAGGAAGGGTGATTCAAAAATCAAATTAATCCACAATGATGCTTCGATTGCAGAAGAATCCATCAGAGACAATGATGGTGTCCTGGAGAGGTTGATGTGTTCCAAAACAGCAACTTTCCTGCAGAGCTGCCCTAATGGGAGAAGGTGGAAGCCTCTGCACTGCTGTTTCTCTAGACACACCAGAGGTGAAGAGGGAACAGTTGCACTATTAGGGGTGAGAAATGGGCAGAAGCATGGAAGCAGGAGGAGGAATGACAGTCAATCCTCAGTCCTGACTTTAGAGTCAAATGCCCACAGAGATGCAGCACATTATAATAGGTAAGAACATGGATTATGGAGCCAGAATACTGGGTTCAAATGCCAATTCTGCCATCCTGGGCAAGTTACTTAAGCTATCTGAGCTTCAGTTTCCTGACTGATGGAAAAAGGAGTAAGGACAGCTTACAGCTTCCTCACAGGATTTGCTGAGAGGATTAAATAAGCTAAAATATATAAAGTGCTTACAACAATTAACTCACCCAATGTGCTGCTTCTATTTATTACTACTGTTACTTTTCCTGTGTACAACAAACCAGAATGATGCACAGATCTGCCAACAGCACCTCCCACAGCGCACTTGGGAAGGCACTCAGAACAACATTCTTTACAAGGCCTCTGCCAATTATTTCATGCTTATGTGAAGAGTTGGTCTTTTAAGATTCTATTTCAAGTCCTGTTGAACACAGAGACAAAAAAGTGTGTATTTTTTATGCCATTGGTGTCTTTAAAAAACGACTGTATTTTTGGCTCAATGATAAGCATAGGAGATTAGAAAAATCTGAGTTACTCTTTGCTCTTTCTGGAGTAGAATGCTCTGACCTGCCTGCCTGCCTGCCTGTGGTTATTTGTACTAAAGAGAATATTCCATTCTAGTCACTATCCACTGAGAAAAGAAATATTATGTCCTGAATTTATTCTGTATCCTATTGTTGTAATTCCGAGGATTCTGACAATGTCCACCAAAGTAGTAAAACTCAAGAGAAGGTGCTAATGGTAGAGAAATCATTTCCAAGTGTTCCAGTGTTTCATAGTGAGTAGTTGTCTTTCTTTCCATTTTAAATATATTTTACAATCTCCCTTCTGTTCTCACCATTCTATTAAAACTACACCTTCTGAAATAGCCTATGACTGCCTTTTGCCAAATCTAATGGACATCTTTCAGACTTTGACTTGCCATATTTCAACAGAATATGTCACTGTTGAATGCTGCTACTTATCTACTCAACAAACCTCTATTAGGCATGAAATATGCACTAGGCATTGTACTAGATACAATGGACACAGCCTGAAAAAGACTATCAAGAGAGGCAGAAAAGCAACGAGTAAATAATTGCATGAGCAAATATTTGATTCAATTGTGACAAATATTATGAAAGAGAAACACTAGGAGCAATGAGTACATCTCCTATGGTACATTTGCCTTCATACACTAAAGCAATCACAGCAAGCATGAAGGGGCAGAGAAGGTAATATTTAAGTATACACTTGAAGAGTGGGTAGGACTTGACCACAAAGGGGAGCAAAAAGAGACTTATGTAGACAAAATGACATATGTCAAGCACACAGGGCTGAAAGAAACTCAGTGAGCTTGAGAAACTAAAAGGTCAGACTACATGAAGCAGAAGGAAGATAAAGTTTCAGGAGAAAATACTGGAGAGGTGGGCAGGGACCAGACAGTGTTCAAAACTCTATTAGTTATACTTAAAAGAACATGATAGACATGTTTTCCTACAGCCAGAACTAGAACCTCAGTCTAGTTCATCTAACGTCAGATATGCAGCTCACTATTCAATGTTTCTTCTAATACACCAACCTGCCTATACTGAATTATTCTACAAATAGCCACTCATTTATAGCTCATTTATTCTGTATTTTTTTCTTTCATATTTTAACATCTGTGAAATGAAGTTTCATCTTATAATCAATGGTATCTTACAATTAATAGGCAACATTTGTGTGAATAAGACATAAAATAACGGTTCATCTTTTTAATTGATAGTGTCTTAGATTAAATATCTAGATTTTTAAAGTAAAACAGTCCTATACCAAGTAGTTATTTGTTTGAAGGACAAGACTGTTTTGGTACTTACATAAGTAAAATTAAAGGCATCACTGCCTATAAAGGCAACTATCAACAATGTGCTCTGTCAGGATCCCTTAACTGATTTTAACTGATTTATGGGTTCAGATAGGTCAAATTTATTCTAAACAGCTGAGTAAATTCCTGTAATGTCAAGATGCTGGCTGAAGGTCCTGCAAGAAATAATTATAAGGTAAAAAGTTCCAACAATTGTTAAGAATAGTCAAAGTCAGGAAAATCATCATTACCAGAGGGATAAAGGAGTACACAGGAAATGTATGGCTCAATTCTACCACCTTTCTTGGTTCTAATCAACTGAGCATAATCACAAATAACTGACAGACAGGGATTAAAACATGAGCCTTAGTAAATGTTTGGTAGCATACAGTACCCCCAGCAGCTTTTGGTAAACTGTGTTAGAGGATGTAGCTTAGTTCTAAAGTCAAAATGGGGTTTCCTGTTTCATTCCTCCTGACCTGAGGATGGACAGGTTCACACAGCAACACTCAACTGATTTAGCCATCCAGAGGAAGGCTGAGATACTGGACCAGATACCATACAGATCAGGCTGAGGATGCTAGAGCCCTACCTGCCCTGTTCTACTTATTGCCTGAAAGTAGCAAGCAGCAAGTGAAGGGGAACCTTTACTACCCATGAAGCACTCAGTGAAAGACAGAACAGAGGCTAAGTGGAGACATGGTAATTCACCCATATTATTGTCAAGCTTCAACCTTTCCAACTTGTTGTTCTTTTCCCCTCAGGGAAAAATTAATAAAGAGAAAGGAGGAAGAGAACCAAACTGGAAACAGAGTTCTCCTCCTCTATATAAACACAGAGAAGTGAGATTAACACGTTGTTCTTTTTGGCAACAATTTTAGAAATACTATTTCCAAATTGGATCATACATATCTTTCCTTCTACAATTACCAAAGCTGTGTAATTTGACATTTAATACAACGAAGCCATAAAGATTTATGAGATCCATAATCATTACCTTGACAATGAAGATAAAATCTACTGAGATATCATAAAATACTCCATACTTTAAAGGAGACAGCAATGACTTTTGCAGCAAAGATATCTTTTATCCTGCTTATTTGCACACACCATCTGCTTTATTAGCATGTCATGTCACACAGAACTGCTCTTCTAATTGCAGACTTCATATTATGATAATACTAACAGAATACAGGGCATGCAACAGACAACGTGCAAAAAGGAAGAGAAGGGCTAATGTATTTAGTCGTGCCCTACTTTGTTCCCAAACTAACTTAAGTGGTATAGTATTTATTCGCTTAGCCATTCAAAAATATGTTTTCACACTTATGTGCTAGGTTCATTGTACTACACAAAAGAGATAAAACAGTGAAGAAAATATGGTCCCTATTCTGAATAAACGGACAGCTTTGAAATAATGTTTTTAAAATATATAAGAGAAAATGGCAGGAATTTCAGAGCTCAGGAGTAGGAATGCGAAGCAACCACTACACAGATTGGTGAATGTCCTTCACATCCATTTTCATATGTTTGCATATGGGTAGCAATACATAGTATTACTTTATGGTTTTCTTAATTTACATAAATGTTATACTGTCTCTACTATTCTGCAACTATTTTTTCATTATCCATTATATTTTATGGCTTCAAGTCTATATCCGGTGATAGAGATATATCTGGATATATATAACAGCTATGTACATATATCTGCAATACAATCTTCTACAATATGAATATCATAAATTTTATTTACCTTCCCTGACCAATATATATTTAGGTTCCAGTATGCCCTGTACTAAGCAATGCATCAATGGATTTCATGTTAAATATATTTTTGTGACATATACAGGCTTTTCTCTAACCCATCTAATCTTTCAGATCTTGTTTTCTTTCTGTTACTGTATGAAAAATATAAAGGATATAGTACACTTTCTAAATAGTAAAGTTCTACATAACCTGAAAAACGTTAAACACAGATTATCATATGACTGAGCAATTCCACTCCTACATATATAGCCAAGAGGAAAAAAAGCTATATTCACTTAAAAACTTGTATATTAATGTATGCAGCAGTACTTATAATATCCAAAAAGTAGAAACAATCTAAATGTTTCCTCAATTGGTGAATCAATAAAATGTGTTACATCCACACAGCTGAATATTCAGTAACAGAGACGGAAAAAAGTACTGACACCCACTACAATATTGATGAACCCTGAAAACATGATGTCAAGGGAAAAAGCCAATTACAAAATGTCACATATGTGGCATTCCTATTATATGAAATATCCAGAATAGGCAAAATCAAAAAGACAGAAAGGTTGTGGTTGCCAGAGGCTGCAGGGAGGAGAGAATGGGGAATAATTTCTCATCAGTATGGGATTTCTTTCTGGTGGTGATGTCTTCATAACCTGGTGAATATGCTAAAAATCACTAAACTGTGTGTTTTTAAATGATTTTATGGTATATGAAGTATATCTCAAAAAAATGTTGGAAGCTCTTTCCCCATGATATGAACTATGCCTCACATCTTTGCATTCCCCAAAATATCTTGTATACAGTAAATGCTCAAATTATATTTTCTACATCAATATTATGGACACCAAATATCTCATCACCAGACTCATTGGAAACTTCATCCCCTAGACTATCTCAACTCATATATATTCTTTGCCTTTTAGTAAAATGAAATATAATTCTTACTAAAGATAGGATGGAGTCCATCCTAAGTTAAGTGAGTTTCTAGGTTATGGATGTTGATACTGTGCCATCTTACAATACCTGATGAAGAATGTCTGAAACTTTGCAAATAAGGAATCCCAGGAAGACCAGATGACAGGTCTGGGGGCAGGGAATTGATCTACAGTTCCTGCCCTGTCCAGGGTCCTGAGCTTGGCTCCATGATCCTCCCAACCACCACCCACACATGCAAACAATCTGAATCACAGGAAGACTGCTGTACTACATTTTAAAAAGTTTACTTAATGGCAATTTACCTAGTCTATTTTTGGTTGATTCTGAAATAATATACTAATTATGTACATTATTACATTGTGTCAGATAAATTATTTGTAAATTTTATCAACAGAGCTCCATGGAGAATTCACTCATCTCTTATCTAAAGTACACTATTTAAGGACTTAATATCAATGGGTTCACACCTGGTGAACAAAGATCCAGCCCCACCCCCGTTGAGCCCTCATAGACATTAGATAAATTAAACTCAGAGATAAGTCTGTTGCTCTCAAGTTATAATCAACTCAGCCCATAATTTTTTAACTGCAAAAGAAGTAGCTACAAAGAATACAGGAAAAAATGTGAAGAATTATGAAAAAGAGAAACAACTGCATTAAAAAGGAGCTTTTCCAGGTTAGTATTAGCACATCACTTATCATTTTATGGCAGTGTATCTGTTGCATTCAAGATTTGCTGAGAAGCATCACAGATGCATGAGATAGCTGAGTTTTGGAACTGGGTCTCTAATTAACATGACAAATGTCAGACACTACTACCAGAATATTCTATTGATAAAACAAGAATTGGAAAAGAGGGGGAGTCAAAACAGTAAACCTAAGCTCCAAATTTTAGTTCCTGATTCATTCATATCATTGGATCATATGTTTCTTCTCCTTATAATTATTCTTACAGTCACCTGATTTTCAGTCCAAAGGGAAATAAAGTTAACCTCTTAACACCAAGGGGGGCTTACTGCCTTTTATCTTGGACCTCCATGCAGCACTTGACAATGTTGAATTTCTGAAGCTCTCTTGTCCCTAAATGCAGAACTACACAATCTTCCTTTTACCCCCTCAGCCTCTTTATAATTTTTCTTTGTCCTATACTGGTCTCCCTTTTTGCCTATTGTTCTTCCACAACAGCTCACAAATGCCAGGTTTCATCCTCATCTTTCCGTAAGGTTTTCTCTCTTAAAATGGTAAGTTATTAAAAAGTTCTCCTTGAGAGGAGGACTAAAGATGGGGCGAGAGAGGTGAGACAGATACCACCTTCTAAAACCACATATAATATGAAAATATAATACAACTAATCCTGAAAGAGCAACAGGAAAGAAGGCTGCACCAGACTGCATAAACCTGGAGAAAAGAACGGACCTCATGGAACAGGGCAACATACCAAAGCCATGATCCAGCAGGACCCAAGCCCTTCCTCCCACCTCAGCTCAATGGCGGGAGGAAGAGAAATGGAATGGGGAGAAAGGAAAGGCCTGGGACTGCTGAACACCTGGACCAGGAGATCTGCTCTGGGAGCACTAACCTACAATGTATGGTGATCTGATTAGTGGGGTTGGAAAGCTAAGACAGCTGCTTGTGAAAAACAGGGATTCATATCTGGTTGATCTAGGCAGGCAGTCTGAGAGACTTCCTAACATTGAAAGGGCTGCTAAAGAGGCAAGAATTGCACAGAGCTTACTCCTCAGGAGAAAGGACAGGTAGACAAAATTATCGGGGGCACTATGCCCAGCATGTTGGGAACTTCCAGGATCTTTAGGCGATTGATCATCCTGGCTGGGTATGCAGCTCCAAGCCACCCACCGTGATAGGCAGCCTGCTGCACCTTCCTCCCGAACAGCAGCACCTGGCTCACAAACCAGCAATCCCTGCCCTGGCTTCAGACCAGCCAGAGGGAAACCCACCTACAGCAGCTACAAACACAGAGCATACAGGCTTACACCTGTGTGTATGGCCCACTGACAACAGAGACAGGCATAGCAGCAGTGAAGCAGGAAAAAGATCTTTCCTCCCCCTAGGCACCAACACTTGTCCCCTGCGACCCCTGACATTGCCCCAAGGGCTGGACAAATCCAGAGAGTGGAGCTGGTGGGCACTAGAGGGTGCCACATACAAATATGAAACATCAAAGGAACCAGGTTCAAATCAACATCCCACAAACACCAGAAAAAGATTCAAGTAAGACTGAAATAATCAATCTTACTGAAAGAGACCTCAAAATAAAAACCATAGAGGATCACGGGAAGATGGTGGTGTGAGTAGTTCAGAGGAAATCTCCTCCCCAAAACATATATATTTATGAAAATACAATAAATACAACTACTCCTAAAAGAGACACCAGTGGATGCAGTACAACAGCCAGGATACATCTACATCTGCGAGAACTCAGCATCACATGAAGGGGGTAAGATACAAGCCACAGCCAGGCGGGACCTGAACACTCCCCCACCCCCAAAACCTGGCGGGAAGAAAGAAGTCGGAACGGGGAGGGAGTGAAAGCCCAGGACTGCTAAACAACCAGCTCTAGAAATCCGCACCCGGAACACAGACACAAGGTGCACGGGGTGCTGGATACTAGAGAAACAGAAAAGCAAAACCTGTGGGCACTTCCCGTAACCAGCGACCCAGAGACAAAAGAAAAGCAAGTGTTTTCTGCAAGTCTTAAAGAGACAGGGACACCATAGCTGGATGAAGTTGTCACGGCACACATAGCCAGCAGCTGGGTATCTTGGGGAAACTTAGGTGCCCTAAGCCCTGGGGAGGCAGTGCATCTCTGAAGCCCCTCACGGCAACAAGCAGGCTGCCAGTCGTTCCTCCAACTGGCACGGACCCCGACACACTGGACCAGTAGCAGGATAGTGGCAGTCCGTGCCGGGGACGGTGGTGCAAGAAGGGACCGAGAGCAGATCCGTGTACCAGCGGTGCCAGACGGGCCAGGAGAGGCTTGTGCGACCCCGCAGCAGTGTGATGGAACAGCCTGGGTGTGACTCATGTAAGCCGGCAGCAGGGGAGACAGAGGAGCCTGGTAGAGGCCTGTGAGCACCTGCAGCAGAGCCAGAGAGAGCAGGCGTGCTTCCAGCAGCCAACCGGAATCCCAGGCCAAGGCACAGTCGCACGGGCCAGACCCAAAGGCCGTTGTTGGCATACAGCTGCCCGGCAGGGGCACTGCGAGCCTGGAGGAGTGCACCTGGCATGCCTGCCACTCCCTGCAGGGCTACGTGCTGCTCTGACAGACACCCCGCCCACAGCAGCTTAGGGGACTAACCCGGTGGCTGCTCCAGGAGTGCGGGTAACTGTCACAGGCAGCAGGGAAGGGCAAGGCATCCAGCAAGCAGGAAAGGACTTTCTTCTCCCAGCTGACACACCCACAACCTGCTACAGCCACGACTATCACCATGAAAAGGCAAAAAAATTTAGTCCAGTCCAAGATAGTTCAAACAACACCTGAGAAAGGATCTGCAGAGGCAGAACTAACCAGTCCCCCTGAAAAAGAATTCAAAATAAAAATCATAAACATGCTGACAGAGCTGCAGAGAAATATGCAAGAGCTAAGGGATGAAGTCCGGAGGGAGATTACTGACATCTGGAGGGAGATTACAGAAGTGAAACAAACTCTGGAAGAATTTATAAGCAGAATGGAAAAGATGCAAGAGGCCATTGATGGACTAGAAACCAGAGAACAGGAACTCATAGAAGCTGATGCAGAGAGAGATAAAATGATACCCAGGAATGAAACAATATTAAGACAACTGTGTGACCAATCCAAAAATAACTATATCCACATTATAGGGGTAACTGAGGAAGAAGAGAGAGAAAAAGGGATAGAAAGCATCTTTGAAGAAATAATTGCTGAGAACTTCCCCAAACTGGGGGAGGAAATACTTGCTCAGACTACAGAGGCACACAGGACGCTTGAGAGAAGGGATACAAAGAGGATAACACCAAGACATATAATAATTAAAATGGCAAAGGTCAAAGACAAGGACAGAGTATTAATATTAAAGGCAGCCAGAGAGAGAAAAAAGGTCACCTACAAAGGAAAACCCATCAGGCTATCATTAGACTTCTCAACAGAAACCTTACAGGCCAGAAGAGAATGGCATGATATATTTAATGCAATGAAACAGAAGGGCCTTGAACCAAGGATACTGTATCCAGCAAGATTATCATTAAAATATGAAGGAGGGATTAAACAATTCCCAGACAAGCAAAAGTTGAGGGAATTTGCCTCCCACAAACCAACTCTACAGGATATCCTAGAGGGACTGCTCTAGTGGGAGCACTCCTAAAAAGAGCACAGAACAAAACACCCAACATATGAAGAATGGAGGAGGAGGAAAAAGAAGGGAAAGAAATAATCATCAGACTGTGCTTACAACAGCTCAATAAGCGAGTAAGGTAGTAAACAAGCCATCCTTGAACCTTTGCTAACTACTAACTTAAAGCTGGCAATGGCAATAAGTACATACCTTTCAATAATCACCCTAAATGTAAATGGACTGAATGCACCAATCAGACACAGAGTAATAGAATGGATAAAAAAGCAAGACCCATCTATATGTTGCTTACAAGAGACCCAAAAACCCAAAAACATGCACAGATTAAAAGTCAAGGAATGGAGAAAGATATTTCACGCAAACAACAGAGAGAATAAAAGGAGGTGTTGCAATACTAGTATCAGACAAAATAGGCTTCAAAAATAAGAAAGTCACAAGACATAAAGGACATTACATAATGATAAAGGGTTTAGTCCAACAAGAGGATATAACCATTATAAACATATATGCACCCAATACAGGAGAACCAATATATGTTAAACAAATACTAACAGAATTAAAGGAGGAAACAGAATGCAATGCATTCATTTTGGGAGACTTTAACTCACTCCAAAGGACAGATCCACCAGGCAGAAAATAAGTAAGGACACAGAAGCACTCAACAACACACTAGAACAGATGGACCTAATAGACATCTATAGAACTCTACATCCAAAAGCAACAAGATACACTGAATGGATTAAAGATGGCGGCATGAGAGGAGAGACAGAGGCTTCCTCCTAAAACTGGATACAATTAGAAAATTTAATTGGTACAAATAATCCTGAGAGAGCAACAGGAAAGAGGACGGCTTCAGACTGCACACACCTGGATAAAAGAGAAGACCTCACCAAACAGGGTAAGGTACCAGAGCTGTGGCTCCGCAGGACCCGAGTCCCTCCCCCACCCCAACTCACCGGCGGGAGGAAGAGAAACGGAGCAGGGAGGGAGTTGAAGGCTTGGGACTGCTGAATACCTAACTCTGGAGTTCTGTTCTGGGAGCACAAACCCACATTTCATGGTGCTATCATGAGACTCACATGACTACTGGGTTGGAAAGTTAATACAGGCAGAGTTCCTGGGGAGACTGGGATTACAGCTGCTTGTCTGGCTGCTCTGGGACAAAAACACACCTCTATGACCCGCCCACTGGCTCAGGCAGTGGAGACAGGCACAGCAGCCAGGAGGCAGGAAACAGACCTTTCCTCCCCCCAAGCACCAGTACCACTCCCCTGCAACCCCTTACATTGCTTCAGGGGCTGAACAGCTCCTCCAGAATAGAGCTTCTGGACAATAGAGGGCAACATATACAAACATGAAACACAAAAGGAACCTTGTCCAGAGTAAAATTGTTAATACAACTCCCGAGAAAGATTTAAGTGATATGGACCCAGTGACTCTTCCTGAAAGGGAGTTCAAAATAAAAATCATCAACATTCTAATGGAGGTACGGTAAGACATCCAAGAACTCAGGAATGAATTCAGGTCAGAGATCCAATTGTTGAAGAACATGATGGAAGGTATTAAAAGCAGGTTGGATATGGTGAAGGAGACAATAAATGAAATACAAACTAGAGAAGAGGAATACAAAGAAGCTGAGGCCCAGAGAGAAAAAACGATCTATAAAAATGAAAGAATACTGAGAGCACTGTGTGATCAATCCAAGTGGAACAATATTCGCATTATAGGGATACCAGAAATAGAACAGAGAGAGAAAGGGATAGAAAGTGTCTTTGAGAAGGTAGTTGCTGGAAACTTCCAGAATCTGGGGAAGAAGATAGTCTCTGAGGCCATGGAGATCCACAGATCTCCCAACACAACGGACCCAAGGAAGACAACACCAAGGCACACAGTAATTAAAATGGGAAAGCTCAAGGATAAGGATAGACTGTTAAAGCAGCCAGAGGCAAAAATAAGATCACATACAAAGGAAAGCCCATTAGGCTAACATCAGACTTCTCAGCAGAAAACATACAGACTAGAAGGGAATGGCATTATGTATTTAAAGCCATGAAGCAGAAGGGCCTGGAACCAAGATTACTTTATCCGGTGAGAATATCATTTAAATTTGAAGGAGTGATTAAACAATGTCCAGATAAGCAAAAGCTGAGAGAGTTCACCTACAACAAACCACCTTTCCAGGTCTATTTTGGAGGGACTGCTATAGATGGAAGTGTTCCTAGGATTGGATAGCTGTCACCAGAGGTACTAAAACCATGGTAGGGAGGGTGGAGCAGCTGATTGCAAGGCAAATGCAAAATTAAATTGACTATTTCCAAAGTCAATCAAGGGATAGACAAAAAGTACAGAATTTGATACCTAATATATAAAGAATGAAGGAGGAAAAAAAGGAGGAGAAATAGAAAAGAACCTTTAGATTGTGTCTGTAATAGCATACTAAATGAGTTAAGGTAGACTCTAAGATAGTAAGGAAAGTAACCTGGAACCTTTGGTAACCACAAATCTAAGGCCTGAAATGGCAATAAGTACACACCTATCGATAATCACCCTAAATGTAAATGCACTGAATGCACCAATCAAAAGACATAGAGACACTGAACGGATAAAAAAAATGAGACCCATCTATATGCTGCTTACAAGACACTCACCTCAAACCTAAAAGACATGCACAGACTAAAATTCAAGGGATGGAAAAAGTTATTTCATGCAAACAATAGGGAGAAAAAAGCAGGTGTTGCAGTACTAGTATCAGACAATATAGACTGCAAACCAAAGAAAGTAACAAGAGATAAAGAAGGACATTACATAATGATAAACGGCTCAGTCCAACAAGACGATATAACCATTATAAATATATATGCACCCAACACAGGAGCACCAGGATATGTGAAACAAATGCTAAAAGAACTAAAGGAGGAAATAGAATGCAATGCATTCATTTTAGGAGACTTCAACACACCATTCACTCAAAAGGACAGATCCACCAGACAGAAAATAAGTAAGGACACAGAGGCACCGAAAAACACACTGGAACAGATGGACCTGATAGACATCTATAGACCTCTACACCCAAAAGCAACAGGACACACATTGTTCTCAAGGGCACATGGAACATTCTCCAGAATAGACCACATACTAGCTCACAAAAAGAGCCTCAGTAAATTCAAAAATATTGAAACTCTACAAACCAACTTTTCAGGCAAGAAAGATATAAAAAGAGAAATAAATTGTACAAAGAAAGCAAAAAGGCTCACAAATACATGGAGGCTTAACAACACGCTTCTAAATAGTCAATAGATCAATGACCAAATTAAAATGGAGATCCAGGAATATATGGAAATAAATGACAACAACACAAAGCCACAACTTCTGTGGGACGCAGCAAAAGCAGTCTTAAGAGGAGAGTATATAGCAATCCAGGCATATTTAAAGAACAAAGAACAAACCCAAATGAATAGTCTAATGTCACAACTTTTGAAATTGTAAAAAGAAGAACAAATGAGGCCTAAAGTCAGCAGAAGGAGGGACATAATAAAGATCAGAGAAGAAATAAACAAAATTGAGAAGAATAAAACAATAGCAAAAAATCAATGAAACGAAGAGCTGGTCCTTTGAGAAAATAAACAAAATAGATAAGCCTCTAGCCAGACTTATTAAGGGAAAAAGGATCAACACACATCAATGGAATCAGAAATGAGAAAGGAAACATCATGACGGACCCAACAGAAATACAAAGAATTATAAGAGACTACTATGAAAACCTATATGCTAACAAGCTGGAAAACCTAGAAGAAATGGACAACTTCCTACAAAAATACAACCTTCCAAGACTGACCCAGAAAAAACCAGAAAATCTAAACAGACCAATTACCAGCAATGAAATTGAAGTGGTAATAAAAAAACTACCGAAGAACAAAACCCCCAGGCCAGATGGATTTACCTCGGAATTTTATCAGACATACAGAGAAGACATAATACCCATTCTCCTTAAAGTTTTCCAAAAAATAGAAGAGGAGGGAATATTTCCAAACTCATTCTATAAAGCCAACATCACCCTAATACCAAAACCAGGTAAAGACCCCACCAAAAAAGAAAACTACAGACCAATATCCCTGATGAACGTAGATGCAAAAATACTCAACAAAATATTAGCAAACCGAATTAAAAAATACATGAAAACGATCATACACCATTACTATCTGGGATTCATCCCAGAGATGCAAGTACAACATTTGAAAATCCATCAACATCATCCACCACATCAACAAAAAGAAAGACAAAAACCACATGATCATCTCCATAGATGCTGAAAAAGCATTCGATGAAATTCAACATCCATTCATGATAAAAACTCTCAACAAAATGGGTATAGAGGGCAAGTATCTCAACATAACAAAGGCCATATATGATAAACCAACAGCCAGCATCATACTGAACAGCGAGAAGCTGAAAGCTTTTCCTCTGAGATAGGGAACAAGACAAGGATACCCACTCTCCCCACTGTTATTCAACATAGTACTGGAGGTCCTAGCCATGGCAATTAGACAAAACAAAGAAATACAAGGCATCCAGATTGGTAAAGAGGAAGTCAAACTGTGAGTACTTGCAGATGACATGATATTGTACATTAAAAAAGCCCTAAAGACTCCACTCCAAAACTGCTAGAACTAATATGAGAATTCAGCAAAATTGCAGAACACAAAATTAACACACAGATATCTGTGGCTTTCCTTTACACTAACAATGAACTAATAGAAATAGAAATCAGGAAAACAATTCCATTCACAATTGCATCAAAAAGAATAAAATACCTAGGAATAAACCTTAACCAAGGAAGTGAAAGACCTATACCCTGAAAACTATAAGACACTCTTACAAGAAATTAAAGAGGTCACTAACAAATGGAAAATCATCCCATGCTCCTGGCTAGTAAGAATTAATATTGTCAAAATGGCCATCCTACCCAAAACAATACACAGATTTGATGCAATCCCTATCAAATTACCAACAGCATTCTTCAACGAACTGGAACAAATAGTTCAAAAATTCATATGGAAACAACACAGACACCAAATAGCTAAAGCAATCCTGAGATGAAACAATAAAGTGGGGGGAGATCTCACTCCTCAACTTCAAGCTCTACTACAAAGCCACAGTAATCAAGACAATTTAGTACTGGCACAAGAACAGAGCCACAGACCAGTGGAACAGATTAGAGACTCCAGACATTAAGCCAAACATGTATGGTCAATTAATATTCAATAAAGGAGCCACGGACATACAATGGGGAAATGACAATCTCTTTAACAGATGGTCCTGGAAAAACTGGACAGCTACATGTAAGAGAATGAAACTGATGGACAGTGACTGTAATGGGATTTGTGCAGAGGGACTTGGTGAAGGGAGAGTCTAGTAACCATAATGTTCTTCATGTAATTGAAGATTAATGGTAATAAAATGAATTTTAAAAATTTTAAATAAAATAAAAATAATATAAGCAAAAAAAATGGCAAAGATCAAAGATAAGGCAGAGTATTAAAGGCAGCCACAGAGAGAAAAAAGATCACATGCAAAGGAATACCCATCAAGCTATCATCAGACTTCTCAGCAGAAACCATACAGGCCAGAAGGGAGTGCCATGATGTATTTAATGCAATGAAATAGAAGGGCCTCAAAACAAGAATACTCAATCCAGCAAGATTATAATTTAAATTTAAAGGAGAGATTAAACAATTTCCAGATAAGCAAAAGTTGAGAGAATTTACCTCCCAAAAAACATCTCTACAGTGTATTTTGGAGGGACTGCTATAGATGGAAGTGTTCCTAAGGTTTAATAGCTGTCACCAGAGGTAATAAAACCACAGTAAAGACAGAAGAACAGTTTATTACCAAGCAAATGCAAAATTAAAACAACTATGCCCAAAGTCAATCAAGGGATAGACAAAGAGTACAGAATATGATACCTAAAATAAAAAGAATGGAGGAGGAAGAAAAAGGAGGAGAAAAGAGAAAGAACCTTTAGATTGTGTTTGTAATAGCATACTGAGTTAATTTAGACTCTTAGATAGTAAGGAAGTAACTCTTGAGCCTCTGGTAACCACAAATCTAAAGCCTGCAATGGCAGTAAGTACATACCTATCAATAATCACACTAAAGGTAAATGGACTGAATTCACTAATCAAAAGACACAGAGTCTCGAAATGGATTAAAAAACAAGACCCATCTACATGCTGCCTACAGGAGAGCCACTTCAAACCCAAAGACATACACAGACTAAAACTGAAGGGATGGAAAAAGACAGTTCATGCTACTAATGGGGAGAAAAAAGCAGGAGTTGCAGTACTTGTATCAGACAAAATAGACTTCAAAACAAAGTCACAAGAGACAAAGAAGGACAATACATAATGATAAAGGGGTTGATCCAACAAGAGGATACAACCATTATAAATAAATATGTACCCAACACAGAATCACCTTTATATGTGAAACAAATACTAATACAATTAAAAGGGGAAGTAGAATGCAGTGCATTCATTGTAGGAGACTTCAACACAGCACTCACTCCAAAGGACTGATCAAACAGACAGAAAGTAAGTAAGGACAAAGAGGCACTGAACAACACATTAGAACAGATGGACCTAAAACACATCTACCGAACTCTACACCCAAAAGCAGCACTATAGACATTCTTCTCAAGTGCACATGGAACATTTTCAAGAATACATCATATACTGGGCCACAAAAAGAGCCTCAGTAAATTTTAAAAAAAGAGATTAAAATTATACCAACAATTTTCTCAGACCACAAAGGTATGAAACAAGAAATAAATTATGCAAAGAAAATGAAAAATCCCACAAACACATGGAGGATTCAACATGCTCCTAAATAACCAAGGGATCAATGACCAAATAAAAACAGAGATCAAGCAATATACAGAGACAAATGACAACAATGATTCAACACCGCAAATCTGTGGGATACAGCAAAGGCTGTGCTAAGAGGCAAATATATTGCAATACAGTCCTACCTCAGGAAAGAACAATCCTATATGAACAGTCTAAACTCACAATTAATGAAACTAGAAAAAGAATAAATGAGGCCCAAAGTCAATAGAAGGAGGGACGTAATAAATAATAGAGCAGAAATAAATAAAATCTAGGAGAATAGAACAACAGAAAGAATCAATGAAAGCAGGAGCTGGTTCTTAAAGAAAATAAACAAAATAGATAAACCCATAGGCAGATGTGTCAGGAAAAGGAGAGAGACTACACACATAAACAGAATCAGAAATGAGTATGGAAAAATCACTATGGACACCACATAAATAAAAAGAATTATTAGAAAATACTATGAAAAATTATATGTAAACAAACTGGATAACCTAGAAGAAATGGACAACTTTGTAGAAAAATACAACCCTCCAAGACCGACCAAGGAAGAAACAGAAAATCTGAATAGATCAATTACCAGCAACAAAATTGAATTGGTAATCAAGAAATTACCTAAGAACAAAACTGCTAGACCAGATGGTTTCACTCCTGAATTTTATCAAACATTTACTAAAGACCTAATAACCATCCTCCTTAAAGTTTATCAAAACATAGAAGAGGAGGGAATACTCCTAAACTCATTCTGTGAAACAAGCATCACTCAAATACCAAAACCAGGCAAAGACACCACAAAAAAAGTACAGACCAATATCCCTGATGAATATAGATACAAAAATACTCAACAAAATATTAGCAAACTGAATTCAAAAATACATAAAATAGATCATCCCTCATGATCAAGTAGGATTTATTCCAGAGATGCAAGCATGGTACAATATTCAAAAATCCATCAACATCATCCATCACATTAACAAAAAGAAGGACAAAAACCACATGATCATCTCCATAGATGCTGAAAAAGCATCCGACAAAACTCACATCCATTCATGATAAAAACTCTCAACAAAATGGGTATACAGGGCGAGTACCTCAACATAATAAAGGCCATAGATGACAAACCCACTGCCAATATCATACTTAACAGCATGAAGCTGAAAGTCTTTCCTTTAAGATCAGGAACAAGACAACGATGCCCACTCTCTCCACTTTTATTCAATACAGTTCTGGAGGTCTTCGCCATGGCAATCAGATGACACAAAGAAATAAAAGGCATCCAAACTGGTAAAGAAAAAGGTAAACTGTCACTATTTTCAGATGACCTGATATTAAACATAAAAATCCCTAAAGAATCCACTCCAAAACTACTAGATGTAATATTTGAATTCAGCAATGTTGTGGGTCACAAAATTAATACATAGGAATCTGTTGCATTCCTATACACTAATGATGAACTAGTGTATTCACAACTGAATCAAAAAGAATAAAATACCTAGGAATAAACCTAACCAAGGAGGTGAAACACCTATACTCTGAAAACTACAAGACACTCATGAGAAAAATTAAAGAAGATACTAATAAATGGAAACACATCCCGTACTCATGGATAGGAAGAATTAATATTGTCAAAAGGGCCATCCTGCCTAAAGCAATCTACAGATTCAATGCAATACCTATCAAAATACCAACAGCATTCTTCAACGAACTAGAGCAAATACTTCTAAAAGTCATATGGAACTACAAAAGACCCCAAATAGCCAAAGCAATCCTGAGAAGGAAGAATAAAGCTGGGGGGATTACACTCTCTGACTTCAAGCTCTACTACAAAGCCACAGTAATCAAGACAATTTGGCACTGGCACAAGAACAGGTCCATAGACCAATGGAACAGACTAGAGAGCCCAGATATAAACCCAAGCATATATGGACAATTAATACATGAAAAAGGAGCCATGGACATACAATGGGGCAATGACAGCCTCTTCAACAAATGGTGTTAGCAAAACTGGACAGCTACATGCAAGAGAATGAAACTGGATTATTGTCTATCCCCATACACAAAAGTAAACTCAAAATGGATTAAAGACCTGAATATTAGTCATGAAACCATAAAACTCTTAGAAGACAACATAGACAAAAATCTCCTGAATATAAACATGATCAACTTTTTCCTGAACTCATCTCCTCAAGCAAGGGAATCAAAAGCAAAAATGAACACATGGGACTACATCAAACTAAAAAGCTTCTGTATGGCAAAGGACACCATCAGCAGAACAAAAAGGTATTCTACATTATGGGAGAATATATTTGTAAATGACATATCCAACAAGGGGTTAACATCCAAAATATATAAAGAATTCACATGCCTCAACAACCAAAAAGCAGATAACCCAATTAAAAAATGGGCAAAGGAGCTGAACAGACAAGTCTCCAAAGAAGAAATTCAGATGGCAAACACACTCATGAAAAGATGCTCCACATCACTAATTACCAGGAAAAAGCAAATAAAAACCACAATGAGATATCACCTCACACCAGTTAGGATGGCCAGTATTGAAAAGACTAAGAACAACAAATGATGGTGAGGATCTGGAGAAAGGGAACTGTCCTACACTGCTGGTGTGAATATAAGCTAGTTCAACCACTGTGGAAAGCTATATGGGGGTTCCTCAAAAAACTAAAAATAGAAATACCATTTGACCCAGAAATTCCACTCCCAGGAATATTCCCAAAGAATATAATTTCTCGGATTCTGAAAGACATATGCACTCCTCTGTTTATTGCAGACTATTTATAATAGCCAAGATTTGGAAACAACCTAAGTGTCCATCAGTAGATAAATGGGTAAAGAAGAGGTGGTACATATACACAATGGAATACTATTCTGCCATAAGAAAGAAACAAATCCTACCATTTGCAACAACATGGATGGAGCTGAAGGAAATGCTCAGCGAAATAAGCTGATTTCCCTCATTTGTGGAGTATAACAATGAAGCAAAACTGAAGGAGCAAAATAGCAGCAGACTCACAGACTCCAAGAAAGGACTAATGGTCACCAAAGGGAGGGGTGTGGAGGGTGGGTAGAGATGGAGGGAGAGAGGATTGAGAAGTATTATGATTGACACACATGGTGTGGAGAGTATCATGGGGAAGACAGTGTAGCACAGAGAAAGCAAATAGTGACTCTGTGGCATCTTACCACACTAATGGGCAGTGACTGCAATGGGGTATGGGGAAACATGATAATATGGGCGAATGTAGTAACCACACTGTTTTTTTCATGTGAAACCTTCATAAGATTGTATACCAATAATATCTTAAAAATTAAATAAATAAATAAATAAATAAAGTTCTCCTTACAGTGTTGTGAAAGGGCACAAATGTCCACTTAATACTCAAAACAACTTTATGTGCATTAGGTATGTTTGCCCTCTTTCCTCTACACTATGTAGTCTCTGTTGAAGAGCTTGTTTTCACAAAGGAAGAAGAAGAGTATATTTAGGAACATGTTTTGACCTGATTTCTGATTCTGACTCTGCCTCTTACTAGTTATGTGATGTCTGGCAGAGTAGTTAAGTTGCTTAAGCCACAGCTTCCTCTCCTATAAAATGTGTATAATAATATCACTTTCCACAAAGGGATGTTGGATTTAACTGTGATGATGCTGCTTAAACTAAGATTAAAGTTAGTTGTTATGTGTCAGATACTGTTAAGTACTTTACACCTATTCACTCATTTAGTTTTTACCAGAATCGTATCACACCTCCTTTACAGGTGAGTAAGCTAATAGGCACTGAATAAATAGTGGCTGCGGTTACAAATACTCCAATGCTGTGACTCTCAAATATATATCTAATCAGTTACACATCTTCATTCACCTCTGCCAGGTGATTTCCATACAATAAGAATTGTATGCGTCACCTACATACAATAAGAATGTCAAATTTCAAACTCCACATTTCACTACTCACCACCCTACCCCACCTACACAGGAAGTGTGGTTCTCCTCTTGGCTTTCACTTGGTCAGCAACTACCCTGGGTTTAACTCATAGTCATCCAATGACCTTCTCTCCTGCCACTGTCTTCAGCCCACCTCCAGTCTGGATTTCTCCCTACTTGTGCTCCACTTCCTTTACCCCTGTCCTGCCAGAGGGCTGGGTTCTGGAGCCTAACAAACCACATTAAATGTATGCTTATGGTATATTCCATACTTTACATAAAGTTTGATGAAAATGGGAAACAGCAATACCTCAAAGCCCATCCATAAAGGATGTCTGAAAGGCAACAGACGAACAGGCAGAGCAAGACCACATGGCTGTGCAGGCAACCAGACAACAGACTCAGAAGCACATATAATCAGATTGTAATCTGTTCTCTGAATAACCAAGAGCATTATTCAAATAGTCTCAAAGACATCCAAAACAAAAATGTAATAAAATCTTCAAAGAGACCAACATAAGGGAAAGGTAGGATAAAGGATGTGAAGGCTGGTGAAATCTCAGTAAAACAAAGGAGTGGAAAAACAGCAAACCAAATTGAGTAAAATGGCCCATGTTAATCAGAAGCAAAAGTGTCAGTTTACATTATACGTTTCTTTCATGTCATGAAAGAGAGAGCCAACCATATCTCAAAGGTGGGGAGAAAAGAAGCTAACCACAGTAATGCCATTCTTGTATGTTTCATTTTAGCAGCCTGAAAAGCCAGCCCTATGTGCTTCCAACTGTCAATAGGGCTGACAGAACTACTTAAGCTAATTAATTAGCTAGGTCTTTAAAATGCAATGGGAACTGTACTTCAGCATTGATTATTTCAAAACTGGAAACTGCTAAATAAATACTGCAAAAGCCTTTGGTAAACAAATGGCATTGCCATTCCATAATGCATTATTATTATCAAACATTAATGAATATAGTTGAGCATGCAAAAGCAAAAAGCAAAATTTTTAAATGTATATTAAAATACAACATATGGTTCATAAATAGAGCAATCTATGGTTCACCTAATCAAATGTAAACAATTAATTCAAGTACAGGTCAAATCAATAAGCTTATACAAACAGGTGCTTAAAAAGAACGATCAATTCAACATACCAGAAGCAAACAGTAACTGGCTAAAATATCCTTGAATAACAAGATAAATGAGATACTCAAATATATTGTTTAAATATTTTTTAGTAATTTGTCAAATAGCATGCTGTATGGTATTAATAACTTCCTCTAGAAATAATAACCAGAATGTAAGTTTTTTAAAAATCAAAACCAATGCTTATAATTAAAGACTGAGGATTGTTAAGTAATAATATAAAGGAAAAGCAACATTTTAGACATGAAGTTATTTATTTGAGCCAAAAATAAGAGTGAATTATGCTGTTCTCCAGGTCATCATAGTAGACTGGCCTTTATCTGGTTCTCTGTAGGCTCTATCAGGGTTTCCCAGCACCTTTTTCATACCAATCCTGAGAGTTAATCTCCTTTCTCCAGTAACTAGTACCACACCTGACACGTGGTAGTTAATCAATAAGTAGTAAAGGATTTGTTTACAAGTTGGCCTCAGCCATTAAAGTGGGAACTTGCTTAAGGAAAGGACCCAATCCTTGTATACCCAATGCCTAGAACAGTATCTGATATATAATATGCATCCAAGAAATGTTTGCTAAATCAAAGATCTTCATTTTCAATTGTACCAGCTTGGGCTTTTATAGTATAGGTAAATAATACATTAAATGTCGCTCACATAAAGCTGGTTTCTTGAAAATAAATCTAGTTTATTAAGTGAGAGTACTGGCTGTCCAATGTCAAACAGATAAACATATTTCCGGATGTAGGCATACTGTCATTATGTTTATTTTTTCCTTCATTTGTTCTTTCATTCATATCTTGTAATCACAGATATTTAGGCAGATTGCTGAGACCAGTCAACCATAGCTTTGGTCAAAAAAAAAATACCACTTAGCAGGATGCAAAATCTGTGAAGCCTGGCACTATGCAGGCAGTACACAGAAGCTTCATTTTCAATCAGTCATTGAAAGAACAAATGTTTGGTAATGGCTATCAGCAAAGATTATGTTGCTTGAAAATTCCTGCTGTGATCTATCACATTTTTAATATGAAGTTCCAGGAATTGCAGTGAATTCTGAGTAGTCTGTAAATAACTAAGGGGGAAACCATCTTGTAAGACCCTCACCGACCCCACGAATTATTAGTGCCAACAAGTGTTTCATGCCTCTGTTCTGTGTATTTTTCTGTTTTTGTTTTTTCTACCCCTTACAGAAAAGCAGAGCAACGTGGGATGAAAGAATAATCTCTGTCCTCTTCTCTAGAATCCTTGGTCCTATTGGCAACCAATTGTCCACAAACAATCCAGTCTACAAATACAGAGGTAAAAATTAGAATAGATATTTCCTGCACTTGTTTTAGCACAAAAAGTGGACTGCTCACATGACAAACACACTATACATGCTTATTTTACAAAATGGAAAATCCCCCAGTCATCAGTTAACTTTCTAAATTCATTTTGTATGAACACCTGTAGCAATTTTTTACATATGTGCACACATATAGATCTCCTTATGTACATGTGTGTTTATATGTGGATAGTGGGCAGTTTCTCAATCATTCAGAAAGTCCAATGAATAAGAGATTAATTTTCCTTTAAATATCCCTTCTGAAACACATCTGAAAACTAGGAGGTTAGCTTATCCTTGTTAGTACCTTAGTCTGGATAGTAAAGCTAAATGCTTTCAATATGATGTTTCATTTAATCCACAAAATGATCTACAGAGTAAGAAACCAAAATTCAGGTAGATTAATGAACTGGCCCAAAGTTGATGAAAGGGAGGCAAGATTTGAACAAAGACTGACTGATTCCAGATTATCTGATTTTAACAATAATATACCAAGGCAGGGCAGTAGGGGAGGAAAAAAATATTCCAGGAAGTTTCCCTCAAACACAAGTAGTAATTCCACAGAGAGAAAGAGAAACAAATTTGCTACTTAAGTACAAATCTATGGTTATTATATTATCTAGACTATTGAAAAATCTTCCTCACATACAAAGATACAAACACAGATACATAGATATAGAGATATATAGAATTTAAGTCAACGTTCTGGTGTAATACATTCAAATTCTATGCCAAGAGAAGCTCAGTGAGATGGTAGTTGACTGAATTCATAATTCAATGCATCGGCTTTTAAATGAAGTAAAAAAAAATCACTTGGACTAGCCACTTAACTAACTTATTCCACAGTTTGTTAGAAAATTAAACAATGACAAAACTACACTAAGGGAGAAAGCTTCTGCTCAACTATGTTCCACAATCACTGAACTGTATGGCTAAATTAAGCTTTTTATAAGCATATGTGATGATGATGTCACATTTCTCTCAAAATCCTTCTCTGTCTACAGATGATCCCAGCATCGGGCAAACTCAAAAGCTTTCAAAGGCAAAAGACAAGTAAAACAGTCCAGCATGAGAATAAGGAGGAATAGATATTGTGAGGAATGGAGAGGGCATACACCTTTAAAGGTGTTTTGACATACTATCCTCAGGGTAAGCACTAAAACCAGTGGTCAGCCCAGGAGCTACTTATTTCCAATGAGTGCACTTAAGTGTAAGATCCATGCTGCTTTGTCTAGCAATAAGTCTCTGGGGTTTTTTTGGGCATGGCATGTCCAACTTTTACTCTCAATTTCTCTACCCTACTCCTCAAACTTCAAGCTCCTCTAACAGAGTATTTGTAGAGTCACCAATCTGCCACACTTACTTCTTTCAAAAAATATTCCAGGACTAAGAAAGGTTTAACAAATGAGGAAGCTAGACTAGATCAGTCTTGGCATAGATCATCTTCAAGAATGAGAAAATTGAGACTTGCCAAAGTTAAAAAGGTTACATGTTGGGTAGGTCATGGTAACAGCCCAAGCCCTCTGGCAGCTGCTTCAATTTTTAAGTCAAACGGTTTGTTCAGAAACTTTCTACATTTGGCAATTACTCTCATATAAAAGGCTCATTTGAGAGAGGATTAAAGATGGCTGCGTGAGAGATGAGACAGAGACCTCTTCCTAAAACCACATATAATACAAAAATATAATTAATACCACTAATCCTGAAAGAGCAACAGGAAAGAAGGCGGTGCCAGACTGCATACATGTGGAGAAAAAAACAGACCTCACAGAACAGGGTAACGTACCAAAGACATGAACCAGTGGGACCCAAGCCCTTCCCCAACCCCACCTCACCAGCAGGAGGAAGAGAAAGAGTGAAGGGAGGGAGTGGAGGCCTGGGACTGCTGAATACCTGGATCTGGAGATCTGCTCTGGGAACACAAACCTACATTGCATGGTCCTCTGGTGATTAGTGGGGTTGGAAAGATAAGACAGGCAGAATACCTGGAGAGACTGAGATTCCAGCTGCTGTGGAAAACAGGGATCTATATCTGGCTGCTCTGGGACAAAAGAAAGGTGGGCAGGCTGAGAGACTTCCTAACAGTGAGAAGGCTGGCACAGAGCTTACTGCTTAGAAGAAAGGACAGGTAAGACAGAATTGTCCGGGTGCACTCTGCCCAGCAGGTGGGGAACTTTCCAGATCTTCAGGTGTTCCAACTGCCTGGCTGGCTATGCTGTTCCAAGGCCTCCCACTGTGATATGCAGCCTGGTATGCCTTCCTCCAGGCCAGCTCTCACCTGGCTGACAAACAGGTGAACAGGCAAACCCTGCCCTGGCATCAGGCAGACAGAGGGAAGCCCACCTACAGCAGCTACAGATGCAAAGCATAGAGGGTTATACCTGTGTGCTTGGCCCATTGGTCCTAGCAGTGGAGACAGGGATAGCAGCTGGGAGACAGGAAACAGCTCTTTCCTCCCCGGAGGCACCAACACCACTCCCTTGTGACACCCAAGATTGCTCCAGGGACAGAGAAGCTCCAGAGAGTAGAGCTCTGGGCACTAGAGGGAACCACATACAAATATGAAACATCAAAGGAAACTGGTTCAAAGCAAAATCCTACATACACCAGAAAGAGTCAAGTGAAACTGATCTAATGAATCTTCCTGAAATAGCTTTCAAAATAAAAATCATAAACATCCTGATGGAGGTACAGAAAAATATTCAAGACCTCAGGAATGAATTCTGGTCAGACATCCAATCATTATGGAAAACAGCATCAGAAATGAAACACGCAATGGAAGGTATTAAAAGCAGATTAGATATGGTGAAGGAGATGATAAGTGAAATTGAAATTACAGAAGAGGAACACAAGCTGAGGCACAGAGTGATAAAAGAATCTATAAGCATGAAAGAATATTGAGAGAACTGTGTGAACAATCCAAACGGAACAATATTCGTATTATACAGGTACCAAAAGAAGAAGAGAGAGAAAAAGGGATAGAAACTATCATGAAGGAGGTCATTTCTGAAAACTTCCCCAATTGGGGGAAGGAGATAGTCTCTCAGGTCATGGAGGTGCACAGATCTCCCAACACAAGGGACCCAATGAAGACAACACCAAGACATATAGTCATTAAAATGGCAAAGATCAAGGATAAGGACAGACTATTAAAAGCAGTCACAGAGAGAAAAAAGATCAGATACAAAGGAAAACCCATTAGGCTATCATCAGACTTCTCAGCAGAAACCATACAGGCCAGAAGGGAGTGCCATGATGTATTTAATGCAATGAAATAGAAGGGCCTCAAAACAAGAATACTCAGTCCAGCAAGATTATAATTTAAATTTGAAGGAGGGATTAAACAATTTCCAGATAAGCAAAAGTTGAGAGAATTTACCTCCCAAAAAACATCTTTACAGTGTATCTTGGAGGGACTGCTATAGATGGAAGTGTTCCTAAGGTTTAATAGCTGTCACCAGAGGTAATAAAATCACAGTAAAGAAAGTAGAACAGTTCATTACTAAGCAAATGCAAAATTAAATCAACTACCCCCAAAGTCAATCAAGGGATAGACAAAGAGTACAGAATATGATACCTAATATATAAAGAATGGAGAAGGAAGAAAAAGGAGGAGAAAAAAAGAACCTTTAGATTGTGTTTGTAATAGCATATTAAGTGAGTTAAGTTAGACTCTAGATTGTAAGGAGGTTAACCTTGAACCTTTCATAAGCACGAATCGAAAGCCTGCAATGGCAATAAGTACATACCTATCAATAATCACCCTAAATGTAAATGGACTGAATGTACCAATCAAAAGACACAGAGTCACTGAATGGATAAAAAAAAACAAGACCCATCTATATACTGCCTATAAGAGACTCACTTTAAACCCAAAGATATACACACACTAAAAATGAAGGGATGGAAAAATATATTTCATGAAACTAATAGGGAGAAAAAAGCAGGAGTTACAGTACATGTATCAGACAAAATAGCCTTCAAAACAAAGAAACTCACAAGAGACAAAGAAAGACATTACATAATGATAGAGGGGTCAGTTCAACAAGAAGATATAACCATTACAAATATCTATGCTCTGAACACAGGAGCACTTACATATGTGACACAAATACTAACAGAATTAAAAGGGGAAATAGAATGCAATGCATTCATTGTAGGAGACTTGAACACTCCACTCACTCCAAAGGACAGATTGACCAGACAGAAAATAAGTAAGGAGACAGAGGCATTGAACAACACATTAGAACAGATGGACCTAACAGACATCTACAGAACTCTACACTGAAAAGCAGCAGAACACACATTCTTCTCAAGTGCACATAGAACATTTTTTTAAATACATCATATACTAAGCCACCAGTGAGTTAAAAAAGATTGAAATTGTGCCAACCAGTTTCTCAGACCACAAAGGTATGAAACAAGAAATAAATTATGTAAAGAAAATGAAAAATCCCACAAACACATGGAGGCTTCACAACATGCTCCTAAATAACCAATGTATCAATGACCAAATAAAAACAGAGACCAAGCAATATATGTAGACAAAAGACAATAATAATTCAACACCGCAAAACCTGTGGGACACAGTGAAGGCCATGCTAAGAGGAAAGTATATTGCAATACAGGCGTACCTCAGGAAAGAACAATGCCATATGAACAGTCTAAACACACAAGCAACAAAAATAGAAAAAGAAAGCATGAGTCCCTAAGTCAATAGAAGGAGGGACATAATAGATTAGAGCAGAAATAAATAAAATCAACAAGAATAAAACAATAGACAGAATCAATGAAAGGAAGAGCTGGTTCTTTGAGAAAATAAACAAAACAGATAAACTCCTAGCCAGACTTATCAAGAAAAAAGAGAGTCTACTCACATAAACAGAGTCAGAAATGAGAAAGGAAAAATCACGATGGACATGACAGAAATACAAAGAATTATTAGAGAATACTATGAAAAGTTATATGCTACCAAACAGGATAACCTAGAAGAAATGGACAACTTTCTAGAAAATTACAACCTTCAAAGGCTGACCCAAAAAGAAACAGAAAATCTGAATAGACCAATGACCAGCAAAGAAATTGAACTGATAATAAAAAAAACTACCTAAGAACAAAACCCCTGAACCAGATGGCATCACCACTGAATTTTATCAAACATTTAGTGAAGACCTAATATCCACCCTCAAAGTTTTCCAAAAAGTAGAAGAAAAGGCAATAGTCCCAAACTCATTCTTCGAGGCCAGCATCACTCTAATACAAAAACCAGGCAAAGACACCACAAAAAAAGAAAATTACAGACCAATATTCCTGATGAACATACATGCAAAAATACTCAACAAAATATTAGCAAACCCAATTTAAAAATTCAACAAGAAGATTATACACCATGATCAAGTGGGACTCACCTCAGGGATGCAAGGATGGTACATTTAGAAATCCTTCAACATCATCCATCACATCAACAAAAAGAATGACAAAAAACACAAGAAAAAAAACTGCATAGATGCTGAAAAAGCATTTGACAATATTCAACATCCATTCATGATAAAAACTCTCAACAAAATGGGTATAGAGGGCAAGTACCTCAAGATAATAAAGGCCATATATGACAAACCCACAGCCAACATCATACTTTAGAGCGAGAAGCTGAAAGCCTTTCCTTTAAGAATGGGAACAAGACAGGGATGCCCACTCTCTTCACTTTTATTCAACATAGTTCTGGAGGTCCTTGCCACAGCAATTAGACAACACCAAGAAATAAAAGGGCATCCAGATTGGTAAGGAAGGAGTGAAACTGTCACTGTTTGTAGATGACTGACATGATATTGTACATAAAACCCTAAAGAATCCATGCCAAAACTACTAGATCTAATACCTGAATTCAGCAAAGTTGCAGGATACAAAATTAATACATAGAAATCTGTTGCATTCCTATACACTAACGATGAATTAGCAGAAAGAGAAATCAGGAAAACAATTCCATTCACAACTGCATCAAAAAGAATAAAATACCTAGGATTAAACCTAACCAAAGAAGTGAAAGACAGACCTATACTCTGAAAGCTACAAGACACTCATGAGAGAAATTAAAGAGGATGCCAATAAATGGAAACACATCCTGTGCTCATAGATAGGAATAATTAATAGTGTTAAAATGGCCATCCTGTCTAAAGCAATCTATGATTCACTGCAATCCCTATCAAAATACTAACAGCATTCTTCAATGAACTTGAGCAAATCATTCTAAAATTCATATGAAACCATACAAGACCCCAAATAGCCAAAGCAATCATGACAAGGAGAATAAAGCAGGGGGGATTATGCTTCCCAACTTCAAGCTCTACTACAAAGTCACAGTTATCAAGATAATTTGGTACTGGCAAAAGAACAGATCCACAGACCAATGACTAGAGAGCCTGGATATAAACCCAAGCATATGTGGTCAATTAATAGATGATAAAGGAGCTATGGACATTCAATGGGGAAACAGCAGCCTCTTCAACAACTGGTTTTGACAAAACTGGACAGCTACATGCAAGAGAATGAAACTTGATTATTGTTTAACCCATACACAAAAGTGAACTTGAAATGGATCAAAGACCTGAATATAAATCATGAAACCATAAAACTCTTAGAAGACAACATAGGCAAAAATATCCTGAATATACACACGAGCAACTTCTTCCTGAATCCATCTCCTCAAGCAAGGGAAACAAAGCAAAAATGAACACATGGGACTACATTAAACTAAAACGCTTCTGTACGGCAAAGGATACCATCAACAGAACAAAACCCATCCTACAATATGGGAGAATATATTTGTGAACAACATATCTGACAAGGGGTTAACATCCAAAATATATAAATAACTCACATGCCTCAACAACCAAAAAGCAAATAACCCAATTAAAAGATGGGCAGAGGATATTAACAATTCTCTAAAGAAGAAATTCAGATGGCCGACACATGAAAAGATGCTCCACATCACTAATCATCAGGGAAATGCAAATTAAAACCACAATGAGATATCACCTCACACCAGTTAGGATGGCCAGTATTGAAAAGTCTAAGAACAACAAATGCTGGTGTGTATGTGGATAAAAGGGAAGCCTCCTACACTGCTGGTGGGAATGTAAACTAGGTTCAACCATTGTGGAAAGCAACATGGAGGTTCCTTAAAAAACTAAAAATGGAAATACCATTTGACCCAGGAATCCCACTCCTTGGAATTTACCCAAAGAGCACAACTTCTCAGATTCAAAGACATATGCACCCCTATGTTTATTGGAACACTTTTTACAATAGCCAAGATATGGAAGCAACCTAAGTGTCCATCAGTAAATGAATGGATAAAGAAGATGTGGTACATATATACAACGGAATACTATTCGGCCATAAGAAAGAAACAAATCCTACCATTTGCAACAACATGGATGGAGCTGGAGGGTATTAATGCTCAGTGAAATAAGCCAGACAGAGAAAGACAAGTGCCAAATAATTTCCCTAATTTGTGGATCATAACCACAAAGCAAAAGTGAAGGAATAAACAGCAGCAGACTCACAGACTCCAAGAAGGGACTAGAGCTTACCAAAGGGGAGGGGTGTAGGAGGTCTGGTGGGGAAAGAGGGAGGGAGAAGGGGATTGGGGGTATTATGTTTAGTACACATGGTGGGGGGTGGTCACGGGGAAGAGAGTGTAGCAGAGAAGACAAATAGTGAATCTGTGTCATCTTACTACACTGCTGGACAGTGACTGCAATGGGGTATGGGTGGGGACTTGATAATATGGGTGAATTTAGTAACCACATTGTTTTTCATGTAAAACATTCATAAGGGGCCATCAGGTGAGAAATTGGGGATCAACAGAGATGAGGCTTAGAACCTCACCCCCCCGTTCTGAGAGAAATCTTCTGCATACGTGGATGTTTTATTGCCCTGGTCTAGCTTGGATTAACACATAGTCTACAGGCACACACCTGATCATCTACATGTGCTCTCTTACAACACTAAACTATGTTTTCTACCTTTATCTTGTATCTACCTACCACTTCAGCATTTTATTAAAAATAATAATAATAAAGAGAGAAATGTGGTATCCACATATAAATCAAGTATAAAAACCAAATCAGTATTCATATTTGAACTGACTGTTTATAGTTCATAATGTATGAGCAAAACCGAAAGTTTCTGTGATGACTGCCCTTGTACTGTTCACTATGTAACTTATTCATTATGTAAGAATTTGTTCTACATGTAAAAACTTGTTTGTTATGCCTCAGAAGATTGGAGACTGACAAAAATTAGGCTTGGGGTGGAATAATGATTGTGCATTGAGCATTGACTCCCCTATACAGAATTTTATTGTCGTTAACAACCATCTGATCAATAAATAAGAGAGATGCCCTCACAAAAAAAAAAAAAAAAAAAAAAAAAAAAGGACAGACTTCCAATGGTAAAATAAATTAGTAACCGGGATGTAATGTATAGCATAAGGAATATAGTCAAGATATTGTAACAGCCTGGTAGGGTGATAGCTGGAACCTAGAATTATGTATATAAATGTTCTACCACTGTGTTGTACACTTGAAACTCATGTAATGTAATACTGTGTGTCAACTACCCTTCAATAAAAAATAATAATTAAAAAAAAAAAAAAAAAAAAACATTCATAAGAGTGTATATCAAAATAACCCTAATTGAAAAAAGGCTCATTTGAATATTTTATTTACTTAATACATTGAAACCTCAATCTTATTATAAACATTACAGAACAAACAAGTTACATCATTTTAAACTTTGTGCCTTTGAAAATACACCAATAGCCTGTACATTCTTGTCCAATCAATACACATTTATCAAAATATCAACTAAAACAGCATTTAAATGGATCCTATATTGTACCACTGGACACAATTGAACCATTTACCAAGGCTACAGTTGTTCGAGCTCTGAAGTAACTGACCTCAGTCACATAAAAACACAACAATCAACTGGCTTTTAGCCCAGAGAAGCTTCTAAATTCAGTTCAGAAGTACTTAATAATTTTAAACATTTCACACTATTTTTCCACTGAGTATTCTTGCACCTCTAAAATAATGTTAAGCTAAAGGCAGACTAATCAATGTTTAGATAAAGAGAAGTCTATAGACTCTATTAATAATAATGAAATCAATTTCCTATTTCCTGAGATAGGTAGATGCAGGTGTATATATACATACATATGCCACATTGCACCAATACAACATGGACATACTACTCCAGTACCCAGACAGACATGTAGTGTTCCTACCCTCTCAGAGCTCACAAGCAAGCAGTCATTATGAAAACAGACAGCTATTTTAATAGACAGTAACCATTGGGACATTTTACATTAAAAAAAAGCTATGATGTTGAGTGTCCCTTTCTTGTTATACCTGTGTTCTTTTTACTCTTCACTCAGATAGCTAGGCATCATCTGTTATTTTCCTCATAGGTGCAAAGAAATGCTTGTTTACCTAAGTCATTATGTTGCTACCGGAACAATTGCTCCTTAAATTAGAACCAAAATATGTTTTTCAGTGGCATTTATGAGTCAACACCACAAATCAAACAGAAAACACTGTCAAATATTCAGTCACAATATTAAAATTACCTGAAATGGGCAATAATCTAAAAATTTTCCAGTGTTAACTTCCAAATATTTGAAAGAATAATTTGTTACTTTTATGGGGAAAAAAGTAAAATAAAATAAAATCACAAAATATTAGGCTAAAGGAATCTTAGAGATCTAATAAGTAAGCTGATGACAAAGAGTTACAGAAATGTTGGTTTACATAATTACAATAAACCAAGGTTCACATAATTAAATCTCCAACAGTAAGAAGCTGTCACATTTATGTAAGAGCAAAATCAATGTAATAAGTTTCCACATAGTTATAACAGATCTGCTGTTGAGTTTAGAATAAAGTTCATATTAACTAATGGACTCAATGTGGAAACTTAGACACACTGGTTTCTATTTTTAAGTTACACAAATAGTGAAGGGAAAATTGCAGTCAAGAAGAAAAACAAAATTGTGATTTATTTAAGCACCTCAAAATGTCATCATAAAATGGCCCATATGAAAGATAAAAGATCCGCCTCAGATTATTTGCCTTTCACAATGCATATTCTTATTTCACTTGGAAAATTTAATTGTGTTTTATGTATGACCTTTAAAGCATCATTGTCACAGCTTGATGATAACATCCAAATAATTTCAATAAAACATCTACCACAGATGGGAAGTAATAAAATCATAATAGAAATTCTCAAACTTTATAATAGTATCTAGGAGAAACTTCTTTTCTAAAACTTAGCCTTTGCCTCTTCAGAAATGAATAGTGTGTTCCAAGTTAATTTCTTTGGAAGACACAATAAAAACTATTGAAGTACCTTCCCCATTACTCTCTGAATAGACAAACTTCACCAGCCTTTATGTCTGATCATTCAATGTTTCAGTCCTCATTAAAGCCCTAAGACTCTCAATCAGAACTTACACATATCCCCTGCATATCCTACTGAGTACAATACACTAAGCCACATGGAGCTTTCCCTTCTTTAAGGTGTTTTTGCATTTATTTTCTGCAAACTTTTTTTTTGTAAATGACACCACTTTGTCACTTATGATCCACATAAAAGCAATACCTTGCATGCCAGATTGAATTCCATGAGTTTTCTGCTTATTTGTATTTTCCACAACAGGTAGCACAAGGCACATATGTAGCAGGTGTTCACACCTCCTAATTGACAAAAGCAGTGAAGATAGCCACACAAATATATAAGAGCATGAATATAAACTAGCAAATGCTATGCACTGACCTTCATATCTAGTTAAATAGCAATAAAATGGAATAACTATGCATTTGTGCAGATGCTGTTTCTTTCACTTTGGCCAATATTCAAATGTTATTTATTCTAAGTACTTAAGAAAATAAGGGGTCATTTTTTTTTTTACAAACCTTACTACTCTAAGATTAGTAGATACAAAATCATTACAAGTAGGCAGTACTGTTCCTTTAGTTCAGAAAGGTAAGGTAAGGCTCAGAGAATGTAGCATAACTGCCCAAAGCTTAAGTGAGAAATAAATCCAGAAATCAAACTCGAGTCTTCACAACCACTGAACTGTGGTTGCTCAGGTGACTGTGGCTATGAGTGGCCTTGCTAATTTCCCCCAATAAACCATAAAATTACCAATTGCTATGGATTTTATACATGAAAAGATTTGGGAGTACTTTTTGACTCTACCAATACTGCCTCCCAAAAAGTTTTTCAATAATAGATTATCTAGTGGTGGCACTCTGATTCTCAAGGCTCTATGTTGACTCTTCTGTTAAAATACAGTCATTCTTCAAGACAGGAAAACTGTAATTGTCTAAATTTCCATTTTCTTAGTTACTTTTCCATTCTGATCCTGCCCCCAAGATATTATAAACTCATCTTGATTGCAGTTTTGGGTGTTCCCCCAAAATCTGCACATGATTATTTCAACAAATTTCTTGGACACTTGTGCAAGTGACAATTATGTTTCAAGCATGGATTTTAATAAGGGTAGCATTATCTGTGTATTTATTGGGATCTTGCTGACAGTTCCTGTATATTTACTAAATGCTTCAGAGCTTATTTTGGATCTGAGGGAAGTAAGAATGCAGATGGAGGCAGGGGCAATCTTAGCTGACTACTCGTATTAAAGTGGTACTAGTGGCCATCACTTCTTTCATCGTCTCTGCCTCGCCCTGATAATTAGGCCAGGTGAGACAGCATGTGGGGCTGTGTAGAGATATGCTCCCTAAACAATTCCTCTAGCCATAAAAGCAGCTTTGAAAGCTGAGATCGAAGTTCCTTTATAAAACTCCACTGTATGACAGATTCCCAACTTCACATTAATGTGAAAGCAACCACAATCATAAAATGTCTTTTGCTTCTGTATAAATTTTTAGTAATGCAATTAAAAACCCATGAACCCACTACTCCAGAATAAAACTGGTTGTTAATTACAAAATACATTTTCTATGTGCTATCCTCCCAGCCTTAAGTCTGCCACCACCTGAGATGAGCACTGTCTGGAATCCTATACTTTTCTTTTATAGTTTCATGTTCATGTATTTTTGTGTAATGCAAATGTTATATATTTTTATGTATTTATACATGTATATTTATGTTCTTTCAGTTGTTTCTAAGTTTATAAAATGGGTAAACATTGTATACAATCTTCAGGGACCTATTGTTTTCACTTGTTATTAAAATTCATCCATGGGGGGAATAGAACTTCTGGAAGAATGGAGTGAGGACCTATGTGAATACTCTTATCCATAAATACAACGTGAAAATGACCCAATTTGGGAAATCATCTTTATCAAAATTTTGGAAATTAACCAAAGGCTTACAATAATCTACGGAGCATTATCCTAGAAAAACTGCTGAACCTTGGTTAGAACAGCTGGGTTTATAACATCTTAATGTGGTCTACTCTAGCAGTTTCTCCTAAGTTTTGTGGTATCCTTAAAAACCAGCAATTCAAAACCAGCAACCTTCCAACCACAGTAACTGTAAAAACCTACAGCCCTGTAACAGCCAAGTTTGGACTTCTTTAAAAAACACTATCTCCAGAGCACTGTCACTGTCTGACCTATTTTAGCTCCTGTAAAAGCCCCATTCATAAAGCATTATCATTAATTTATATAACTCAGAACTCACTAAGCAGAAAAGCCCTATCCCCCAGGGTGTCTGTCAAAAACAATTAGCTGCAATTGATTTACACTGCATTACTAAGTCTGCCATACCAGTTGAGCAAACACAATGAAAAATTCTAAAGGAAAATCTGTGGAATGAAAAGTCCATAGAAGGTTCTGAACAGATCAAAGGAATTCCTGGAGACTTAGATTTCTGCACACATGTGTAGCATATGTGCACACCCAGAAAAAAGCTGAGAAGGCCCCACTCTCTTGCTTCTAGATGGTTTTTCAGTCTTACACAGACTTCACTTACAGAAAGTGAAGGCAAACTCATAAAGCACCTGAGTGTTGAAAGTGTGCCCCAACATGCACATAGAGACACTCACAAAAGGGCAGGAGGCTTGATAATAAAAGGAATTTAAGGAAATCTTTGTCCACTTGTTACATAACCTCTAATCAAACCAAGCAGAAACATTAGTGGCCACATACAATGAAGAAAACAGACTTCAGAGAATTAAAAGTCATTACACAAACAAACAGCAGCTATACAACAAGATGATATCCTGGGGAGAGGGGGAATTACAAGTTCCAAAGTTCACATACTAAATCACGTAAAGTTTCTAGTTTTGAATAAAAAATTATAAGACATGCAGAGAAGCAAGTATGCCCCATACACAGGAAAAAACTGTCCCAGAAGAAGCCCAGACTCTGGACTTACTAGACAAATACTTTAAATACTCTCATAAATATGTTCAAAGAACCAATGGAAGCATTTCTACAGAATTAAAGGAAAGGATGAGAACAGTGCCTCACAAAATAATGAATTTCATCAAAAATATGGGTATTATAAAAAGGAACTTAAAAAATAAGAAACTTTATAACATTATAAAAATAGGAACCCTGGAGTTAAAAGGTACAATAACTGAAAGGAAATATTTGTTATAGGGTCCCAAGAGCAGTTCTGAACTAGCAGAACAAAGAACAAAATTGAAGATACCTGAGATTATCCAGTTTGAGGAACAGAAGGAAGAGTGAAAAAAATGAATAAAAACCTCTGATCCTCTGGGATATTACCAAGTGTACAAAGATCCACATAGCAGGAATCCCAGAAAAAGACAAAAGAAAAATCAGCAGAGAAAATATTTGAAGAAATAATGGGCCTGCAGGTTTCCACCCCAACATATAACTTGGAAGTCATCACTTAAATTCTTACAGCAAGAATGATAAAAAATTGAAAATAAACAAATCTTCTTAGATATATCAAAGAACTAAGGTCACTGGGTAAACTAAGGAGTTAATAAAGTTACCTGACTCCTGATAAATTAAAAGGAGTATGAGGAAATACTATGACTGACTTTATACCAACAAATTCAAAAATTGAGACAAAATGGACAAACTCATAGAAATCACAAATACCAAAACTGACTCAAGAAGAAACAGAAAAATCTATACAGATCTATAACAAGCACAAATATTGAATGAGCTATTAAAAATATTCCTACAAAGAAATCCCAGTTCCAAATGGCTCCACTGGTGAATTTTATCAAATATTAAAGAAGAAATAATACTAATACTTCACAATCCTTAGAAAGTAAGAGAGTATGGAACATTTCCCACATTATTCTATGAGGCCAGTATCACCCTGACACCCAGGCCAGACAAACCATCACAAGAAAGGAAAATTACAAACCAATATCCCCTACAAATACAGATGCAAAAATGCTCAACAAAATATTAGCAAACCAAATTCAACAATGTAATAAAAATAATTATGAACCATAATCAAATAGGAAATATCTCAGGAATGCAAGGTTGGTTTAGCAGCTGAACACCAATTAATGCAATACACTTTATTGATAAAGGGCAAAAACCAAATGAACATTTCAGTAGGTACAGAAAAAGCATTTGACAAAACCCAATATCCCTTCAAGATAAAAAATCTTGATTAATTTGGAGAAGGTAATCTCTTCAACCTGATAAAAACATCTGCAAAAAACCTATAGCAAATATCATACCTAGTGATGACTTCTTTTCCCCTAAGATAAGGAACAAGGCAAGGATATCCTCTTTCACCTCTTCTTTTCAACAAAGTACTGGAAGTACCTACCCATCAAGAAAAATAAATAAAAGGCATCCAATCTGTAAAGGAAGTAGTAAAACTGTATTTGTAGATTCATGATCATTTATATAGAAAATCCTGAGGAATCCACAAAAAAAAACCATTATAACAAGTAAACAAGTACATCAACAGTGCAGAAAATATCAATATATAAAAATTAACTGTATGTCTTATCTGAGCAATAAATAATCTAAACATGAATTAAGAGCTTAATTCCAGTCACAATAGTATTGAAAAGAATAAAGCACTTAGGAACAAATTTAATGTGAGAAGTGTAAGACTTGTACTCTGAAAATTAAATAACTTTTTTAAGGAATTAAAAATAATATTTTAAAAATGGGGCACATTCAACGTTCATGGATTGGCCTAAAAGATTCAATATTGGTAAGAATGCAACTCTCCCCAAATTGATCTATATATTCAAAGAAATCCCTATCAAAATTCCAATAGGCTTTTTCACAAAAATTGATAAACAGATCCTAAAATTTATATGAAAATGCAAAACATTTAGAATATCCAAAACAATTTTGAAAAAGAACAAATTTGAAGGACATTCCTGTTTCAAATTCAAAACTAACTATAAAGCTATAGGGATCAGGATATTATGATACTGGCATAAAAGATAGACACTAATCAATGGAACAGAACTGAAACTCCAAAAGTGAGTCCTTATAGTCCACTGATTTTTAACAAATATGGTAAGGCAATTCACTGGGGAATATATACTCTCTTCAACAAATGAAACTGGGACAACTGAATATTCACATGCAAAAAGATGATTTAGACTTTCTCTACATACCACACAGAAAAATTAACTCAAAATGGAACACAGACTTCAATAGTCTTCTAAAGCATCTAGAAAAACATGAGAAAAATCTTCAAAACTTGATTTAAGCAAATATTTCTTAGATACACCAAAAATATGGTTCATAAAAAAAACTAATAAACTCATAAACAATGTTTAAATTTCCATTTCAAAGACACCATTAAGCCAATGAAAAAACAAGCAACAGACTGGAAGACAATGTTTGCAAAGTACACAGTGCATAAACAACTCGTAAGCAGTATTTATGGACAACTCTTTTGACTCAATAAGAAAAATGACCAAAAGATGGACAAAAGATATGAACAGACATATCACCAAGTATGACATATGAATAGCTAATAAGTGCATAAAAAGATACCCAACATCATTAGTGAGAGTAAAATGCAATTAAAATGAGACAGAACTTCATACTCATTAAAATGACTGTAATAAATAAGGGAGACAATAAACATTGGTAAGGATGAGGAAAAATGGAACCCTCATACACTGCTGGTGGAAATGTAAAATGTGTAGCCACTTTGGAATACAATTTGTCAATTCTCAAAAATTCAGAACTATCCCAGCAATTCCACTCCTAGAGAAAGAAAAAATATCCATACAAACACTTGCACACAAGTGTTCAAAACAGCATTATTCATAATAACTCAAAACTAGAAACAACCTAAATATGTATCAGTTGGTGAATGGAAAGACAAAATGTGACTTATCCATACAATGGACTCATCAGCAATAAAAAGGAAATGACTACTGACACATGATACACATCATATATGAACCTGAGAAACATTATTCAAGATGAAATAAATTAGACACAAGAGACCATATATTGTATGATTCCATTTATATAAAATGTCAAATTTATGGATGGAAAGTAAATTAGTGGTAGCTGAAGATGGTGGGGGTGGGAACAGGCATTAACTATAAATGGTCAGGAAGGATTTTATTGAAGGAGAAGGGTGTGGATGGCATTGTTCTAAAGCAGATTTATGATGATGGTTGGACCATTCAATGAAGTAACTAAAAATCACTCACTGTAAATTTGAAATGGGTAAATTTTATTGTATGAAAGAATATACTTCAATAAAGTTTTTTGGAAAAAATGTTAAAATTATCCATATTATTGCATGTTGCATGATTGCTATACAGTATTCAACTATATGAATTTACAAAGTTTATTCATCTACTTTCTTTCAATGGGTATTTGGGTTCCTTCCCAGATTTTTGCCATTGTAAACAGTGCTGCTATGATCACATACATGCACCTGACACACATGACAAGAGTTTCCCTTAAACACACAATTAGTATTAGAAGGGCCAAATTGGAAAGTATATGGATTGGTCCATTTTATGATATCAAACTGTTTTCCAAACTAACACAATAATTTTTACTTCTACCAGCAATGTGTCAAATATTTGTGGATCCACATCTTCTCTGTCCAACGCTTGGTTTGAGACATAAACAATGATGTTAGATACAAACCTAGATCACCCGTTTTAACCCTATATAGTATCCTGTTGTATAAATAGCTCACAGTTTATCTACTCTTTTTTGATGAATTTCATTGTTTACCCATTTTTCACTCTCAAAACTGTTCTACAATTAGCATTTCTGTATAAACTGCTAATGAATTGAATGCAACAGCTTCTCTAGGGCAGACACCTGCCACAGTAATATATCAAAGTTCTTGTTGGCCCACATCTTCTATACCAACATCTGGGCTTGACAGACATCTCATTTTGGCTATCTGATGGATGAAATTGCTTATCAACCTTTACAAGTAACACTGAACTTATTTATGTATGTGTTGGGCACTTGCATTTCTTATGTAAATAGCCTAGTCATATCCTTTGCCTATTTTGATTCTCAATCATTTGTCTTTTTCTTACAAATTTATGAGTGTTCCATAATCCATGTTAAATACAGATCAGTTACATTTGTTGCAAGTCTACAATGTGATATACTTTAAAAATATGTAATTATGTCATATACAAGGGTTTTAGTATATACAAATTTACCTATCTTTTCCTTTATGAGTTGGGCTTATTTGAGAAACTTTCTCTACCCTGTCAAAAAAGATTCTTTTGTAGTTCTAGAAATATTAGAAGTTTGCTTTTCATATTGAGGTCTTTACTTGTGATATTTATTTTTGACACTGCTGTAAGATAGAGGTTTTATCACTTTTCCTATCAATGGCCAAGTACCTTGCCATCATTTACTAAATGGTTCACTCTTTCTCCCACTTAATTGTGATGTCATCTCTGTCACACATCCAGTTCCCAAACTTATGTGGATATTTTTCTGGTTCTCCATCCTGTTCCATCGATCTATTTTCTATACCTATAGCAAAAACATGCTTTCAAATAATAAAACTTCTAACAAGTGTTGATAACTAGTAAGGTACATCACTCTTCTTTTTCTGTGTTGCCTTGGCTATTTGTCGCTGTTTACTATGTGAATTTTGGGAAGAGTTTGTCAAATCGTGTAAAGACCTGAATTAGTACTCTACAGTTAGTAAAGGAATAAAGATGACCTCTATAAACTACTACAGAGAAATCTCCACATTGTTCACAGTTTGTTTCATTTACTAAGTGAAAATGCAAAAAGAAGTACAGTGTTTATAGCAGGTGTCTTTGGTGGGATAAAGGAGGAGAGGATGAGAAACTAAAATTAACACGAACAGGAAGGGGATATGGATTGATCTCTGAATATATCTTGTTTCACAATGTTGACACTGGAACCATGTAATTACATTACATAATTTTAAATAAATAAAAACAAAGAAAATACAATCCTAGACATAGAAAATGAACTGCCTACCAAGTTAGTGGAATAACCACCCAGAGAAAAGTACTTCAAGTTACTTTAATTTACAGAATCTTGACGACACATCTCTCCAGAGGGTTATAGCTTGTGGGGAAAGAGGGTGGAGAACTGCAAAAAAGAAAACATTACATGGCATTCTATCATCTTTTTTAAATAGAAACATTGGTATTGTTATTTTTAAACTATTATATCATAAGATAAATCAAATGAGTAGTATCATAAGCCAGACTTTCAAGGCTAGGACATAAGATTTGTAGCTTATTCCTGGGCTATTGGAACATTCTTTCCAAAAATTATGAGCTACCATGGAAAAAGTCCAACTACCCTGGGCCCACCGTGCCCGAGGGGACATATACAGGCTCTCTGACCAACAGTCCCAAATGAGCCCAGCCTTTTAACTATCTCTTCCAAAGTGTCAGACTTGAGTGACGCCATCCTGGCTTCTTCAGACCAGTCTATCCACCAACTAAACACTTTCTTCCACACAGAATTGCCAGTCAAGCCCCACAAAACACCTATCAAATCATGGTGTATAATATAAATTTGTTATTTTAATGCCCCTCGAGTTGTGGGATAATTCGTTATGCAGCAGAAGATAACCAAGGAGGCATCAACTCATTACTCTGAAGATTATTAAAGGAAAAAAAATCAAGCATTTATCCTTCCCTTCTAGTATAAACTATTTCAGGGTAACTACATAGCTGATGAGGGATAAGTTCTATCAAGAATTCTAATGAATAAAAGCAAAAGGAATGGTATAACTAGAATATATTGTTTTTCAACCCCTGAGGAAACCATTGTTCTAGGCAATAATCATCAGAGGACACAAAAACCTCAGGTGGAAAGTTTATGAGCGAGTGATCAGACTCATAGCACCAGAACGAAAAACACACAGGTACACACACTCTCTCTCAACAAATCAACTGCATGAAATAAAAAGAGGGGAGACCATTACATAATGAAGAGGCTTATGGGACGTAACTAAAAAATGTAAGGACCTCGTTTACAACCTGATTCAAAAAACCAACTATAAAAAGCCATCTTTACAGACAACCTGAGAAATCTGAATATGGATGGAAAACATTTAGATTTTAAGGAATTTCTATTCATTTCTTTAAATAACAGAATGGTAATTATATTTTTTTAAATTTTATTTTGGTATCATTAATCTACAATTACATGAAGGACATTATGTTTACTAGACTCCCCCCTTCACCAAGTCCCCCCCCCACATACCCCATCACAGTCACTGTCCATCAACATAGTAAGATGCTGTAAAATCACTACTTGTCTTCTCTGTGTTGCACAGCCCTCCCTGTGCCCCACAGACACACTATATATGCTAATCGTAATGCCCCCTTTCTTTTTTTCCCGCCCTTATCCCTCCCTTCTCACCCGTCCTCTCCAGTCCCTTTCCCTTTGGTAACTATTAGTCCCAGAATGGTAATTATATTTTTAAAAATTAAGTATTTATCAATTAGGGATACAAGCTAAAGTAATTACAGGTAAAGTGGTATGATGATCCCTGTTCCTGCTTTAAAATTCTCTAGGAAAATAAACCACCACACTCACTCCACCTAAAATCTCTGGAACTATAACAGGATTACTAAAATGGTGATAACTGACAAAGCTGGATGGTGGGGACATGGAACTCATTATACAGTTTACTTTTGTGAAGTTTGAAACTGTTTGTAGTGAAAATGTTTTTAAGTGTCCAGTTATTGATTGGAACTGAATTTATGGATTAATGTGGAAAGGATGCAACTGTCATCTTTATAATATTGATACGTCCCATTGTGAATTGGTACATCAGTGCATTTGTCTCCTTTTATGTCTCTGTAAAGGCTTTGCATGTTTATTTTTTTAATTTAATCTTAGGTAGTATATATATTTTGCTACCATGATTATATGATAAATAGCTTTTAAAAATATTTCTACTTGTAATAGAATACATATATCTACTTTTAAATAGTTTTTAAAATACATTTTGGGTACAATTATTTCTCTGTGGGAAGAAATATTTTATTCTACAATAGAAAAACTAAAAGGAAAAAAATCACTTCTAAAGTGTTTTAAATCATTTTAAAATAAAATTTCCAGGGACGACTCTATACCCCAAAATGAGACATCCTTTTACTTTTAGCATTGCTACAAGCAATTGCATACATTCAAAATGCATTTATAAGTTTCGTACAAAGAAACAAAGGTCATGTGGAGTAAAAAAACAAATTGCAGAAGACACGGTACCACTTTATGCAACCTTCCTTCTAGTTCTTTGTTGTTAATTCTAATTCTGATATTAAGTTTGATTCTGTGTTCAAGATCTTTTTATTCCATTCTAAATCTCATCTGGTGAAAAAAAAATTACTGAAGGAGCTATGATAGCTAATATAAACTTCCAGAATTCCCAATTTAGAAACAGCCATAGTAGACATTGGCTCTGTGGAAAAGTGACATTTTATTGCGTTTTTAAAAATTAATTTGCTAGAGTCCATTATCTAGTTTTATCTTGTTAGAAGATCTAGTTGTTTCCTAGGGCTGCCATAACAAAATGCCACAAAATGGATGACTCAAAACAACAGAAATTAATTCTCACAGTTCTGTAGACCAGAAATCCAAAATCAAGATGTCAGCAGAGTTGGCTCCTTCTTGGGGTCTCAGAAGGAGAATCTGTTCTGTGTCTCTCTCCTAGCTTCTGGTGGTTGTCAACAATCTCTGGTGTTCAATCTCTGCTTCTGTCTTCAGCTGGTTATTCTCAAGTGTCACTTGTGTCCAAATGCCCCTCATCATATAAGAACAACAGTCATTGATTACAGTCATGTAATACTGTATCGTCTCATCTCAACTTGATTACATCTGCAAGGTTGTATTTGCATATAGATTACATCTATAAGGTCACATTCACAGGTTCCAGGTGAAATGAATTTGGGGAAAACTATTCCACTCAGTAAGGAGAGATGCCAATAAAGGTTTCTAAGATAATATGAGAATCCATGATTCTTATATACTGGCTTACTCTTAATTAGTTCATTGTCAGTGGTAAACATTGAGGGCTGATTAGCAAATTCAAACTCTCATACATATGATATATATTTGACACTCTAAATAAACAAACATGGTTTTCTTTCAAAGTGAGGCCTATGCAGCAGGCTGCCAGGAAAGGCACACTGAGACTCCAAGGCATGCATGGAAGCTGCACCCCACAGGTAGAATTTCTACTCACATTTTACCATCAGCAGCAAGAAGAAACCAAACCAAACCAAACCCCACCTTCAACACTTTGCTTGGAAATGTGCTCAGCCTGATACTCAAGTTCATCCCTTACACATTCTGCTTTCCATAAAACAGCAGGACATAATTCAGCTAAGCTTTCTGCCAATATAACAAGAATCTGCTTCCCCCAGTTTCCAATAGCAAACTCCTGATTTCCTTCTGAACCCTCCACAGGAGAGCCTTTAACATCCATATTTCAAGCAACAGTCTTGTTCAAGGCAACCTAAGTTTTTTCCAATCACATACCTCAAAATTAAATCCTCTACCCAGTGACATTTTCAAAGCCTTATCTACATTTTTAGGTATTTGTTATTGCACCATCCCACTTACAGGTACTAAAATCTGTATTCGTTTTTAAGTGCTGATATTAATAAATTACCACAAACTTACAGCTTAAAACAGAAAGTTATTCTTTTAACAGTCCTGGAGGCCAGAAGTCCAAAATATGAGTATAGAGGAACTAAAGTCAAGGTGTGGGCAGAGCTGCCCTACCTCTGGGCTCCAGAGCAGAATCAATTTCCTTGCCTTTTTCCAGCACCTAGATCTGATTCTTTGAATTCCTTGGCTCTTGGCCACTTCACGGATCTTCACAGCTAGGGTGTAGCATCTGCTCTGACTCTGCTTCCCTCTGCTTCTGTCACATGGCCTTTTCTCTTGTGAACTCAAAGCTCCCTGTGCCTCCCTCTTATAAGGATACTTCTATTTAGGGCTCAGCCAGATAATCTAGGACAATCTCCATATTTAAAGATCCTCAACTTAATCACATTATGCCCTTTCTTTTGCTAGGAAGGTAGCATTCGCAGGTTCGAGGAATTAGGACCCAGATATCTTTGGGAGCTGTCATTCAACCTTCCACCACTCACCTAGAATGCTATTCCCCCACCATTCTTTACCTCTGCCCTCTTCCCAAAATGCCTCAGGGAAAAAGTTGACCCCTCCTCTATCACAGCATGCTGCTCTTTCCCAGGAGTTACCACCTTCCATTGATTTTACTATTGTTTGCTATTGATTGTCTGCTTTTTTACTGAAATGTAAACTCCATTTGGGCAAGTTACCTTCTCTTTATCACCTCTACATTCCAACATCAAGTACTGGGCCTGACAAATAATGGGCATTTAATAAATATTTGTTGAATGAATATATGACAAATCCCTTTAATATTTAAAATGAGGTTGAACATGAAATCTAATTTTAAATTATATTCCATAAAATATATTTACGATACATATATATGTATATGTAAAGCATGCATACCGTAAAAATTCTCTATTTTTAAAAATTTCAAGGAATAATTTTCAGTACCTCAACTCCACTAAAGTCTGAAAAATTTGTATGTTTCAAACCATAACCTACCATTCAGGTATTACCTCTATGGTGGGTATTATAAAGTTCACATTTAATAGTTGAAAAACCCAAACTTTTCTAAGTGAAGTTTAATAACAATTCTTTTATCATACTTCAATCACATAGCATTTGAGAGATGAGGCTCATAGGTTTGATATAGACCACTGAACCTCAAAGCCTACAGAAGAACATTCACAAATCCACAGCATTTAAAATAAGATGGGAATTTAACAGTGAACATTGTAAAACCTTGTTTTATAGCTGAAATAACTGAGAATCAAAGAAGCTACACTGCTATAGTCACAGTCTAGTCGCAAAGCTAGAGCTGAGAATTTCAGGTTGCCAGCCCAGAGCTCCTATCTAAACATAACTATAGAAGTCAAATTAGGACAATGTATATTTACATGAGTGTCATGATTTATAGCATGAGCTGTAGAGACAAACAGCTTGGGTTTGGATGTGGCTCTCCCATTTAATAGCAGGACAAACTATGGACAAGTTATAGATCTTCCATGCAGCACAGTTTCCTCAAACTATAAAATAAGGATTATAATACTAGCTACTTCACAGGATTGCTGTAAGGATTCAGTGAATTCTAATATGCAATATGTTCAGATTGTATCTGGCATGTAGTACAAATGTATGACCTTTACCAAGTATTATTTTATTAAGCAGTATATTTTTGCTATCAACTGTATTTCCCCAAAATCCGTATGTTGAAGCCCTAATCCCCACTGTGATGGTATTTGGAAAGGAGGCCTTTAAAAGGTAATTAGGTCATGAGGGTGGAGTCCTCGGATCAGTGCTCTTATAAGAAAGCACACAAGAGATTCTCTCTCTCCCCCCACCATGAGGATACAAAAAAAGTGGCAGTCCTCAAATCAGGAAGAGGGCCTTAATCAGGCACCAAATCTTATAGCTCCTTGATTTTGGACTTTGCAGTCTCCAGAATTATGAGAAATTAATGTTGTTTAAGACACTCAGTCTATGGTAACAGCCCGCTAAGATACTTTTGTAAACACAAAAATGAAATGAAAACCAGTATTTATCTCCAAACTATGGAGACCTGATATGGGATAAAAACTGCACCATGACTGACACAGCAACTCCCGCATAATGTTGGAGGTTGATTCTATTCTTATCTGAATAGGAGACAGTCTTAGCAGAAGGATGAACTTATTCCAGGTGCCCACTACCAAAAAAGACACAGGGCTTCAGATGTGAAACAGGAACCATGAGGGTAAACCCCTGAGAGGAGGTGGGAGGAGACAGTCCACATCTTCACATCTGCATTGAGGAGATGAGACACCTCTAAAAGTAATTTTGATGGATTGGGGGGGGGTGTTAAAGGTGGTCTATGCCTGTAAAGGTAAAAGGACAGCTAGAAAAACCTACAGAGGTGACCTCAATGCAGGGCCACAATGTATGCATGTGCCCCATACAAAGGTGTCCTGCCCAGATTGGGAGAATAAGGAGCTGAAATCATGCCCTAGCACCCACCATGCACCCATGTGCCTAAAAGGGACACCTCCTTACTGTTTGTCAGACCAAAGGAAACATATGGTCAACTGGGGAACATTTTTTTCCTAAATACAAAGACACATGTCCAAGCAGCAGTCCCAACTAACTGAAGATGAATATACCACAGCCCTCAAAGTCGGCCTGCATAAATTCATAATTCATAGTCTCTCTGGGTTTTCATCCCTTTATCGTTCTGTAGTGTTTAGTAAAGATGTCTTTAACCATGATAGCCTTGTCTCTCTTATGACATATGGTGTCTATCCTTGAGCCAAAGTGTTCAAAGAGACCAGCACCCATTCTCCCAGAAGATAAACATGGCGACAGCAGATGTGATAAGCAGAAAACCCACAAGAAATTGAGTCGCTGGGGCTAAGGCATCCAGTCCTGTTGCACTCCCTCCCTACAGAAATTGAACTACGTGGTCTGAGCTTGATTTCATTTGGAAAGCAGTGTGGATGGGTGGTAGATGGGTGGACTGAACATAGTTCTTGAAGGAACATGTTTATAGACATTCAAATGAGTTCACTTCTGGAGGAAGAGAAAAATATCTCAACAGAGAACATGTAAAAGAATTTGCACATTATGAAGAACTAGACACTCCATTCAGATGGCTCTTTAAACCCTAAACAAAATATACAAAAAATGTGGGTATGTTTTGAAATTACTGCAAAAGTCTATGTCATAAAGCTAATATAAAGCATGTTCTGACAAAACCTTAACTCTAAACTTTCCAAAAGAATTTTTTTACCTAAGTGTTAAGAAATTCCTAATAGCCAAAATTACAATATGCATGGTATTAAAAGTATCACCAAATATACAAATATTTTAATTAATCAAGCTATACACTAAGATTTGTGCATTTTATTGTACATCTCAATACTAAAAAGTATTACCAAAAAACTCAATGCATTTCTAATATATGTGATACAAACCAAATGTTCCACATCTTCAAATGTCATTAACCTTACATTACACAATGTTATTAGAAGTTGACTTGATGCATAAAAGGAATCTTACTTCTACCAAATATTTCTTAAAAATTATATTTTAAAATAAGTGGTTCCACTATTTCCTATTGTTACTTACTCAATCTGTCAAGAGAAATATTTTCCCATGGCTTATTTGATTAATATTACTGGCTGGTGAAAATCTATAACATTTTTACCATAGCTTCCTTCATGCAGAGAAACAGATACCCAAGTAGAAATAAGAGCACACATGTATTTTCATACAAACTATATTAGAGAATTTTATAGAAGTATCACTATTAAGTAACAGCTGCATTCGTTCTATGGTGCTGAAATAATGGGTATGAAAAAGTATATAAGCAAATATATTTCCTCCAAAGAATATGTTAAAATTCAAAATTATAAAATATTGTAATACATTACTAATATCCACAGAATGTGATCTTCATTTCACCTTACAAATATATGTAATAAAATGTCTGGTAGTGATAATTATTACAAAAAAATGTAAAGCAGGGGGATAGACACATACAGAGACAGTTTTCAGGTGTTTAGGGACGTGAAGAGAAGCAGGTGGTCACCATGTGTAGAAGAACACTGCAGGCTGAGAGACAGCAAGTGAAAAGCAACAAAGACTAAAGCATGAAGATACTCTTCAATTGTTAGATTTCAAGAGTTTCAGGAAAAGGTTGGGAGTTTTTAAATAAGAATGCAAAAAAACATTCATTATTCTCTATTAATGAGAAAAATACATTTTATGTTCATAGTTTTTAAAAATGAATGTCTTCATCAAAAATAAAACAAATGGGAATCTTCTTATCCAACATATGCATGAAATGGAAATTCAGGTTAATCACATTTATTTTTTAACAGAGATTTACCCCCTATTGGGATCAATACACATTCATAGCATTATTTCCAATTAAAGTTTTGATACATTCCATATATTACCTTATATTCTAATGATCCTACAAAGTATTATCTTCATTCACAGATGAGAAAAATTGAGGCTTAGAGAAAATTCATAACTTGTCTACGATCACATGAATGGAAAAACGGTACAATTTAGGCCTGAATGTGGGTGTCCTGACCCAAAATCCTAGGCCTTTTCTTTTGACACACTGAATTCTGAAGTGGTACATAAAATAATTTAGTCTACCTTTGGTGTTTCAAGTGTCCCTGTAAAGATCACACCCATCTGCATACTTGTGACTGTCACACTGTTCAGCCACGTAATGTGGTCTTCTGCCTCCTGAAGGCAGCTTGGAATATGCCATGCACTGGTAAAATTTCTCATCTACTTATTCAACAAATACTTTCTGATTCTACTATCTGATATTCACTACAGGTACTATAGTGTATAAATTAAATATGTGTGCATGTGTATGAAAGCTTATCTGCTACATTTGAATGCTGGAGCACAAGACTTGAGAAGGAGAGCTACAGTTTATTGTTATATTCCAAAATGGTTATGGAACACAAGCTCACAGCAAGTCCTTAGATGCTCAATGGTATACAAGAGTGTAAGTTTCTGTCATCAAATAAGTTTAGGAGACACTGGATTAGACAATGCTAAATTGATATATTTATTTGCTCTAGATTTTCTCAGATCCTTCAATATGTTAAAGTACACTGCAACTCTACTAAAAAGAGAATATAGTATGTAGTCTTTCCCAAATTTAGTAAACATGGAATCCTTTTTGGAAAAGCATCTCCTAAGACAATCAGTATTTTCAGACTGTCCTTCAGGACATATTGCTATGGAAAATAAAAACATATTCCATATTCCATAACTCCTCTGGAGCCTAATGACTACAAAACACTAAAAAGTGTACATAAAAGATTAACAAAATTTAAGAAATACATGATAGTAGTAGTGGCATTTTAAATGGAAAATGTAAACAATATCAAAGTTTTCTTCTGTGAAAAACTATAAAAGTATCACTTCAGATATCTATAGTGATAACTGCATTAATACTACCTAATTCTAAGTTTGCATAAAACACAAAAATTTAATTTATTCAAAAACTTCAAGTAGTAACTCAGTTCTACGCAGTGTGGATAATAAATGATTATGGTTACCTTTTGAATATAAGCTGTTCTAATATCTTACAAAATATAAGAATCTATTGCTGCTCACAAGATTGGCTTATTTAAATTCTCTAGGTGAAGAATTTAAAAATTTATCCTATAAAACATAAAAAAGGGCACTGTATACCATTGTCCTCTGGATGAGACCATTTGTCCAAGGACTAGTCTAGCTATTTAAATTATTCAAATGATACTGGCACTTAATAGGCTCTATGCATCAAAGATGTTTGACAATCATTAACCTTTTAGGGCTACAGTAATTCATGCAATTAACTCAGGGGAAATATTTTTCTCAGTCACCTAATTTATTGTCCACGACTTTTAAAATAATTCTTGTACCTAAACTAAAAGTTACATGAAAATGCCAAGACTGTACAATTTAAGGTCAGGTCCTCAACACAGAGTACATACAATTAGTTAGTTTTCAAGTGTTTCAAATATGCATTCAATCTGATTAGATGGAAATCATAAAAAGGATGGCCAAATATCCTCCACAAGCTTTGTAAATAACCAAACACTACCACAAGCACAACTTTTCATTCTTTTAATGAAGACTTTTTAATTGGAAAAAAATCATCTGATTTCTAAGTTCATAATTTTAAATGGGAGTTTTTTTTAACATAAGAATATAATTTAAGAATATTTTATTAGTTAAGTGAGAGAGATGGGGTTTACTTTTAATTAATATCATGGACTGATACCTGTGGGTGTTCACAAGTCAGAGATGAAGTGAAGAGATGAGAAAAAATTCCTTCCTTTTACCCAAAACAGGCTTTGTAAATTAAACAGAATCAGGATGATCATGAATCAACAAATACATAAGACAGAAACCTACTGAATTAAAAACTAATCCACATTTCTTCAATGACTACCACTCACTAAATTAGATGTTGTGGAGAATACAAATATAAATATATATATATGTGTGTGTGTGTGTTTGATTATACATATTTGCTTCTCAACTTTTCTATGAGTATGGATTGCTTTTATAATCAGAAAAAAATGTTTTTAAAATTTATCTTATGGTTTGGCTTATGATTTTATATATAATGGATATATTATAGATACAGATAATATAGTAAAAATGAATACTTAAAAGTAGGTTTACAACTATTCCATTTTAGTCAATTTTTGTTTTACTCGTGTTGTGAGAAACCAGATTTGTAATGTTTGCCAATATTCCCAGAAATAACTCCCCACCCTCTGCCAAATGCAATGTCAATAGTCAAGAAAAGATAACATTACTATCAAAATGTACTCATCTAGAGTAAGATTAATTATGTTATTCAAAAATTAGCGTTAATGTGATGATTTTAAAAATCAGGATAATTAAGATAGTTAATATTTCAAAATGTTACAAGAGATTATGGCAATTATAACAGGGCATGGCTTGGCACCAAAACAAAGCAGTCCACTGACCTTGGCAACTATTTTGGTAAGTACAGTTGAACCACAAAATTGCCAATCTTTTTTTATCATTTTCTACCTACGAAAGAGGCAATTTTATGGGGTTCAATCCACACACAGTAGTTAATAACACAAATCTAAAAAGTCAGAGAGATACAGTTCAAATCCTGGTGTTAACTATAACTAGTCATGTGATCCAGGACACATTCAGTTACCTGAGCCTAGGTTTTGTCATCTTTGAAATGGGGACAATACCTGCTTCGTAGGTTTTTCTTGTAAAAACCGCATAAATAATGCAGGTAAAGAGCTTTTTTTTTGGTCTTGAACTGAGTAGGTCTTCAATAAGAGTCATCAAAATATTTTAGAGACAAAACTATCAAACATTTTAACTGCTTTTTGTACACATTTGTGGACTGTATCTCTAAAGTACTTACAAATTTCAAAATTCTCAGCTAAAATTTTTTTAAATATTTCCCCAAATTATCTACATCTTTCTATGGTCTTGTCTATCCGCTTCAGATTCTAGGTCCACCATTTCTCCCCTAACACAGAGGATGATGTCTTTTCTCATTTCCCAGAGAAGACAGAAGACATCAGAAGGTCACCTCTCATATCACTGCCACCAAATACAGAAGTCCCTCTGTGTCCACACATCGTTCCTTCCTTCAAAACTAATCCTTCCCCCTGGACTCTAGATTTCAACACCTTCCATCTCCCTTGGGAAGTGCAATCCTTCTATAATCTCCTTTCTCAAACATCTTTAACATTTAACCACGCTCTAGTATTACCTTTTTTTTTGAACCCACATCTCCCTCCACTGATCTTTACCCTGCCCCTCCCTTCAGCTTAGAATTATCAGCCTTGGAGAGTCATGTATTCCGTCACTGTTTTACCCACCTTAACGCCTCAGCCAGCCCATGGCCACCATTCAAAATACTTTCTCCAGGGTCACCACTGGCTTCCTTTTGTTAAATCTCAAGTTCATACCCCAGTTCCTGGCGTACTGACTCACCAGCATATAGGGCAATATACACTCTGGCTTCCTTCCTCTCCCTCAGCTGGTGTAACATCCTACCTTCCAGGTGACCACCCTCCCACCATCACTCATGGTCATGCCTCTGTCCCTCTGTCCCTTCAACACTGAAGCTCCTCAGGGCTTTCTGACTGATTCTCTCTTCTTACTCTGAATGTTAACAGCAATCCTGACTTCAATTCCCATCTATAAGCACATAACTTTTGTCATTGATACACCAAGTTACCTAACCACTATCCATCCTCTCCTTAACAGAACTCTGATTTTGCTTTGAAGAGTACTGTGCTCTGGTTTAAAAACAAAGAACAAATGCTTGATTTCTCAGGTTTCCTTGTAGTTAAACATGGTTCTGTGACACAGTTCTGGCCAGTACCACATAAATGGACGTCTAATAGGTGAGGTTTCCATGACTGCTGCTACTTTTTCTGATAAAAAGGGAAAAACCTAACTGAAATACTTTTTCTCCTTTTGCCTGTCTGGATTACAGATGTAATTTCTAGAGGTGTAGCAGCCACCTTGTTATCATAAAGTCAAAAGCCATACTACAAGGATAATAAATCAAGAAGAAAGAGCAGGCTCCTTTATGGCATATTTAAAAACTACCATACATGTTCTGAACTTTAAAAAGTTAAAATTTAATTTAAAGCTTTCTCACTTTAAATTACTTGTTTAAGCAATTGTTTATCTGGGTTTATGCTATTTGCACCCAAATACAATCCTAGCTGATACAACACCAAAGTTAGCCAAATTAAATAGACAACTCCTTAAACACATGTTCTAGGCCTGAAGATCTAAATACTGTTGTGCAAACACTTCATTGTCAAGGTATCTATAACTCAGTTTTTCTGTAGGAATTAATATATTTTTAGGCTACAAACATTTGAAGTCTTTGATCACTATGAATGATTTAACAGCTTTAAAATAATTACATCATGAGACACCAGCAAGAATTCTTAAGTATAAAGTAATTTTCTTCTGTTGCATGGGTCAGTTTTGCTACTAACAGTATGCCATTTCCATTAAGTACATACTAAAATCTTTACAATACTGCAATACTCCTTTGACCTGTTAACAAACACTGAATTGTTTTACATATCACTGTAAGCCAAACCATAAGATAAATATCAGCTTCTATTAAGAACATTTTTTTCTTATTATAAAAGCAATACACACACAGAAAAGTTGAAGATCAAATAGAAGTATTAAAAAGGTCATAAAACTCATGTCACACCACCTCCCAAGGATAATATTTTTGGTATTGGTATGTTGCCTTCCAATATACAGTATGCAAGGGTTTTTTTATGCTTTTTCATTTATTGCTTATATCATAAAATTTTCTGAGTTCATTTTTCTTTGGGTCTTCTCCATTCAGAGCAGTTCATCTAACTTTTTCTCCATCCCAAGCCCCATTAAATGGGATAAGAAATACACAATGAAAATAAATCCATGGCAGCATTAAGTATTCCTGAGAAGCAGCAAGCAGACCGTGCTCTCCTTCATCCAGATGGTCTTCCCACATCCTGTGCCCTCTGCTAGAAACACTCCTGTCCTCATTCCTCCCTACCTACCTAGTTGCTCTTTCTCTTCCTTCCCATATCAGGCCAACTGTCACTCACAGCAGACTGAGTTCCACAACAACCCCTCTCCCAGCAAGTTAACCTTCATATGCCCCTGCAGCACAATTTTTCCTCACAGAACATGTACTTTCTGTGAGTCAATTATTTAATGCCTTTCCCCACCATGAGACTACATATAAAATCCATCATTGTAGGCTCTGTTTCTCTTTTACCATGATTTCCTAAAAATCCAGCAAACTGCCCTCCACAATAAACATCTGTGGAATAGATAAGTGAATTCCTGGAAAAATCTAAAATTGATGGGAACACAGTGATGGCAAATCTAAAGAAATACAAGGAACCTGTGACAGCTGAAAAGTTCCCCTAGCATCAGCGCAGAATAATCCCATTATCAGTGCAGCACAGGCTAGGAGAGGGAGCTGGCCTCAGATAATTAGTCAAGTAATTAACTGGAGGGTAGAGAGCTGAGTTAGTTCCCCCTGCTTCAACAGCTAGACTCCAATGTTTGCTCCAGGGAAAGGCAGAGGGTATGAACACAGCTTTCTGATCAAGGGATCCTAACAGAGATAGCCATGCCCACAGAGAGACAAACTAAGTGGAGCAGAGCCACCTCACTCAGCAGGCCAGCCAAGTGAATACCCTGCCCTGGTGACATGCTCCTGCCTTCCAACAAACGTAAAATTAAGTTCAGCTCCTGTATTTGAGCCTGCATTTGCCACCAGGTGAGGAGAGATTCTCGTTTGAGTTGAGGAAATGTGCTCAGTCCTATAACCTTACCTACAGATGTGAACAAAAATGTGTTGGAAGGATCAATGAGGTTAAAAAGATTCCTGAGTGGGTAGATTAGAAAACATGGGTGGGAATATAGATTTGTCTCACTTTCCTGGTGTGCAGTCTGACATCGTGTCTCAAAATGCAAATAGAAAATGAGTACACACAGTGACTCAGTTATTCTACTTGTATAAATTTATCCTAAGGTACAGACAGATGTGTATATTATGATAAAACCCAAAAATCTGATTCATTCTTTGGTCTAGTCAAATTTCCTTCTGTCTTTTTCTCTATTTTCCACCTCTATTGTCTCATATTTCCCCATTCAGAAATTCCTGTTGGACTATCCTGTATCTATTTTCTACTTCTCAACATTATGATTTTTATAATTTTTCTTTTTTCTCTATATTAGTAATTTCCTTAATTTTCACTTCTGTGTTGCCAATTCTTCTGCCATGTCTATTCTAATATTCAACCATGCTCAAAATTTTTATTGTTACTTTTAACTTCCAAACACCTTATTGTTCCTGATAAACTCTTTTTTTCCAGAGTCTGTTCTGTAATGGGTATAATAGCTCTTGAGTCTCTGTAAAAACATTAACCAGATTTTTTTTTAACTTTTCTTCAGATTCCTTGATTATGGCAGCTTCTTCCAGTTGTGCGTGTTCACCTTGCTCCTTCCTTCTAATGCCACTACACTGTCTCCAAAGCCTGATGATCCTTGGCCAGCTGTTCACAGCTGAGTGAAGGGCTAGGTTAATTAGCTGGTAAGCTGTCACAGGTTTCCTCTTCAGGTACATAGGGCCGTTTTCCAGATGTTTTTTCCCTTGAGTGGCAGGGTTTACTAAAGCCTCTGTGAGGAGTGTGGAGAATGGCAGTTGGCAAGCCTCCCTGTTGGGTGCTGCCTGTGTGACGGATGACCAAGTGAGATGGGTGAAGAAGAGTTTTGCTTTGTATGCAGACTTCAGTATCTTGGCTTCCCAGGCAGGGCTGCTGGTTTCTCTTCTTCCCTTCTCTTCACCCCCATCCCCATCTTTTGCAGAGGCTTGGAGTTCCCTTTTTCCATTCTTCTCCCTCAAGCTGTAACATCTGGGAGCACTCCCTGACAAATCATCCGCTTTGGGTTTCTTTTTTACTGCCATGCTGAGGACAGGAGGTTATTTGGGGGGTGTTTACTGGTCCAGCTGTTCCAAACTCTTTCTAATCAAATTATTGAGTCACTTGCTTATTTGTATTTAATGACTCTGAGCTGGAAACTTTTTTGGAAACCTGAGAACTGCTCAATTTTCAGTTTGGGGCCACAGTTAACATTGCTATCTTCCAGGAGTCTCTCACATTTTTGGTCCCAAATTTTTTTCTGATTTCCAGGCATCCTATAAAATATTTTATCTGCTAATTGCACCACCTTTTTGTGTTCCAAGATTTAGTTTCACTTACATCTTTTCTGCCCAGTGCATCAGGCATTGGGTAGGAGTAGTAGACTCTTGTGCTCAGATGACCTTTTGTGTTACCTCCATGGATTTCTTGGAGTATATTCATGTTAAAGTTTTCTTCTGCTTTCTGTATTCACTGTCTACTCAGGGGTTAGGGATGTGCACATATCCCAGACTTACACATGAGGAAATGCTGAAGTTATGGTTAGGGTTCAGATCCAGGCTGATTTCAAAACCCTTTTTCCCCAGTAACTCCTTCACTCTCTCTTTTGGGTGTTAAGTTTGGTGATTCTCTTTCATGCTATTTGCTTCATAGTTTCACAGTAAGGAAACTGACCATCTCACATAAATGAGCACTACAGAAGTATAGCTAATTTGGGGGGTTCTTTAGTTTGGGGGCCCACTGATCTCAAGAACATAGATTCTTGCTCTCTCTCAGCTCTTTCATTCTCAGGGTATTGGGAGTTGTTCACAATGGCTCTCCTAGCTGCAAAATGGTGGTAAAAGGAAACGGTGTGTTTTGAAGCACAAAAGTTTTCCATTTCAATTAAGTTCAACTTATTTTTTGTGTGTGTGCTTTTCATGTCATATCTAAGAAAGTATTCACATAACCCTATATTTCTTAATATTTCTGTCACTGGAGCTTCTAACGTTTAGGTGTTTCATACATTTTGACTTAATTTTTGTGTGTAATATAAGGTAGAGCTCCAGATTTATCTCTTCCTTGCATGTAGATATCCAATTGTCCCACTTGTTAAAAAGTGTATTTCTTTCCCATTAAATAATCTTTTCACTAAATGGTGCTGGGACAATTTCTTTCCCATTAATTGGTTTAGACTAATCACTGTCCACTCTAGGGAGCTGAGGATGAAACGGATTCCTCACAAAATCAGGAACCTTTTTAGAAAGGTGGCAGGAAAAATAGGTGCTGGAAAGGCAACCAAAAGGGTGGTAGACTTTTTTTAAGTTTCCCAACTATGTTTAAGAAGAATTTAAGTAGCGTAGGTATGATTTGTTTGGAAGAATTTACCAATGAAACTGAGGTGGGTGGGGGTAGTGTGCTGGAAGGACATTGCTAGTTCTTTAACCCCCACTTTCTGCTATGGCTTTTATCTACTTGTCAATTTGGGTATATTTTTATAATAAAAGTATCCTTTTAACTTGGGTTTCAACTTTATGAATATATAATCACAAATTATATTTTCTTAATTTCTCTTTTTCATTCCTAATTTTTCATATTTTGTTTTGTCTCAGGCTACCTTAAGCCTTAAACTTATAGTGGGAAATATTTTTCTCCAAAGACAGAACACATTGTTTTATTTTTCTATTTTCTAGTCCATATTTTTATCTTTAATAACTTCCACAATTTTTCTTTTACAATGTCTGAGCTGAAATTTTTATCCATTTTGCTAAATATCAGTACTTAAATATATTAATTTTCCTCTATGTACTGCTTTGATCACATAGTATTAATATGCACTTTCCACCACTTTTTCTAGAAATGTTTTCTATACACTTTGTAATTCTGGTTTTGCTTTTCTCTTTTAGAAGAGATAATCTTCCAATTATTTAGAAGATGGCTGGCAGGAGTAGGGCATGGAAATCTGTTTTTTTTTAATTTTCATGTACATTTTTGAAATCTCACTGTGGTTAGAGAATTTTGTATTATTTTCAATTTGTTGGAAGTTTAGATTTATGATCTAGAAAAAAAATTTCCCTGGAGCCCTGAAAAGAGGGTATCATTTCTATTTGCAGGGGAAAAGCTTTCAATGTGTATCTCTGAGATCAACCTTAATCATTAGAGTACTCATACTCTATCATCCTTATTGTTTAAATATGTCAAAAAGAAACATACTAGTGTATCACTACTCTGCTTTTCTTTGCATTCCCAGTAGTTATATTTACTGTTATATAATTTATCCCATAAAAAATGTTCTTTATTGTGGCTTATACCTTTCACCTTCATGATTACTTTTGTCCTGTTTTAGTGCTTTTATAGTAATAGAACTCTCATATTCTGTTTGCACTTACCAATGTCTTTCCTTCTCTGTACTTACCTAGACAGAGTTTTATTTTGATATGATGTTCTTTCAAACAGGGTAAGGTAATGAGTCTTTAGTCTCCTCAATGTCCATTAAGTGCTGGCAGATTTTACCTCTCAGACTGAAACTTGGAAATGAGAGATTCTAGTCTCAGCTCGATTGGTAACATGTGACAGATATTTCTTCTAATGCAAGCATGTGGACAGAGGGTAACTCTTCTTGCTTTGAGTCAGGTACTCCTGTCAGCTGTCATATGCACCATTCATAATACATGAAACATACAGGCACCTCTTCCTAAGAAGCTGTTCTTTAAATGACATGTGTTTGGGAGTGCAGTGCACTCCCATTCATTTCCCCCTAGCTCTTGCTGGTTAACATTGGGACTTAATGGTTTTTAAGTGAAAGCAGAAAGGAACTAGTGGAGATGGGGAAATGGGCAGGTTAAGGATGCTGGTTTGACTAGGTCAAAAGCCTAATTGCAAATTTTCATCACTCAGCATAACACATGTGCTTCCCGACATTAGGCATGCTGTGCAAATCAAATTTTAAACTGTGCCCTATTTAATGTAGAGCCATTTGCCCTGTTCTAGTTATACTGTGCTATATAGTCCAAAACTAGTCTCAATCCATTCCACCAACCGTATTTAAGAAGGTTTTACCTAGATCTTGGTATATGGCGTTTCCTTTATGATGCAATTGCCTATGTTTGTCATCTTCACAGATGTTTTAACAGGAATTGGGAAGCAGTACCTGAGGCCCACATAGTCTGCCACCACATTATCCCAAAAATGTCAGGCCTAAGAGTTTCCTTTTTAAGTAATTACATCATCATCCACAAGTTTCGTGAGAAATGAGTACAGGCTGCACTTGTGCATTTAATGCATACTTTTCGTAAAAGATTACTTTTCTACATCATTCTGAAATCAAGCTACAGACTTACAAAGAGCAACTGACAGCAATTCTTTTCTCATTCCCTCAAGAGTTAACATTTCTGTAGCTGCCTCTTTTGGTTGGCACACACTGTACTGAAAAAAAAGCCATCTGCCTTATTGTCTGAAAAACACCACTTGCCTGATATTCCCCTACCAGTAAGGAGACTGCTCTGAAAACCCATGTAACTCATTAAGCAGATTCATTTTTAAGATATTACCAGACTATCAAAAACATACTCTCTGAAGTTATATACATATTTTGATTTAAAATCAGGTATAGATTCCAGTTTTATCTTAGGTCCATGTTCATACTGTTAACTATGGCTCTGAATCTAAGTAATTCAGATAACAATACACTTTAAAGCAAAAACTTGTTTTAAAAATCCTTTCCACTTGGCTAGTAATATGCTGTCTCCTGTGGATGAAGGTGATATGATTTCCTCCCTGTACCTAAAGTGATGTCTGAACCGGTACTGTGAGACAAAGAGGCTCAGTGCTGCCCTGAAATATTCACATTCTTGGGAAAGTAAACTACTGCATATCACAATGTGAATAAGTATTCTTAATAAGTGAAAAATGTACCACAAGTTTTATGGGTTCTGATTTTCATTTATTATGAAAATTCAGTTTATTGTAATGTAATGTTTTCATTTACAATAATTCTTCAAAATTAGCTCTTTGGTAGCAACATAAATGAAAATTTGAAGAAATATTTTGTGCTTTTCTCTTACTCAACATCATTTACTTCAATGTGAAATGTAGAAGAAATGAAAACTAAGTGTTGGTTTTGGAAAGCTTAAAAAAAAAAGTTTTTTTTTTTCCTTTTACTCCGGGTCAGAAGAAGACCTTATATATCAGGGGTTGTCAAACTTCCTACAGAAAGATAGTATTTTTGGCCTTGCATGCCAAATACTCTCTATCACATCTACTCAACTCTGCCAGTGTAGAGTGAAAAGCTGCTGACAATAAACAAATGAGCATCACTGTGTTTCAATAAAACTATGCTATTAAATGAGGCAGCAGGAAGCACAGTGCAACGATGTATAAAAATGAGAATACAATTTCACAGAATTGTACACTTTACTCTTTTACATATAAAATACAGAAAACAAGGAGTATTTATATTATTTAATAGCAATCAACTTTTATGTGTAATAGCTAATTTTATTCAGCCCTTACTATGTGTCAAGTACTATTCTAAGTGCTTTACATTAATATTCTCACTCAGTTCTCACAACCACCCAGAGATGTTTGAAATAGTGTTAAACTATAGAAGAGATGTCATGTTATATCAAGTTGCTTTTCACTTCTACAAGTGAAAATGATGAACAGGAGGGAAGATGGGTACAGAAAGGTCCAAATGGCACATGGTCTGGGTTCAAATAACAGACTCTCAAAATGTTAAAAAGAGTTTCCAGTGGGTCTCCTCTGCAATTGTCCTCACTGGTTACCCCTGCAACTCTTTTGGATCATGCCATCCCATGATCCAAAACCCTCCTTGATGATTTTAATTCTCAAATTATCCATTTTACTCAACCCCCTCTACACTACACTGACTCAATACCATGAAAAATGGATGGAAATATGCTGAGAGATCAGATTTACAATCCCTCTGAAAAATTTGGAACAGAAATGTTTCGCACAAAAGTGGGAATAGGCACACAATAGGTGATTTTTAAATGTTCGGTTACACAGTAGCCTAATACAAGACAAAGTATCTTTGATGTCAAAAGTGGGTACACAGGAGGTTCTTTCAGGAAAGGGAAAGCTTGAGAACACATTCTTCTCTTTGCAATACCTAGAAATGATCAAGCCTTATAGAACTGACTTAATATTTAATTTTTATTATTTTTATGTTTCAAATATTTTAGTCACAGATGCCATTATTCTTGTTTACTTTTTAGTGAGGACGATAATACACTCACAAAAAATGTGACAGGACTCCTTCCGGTTGCAGATCATTTTCTCTTAGTATGATCAACTGAACAGTGATCTGATGTGACAGTATCATTGTTTAGTGGTATTTCTGCAATGTTTACCCTCAAAGGGAACACTGTCAGCAGCATCAGCTTCTACTAGGAATTTAGTATGTTCCAGTTATTGTAATTTTCTAAGGAAAACATTTTCCTATATACTTTTTGTGCTATAATAATAGTTTATATCAGAAGTAAATAAAATCTAATCATTGTCATCCAAACAATATACTGAATTCTCTGGAAGTATGAGACTACATCATTAATTTTATAGTTAAGGGAACTGATATTAAACTTACTCAAAATGACAGTAAGGAAGTAGGCAGTTAAACAGCTCAAAAGGAGTTCAATTATAATAGTCTACACCAGGTGTCATCAGACTATGACCCTTGGGACAAATCTGCCCAGTCTTCTCCCTTTTCCCGACCCAAGTATCTTTGCAAATAAAATTTTACTGGAACACAGCCATGTCCATTAGTTTACATTATTGCCTAAGGCTGCTTTTACATTCCAGTGATGAGTCTGAGTAACTGTGACAAAGACTAAGTTCTGCAGAGCCTAAAATATTTACTTATGGCTTTCTATACAAAGAGAATGAAAACCCCTGGTCAAGACAGGATATCCAAAGAACATAGACTATGGAAATTAATTACAAATACAGGGAAAAGGGCATGAATACAGTTCTAAAAAATAATTAACATCACCAGGTAATTGTTCTATAGTTTAAAATTTACAAGTTTATGAGGACCAAAAAGCCAGTAGTTGCATTCTGTGGTTTTCCAGTATATGATGAGAAAATCAAACCCTAGAATGATGTACTGTTAGAGAAAGTTGGTTTGAAATACAGCTCAAGAAGTTAAGCAACTAGAGAATGCAGACACTAAAAACTCCTAACTTCTCTACACCATCTATGTAGAACATTTGCATAAAGATTGAGAGCATATGAAATTCCAACTATAAAAAGATAAATTCTTAAAAACCTGTGCATCCGGATTGGATTAAAGATGGTGGCGTGAGAGGAGAGAAAGAGGCTTCCTCCTAAAACTGGATACAATTAGAAAATTTAATTGGCACAACTAATCCTGAGACAGCAACAGGAAAGAGGACGCGTCAGACTGCACACACCTGGAGAAAACAGCAGACCTCAGCGAACCGGGTAACGTACCACAGCTGTGGCTCCATGGGACCCGAGCACCACCCCCAACCCAGCTCACCCGCAGGAGGAAGAAAAATGGAGCAGGGAGGGAGTGGAAGGCTTCAGACTGCTGAATACCTAGTTCTGGAAATCTGCTCTGGGAGCACAAACCTACATTTCATGGTGCTTTCATGAGAATCGCATGAGTACCGGGTTGGAAAGTTAATACAGGCAGAGTTCCTGGGGAGACTGGGATTATGGCTGCTTGCAGAAAGCAGGGATCCATATCTGGCTGCTCTGGGACAAAACCTTATACCTGTGTGCCCGGCCCACTGGCTCAGGCAGTGGAGACAGGCACAGCAGCCAGGAGGCGGGGAACAGCTCTTTCCTCCCCCCAGGCACCAGGGCCGCTCCCCTGCGACCCCCAACATTGCTTCAGGGGCTCAGCAGCTCCAGAACAGAGCTTCTGGACACTAGAGGGCGCCATATATAAACACAAAACGCGAAAGGAACCTTGTCCAGAGTAAAATTGTTAATACAACTCCCAAGAAAAATTTAAATGATATGGACCTAGTGACTCTTCCTGAAAGGGAGTTCAAAATAAAAATCATCAACATCCTAATGGAGGTACGGAAAGACATCCAAGAACTCAGGAATGAATTCAGGTCAGAGATCCAATCATTAAAGAACACTATGGAGGGTATTAAAAGCAGGTTCGATACGGTGGAGGAGACAATAAATGAAATAAAACTAGAGAAGAGGAATACAAAGAATCCGAGGTACAGAGAGAAAAAAGGATCTCTAAAAATGAAAGAATATTGAGAGAACTGTGTGACCAATTAAAGCGTAACAATATTCGCATTATAGGGATACCAGAAGAAGAGAGAGAAAAAGGGATAGAAAGTGTCTTTGAGGAGGTAGTTGCTGAAAACTTCCCCAATCTGGGGAAGGATATAGTCTTTCAGGCCATGGAGATCCACAGATCCCCTTACACAAGGGACCCAAGTAAGACAACACCAAGACACATAGTAATTAAAATGGGAAAGATCAAGGATAAGGACAAACTGTTAAAAGCAGCCAGAGGCAGAAATAAGATCACATACAAAGGAAAGCCCATCAGACTAACAACACACTTCTCAGCAGAAATCTTACAAGCCAGAAGTGAGTGGCATGATTAATTTAAAGCCACGAAGCAGAAGGGCCTGGAACCAAGATTACTTTATCCGGAGAAATTATCATTTAAATTTGAGGGAGGGGTTAAACAATTTCCAGATAAGCAAAAGCTGAGAGAGTTTACCTCCCACAAACCATCTCTGCAGTCTATTTTGGAGGGACTGCTATAGATGGAAGTGTTCCTACGGTTGGATAGCTGTCACCAGAGATAGTAAAATTATGGTAGAGAGGGTGGAGCAGCTGATTGCGAGACAAATGCAACATTACATTGACTATCTCCAAAGCCAATCAAGGGATAGGGAAAAAGTATAGAATCTGATACCCAATATATAAAGAATGAAGGAGGAAGAAAAAGGAGGAGAAACAGAAAAGAACCTTTAGATTGTATTTTAAACAGCAGACTAAGTGAGTTAAGTTAGACTCTTAGATAGTAAGGAAAGTAACCTGGAAACTTTGGTAACCACGAATCTAAAGCCTGAAATGGCAGTAAGTACATATCTGTCAATAATCACCATAAATGTAAATGGACTGAATGCACCAATCAAAAGACATAGAGTCACTGAATGGATAAAAAAGCAAGACTCATCTATATGCTGCTTACAAGAGACTCACCTCAAACCCAAAGACATGCACAGACTAAAAGTCAAGGGATGGAAAAAGATATTTCATGCAAACAATAGGGAGAAAAAAGCAGTTGCAGTACTAGTATCAGACAAAATAGACTTCAAAACAAAGAAACTAACAAGAGATAAAGAAGGACATTACATAATGATAAAGGAGGCAGTCCAACAAGAGGATATAACCATTATAAACATATATGCACCCAACACAGGAGCACCAGCATATGTGAAACAAATACTAACAGAACTAAAGGAGGAAATAGAATGCAATGCATTCATTTTAGGAGACTTCAACACACCATTCACTCCAAAGGACATATCCACGAGACAGAAAATAACTAAGGACGCAGAGGCACAGAACAACACACTAGGACAGATGGACTTAATAGACATCTATAGAACTCTACACCGAAAAGCAACTGGATACACACTCTTCTCAAGTGCACATGGAACATTCTCCAGAATAGACCACATACTAGGCCACAAAAAGAGCCTCAGAAAATTCCAAAAGATTGAAATCCTACCAACCAACTTTTCAGACCACAAAGCTTTAAAACTAGAAATAAATTGTACCAAGAAAGCAAAAAGGCTCACAAACACATGGAGGCTTAACAACACACTTCTAAATAGTCAATGGATCAATGACCAAATTAAAATGGAGATCCAGCAATATATGGAAATAAATGACAACAACAACACAAAGCCACAACTTCTGTGGGACGCAGCAAAAGCAGTCTTAAGAGGAAAGTATATAGCAATCCAGGCATATTTAAAGAAGGAAGAACAAACCTAAATGAATAGTCTAACGTCACAGTTAACAAAATAGGAAAAAGAAGAACAAATAAGGCCTAAAGTCAGCAGAAGGAGGGACATAATAAAGATCAGAGAAGAAATAAATAAAATTGAGAAGAATAAAACAATAGAAAAAATCAATGAAACCAAGAGATGGTTCTTTGAGAAAATAAACAAAATAGATAAGCCTCTAGACAGACTTATTAGGAGAAAAAGAGAATCAATACACATCAACAGAATCAGAAATGAGAAAGGAAACATCACGATGGACCCAACAGAAATACAAAGAATTATTAGAGAATACTATGAAAACCCATATGCTAAAAAGCTGGAAAACCTAGAAAAGGAAAACTTCCTAGAAAAATACAACCTTCCAAGACTGACCAAGGAAGAAACACAGAACCTAAACAAACCAATTACCAGCAAAGAAATTGAAGCGGTAATCAAAAAACTACCCAAGAATAAAACCCCCAGGCCAGATGGATTTACCTCGGAATTTTATCAGACAGAGAAGATATAATACCCATTCTCCTTAAAGTTTTCCAAAAAATACAAGAGGAGGGAATACTCCCAAACTCATTCTGTGAAGCCAACATCACCTTAATACCAAAACCAGGCAAAGACAACACCAAAAAAGAAAATTACAGACCAATATCCTTGATGAACATAAACGCAAAAATACTCAAAAAAATATTAGCAAACCGAATTCAAAAATATATCAAAAGGATCATATACCACAACTAAGTGGGATTCATCCCAGGGATGCAAGGATGGTACAACATTCGAAAATACATCAACATCATCCACCACATCAACAAAAAGAAAGACAAAAACCACATGATCATCTCCATAGATGATGAAAAAGCATTCGACAAAATTCAACATCCATTCTTGATTAAAACTCTCAGCAAAATGGGTATAGAGGGCAAGTACCTCAACATAATAAAGCCCATATATGATAAACCCACAGACAACATCATACTTAACAGTGAGAAGCTGAAAGGTTTCCTCTGAGATCGGGAACAAGACAGGGATGCCCACTCTCCCCACTGTTATTTAACATAGTAATGGAGGTCCTAGCCATGACAATTAGACAAAACAAAAAAATACAAGGAATCCATATTGGTAAAGAAGAAGTTAAACTGTCACTATTTGCAGATGACATGATATTGTACATAAAAAACCCTAAAGACTACACTCTAAAACTACTAGAATATCGGATTACAGCAAAGTTGCAGGATACAAAATTAACACACAGAAATATGTGGCTTTCCTATACACTAACAATGAACCAATAGAAAGAGAAATCAGGAAAACAATTCCATTCACAATTGTATCAAAAATAATAAAATACCTAGGAATAAACCTAACCAAAGAAGTGAAAGGCCTATACCCTGAAAACTGTAAGACACTCTTAAGAGAAATTAAAGAGGACACTAACAAATGGAAACTCATCCCATGCTCTTGGCTAGGAAGAATTAATATCGTCAAAATGGCCATCCTGCCCAAAGCAATATACAGATTTGATGCAATCCTTATCAAATTACCAACAACATTCTTCAATGAACTGGAATAAATAGTTCAAAAATTCATATGGAAACACCAAAGACCCCGAATAGCCAAAGCAACCCTGAGAAAGAAGAATAAAGTGGCGGGGATCTCACTCCCCAACTTCAAGCTCTACTACAAAGCCATAGTAATCAAGACAATTTGGTACTGGCACAAGAACAGAGCCACAGACCAGTGGAACAGATTAGAGACTCCAGACATTAACCCAGACAAATATGGTCAATTAATATTCGATAAAGGAGCCATGGACATACAATGGGGAAATGACAGTCTCTTCAACAGATGGTGCTGGCAGAACTGGACAGCTACATGTAAGAGAATGAAACTGGATCACTGTCTAACCCCATACACAAAAGTAAATTCAAAATGGATCAAAGACCTGAATGTAAGTCATGAAACCATAAATCTCTTAGAAAAAAACATAGGCAAAAATCTCTTGGATGTGAACATTAGTGACTTCTTAATGAATATATCTCCCCGGGCAAGGAAAACAAAAGCAAAAATGAACCAGTGGGACTATATCAAGCTGAAAAGCTTCTGTACAGCAAAGGACACCATCAATAGTACAAAAAGGTACCCTATAGTATGGGAGAATATTTTCACAAATGACAGATCCCATAAAGGCTTGACACCCAAAATATATAAAGAGCTCACGCTCCTCAACAAACAAAAAGCAAATAATCCAATTAAAAAATGGGCAGAGGAGCTGAACAGACGGTTCTCCAAAGAAGAAATTCAGATGGCCAACAGACACATGAAAAGATGCTCCACATCACTAGTTATCAGAGAAATGCAAATTAAAACCACAATGAGATATCACCTCACACCAGTAAGGATGGCCACCATCCAAAAGACAAACAACAACAAATGTTGGCGAGGTTGCGGAGAAAGGAGAACCCTCCTACACTGCTGGTGGGAATGTAAATTAGTTCAACCATTGTGGAAAGCATTATGGAGATTCCTCAAAATGCTCAAAATAGACTTACCATTTGACCCAGGAATTCCACTCCTAGGAATTTACCCTAAGGATGCAGCACTCCAGTTTGAAAAAGACAGATGCACCCCTATGTTTATCGCAGCACTATTTACAATCGCCAAGAAATGGAAGCAACCTAAGTGTCCATCAGTAGATGAATGGATAAAGAAGATGTGGTACATATACACAATGGAATATTATTCAGCCATAAGAAGAAAACAAATCCTACCATTTGCAACAACATGGATGGAGCTAGAGGGTATTATGCTCAGTGAAATAAGCCAAGCAGAGAAAAACAAATACCAAATGATTTCACTCATCTGTGGAGTATAAGAACAAAAGAAAAACTGAAGGAACAAAACAGCAGCAGAATCACAGAACCCAAGAATGGACTAACAGTTACCAAAGGGAAAGAGACTGGGGAGAATGGGAGGGTAGGGAGGGATAAGGGCGGGGAAGAAGAAAGGGGGTATTATAATTAGCATATATAATGTGGAGGGTGGTGGAAAGGGGAGGGCTTTGCAACACAGAGAAGACAAGTAGTGATTCTACAACATCTTACTATGCTGATGGACAGTGACTGTAATGGGGTTTGTGGGGGGGACTTGGGGTAGGGGAGAGCCTAGTAAACATAATGTTCTTCAAAAAAAAAAATGTTACGAATTACGAAAAAAAAAAAAAAAAGAAAACCTGTGCATCCAAAAAAAAAATCATGAGACAAATGGCAAACTAGGATATAATATCCACAATTCCTCTTCCAAGGAAACAATCTTTTCTTCAAAAATCGAGAAAGGGCCAAAAACCTGACAAATAGGCAAAAAGACATGAAACAACATTTGACAGAAAAGCCTTAGACATTTTAAAAGATGCTAAATTACATCTTACTACACTGATGGACACTGGGGGCAGGGGGCGGAGGGGACTTGATAATACAGGTGAATGTTGTAACCACAATGTTGCTCATGTGAAACCTTCATAAGATTGTATATCAATGTTACCTTAATAAAAAAAAAAAAAGATTCTCAACTATAGTCATAAGATAAATGTAAATTAAAATTACATTGAGATACTGCTTACCTACCTGGCAAAAATCCGCTATCTTAGCAAGGTTAAGAAGAAACTAAAAATTGCAAGCACTGTTGATAAAAGTGGAAAATAAAATCCCCAAAAAGGAGAATTTTGCAACACCTAATAAAATTACACATACAAAAATTACAAATGCAGCTGCAAAAAGAAGGAAGATCTCTTTGTATTATTACTGAGTAATCTCCATGACATATTGGTAAAATTAAAAAAGCAAGGTGGAGAATAAAGAAGTATGGAATAATCCCTTTTGCGTGACAAAGATGAAAAACAAAATTTATTTTGCTCATTTTTACAATAAAAAATAAAAGTGCTAGGAAGGAGTGAAGGGATTAAGGACAAAGAAGACTTCTATAAAGATAACTTTTTATTTAATTTTGGCTTTTGAACCTAAAGATGTATATAATATGCATGTCTAATATACATATATATGTATTCTAGATACATATATCCATATATTTACATATATCTATGTATATATACATATGTATAGACACATACAGATTTATGCATATCTAGAGATATAACATACACATAAAAAGAATTAGATCAAAAATCTTAAATGCAGAATGTAAAGAAACGTAAGTAAATAAACCAATATTTATATATTAGTAAATATCTACAGAGAAAAATTGGAGAGATTTTTTTTAACATCCTTGGGAGTATGTACTGAAGGACTCCTCCCTTTAAAATGAAAGGCTGCAGGAAAATCTTGAACTTCATTCAGTAATCTTATTCTTAATATTAATACCATAATTCTAAAATATTTTATGTATATTGTAGATTTAGCAAGTAAATTAATGTTATTAAGAATTATTTTCAGTGGAAGAAGAAAAGAATAGAAATATAAAGTGAAAGAAGGGGAGAAAAATCTGTTAAATTTGACCTTAAAATATCAATGTGAACTCAATTATTTTCATTTCCTAGTCTGATGAATGTAAGAGCTTTGAAGCAATGGCCTTCTGTTAAGGTAACACCCAGATCTTGGTTTCTAAGTATCATTCTACCCTAAAAGAAACAAGGGCTTCTCGAAGAAAAGGCTAGCTATAGTTTTTGGAAAAGTTTAGATGATGAAAAATGAAAAGTGACCTATCCAAAGTGAAAATGAATGATACATTTAAAGGTCTCAAAAACCTTCAAATCAAGAAGCATTCTCACTACCACCATTCTCTAGCAAACAAACTCATGCATGAGTTACTCTGCTTCACTTCCCACCTTATTCATATGGACTGGTATTAGATTTACAATGCAGTAGTTGTAGCCTTCTGTCAGTAAGGTCACAGGATATAAGATAAACAAAACTTCTATATGCTAGCAATGAAACATGGCACAAAAATTAAAATTACAATACTATTTACAATTGGTCCAAGGAATATTAAATGCTTAGGCATAAAGCTAACAAAACAGGTGCAGGCAGGCCTTGTATGTCAAAACCTAAAAATGCTGATGAAAGAAATGAAAGATGTAAACAAATGCAGAGACATACCATGTTCACAGAAGACTCAACACAGTAAAGAGGTCAATTATCCCAAAACTGATCTAAATATTTAATGCAATACCTATCAAAATCCCAACACAATGATGCTCATGTGAAACCTTCATAATATTGTATATCAATGTTACCCTAATTAAAAAAAACAGATGCTCTGTATTTTAATGTTAATATCCTGATACAATATTGTTTTACAGTTGTCAAGCTGTTATCATTGGGGGAAACTTGGTAAAAGGGACAGAAGATCTCTCTGCATTATTTATTACAGCAGCGTGTAAATATAAATTATCTCAAAATAAAAATAATTTCAATGAATAAAAATGTTATAAATGATTGAACTACACCGCGATATAGCTGTTTCCCAAATATATCCAAGTTTTCCTTAGAAGTCTACTAAAACAAGCATGAAAAACTGTAAAAGTATGAACTATAAACAGTCCCCAAAAGTACCTTTCATATAGTACATGAAAATGTCTTCCAGGAAGAAAACTGATTATATATTCTTGCAATTCTCAATAAATATTGTTTTCCTTAATTACATGTTTCAATATTTCATACTGCACTGTTAGCTTACAAAACAAATGCAAATTTTTCATTTTCTAAAAATGAATTATATCCTGCATATTCCTTCAGAAGTCTGAGAAGAAAGGTAATTTTACTTTAAAAAAACCTTTTTAAACCTAAATTTCCTAATGGAGCTTGTGAAGATCAGAAAAATATGAAAAATGACATTTCTTTAGATATAGTAAGTCCAAGAAATATAAATCTGGTGCTGTATAAATTTTCTGCTGCTGTATATTTATGTTCAAATACAATCATCAAAATCCTACTCAAGTAGATTCAAGAAGATGTTAAAATAAGTCCTCTCCAAAAGGAGTCTTCAAGAAGGTAGTCCAAAAAAGGTAAAGGAAGGTTGCATTTATACTCAGCTCACACACATATCTGTGTACTATACTATGTGAAAACAGATTACATAGAATCATAATCAGCCACCTAACACCTCAGGGTTATACAAGGTTCTCCCAGGGTTAATTTCATCCAGATTCTACAGTAAGAGTTATTTATGACAGTACAGTCCTCAGATCAAAATGCTATTATAAGAACTAGGTCTCCTCACTCAAGAAAATCTTTTGTATTTCCTTTCCATTGTGCTCTAAAATTGCAATAATAAACTTTAAATCCTTTAGGTCTCAGAGGTTTGAAATAAAGTGTGGTACCAAGACATAACTCAATGTAAAGAAAATGAGGACTGAAAAATTAATCTGCCCCAAAGTATAGATGTGGAATACTTAGAACAGATTTTTTTTTTAATGCTGAGTTGCACATATGGTTTCCTTTCATCATCTATTATCAGTACAGCATTTTAAATAATCACCCTGAAATTTTCACTAATTATATTTATTTGAGTGAAATTAGAAACCTATCCAGCTTTTAAATAATCACCCTGAAATTTTCACTAATTATATTTATTTGAGTGAAATTAGAAACCTATCCAGCTATACTGGTCAAGAAACAATTATGATGTTACTTTTTTTTTTTCTTCTAATAAATATGCAGTGAAGACCTTACATACTTTTGAATGACCAAAGGAGAATTCTAGCCAATAGTTCTAAAAAGGAAGCAGCCACAGGCTATATTCATCAGGAAGCACAAGTTGCTCTTATCCTATTTGAGAATTCTCCCATTTATAAATTTTAAAAATTAACAAATGAGATGGTCAAATTGTAGATTTAAATGAAGTGAATCTGAGGCAGACAAAGGATGAATAGAGAAGATGCAGGAAATGGAGATGGGAGAGAAAACAAAGCAACCTGAGGAAGAAAGAGACACAAGGACAGAGAAAAAACTAGACCAGAATATTATAACAGAAAACATGAAAAGAGAAGCTATCAGTAGGTGGGACATAGAGTGGAATCAAGGAACAAGTAACACACACATACTACAAAAGACAAATATTTTTACCACACGGTCAGAAAATTAATACTAATCTCAATTAAGGTTCTTAAATGATTTTAAATACAGAAACAACTATAGAATCAGACGTAACTGATCATATTTTTTCTAAGAGTTTAGTATTTAAAACTATCTTTTGATCACTAAATTTCTTAAAGTTTGTCATTTCAAAATTCAACTGAAGCAGAAAGATGACATGTCAACTCACCATTTTGTTTCTTTAGCACATAGGCTGTAAATGGCAACCGAAGGCCTTACCATTCAAACGTGATGAATTGTTACTTCATGTTAAATGTGTCATATAACACAGGCAGAACCATTTACAATATGGGAATTCCCCTAAATTAAATCCCCACTCAGTCCCTGAGAGCTCACAATTCCATAACAGTTACAGTCTTCCCGTCCTCTGAGGCAGGGTGACTGCTAATGCAGCAAAGCTCTGACACAATGAAGAGCTGCTCTGCTACTGCTCCAGGACCAGTAAGGCCAGATGATTGGGAGTGAGGCAGCAGCACTGGGTCGGTGTTACAAACTTGGGCAGTCAACCCAACACGAGCTTGTCACATGTTCTTGACATGTTTTAAAACACAGAGGAAAGAAAAGTTTCTCTCAACCGCAACTTCCAGCAGTTATTTTAAAAAAGTCAATAAATCTGAGGCCTATTATTAAAAGAATTGAAAGTATAATCTTTTCCATCAAGTTGAAGTCTTTAGACATCCACCCTCTAATTTACCCTCCCAACACAGACACACAAACACGCCTGGCATCCTCATAGGCTACCTACAGAGTTATCCATTTGTACATAGTGTCCTGAAAAGTCTGCCTTAAAATACCTGTTGTTTTCTGCACTGATCTGGTGAAAATCAACCTCCATACCCATCACTGAAATACAAGTAACTTTAGGAGCTTCATTCACTCACTCAACACCTGTTTGCCAGAAATTCTGCTGGGGCTAGCAATGAATGTAATAGCGGAAAACTAACTTGACCCCTGTCCTCTAAAAGGGTGAATCCAAACACTAAAGATGTAAACCAACAGAAATGGTTGGAATGTTAAAGAAATGGTGCTCTTGTCTAAGAATGCTGAATGTTATGAAAAAGGAAGGAATGCCTCTTCTGCCCCTGACATCATGCTGCTTGCAAAGCAACAGCAGAATGGGAGAAGCAAAAGTGAAATGGAGAAAGTGTTCTTCTATTTTGCTTATAAAATTTCCTTATGAAACCATTTGTTGCTATGAATGAGGACAAAAACTCATTGAGTAAGGCAGAAGTTTCAAGATTCATTCAGCCAAAGAACGTTCCTTACTTTGCCCTGAGACCTCAAGGGTCATGGTTATGGTGAGAATTCCTATTTCCAGGGCTTAATTACTGAATATTATTCCTTTTTACAATGACCTCCAGAATGCCTGAATAGAAGCACCCCTAATGACTCCCATAAAGCCTAAAGATGCTGTACTGAAACTGTTAAACTCTTCAAAGTGAAGTTGTAAACTTAAGAGTCGGGGAAAGGATTGGTGTGTCTGCTCTAGCATCCTCACACTATTCCAAACAAGAAATCTCAAAATCCTCTGGATTAGAAAGCTTGCACTAAGATACCCTGTAGTAACCCTGTTCTGGGAATAGACATTTTACAGAAGGTATCCAAAATGTTTTATTTGAATGTGTTACTGGCCACAGTAGATTTAATCATCACAAGCAAACAAAAATTTTTCAAATTAAAAACTAAAGCCTAGAAGGACATAAGAGAAAGGGAGAAAGATGGCGGCATGAGATGAAAGACAGAGGCTTCCTCCTAAAACTGGATACAATCAGAAAATATAGTTGGCGCAACTAATCCTTAGAGAGCAACAGGAAAGAGGACGGCATCAGACTGCATACACCTGGAGAGAAGAGCAGACCTGAATGGGGTAACATACCAGAGCTGTGGCTCCATGGGACCCAAGCCCTTGCTCCACCCCAGCTCACCGGCGGGAGGAAGAGAAATGGAGCAGGTAGGGAGTGGAAGGCTTCGGACTGCTGAATACCTAGCTCCGGAGATCTGCGCTGGGAGCACAAACCTACATTTCATGGTGCATTCATGAGACTCGCATGACTACCAGGTTGGAAAGTTAATACAGGCAGAGTTCCTGGGGAGACTGGGATTCCGGCCACTTCTGAAAAGCAGGGATCCATATCCGGCTGCTCTGGGACAAAAACTTATACTGTGTGACTGGCCCACTGGCTCTGACAGTGGAGACAGGCACAGCAGCCGGGAGGCAGGGAACAGCTCTTTCAAACACCCAGGCACCAGTAACGCTCCCCTGCGACCCCCAACATTGCTTCAGGAGCTGAGCAGCTCCAGAATAGTGCTTCTGGAACTAGAGGGAGCCATATACAAATATGAAATGCCAAAGAAACCTGGTCCAGAGTAAAATTTTTAATAAAACTCCCAAGAAAAACTTAAATGACATTGATGTCATGAATCTTCCTAAAAGGGAGTTTAAAATAAAAATCATCAGCATGCTAATGGAGTTACGGAAAGACATCGAAGAACTCAGGAATGAAATCAGGTCGGAGATCCAATCATCGAAGAACACGATGGAGGCTATTAAAAGCAGATTGGATACGGTGGAGGAAATGATAAATGAAATAGAAACTAGAGAAGAGAAGAAGAATACAAAGAAGCTGAGGCACAGTGAGAAAAAAGAATCTCTAAAAATGAAAGAATACAGAGAGCACTGTGTGACCAATACAAGTGGAACAATATTTCCACTATAGGGATACCAGAAGAAGAAGAGAGAGAGAAAGGGATAGAAAGTGTCTTTGAGGAAGAAGGTGCTGAAAACTTCCGCAATCTGGGGAAGGACATGGTCTCTCAGGCCATGGAGATCCACAGATCTCCCAACACAAGGGACCCAAGGAAGACAACACGAAGGCACATAGTAATTAAAATGGGAAAGATCAAGGATAAGGACAGACTGTTAAAAGCAGACAGAGGCAGAAATAAGATCACATACAACGGAAAGCCCATCAGGCTAACATCACATTGTGTTTGTAAAAGCATACTAAGTGAGTCAAGTTAGACTCTTAGATAGTAAGGAAAGTAACCTGGAACCTTTGGTAACCACGAATCTAAAGCCTGAAATGTCAATAAGTACACACCTATCGATAAACACCCTAAATATAAAAGGACTGAATGCACCAATCAAAAGACATAGAGTCACTGAATGGGTAAAAAACGAGGCCCATCTATATGCGGCTTACAAGAGACTCACCTCAAACCCAAAGACATGCACAGACTAAAAGTCAAGGGATGAAAAAGATATTTCATGCAAACAACAGGGAGAAAAAAGCAGGTGTTGCAGTACCAGTATCAGACAAAATAGACTTCAAAACAAAGAAAGTTACAATAGATAAAGGAGATTACATAATGATAAAGGGCTCAGTTCAACAAGAGGATATAACCATTATACATATATATGCACCCAATAAAGGAGCACCAGCATATGAGAAGCAAATACTAACAGAACTAAAGGAGGGAACAGAATGCAATGCATTTATTTTAGGTGACTTCAACACACCATTCAACGCAAAGGACAGATCCACCAGACAGAAAATAAGTAAGGACACAGAGACACTGAACAACACACTAGAACACATGGAACTAATAAACATCTATAAAACTCTACATCCAAAAGCAACAGGATACACATTCTTCTCAAGTGCACATGGAACATTCTCCAAAATAGACCACATACTAGGCCACAAAAAGAGCCTCAGTGAATTCAAAAAGATTGAAATCCCACCAACCAACTTTTCAGACCACAAAGGTGTAAAAGGAAAACTAAATTGTATAAAGAAGGCAAAAAGGCCCACAAACACATGGAGGCTTAACAACATGCTCCTAAATAATCAATGGATAAACGACCTAATTAAAATAGAGATCAAGCAATATATGGAAACAAATGACAACAACAACACAAAGCCCCAACTTCTGTGGGACACAGCAAAAGCAGTCTTAAGAGGAAAGTATATAGCAATCCAGGCATATTTAAAGAAGGAAGAACAAACCCAAATAAATAGTCTAATGTCACACTTATCGAAATTGGAAAAAGAACAAATGAGGCCTAAAGTCAGCAGAATGAGGGACATAATAAAGATCAGAGAAGAAATAAATAAAATTGAGAAGAATAAAACAATAGAAAAAAAATCAATGAAACCAAGAGCTGGTTCTTTGAGAAAATAAACAAAATAGAAAAGCCTCTAGCCAGACTTATTAAGAGAAAAAGAGAATCAACACACATCAACAGAATCAGAAATGAGAAAGGAAACATCATGACAGACCCCACAGAAATACAAAGAATTATTAGAGACTACTATGAAAACCTATCTGCTAACAAGCTGGAAAACCTAGAAGAAATGGACAACTTCCTAGAAAAATACAACCTTCCAAGACTGACCAAGGAAGAAACACAAAATCTAAACAAACCAATTACCAGCAAAGAAATTGAAGCGGTCATCAAAAACTACCCAAGAAAACCCCTGGGCCAGATGGATTTACCTAGGAATTTTATCATACATACAGAGAAGATATAATACCCATTCTCCTTAAAGTTTTCCAAAAAATAGAAGAGGAGGGAATACTCACAAACTCATTCTATGAAACCAACATCACCCTAATACCAAAACCAGGCAAAGACCCCACCAAAACAGAAAGTTTCAGACCAATATCCCTGATGAAGATAGATGCAAAAATACTCAACAAAATATTAGCAAACCAAATTCAAAAATACATGAAAAGGATCATGCACCATGACCAAGTGGGGTTCATCCCAGGGATGCAAGGATGGTACAACATTCAAAAATCCATCAACATCATCCACTACATAAACAAAAAGGACAAAAACATGATCATCTCCATAGATGCTGAAAAGGCATTCGACAAAATTCAATATCCATTCATGATAAAAGCTCTCAGCAAAATCAGTATAGTGGGCAAGTACCTCAATATAATAAAGGCCATATATGGTAAACCCACAGCCAACATCATACTAAACAGTGAGAAGCTGAAAGCTTTTCCTCTGAGATTGGGAACAAGACAGGGATGCCCATGCTCCCCACTGTTATTCAACATAGTACTGGAGGTCCTATCCATGGCAATTAGACAAAACAAAGAAATACAAGGAATCCAGATTGGTAAAGAAGAAGTTAAACTGTCACTATTTGCAGATGACATGATATTCTACATAAAAAACCCTGAAGACTCCACTGCAAAACTACTAGAACTGATATTGGAATTCAGCAAAGTTGCAGGATACAAAATTAACACACAGAAAACTGTAGCTTTCCTATACACCAACAAAACAATACAAAGAGAAATCAGGAAAACAATTCCATTCACAATTGCATCAAAAAAAATAAAATACCTAGGAATAAACCTAACCAAAGAAGTCAAAGACCTTTACCCTGAAACCTACAAGATACTATTAAGACAAATTAAAGACAACACTAACAAATGGAAACTCATCCCATGCTCTTGGCTAGCAAGAATTAATATTGTCAAAATGGCCATCCTGCCCAAAGCAATATACAGATTCAATGCAATCCCTATAAAAATACCAACAGCACTCTTCAACGAACTAGAGCAAATAGTCCTAAAACTCATATGGAACTACAAAAGACCCTGAATAGCCAAAGCAATTATGATAAGGAAGAATAAAGCTGGGGGTATTACACTCCCCAACTTCAAGCTCTACTACAAAGCCATAGTAACCAAGACAGTTTGGTACTGGCACAAGAACAGAGCCACAGACCAGTGGAACAGAATAGAGACACCAGACATTAACCCAAACATATATGGTCAATTAATATACCATAAAGGAGCCATGGACATACAGTGGGGAAATGACAGTCTCTTCAACAGATGGTGCTGGGAAAACTGGACAGCTACATGTAAGAAAATGAAACTGGATCACTCTCTAACCCCATACACAAAAGCAAATTCAAAATGGATCAAAGAACTGAATGTAAGTCATGAAACCATAAAACTCTTAGAAAAAAACATAGGCAAAAAGCTTTTGGACATAAACATGAGTGACTTCTTCATGAACATATCTCCCCGCTCAAGGGAAACAAAAGCAAAAATGAACAAGTGGGACTATATCAAGCTGAAAGGCTTCTGTACAGCAAAGGACACCATCAATAGAACAAAAAGGCATCCTACAGTATGGGAGAATATATTTATAAATGACATATCCAATAAAGGGTTGGCATCCAAAATATATAAAGAGCTCATACACCTCAACAAACAAAAAGCACATAATCCAATTAATAAATGGGCAGAGGAGCTGAACAGACGGTTCTCCAAAGAAGAAATTCAGATGGCCAACAGACACATGAAAAGATGCTCCACGTCACTAGTCATCAGAGAAATGCAAATTAAAACCACAATGAGATATCACCTCACACCAATAAGGATCGCCACCATCCAAAAGACAAACAACAAACAAATGTTGGCAAGACTGTGGAGAAAGGGGAACCCTCCTACACTGTTGGTGGGAATGTAAATTAGTTTAACCATTGTGGAAAGCAGTATGGAGGTTCGTCAAAATGCTCAAAATAGAAATACCATTTGACCCAGGAATTCCACTCCTAGGAATTTACCCTAAGAATACAGCAGCCCAGTTTGAAAAAGACAGATGCACCCCTATGTTTATCGCAGCACTATTTACAATAGCCAAGATACAGAAGCAACCTAAGTGTCCATCAGTAGATGAATGGATAAAGAAGATGTGGTATATATACACAATGGAATATTATTCAGCCATAAAAAGAAAACAAATCCTACCATTTGCAACAACATGGATGGAGCTAGAGGGTATTATGCTCAGTGAAATAAGCCAGGCGGAGAAAGACAAGTACCAAATGATTTCACTCATATGTGGAGTATAAGAACAAAGAAATACTGAAGGAACAAAACAGCAGCAGAATCACAGAACCCAAGAATGGACTAACAGTTACCAAAGGGAAAGGGACTGGGGAGTATGGGTGGGAAGGGAGGGATAAGGGCGGGGAATAAGGAAGGGGGCCTTACAATTAGCATGTATAATGTGTTGGGGACAACACAGTGAGTTATGTGCAACACAGAGAAGTAGTGATTCTACAGCATCATACAATGCTGATGGACAGTGCCTGTAATGGGGTTTGTTGGGGGGGGGGGACTTGGTGAAAGGGGAAGTCTAGTAAACATAATGTTCTTCATGTAATTAGAGATTAGTGATAACAAAATGAATAAATAAATAAATAATAAAGCCTAGACTCTGTAATTATTTTAACAGCAGTGGCCTAACAGTATAGTTCTGAATTTGCCATCTTCCTTAAGGTACTGTTCAGACCTCTCAATTCTAAATGCAAATAAAACAAATATGTAGCTTTAACAAAAAAAAGAGAAAGTGAAACCTTTGCAGGACCCAGATTCCTAGATTGTCAACCAGCTGATGTCCCCTGGATCTGTTCCATGTGCCACATTCTTCAGAGATGCTTTCCCAGAACAGCCCACAAACAAGTGGCAATCTAGAAAGAAAAGGTAGTCTTCCCTTGCTGCCACTCCTCCAGAAAAGTATGAAATGTGTTGCCAACTGACCTGGCTGATCACATGCCCATCCCTTGAACTAACACCATGTCTCCAAAAGGATGCTACATGGTTCTATGGTGGAGGGAAATATAAGAGGCACAGTAGCTTACAGTTTCCACCAAAAAGCTGCCCTCAGGCATGTACACAGAGTGGAATGAAGGTGGGGTTTGCAAAAGGAACAAGGAGATAGATGGAAAACCATACTAGACAGAAAACTAGTTGCCACAGAACCACTATACTAATTTTTTAACTTTTAAAAAAGTAAACCTTTTTTAAATATTATGTTTTATTTTTGTACATAAGGCCAAATAAATGAGAGAAAAGCAGAGCTGGCAAATGGGAAGGAAAAATGTCTTACCCCAAAATGCCCCTACATACATTCCTTTCCTACAAAGTGATACCTGAGGAAACTCCCAAAACTCCTAGAGTTCTGAAAACAGTCTGAAAACCACGGCTCTAATTTAAATGTTTTTTGGGAAAAGCTGCACTAATGTTCCAAAAACACACCTTCGAAATTAGTGTACCATATTCCTACCTATAACAACTATTATTTTATCCTTATTTGCAACTGAAAAGATAAATTGAATAGTTAAAATGCTTAATGCTTTTACTAAATGCTTAAAACCCTCCAATTTTGGCTCCATCTAGGATGCATTCTTATATATTATAGTATGAGTACATATGAATGTCTCAGAAATCAAGTCGTCCAAGGGATGACTGCCAATTGGTTTAATTTTCAAAATCATTATTAACACTCAGAGCTGCTACAACTTTCAATCTTACACAAAATTCTACCTACACAGTAATTTCAGACATTTAATTATATTTTGCAGATGCTCTTAAAAAATTTTTTTCTGAGTCAGACTTTTAACTTATGCTGTAAGCTTGAAAGAACCTTTTAGTGATTACATTATTGTTCCAAATATCCTCCCTTCCTAACATAACTTACTATTGAAACAAACTATCAAAGATCACCACTTCCAATACAAGAAAAGAATGGGAATAGCTTATACATCAGTCTACAAATATCTTAATGGTTTCAAGTTAAATGCCACATTCTTTGTGTTACTAAACATATAGCTTTTTAAAGCAAATACAATTGAGAAATACATCTGTGCATAACTAAGACATCATGAGTGAGGAAAAAAGATACACTTAATTAAAACTCCTAAATCCAGTAGCAAAGAAAGTTCATAGTTTATCTGTTTTCAAAAAGGTACTGTCATTGCAAAAGATATGCCCAGTCATCAAATTATAGTACATGCACCTTTCAGAACATCCTTAAATGTGTTCCGTTTTACTCACTAAAATCTGTATGGGTTTCTCTTCAGTCCCTAAGGCCACAGTTTTATATCTAGATAATCTGAGAACATGTACCATTAATTGAAAAACTTGGTTCTGTGCAGTTTTTTGTTTTGTTTTTTTTGGATGAGGGAGATTCTGTGTCATGTTCAAGTAAGAGGAAGGGAGGAGAAGGGAGAGAAGTGGACAGAGATGAGAAAAACAGAAGAAAAAGCCTGATAAAGATGCAAAAAGAAAAAGACACAGAAAGTTCAAATGTCATATTCTCTAAAGACTGTAAGTACAAACATGTACAACAAGAAGAGTATCCAGAATCATTAAAAAGATTAAATTCTGACTAGAAACACATGATTTCAAGGAGAAATAAATGGATGAGATACTTAGAGATTCATGTAGCCAAGCAAGTATTTGACTGATGAGCTCACAGTTTTCTAAGGAAATGTTCAAAAGATAGAAGGACATGTGTATAAAATAATGGTATGATTCTCTAAAATTAGTACAAGGAAACTGAATCTCAGAATGAAATGAGCTTGTAAAAAATGAAAAAAGTTTTTAGTTATGCTACATTGTGACAAACAATTATAGAAAACATACACAACTACATCTAGTTTTTTGGTCAAAGGAAATAACCTTCAGCATACACACAGAAAACAAAACATTGGAAAAAGGAAAGTGAAACCCAAAGGCTGGTGAAGATAATGGAGGGAAACATACTCTAAATAAATTACAGCCTCCGTAACTTACATGACTTAACAATGTAGGACCTTGTGAACAAGCTCATGAAATACCTGCCTGAATCTCTAGAAATGTACCAAACAAAAAACACAAGGGCTTCTGGGACTAGCAATGTCCTACTTCTTGATTTAGGAGGTGGTCACATACTGATATTTTACAGCTGGTTAAACTGTACATCCATTTTGTGCACTTTCTTATTATATGTGCTGTATTCACCAAAAAAAAAAAGCAAAAAAATTTAAGAGGTACAGTCCAGAGGCTCAAGATGGTGGCATGAGTAGGGCAGCAGAAATCTCCTCCCAAAACCATACATATTTTTTAAAATACAACAAACACAACTATGCCTAAAAGACCAAAAGAGAGAGAACCAAGATGGCAGTGTGAGTAGAGCAGTGTAAATCTCCTTCCAAAACCACATACATTTTTGAAAATACAACAAATACAACTCTCCCTAAAAGAGAGACCAGAAGACCCAGGACAACAGCCAGACTACATCCACACCTGCGAGAACCCAGTGCCTCATGACGGGGGTAAGATACAAGCCACAGCCTGGCGGGACCCAAGTGCCCCTCACCCCAGCTCCCAGCGGGAGGAGAGGGAGCCCAGGACTGCTAATCACCCAGCCCTAGCAATCCACACCTGAGCGCAGACACACAGTGCATGCATGGGGTGCTGGAAACTAGGGAAACAGGACAGTAAGACCTGTGAGTGGATCCCCGCAGCCATTGCACCCAGGACAAAGAAAAGCAAGTGCTTTTTCAAAGTCTTAAAGGGACAGGGACCCCACAGGTGGACGGAAGTGCCCCAGGACACCTAGCTCAGCAGCAGGGAATCCTGGGGAACTCTGGGCACCTGAACCCCCACAGCGCAGCTAGGAGGCCCCTCACAATGATAAACAGCCTCCCGCCTGTTCCCCCTCCAACGTGGCTCCGCCATAATGGAGAAGCAACCTGAGGCAGGCTACACCCACAACAACTGCAGAGCTAAATAAACTCCATAGCGGCGGGGCAAAATCAGAAGCCCTGTCTCCATGCAGCTGACCAGCACAAGCCTCTAGAGGCTGCTGTTCTCCCAGGACAGAAAGGCCACAAACTGGCAAGAAGGGACTTTCTCTTACCCAACACACGCACTAGCTCCCCCCAAATATATCTATCACCATGAAAAGGCAGAAGAAATTGATACAGATCAAGATCACAGAGGCAAACCCTGAGAAGGACATAGACCTAATCAGACTTCCTGAAAAAGAATTAAAAATAAAGCTCATAACCATGCTGATGGAGCTGCAGAGAAATATGCAAGAGCTAAGGGATGAACTCTGGAGGGAGATTACAGACATCTCGAGGGAGATTAAAGAAGGGAAACAAACTCTGGAAGGATTTATAAGCAGAATGGATAAGATGCAAGAGGCCATTGATGGAATAGAAACCAGAGAACAGGAATGCATAGAAGCTGATGCAGAGAGAGATAAAAGGATTTCAAGGAATGAAACAATATTAAGAGAACTGTGTGACCAAGCTAAAAGGAACAATATCTGCATTATAGGGGTACCAGAAGAAGAGGAAAGAGAAAAAGGGATAGAAAGTGTATTTGAAGAAATAATTGCTGAAAACTTCCCCAAACTGGAGGAGGAAATAATCAATCAGACCATGGAAGTGTACAGAAATCCCAACAGAAAGGACCCAAGAAGGAAAACACCAAGCCACATAATAATTAAAATGGCAAAGATCAAGGACAAGGACAGAGTTTTAAAGGTAGCTAGAGAGAAGAAAAAGGTCACCTACAAAGGAAAACCAATCAGGATATCATCAGACTTCTCAACAGAAACCTTACAGGCCAGAAGAGAATGGCATGATACATTTAATGCAATGAAAGAGAAGGGCCTTGAACCAAGAATACTGTATCCAGCATGATTATCATTTAAATATGAAGGAGGGATTAAACAATTCCCAGACAAGCAAAAGTTGAGGGAATTTGCCTCCCACAAACCACCTCTACAGGGTATTTTAGAGGGACTGCTCCAGATGGGAGCACTCCTAAGACTAAATAGATATCACCAGAGAAAATACAATCACAGCAAAGAAAGCAGACCAATGAAATACTAACTAAAGGCAAAAAATAAAATCAACTACCCACAAAAGCATTTACAGGAAGCACAAAAGACCACAGAATAAAACAACCAACATATGAAGAACAGAGGAGGAGGAATAAGAAGGGAGAAAAATAAAGAATGATCAGACAGTGTTTAAAATAGCTCAATAAGTGAGTTAAGTTAGACAGTAAGATACAAAAGAAGCTAACCTTGAACCTTTGGCAACCACAAATCTAAAGCCTGCAATGGCAATAAGTACATACCTTTCAATAATCACCCTAAATGTAAATGAACTGAATGCACCAATCAAAAGACACAGAATAACAGAATGGATAAAAAAAGCATGACCCATCTCTATGCTGCTTACAAGAGACTCACTTCAAACCCAAAGACTATAGGAAAAAAGAAAGACTGAAGGAACAAAACAGCTGCAGAATCATAGAACCTAAGAACGGACTAACACTTACCAAAGGGAAAGGGACAGGGGAGAAGGGGAGAAGGGGAGGGAATGGAGGGATAAGGGTGGGGAAAAAGAAAGGGTTTACATTACGATTAGCATGTATAATGTGGGGGGGCATGGGGAGGGCTGTGCAACACAGAGAAGACAAGTAGTGATTCTACAGCATCTTACTACGCTGATGGACAGTACTGTAATGGGGTCTGTGGGGGGGATTTGGTGAAGGGGGACCCTAGTAAACATAATATTCTTCATGTAATTGCAGATTAATGACAACAAAATTCATTAATTAAAAAAAATACAGAGACCACAGCCAACATCATACTGAACAGTGAGAAGCTGAAAGCTTTTCCTCTAAGATAGGGAACAAGACAGGGATGCCCACTCTCCCCACGGTTATTCAACATAGTACTGGAGGTCCTAGCCACGGCAATTAGACAAAACAAAGAAATACAAGGAATCCAGATTGGCAAAGAAGAAGTTAAACTGTCACTATTTTCAGATGACATGATATTGTAAATAAAAAACCCTACAGACTCCACTCCAAAACTACTAGAGCTAATATCGGAATTCAGCAAAGTTGCAGGATACAAAATTAACACACAGAAATCTGTGGCTTTCCTATACACTAACAATAAACTAATAGAGAAATCAGGAAGAAAATTCCATACACAATAGCATCAAAAAGAATAAACTACCTAGGAATAAACCTAACCAAGGAAGTGAAAGACCTATACCCTGAAAACTATAAGACACTCTTAAGAGAAATTAAAGAGGTCACTAACAAATGGAAACTCATCCCATGCTCCTGGCTAGGAAGAATTAATATCATCAAAATGGCCATCCTGCCCAAAGCAATATACAGATTCGATGCAATCCCTATCAAACTACCAACAGCATTCTTCAATGAACTGGAACAAATAGTTCAAAAATTCATATGGAAACACCAAAGACCCCAAATAGCCAAAGCAATCCTGAAAAGGAAGAATAAAGTGGGGGGGGATCTCACTCCCCAACTTCAAGCTCTACTACAAAGCCACAGTAATCAAGACAATTTGGCACTGGCACAAGAACAGAGCAACAGACCAATGGAACAGAATAGAGACTCCAAACATTAACCCAAACATGTATGGTCAACTAATATTCGATAAAGGGGCCATGGACATACAATGGGGAAATGACAGTCTCTTCAACAGATGGTGCTGGGAAAACTGGACAGCTACATGTAAGAGAAAGAAACTGGATCGCTCTCTAACCCCATACACAAAAGCAAATTCGAAATGGATCAAAGACTTGAACGTAAGTCATGAAACCATAAAACTCTTAGAAAAAAACATAGGCAAAAATCTCTTAGACATAAACACGAGTGACCTCTTCCTGAACATATCTCCCCGGGCAAGGGAAACAAACGCAAAAATGAACAAATGGGACTATATCAAGCTGAAAAGCTTCTGTACAGCAAAGGACACCATCAATAGAACAAAAAGGTATCCTACAGTATGGGAGAATATATTCGTAAATGACAGATCAATAAGGGGTTGACATCCAAAATATATAAAGCGCTCACACACCTCAACAAACAAAAAGCAAATAACCCAATTAAAAAATGGGCAGAGGAGCTGAATAGACAGTTCTCTAAAGAAGAAATTCAGATGGCCAACAGACACATGAAAAGATGCTCCACGTCGCTTGTCATCAGAGAAATGCAAATTAAAACCACAATGAGATATCATCTCACACCAGTAAGGATGGCTACCATCCAAAAGACAAACAACAACAAATGTTGGCGAGGTTGTGGAGAAAGGGGAATCCTCCTACACTGCTGGTGGGAATGTAAATTAGTTCAACCATTGTGGAAAGCAGTATGGAGGTTCCTCAAAATGCTCAAAATAGAAATACCATTTGACCCAGGAATTCCACTTCTAGGAATTTACCCCAAGAATGCAGCACTCCAGTATGGAAAAGACAGATACACACTTATGTTTATCTCTGCACTATTTACAATAGCCAAGATATGGAAGCAACCTAAATATCCATCAGTAGATGAATGGATAAAGATAATGTGGTACATATACACAATGGAATATTACTCAGCCATAAGAAAACAACAAATCCTACCATTTGCAACAACATGGATGGAGCTAGAGGGTATTATGCTCAGTGAAATAAGCCAGGCGAAGAAAGACAAGTACCAAATGATTTCCCTCATATGTGGAGTATAAGAACAAAAGAAAACTGAAGGAACAAAACAGCAGCAGAAGCACAGAACCCAAGAATGGACTAATAGTTACCAAAGGGAAATGGACTGGGGAGGATGGCTGGGAAGGGAGGGATAAGGGTGGGAGAAAAAGAAAGGGGGCATTACGATTAGCATGTATAGTTGGGGGGACACGGGGAGGGCTGTGCAACACAGAGAAGACAAGTAGTGATTTTACAGCATCTTACTATGTTGATGGACAGTGACTGTGAACGGGGATGTGGGGGGGACTTGGTGAAGGGGGGAGCCTAGTAAACATAAGTCCTGCATGTAATTGTAGATTAGTGATAACAAAATTTAAAAAAAGAGAGAGAGACCAGAAGATACAGTACAGCAGCCAGGCTACATCTACATCTGCAAGAATTCAGCATCTCATGAAAAGGGTAAGATACAAAGCCACGACCCGGGAGGGCCTGAGCACTCCCTCCTCCCCAGCTGCGTAGCTGCCCAGCACAGAGGAAGCCAGAGCAAGGCACGAGTGGGGTGCCATTGTCACAGAAGAGCACAACCCTACGTGTCTGGAACTCCCCACAAGGATCTGGACTATCGCAAGGGCTGCCCTGCCCATGGCAGCTCAGGAGATTATCCCCGAGACTGCTCCCTGACTGCAGGTAACTGACACAGGCAGCGGAGAAGGGCAAGGTGACCAGCAAAGAGGAAGGGACTTTGTTCTCCCAGCTGACACATGTGCCACCTGCCTACGACCACCGCTATCGCCACAAAAAGGCAGAAGAATCTGGTCCAGTCAAGAATCATTCAGACAAGCCCAGAGAGAGGGCCTGGGGAGAAAGATATAACCAATATTCCTGAAAAAAAATTCAAAATAAAGGTCATAACCATGTTGCTGGACCTGCAGAGAAATATGCAAGAGCTAAGGGATGAAGTCTGGAGGGAAATAACAGAAATGAAACAATCTCTGGAAGGACTAAAGAGCAGACTGAATGAGATGCAAGGGTCTGTTAATGGAATACAAATCAGAGAACAGGAATACAGAAAAGCTAAGGGAGACAGAGAGAAAAGGTTCTCCAGGAATGAAATAATATTAAGAGAACTGTGGGACCAATCGAAAAGGAACAAGATTCACATTATAGAGGTACCAAAAGAAGAAGATAGAGAAAAAGGGAAAGTGTCTTGGAGGAAATTATTGCTGAAAACTTCCCCTAGTTGGGGGAGGAAATAGTCTCTCAGACCATGGAAGCCAACAGATCTCCAAATACAAGGGACTAAAGGAGGACAACACCAAGACATATAATAATTAAAATTAAAATGGCAAAGATCTAAGACAAGGACAGAGTATTAAAGGCAGCCAGAGAGAGAAAAAAGATCACATACAAAGGAAAACCCATCATGCTATCATCAGACCTCTGAACAGAAACCTTACAGGCCAGAAGAGAATGGCATGATATATTTAATGCAATGAAACAGAAAGCCCTTGAACCAAGAATACTGTATCCAGCACGATTATCATTCAAATTTGAAGGAGGGATTAAATAATTCCTAGACAAGCAAAAGTTGAGAGAATTTGCCTCCCACAAACAACATCTACAGGAAATTTTAAAGGGATTGCTCTAGATGGAAGTAATCCTAAAGCTAGAATAAAACATCTAACATACAAAGAATGGAGGAGGAATAATAAGAAGGGAGAGAAATAAAGAATCATCACACTGTGTTTATAATAGCTTAATAAGAGAGTTAACTTAGATGGTTAGACAGTAAAGAAGCTACCCCTGAACCTTGGGTAACCATGAATCCAAAGCCTGCAATGGCAGTAAGTACATACCTATTGATAATCACCCTAAATGTAAATGGACTGAATGCACCAATCAAAAGACACAGAGTAATAGAATGGATAAAAAAGCAAGACCCATCTATATGCTGCTTCAAGAAACTCACCTTGAACCCAAAGACATAAACAGACTAAAAGTGAAGGGATGGAAGAGATATTTCATGCAAACAACAGAGAGAAAAAAGCAGGTGTAGCAGTACTTGTATCAGATAAAATAGACTTCAAAACAAAGAAAGTCACAAGCCATAAAGAAGGACATCACATAATGATAAAGGGGGCAGTCCAACAAGAGGATATAACCATTATAAATATATATGCACCCAACACAGGAGCACTGACATATGTGAAACAAATACTAACAGAATTAAAAGAGGAAATAGAATACAATGCAATAGAATACAACTCATTCTAAGAGACTTCAACACACCACTTACTCGAAAGGACAGATCCACCAGACAGAAATTAAGTAAGGACACAGAGGCACTGAACAACACACTAAACAGATGGACCTAACAGACATCTACAGAACTCTACACACAAAAGTAGCAGGATACATATTCTTCTCAAGTGCACATGGAGCATTTTCCAGAACAGACCACATACTAGGCCACAAAAAGAGCTTCAGTAAATTCAAAAAGACTGAAATTCTACCAACCAACTTCTCAGACCACAATGGTATAAAACTAGAAATAAATTCTACAAAGAAAACAAAGGCTCACAAACGCATGGAGGCTTAACAACATGTCCCTAAATAATCAATGGATCAACGTCCAACTTAAAACAGAGATCAAGCAATACATGGAGACAAATGACAACAACAGCACAAAGCCCCTACTTCTGTGGGATGCATGCAGCGAAGGCAGTTCTAAGAGGAAAGTATATAGCAATCCAGGCATATTTAAAGAAGGAAGAACAATCCCAAATGAATAGTCTTAAGTCACAATTATTGAAACCGGAAAAAGAAGAACAAATGAGGCCCAAAGTCAGCAGAAGGAGGGACATAATAAAGATCAGAGAAGAAATAAATAAAATTGAGAAGAATAAAATGATAGAAAAAAATCAATGAAACCAAGAGCTGATTCTTTGAGAAAATAAACAAAATAGATAAACCCCAAGCCAGACTTTGAGAGAAAGAGAATCTACACACATAAAAAGAATAAGAAATGACAAAGGAAATATCGTGACACACCCCACAGAAATACAAAGAATTATTAGAGAATACTGTCAAAGTCTATAAACTAACAAACTGGACAACCAACAAGAAATGGACAACTTCATAGAAAAATTAAATCTTCTAAGACTGACCCAGGAAGAAACAAAAAATCTAAACAGACCAATTATCAGCAATGAAATTCAATCAGTAATCAAAAAACTACCCAAGAATGAAACTCCTGGGCCAAATGGATTCACCACCAAATTTCTTCAGACATATAGAGAAGACATAACACCCATTCTCCTTAAAGTTTCCAAAAAAAAGAAGAGGAGGGAATACTTCCAAACTCATTCTACGAGGCCAGCATCACTCTAATACCAAAATCAGGCAAAGACCCCACCAAAAAAGAAAATTTCAGACCAATATCCCTGATAAACATAGATGCAAAAATACTGAACAAAATATTAGCAAATCGAATTAAAAAATACATCAAGAGGATCACACACCATGACCAAGTGGGATTCATCTCAAGGATGTAAGGATGGTACAACATTTAAAAATCCATCAACATCATCCATCACATCAACAAAAAGGACAAAAACCAAATGATCATCTCCATAGACGCTGAAAAAGCATTCAACAAAATTCAACATCCATTCATGATAAAAACTCTCAACAAAATGGGTATAGAGGGCAAGCAGCTCAACATAATAAAGGCCATAGATGACAAACCCACAGCCAACATTATACTTAACAGCAAGAAGCTGAAAGCTTTTCCCTTAAGATCAGGAACAAGACAGGGATGCCAATCTCTCTACTGTTATTCAACATAGTACTGGAGGTCCTAGCCATGGCAATTAGACAAAACAAAGAAATACAAGGCATCCAGATTGGTAAAGAGGAAGTCAAACTGTGAGTACTTGCAGATGACATGATATTGTACATAAAAAATCCTAAAGACCCCACTTCAAAACTACTAGAACTAACATCTGAATTCAGCAAAGTTGCAGGATACAAAATTAATACACAGAAATCTGTTGCTTTCCTATACACTAATGACAAACTAGCAGAAAGAGAAATCAGGAAAACAATTCCATTCACAATTGCATCCAAAAGAATAAAATACCTAGGAAAAAACCTAACCAAGGAAGTGAAAGACCTATACTCTGAAAACTATAAGACACTCTTAAGAGAAATTAATGAAGACACTAACAAATGGAAACTCATCCCATGCTCTTGGCTAGGAAGAATTAATATTGTCAAAATGGCCAGCCTACCTAAAGCAATCTACAGATTCAATGCAATCCCTATCAAAATACCAACAGCATTCTTCAACAAACTGGAAAAAGTAGTTTTAAAATTCATATGGAACCACAAAAGACCCCAAATAGCCAAAGCAATCCTGAGAAGGAAGAATAAAGAAGGGGAGATCTCACTTCCCAACTTTAAGCTCTACTACAAAGCCACAGTAATCAAGACAATTTGGTACTGGCACAAGAACAGAGCCACAGACAAGTGGAACAGAATAGAGAGTCCAGATATTAACCCAAACATATATGGTCAATTAATATATGATAAAGAAGCCATGGATATACAATGGGGAAATGACAGCCTCTTCAGCAGCTGGTGTTGGCAAAACTGGACAGCTACATGTAAGAGAATGAAACTGGATCACTCTCTAACCCCATACACAAAAGTAAATTTGAAGTGGATCAAAGACCTGAATGTAAGTCATGAAACCATAAAACTTTAAAACAAAAACAAAGGAAAAAATCTCTTGGACATAAACATGAGTGACTTCTTCATGAACATATCTCCCCCAGGCAAGGGAAACAAATGCAAAAATGAATAAGTGGGACTATATCAAGCTGAACAGCTTCTTTACAGCAAAGGATACCATCAATAGAACAAAAAGGCATCCTACAGTTTGGGAGAATATATTCATAAATGACAGATCCGATAAGGGGTTGACATCCAAAATATATGAAGAGCTCACACACCTCAACAAACAAAAATCAAATAATCCAATTAAAAATATGCACAGGATCTGAACAGATACTTCTCCAAAGAAGAAATTCAGACACATGAAAAGATGCTCCACATCGCTAGTCATCAGAGAAATGCAAATTAAAACCACAATGAGATATCATCTCACACCAGTAAGGATGGCCACCATCCAAAAGACAAACAACAACAAATGTTGGCGAGGTTGTGGAGAAAGGGGAACTCTCCTACACTGCTGGTAGGAATGTAAATTAGTTCAACCATTGTGGAAAGCAGTATGGAGATTCCTCAAAAAACTAAAAACAGAAATACCATTTGACCCAGGAATTCCCCTTCCTATGAATTTATCCTAAGAATGCAGCAGCCCAGTTTGAAGAAGACCTATGCACCCCTATGTTTATCACAGCATAATTTACAATAGCCAAGAAATGGAAGCAACTTAAGTGTCCATCAGTAGACGAATGGATAAAGAGGATGTGATACATATACACAATGGAATATTATTCGGCCATAAGAAGAAAACAAATCCTACCATTTGCAATAACATAGATGGAGCTAGAGGGTATTATGCTCAGTGAAATAAGCCAGGTGGAGAAAGACAAGTATCAAATGATTTCCCTCATCTGTGGAGTATAAGAACAAAGAAAAAAAATTTAAGAGGTACAGGATTACTGGAGAAGGGCAAATGCTATCTCAATTTTCAGAAATTATAGACAAGTGTTGAAATTTAAATTTACAAATGGCAAACAGTACAATTTTACCAATGTATGTCAATGTTTTTTAAAGCAACTTTCTTACCTATGTGAATGACACTTCATCTATACATTAAGCCTTTTAGCTATAATTTCTGAGAAAATTCAATTTTCAGATTCAACATTTTGAAACCTTCAGTTACTGTATTATTTTTAAAACCTTGCTGCATAGCTTCATAAAACATATCAATAAAATTATCACCTAACATGAGTGAAAATGGTCATAACTTGGCCCAGTTTTATCAAAGAATATGAGAAAATAAACTGAAACTTACTTATATGATTACAGCTTCCCAACAGATACAAGAAAGTAAACCACTTTCACATACAGATAGTCCCTGACTTACAATGGTTTTACTTAAAAATTTGACTTTATGATCATGCAAAATCATATGCATTCGCTAGAAACCATACTTCAAATTTTGAATTTGTAACTTTTCCCAGACTAGTGATATGTGGTACAATGCTTTTTTGTGATGCTGGGTGGTGACAGCAAGCCACAGCTCCCAGTCAGCCTGGTGATCATGAGGGTAAACTGATACACTTACAGCCATTCTATACCTGTATAGCCATTCCGTTTTTCACTTTCAGCACACTACTGAATAAATCACATGAGACAACCAATACTTTTTTATGAAATAGACTTTGTGTTAGATGATTTTGCCCAACTGTAGGCTAATATAAGTGTTCTGAACACATTTGAAGTAGGCTAGGGTATGATATTTAGGTTAGGTGTATTAAATGCATTTTTGACTTACAATATTTTCAATTAACAATGAGTTTTTTGGGACATAACCCCATTGTAAGTTGAAAAAGATGCTTACATTGTGTCATCTGCTGGATTATCTTAAGCATCTATAGTTATGCAGCAGTGAGAATTCTTTTAACATAATCAACTTAGTTTAAGTCCAATAGTTTCCTTGTTTAACTTTGCTTCATTCTATTTCATTTTGAGATATTTAAGCATAGCACAATCAACATTTTGCCCTTATCCTTCAGGATAAATTTTGAAGAAGGGAAATGGTTAATTGCCTTAGCTAGGCAGGGCAAATTAAGCAGTTTATTCTAGACTTATAACGTTAATATGAATTCCCAATGAATTCTAATTAACTGCATATGATTTAATAAATGTGTGACTGATATACATGAAAAAAATAAGATTTATCATTTGACTTAATTTTTTTCAGAAGCTGTTAAAGCATTAAAAGATACAAAAAAAAGTTCCTGCAAATGAAATGTGAAGACTGTTAAATTTAACTTGTTATTGCTTTTCAACATTTCTCCCAGAAAATTAATTCTAGAATTATTTTAAGTACCAATGAAAACTAGTATTTCAAAAACAACCTTTTCCTTATATTCTACTTCACAGACATAAACATAAGGCCTAAAATGAAATCATATTTGTTCTGACCTGAGCAAGTTAGTCAACCTCAGCATGGTCTGGTTTCCCATCTCTATCATCATGAGATCATGACTACAGGAAGTATCATATAGAAAGAATTCTGCCTGAAAACTGACATACAAAACATCCTAACACACATTAGAATGCTTCTTCTACTCATCACTTATATGGAATCCACTGTGAATGGTCCTTCACCCAACAATGACAAAGTTCCTGTAACTGTGATTCTCATGGTCTGTGTTTGTTAATATAGTCATTGCAGTTTCTGTTCATGACAGGGTGGAAGTACCATTTGTAATAAGTCTAGAAGTGGTAGGCGGCCTCAGTGGGCATTGAGAAATGGATTGCAGGCAATTCTGGGGTGAACCATTAAGGAAACTACACACAGGGCAAATGAGAGTTACACATTATTTAATTTTACAAAAAGTAGAAACAGAGTAAGTTATTCTATTAATTCCAAGAAGTAGGTTAAATGTAACTTCTCTCTCAATTTGTGTTTTATAATTTTTTTTAATTATGATTATTTGGAAAATTGGGAATCGTATTCAGTATATTTTATAAATCCAAATATGGGCTGTTTTTTTAAATCAACTTTCATTCTAAATGCCATCAATTTTCAAAATAACCCCAAAATGAAAGCTATTAAAATTTGTAAGTAGCTATCCAAGATTAAGTCAGACAATTTAAGTTAAAAAGAATATTATCTACTTTATAGTTCTTGAATTCTTCTGTACCATCATTTACATATCCATCCTTCACTCAACATAACAATGATAACAAACTAGAGAGACTGCCTCAGCAAAAACTGAAGGAACTAAACAGCAGCAGACTCACAGAACCTAGGAATGGAATAACAGTCGCCTCAGGAAAAGAAACTGTAAATTGGGATGTGGAAAATTTTTTAAAAACTAGTGAGCCAATGGGATAGAATCACACATATCTTAACTGCCTGACACTTAATATACCCTTTTATGGCTTGTTTTTCCTGAAGACAGATCTTACTTCAACAAGCCATTTCCATGTATAGCATGTTCTTGCATCCATGACACAAATTATTTCTTCAACCTGTTGTCTGTTCTGCTTTAGATTCTCACTTTCAAAATACCATCCAGAACTCATTTTATTACAAGAATCCTTTTGTGCTATTCAAACCTTTGAAAAGGAAAACGAAAAGGGAGGTGAGAGGAAAGACTTCTCTAGATCAACAATCAGCAATAATCTGAAAAGTCTCTTCTTTCTTTTCCTCAGAAATGGAAATGGGAAGGGGTGGTTAAATCCCAAACGTGTGCATCAGTGAGGGTCTACATACAGGTGCCTATTTTACTACTATTTAAATGCAGAAATAGAAATAATCTACTTCAACCTGAGCCTTGAATTTCCTTTAGCAGCTAACCCAAAGTCACACTACAGGCTACAGGTAATGATAACAGGGCCACAGTCAGTGAACTAAATTCTGTATGCAAGAATCCGGTTTCTAATAAATTCAGACTTCCTGGCTGTGCACTGTACACCCTCTTGCCACCAACAGGGATGAACTTTTCCTCATTTAGCTAAAAGACTGAACTTACTTTCCTAATCCAATTTAGATGATCAATAGCCTCAAGGAAAAGAGAATTTCCAAAAATATTGAGGATCTCTGGAATATAAAAGTATCAAATATTTGAACATGAAAAATTCACCCAAATGCTGACAATTTTTAGTTACTACGTTCAGCAGCACAGCACTTTTCATGTTTTTAAATGAGTTTTTCATCCTTTCAGTGTTTTAAAACTTCATTAATCTATAAAACATTGTAAGTATATTTCTTAATTTTTAGACATAGGAGGATATTCCTATTGTCTTTTGAATATTGATTCTTTGTATAATAATTCCACAACAGTTAGGGAACATACTCCATAAGATTTCACTTGAAATTTGTTGAGACTTGCTTAATTTTTCCATATAACATCAATGTTAAGTGTTCCCCATGTGCTTGAAAAGAATGGGTTATTCAGAAAGAATACGTAATGTTCCATATATGTCTGTTAGGTCAGATTTGTTATTCATGTTCTTTTAATCATCTATATTCTTCTGAATTTTCTGTCTGCTAGTTCTGCCAGCTATTTAGAAAGGTGTTTTAACTTTGCACAAGATTGTGAATTTGGCTATTTTCCTTGTTTCTGTATATTTTGCTTATATAATTTCGCTTATGTTACTTAGTACCTAAGTTATTTCATCTGAATTGAAGCGTTTACTATTGTGTAGTGATTTTCTTCATCTTTACTAATGCCTTTTAGTTTAACATCTATTTTGTCTGTTATCAATATATTTATACAAGCTTCCTTTTGATTAAAGGAAACTGAAATATAATTTTCCATTTTATTTCTATGTTCTGATGTTTTGGATACACTTTTTGTAAACTTAGAATCTCAATAGATTTTGGGTTTTTTAACCCAATTTGACAACCATTGCCTTTTAACTGAATCATCTAGTCTTTTTACATTTATTGTAATTAATGACACTTGGATTTATGCTATTTTTGTATTTTTCTTACTTCATGTTTTTTCCTCTTTGTAGAACACAATGGTGCTGAGGTCCATTTTTTTCCTAGTTTCCCCCTTATGTTCAAGTAATGACAAACTGTTAGGTAAATTAAAAGATTCATCATTTTTATTCTAATATGCTTATTTTTTCATTGGGATGGAATGATGTTTAACTTTATGACTTAGTAAATTCTTACACTTTTAGCTAATAGCAAAACACAGGACATAAAATCTTAATGAAATTTTGATATAACTTCCATCTGGTCTTTAGTATTAACCAATCCATGGACATACAAGGCTATTTATTAAAAATGATGACAACAGGCTCTCAGAATAACTATTGTTTAGGCAGTAACCAAGCTGCTTTCAAATTTGTTTTTATTCTTCCAGTTTTACCTAATAAAACTAAGGCATATCATCATAAAACAGATATATGTATATTGTTGATTCTTGCAGCAACTAGATGCCACTAATTTTATCATAATTCTTATTTATCATCAAGCCCAAAATAAAAACCAGTTGAAACCAAATTCTCAGAAACAAAACAGTGTTACTTTTAATGGGGAAAAAATGATTATAATTGTGTCACTAATTTTTTTAAGTTTTGAGCAAACTACCATATGCATGATCAATTTTGAGAAGTGAATGAGCAGGCACAAAGTTTAGCATTATAAAATGGGGCAAAATAGTAACTATAGAAATAAAAAGTGGCACAACACTAGTAGAAAGCTGCCTGGTCCCACCCAAATGCCCCACATACTACCAGCCCAGGATAAGGTCATCATACAGCACAGAGACCTTATCACAGTCCTAGAGCTGATAAGATTCAAGAAAAACACCTCTGGCCAAGCAAACTTAAAGGCAATTATATAAAGCAAAATGACATGTTATCACTATTAGTAATTAGAATAAAATAAATAACTACCAAAAAGATTGAACACTGAGCATTTCTGATCACTGTGACCTCATCCCATAGGGGAGCTTCACTGGAGAACAAGTAATATCAGATGACCAGCTGACAGAGAATCATAACAGAGGCAGTTATTTACTGGTTTCAGAGACTTGTGATGTCAGGCTATATCCATTCCACTACGAATATGCTTGCCTTGGGATACTGTCTCCCATGGATCACCCCCTTCAATTGATAATGCTCACATAGGCACTGACAAACTAATTCTTGAGGTTTTGTGGGTATTTTTTTAAGCTCACTGTTGAATGACCATTTTCCTTTGTAATAGCCATCCTATTGTTTTTAAAGGTTATTTGCTGGGCTGGGGAGGGAAGGGAGTCTCTCACTCTCTTTCCTCTTTGAGCCAATATACACTGGCTGATTCAAAATGGCTTACCCCTCCCACGCCAAATTTGGTGTTATTAGGGCACTCTCCTATATACTGACAACAGCATTAACTTTTATTGTGCTACATAAAAAGATGGCATAAATGTGGGCTAAATAAAGGCACCAAGTCAAACTTTATCCTCCTGCTACTTTATCAACAGCACAACAATACCCAAGGAGTAAACCCCTTAGATCTACCAATCCAGGATGCTATCTTAAGATACATGGACTCTGGCCCCAAAGGGCAAGCATAACTTCATAGGCTACTTACCCATATTCCTTGCTTTTAGTCCCCTATCTGCCTCTACAGAGTTGGTCCCTCCCAAACACCAGGGTAGCTTTCTGGACATCTTCACTAGTCACACTCAGATCCAAGAGTCAGGCAGAGTATCAATTTACAGAAACCACAAGTCTCCCTACTGCCCCCTCTCCAGCCTGAGGCCTTTTTCAAATAAGGGGAAAATTATTCTTGGAGTTAAGTGATAATGAGACATAGTCTAATAAGGGTAAAACCCTGCTCTTATCACAAAAACAACAGCCCTCAAAGTCAAAGTCATACACCTACATACATGATGAGGTTTTTGTGTGTTTTGGCTGCAACTACAAGGCAGCTGAAGGCAACAGAACACCAAGGAAGGGAAGGAAGGAAGGAAGGAAAGAGGAACACCAAGGAAGGGAAGGAAGGAAGGAAGGAAAGAGGATGAAGGGAAATGGAGAAAATGCTGCCAAACTGAAGTTCACCTTCAAGATAATGCTGCTGCTTAGAGGGTAAAAAGGAGAGGGAAGAGAAAGCCACATAACCTCAATAAGTGACATGTACAAAACTGTGGAAATTCTTTTCAGAGATAGGACAGAACCTAACATAAGAAGCAAGGTACACAGTATCAAAATTCTTTATACTAGAGGAGCTTTTAATACTGGAACTCTCTGCAGATAAATTTTCAGTAATTAATAATACTAACAGAAAAAGCTTTCCTCTATTCAGTGTTTGTTAGTACATCCCAAGCACAATACTTGGCACATTTTATCACTTTCCTCATTTGATCTACTCCAAAAGTTGTATTGATGAATGAGAAAAAAATAGGAACTCACTGAGGTGTTACTCTGTATAACAACTGTATGAGTTAGGTACTAGTATTATTTCAGTTTGCAGGTGAAAAAAGCTGAGGCAGAGAGGTTAATTTACCTAAAGCCACACAGCTATCAAGTAGCAAAGTGAGGAATTGAAAGGTTTAGTGTACAGCCCAGGTGCACTGACTAAATGCTTAACCACTAGTCTATCTCTGATGTAAGCATCAGCCTCACTTTAGAAAAGAAAAAAATGTAGAGAGGTTAATCAACCAAGGAGAAGAATAGGGCTGAGTTGGGATTTGAACCTGCTTCATCTTAGCTATTATAAAACTTCCATCATGGAAACATTACACAGTTAAGTATTTATGAAGCAAGATTCCTAGATTTAAGCTCAATCGCCATTTATTTTCAAGCACTCAGGTCTACTTTCCAAAGGGGGGAGAAACGACTCCAAAGCATGTGTGTAACTGGCTAGATACTAAGCTACACTCTGATGCATAAATTATTCCCTAGGGATTAATAAGGTACTTAAGAAACTTGTATTAACTCTTTCAGGCCACAGGGGTATCATTCAGTAAACTGAATTCTTAATTTACTGAAATGGTACCCAAGACATTCAGAAGCATGTAACTTCCTCTGAGGGCATAGGGAAAAAACTTGCAAAGCCATTTAGGAATATAAACTAAACTCAGTATACAATTAAAAACTAAGCTACAGGGAAATACTGTTCTACTGGATTAGCCTCTGGTTCTCAAGAATTTGGCCAAAATGAAACTAAAAGGAGGATAGAAATATCTAGGACTTCTGGATAGAGAATCACCTTGGGCTGAGGATTTTGTTCTAATAGCTAGGTGTAGATTTTACTGTAGTCATTAGAGACCAAATGAAAGAAAAAGTTACTTTGCCCCTGTTTCATCAGATACTTTTGTCAGGGGCAGTAAGAGTGGTAGCTTTAGGAAGAGTCTCTAGGTCTTCAATAGGTACCACGACCTTCCCACTCCGTCCTCACCCAGGAGTTCCAACCTACCTGTTTTCCAAGAACATTCCTCCTCCTCCTGTCTCATGGTGAGAGCACATGAGTACCCAGATCTCCAGCATCTTAATCTCACTGTATGTATTGTATACAAGACAATATAAACATTACTAATGCCAAATGGAATATACTCTTTAACCTATAAAGCTATTGCTCCAATACTATAAAATTATAGAAGATTTATATCAAGTGTCATCAGAGTAGTACAAAATTGCTATGAGAAAGGCAAAAAAGAACATTTAAAAAATCACTCTGCACAGGAGGAGCCAAGATGGCAGTGTGAGTAGGACAGCAGAAATCTCCTCCCAAAAACATATATATTTTTGAAAACACAACAAATACAACTATTCTTAAAAGAGAGATGAAAAGATACAACAGCCAGGCTACATCTACACCTGCAAGAACCCAGCACCTCGCTAAGGAGGTAAGATACATGCCACCGCATGGCAGGACCGACCAGGCCCCTCACCCCAGCTCCCGGGGTGCAGGGCGGGGGAGAGGAATCGGAGCGGGGAGGGAGTGGGAGCCGAGGACTGCTAAATACCCAGCCCTAGCCATCTGCACCGGGAGCACAGACACACAGTGCATGGTGTGCTGGATACTAGGGAAACAGAACAGTAAAACCTGGGAGCGGGTCCCCACAGCTGGCACCGATGGGACAAAAGAAAAGTGACAGCTTTTTGGAAGTCTTAAAGGGACAGGGGCCTCACAGCTGGACGGAAGCATCCTGGTGCAATCAGCCCAGCAGCTGGGAATCCCGGGGAACTTCGGGCGCCCTAACCCCTGGGCGGGAGTGCTGCTTGGAGGCCCCTCTCAGCGATAAACAGCCTCCCAACCATTCCCCCTCTGGCATGGTCTTGCCATACCACAGCAGCCGCCTGAAAGTGGCCATGCCCACAGCAACTGCGCAGAGATTAAATGCACAGCAGCCCTGCCAAGAATCAAGAGAACCCATCTGCGCACAGCTGCCCAGCAGAAGCTGCTAGGGAGTCGCTCTTCTCCAAAAAAAGGAAGGCCAGGAGCAAGTGGAAAATGTTGGCTCTCCCAGGTGACACACACGCCAACTGCTTACAACTACCTCTATCACCATGAAAAGGCAGAAAAATTTGAGACAGACCAGACTAACCCAGACATCCTCTCCTGAGAGGGAATCTGAGGAGACAGACTTATCCAATCTTACTGAAAAAGAATTCAAAACAAAGGTCATAACCATGCTGATGGAATTTCAGAGAAATATGGAAGAACTAAGGAGGGAGAAAACAGAAATAAAACAATCCCTGGAAGGACTTAAAAGCAGAATGAATGAGATGCAAGAGGCCATTAATGGAATAGAAATCAGAGAACAGGAATGGGAATGCAGAGAAGCTTACGCAAAGAGAGATAAAAGGACCTCCAGGAATGAAAGAATATTAAGAGAACTGTGTGACCAATCCAAAGGAACAATATCCGCATTATAGGGGTACCAGAAGAAGAAGAGAGAGAAAAAGGGATAGAAAGTGTCTTTGAAGAAATAATTGCTGAAAACTTCCCAACTGGGGGAGGAAATAGCCTCTCAGACCACAGAAGCACACAGAACTCCCAACACAAGGGACCCAAGGAGGACAACACCAACACACATAATAATTAAAATGGAAAAGATCAAAGACAAGGACAGAGTATTAAAAGCAGCCAGAGAGAGAAAAAAGGTCACCTACAAAGGAAGACCCATCAGGTTATCATGCGACTTCTGAACAGAAACCTTACAGGCCAGAAGAGAATGGCATGATATATTTAATGCAATGAAACAGAAGGGCCTTGAACCAAGAATACTGTATCCAGCATGCTTATTTAAATATGAAGGAGGGAATAAACAATTCCCAGACAAGCAAAAGTTGAGGGAATTTGCCTCCCACAAAACACCTCTACAGGGTATTTAAGAGGGACTGTTCTAGATCAGAGCACTCCTAAGACTAAATAGATGTCACCAGAGAAAATAAAATCACAGCAAAGAAAGCAGACCAACCAAATGCTAACTAAAGGCAAAAAATAAAATCAACTACCCACAAAAGCAGTCAAAGGAAACACAAAAGAGCACAGAATAAAACACAAAACATATGAAGAATGGAGGAGGAGGAATAAGAAGGGAGAGAAATAAAGAATCATCAGACACTGTTTATAATAGCTCAGTGAGCGAGTTAAGTTAGACAGTAAGATAGAAAAGAAGCTAACCTTGAACCTCTGGTAACCATGAACCTAAAGCCTGCAAAGGCAAAAAGTACATATCTTTCAATAATCACCCTAAATGTAAATGGACTGAATGCACAAATCAAAAGACACAGAGTAATAGAGTGGATAAAAAAGCAAGACCCATCTATATGCTGCTTAAAAGAGACTCACCTCAAACCCAAAGACATGCACAGACTAAAAGTCAAGGGATGGAAAAAGATATTTCATACAAACAACAAGGAGAAAAAAGCATGTGTTGTAGTACTAGTATCAGACAAAATAGACTTCAAAACAAAGAAAGTCACAAGAGATAAAGAAGGACATTATATAATTTTAAAGGGGTCAATCCAACAAGAGGATGTAACAACTATAAACATATATGCACCCAATACAGGAGCACCAACATATGTGAAACAAATACTAACAGAACTAAAGGAGGAAATAGAATGCAATGCATTTATTTTAGGAGACTTCAACATACCACTCACTCCAAAGGACAGATCCACCAGACAGAAAATAAGTAAGGACACAGAGGTACTGAACAACACACTAGAACACATGGACCTAATAGACATCTATAGAACTCTACATCCAAAAGCAACAGGATACACATTCTTCTCAAGTGCACATGGAACATTCTCCAAAATAGACCACATGCTAGGCCACAAAAAGAGCCTCAGTAAATTCCAAAAGATTGAAATCCTACCAACCAACTTTTTAGACCACAAAGGTATAAAACTAGAAATAAATTGTACAAAGAAAGTAAAAAGGCTCACAAATACATGGAGGCTTAACAACATGCTCCTAAATAATCAATGCATCAACAACCAAATTAAAACGGAGATCCAGCAATATATGGAAACAAAGGACAACAATAGCCCAAAGCCCCAACTTCTTTGGGACGCAGCAAAAGCAGTCTTAAGAGGAAAGTATATAGCAATCCAGGCATATTTAAAGAAGGAAGAACAATCCCAAATGAATAGTCTAAAGACACAACTACCGAAATTGGAAAAAGAAGAATAAATGAGGCCTAAAGTCAGCAGACAGAGGGACATAATAAAGATCAGAGAAGAAATAAATAAAATTGAGAAGAATAAAACAATAGAAAAAATCAATAAAACCAAGAGCTGAATCTTTGAGGAAATAAACAAAATAGATAAGCCTCTAGCCAGACTTACATAAAGGAAAAGAGAATCTACACACATCAACAGAATCAGAAATGAGAGAGGAAAAATCACAATGGACTCCACAGAAATACAAAGAATTATTAGAGAATACTACAAAAAACTATATGTTAACAAGCTGGAAAACTGAAGGAACAAAACAGCAGCAGAATCACAGAACCCAAGAATGGACTAACAGTTACCAAAGGGAAAGGGACTGAGGATGATGGGTGGGAAGGCAGGGATAAGGGTGGGGGGAAAAAAGGGCCTTACGATTAGCATTTATAGTGTGTGGGGGGCACGGGGAGGGCTGTGAAACACAGAGAAGACAAGTAGTGATTTTACAGCATCTTACTACGCTGATGGATAGAGACTGTGAAGGGGTATGTGGGGGGGACTTGGTGAAGGGGGGAGCCTAGTAAACATAATGTTCTTCATGTAATGATACCAAAATAAATAAATAATTTTAAAAAATAAAACCATATGGATTAAAGCACATGAATTTATATACACAAGGTAAATTCTCCTGCAGTTCTTAATATTGTGCTTGCCACATTCAGGCATTTGTTCTTCCATACATACTTTAAAATCCTTTTGTTTCAAATCTGTAGTAATAGGTTTATTCAAGTTTTCTGCTTTCATTAGGTTGTTTTGATCATTTACCATTAGCCAGAAAATGATTCCTCTTCATTTTCAAATCATTCTTAATTTGTGATTTTGTTACCATGGGCTTGTTGTATTAATTCTTTTATATACTGTTTCTGTTTCCAATACCAACTACTTTTATCTTTTCTCATCCGTGTCATGAAGAATATTCTATTTTGTTAGCCCTCCCAAGGAACTAGGTTTTAAATTTATGTACCTTTTCTACTCTGATTTTTCTATTTCATTAACTTCACCTTTTAACCTTATTAGTTCCTTCTTCCAGGTTTCTTTCAGTTTATATGTTCACATGTTGTTCTAATTGCTTAAAGTTGGATATGTAGCAAAGGACCTGAAGAGACTTTTTTTCAAAGAAGGTATACAAACAGCCAATAATCACATGAAAAGATACTCAATATCATTAATCATTAGAAAAATGCAAATCAGAATTACAATGAGATATCACCTCACATCCACTGGGATGGCTACTATTAAAAAAAATGAAAGTAAGTGTTGGTGAGGATGCAAAGGAAGTGGGGCACTTGTATACTGTTAGTGGGAATTGTAAAATAGTGCAACCACTATGGAAAACAGTATGGTGATTCCTCAAAATATTAAAAATAGGATATTTATGATTCAACAATTCCTCTTCTGGAATTGAAAGAACTTCAGAAAAGAATTTAAAACAGCATCTTGTACATCCAAATACCCTTATGTTCTTACCAGCATTACTCACAATAGACACAACCCAAGTATCCAGCAATGGATGAATAAACAATATGTCATATATATATTCCATACAATGACTATTCAGTCTTAAAAAGAAAGGAAATTCTGACACGATACCCCTTAAATGAGGTACTCACAGTGGTCAAGCTCAAAGAGATAGAAAAGCAAATGGTGGCTGCCAGGAGCTAGGAAAGTAAGGAAATGGGGAGTTTCTGTTTAATGGATATAGTTTGTTTTACAAGATAAAAGAAAATTCAGAAATTGTTTGCACAATAATGTGGCATGTACTTAACACCTCTAAACTGCACACTTAAATATGGTTAAGATGGTAAATTTTATATGCATTTGCCATGGTTTTTAGAAAGTTTAATTGGATATGCAGGTTTGGGGCTTTAATTATAACTTTGCAGTCTTTAATAATGAAGACATTTAATTCTAGATTTTCCCTGCACATAGTTTTCATTATTCTCTATGGGCTGTGGAGATACTGAAAAAAGAGAGGATGCAAACTCAACAGTCCAAGCAGATTTATTGCTGAACGTGAGGGGGACCCCTCTGTCCTGGCCAGCAGAACAAAGGAAAGAGTGTCTCTAACAGGTTAAGAGGCTTTTTATGGCCAGGGTTTTGGGGGGCTCTTTGAGGGGAGGTGTCAGGGAAAAAGTGGGCTTGTAGCTTGCTGAAATGCGCTCTGGAGAATGCTTGTAGCCTAGGTAAGATGAAACCTAGGTCTCTCTGAGATGGTGAGTGGGCTTATTTAAAAACCGGTACTCAGGTCCGGATTCTATCTGATACTCCCTGATTGCTTTGTTTGACCTAAGTAAGTTTATGAAAATTTATATACATTTCTGCTTTTATGTGTTTAGAGACTGGTGCGGTGTCTACACATCTTTACTGTCTCATCCTTTTAATAAATGCTACCTTTTACCAATATACAAAATGTTCCCTATAATAATGTGCTTTCAATTATAAGTTTCAGTCGATCTGATATCAGTATCACCATTCCTATTTTGTTTGTTTCAATGACATTCTTTGCTCATCTCTTTACTTTTAATCATCTCTTTGTAAGTAATACGTTAAGACAATTACTAATCAATTCTATGCATTAAATCCATTTCAAATTGATAGAATTCTGAAAGAATTCAGTCCATTCACATTTTCAAAACTTATAAGAGTTGTAAGAAAGTTAAAGTAATAAAACTGTAAAAAAAAAAAACGCAAAGAGATTTACATTCATTCTTGATGAGGTTTCCCACAATGGCAAGTTACAATACCATATCCAAGATATTATACAGTCAAGATATGGAACATTTCCATTCCCACAAAGAACCCTCATGTTGCCTTTTGCAGACACATCCTTCACACCCTCATCCTTTTTTAAAAACTGGAAACAAATAACCAGTTATCCATTTCTAGAATTTTGACATTTCATGAATATTATAAACATAAACTTACTCCAGAAGGTTACATACTGTATGATTCTAACTCAATGTGCAGATTCATCTACACTGTATCAATACCTTCTTCCTTTTTATTGTGAGCAGTAATCATGATATAGATGCACCACAGTTTAATTATTCATGCACTGAAGTATATTTAGGTTCTTTCCAGTTTGAGGGTATTACAAATAAAGCTCCTATGAACATATTCTTTTAATTTTTTTATTTTGGTATCATTAATCAACAATTACATGAAGGACATTATGTTTACTAGGCTCCCCCATTCACCAAGTCCCCCCCCCACATACCCCTTCACAGTCACTGTCCATCAGCGTAGTAAGATGTTGTAAAATCACTACTTGTCTTCTCTGTGTTGCACAGCCCTCCCCATGCCTTCCCCCCACGCCTCCCCCCCACACTATACATGGTGATGGTAATGCACCCTTTCTTTTTCCCCACCCTTATCACTCCCTTCCCACCCATCATCCCCAGTCCCTTACCCTTTGGTAACTGTTAGTCCATTCTTGGGTCTGTGATTCTGCTGCTGTTTTCCTTTGTTCTTATACTCCACATATGAGTGAAATCATTTGGTACTTGTCTTTCTCCACCTGGCTTATTTCACTGAGCATAATACCCTCTAGCTCCATCCATGTTGTTGTAAATGTAGGATCTGTTTTTTTCTTATGGCTGAGTAATATTCCATTGTGTATATATACCACATCTTCCTTATCCATTCATCTATTGATGGACATTTAGGATGCTTCCATATCGTGACTATTGCAACTAGTGCTGCAATAAACATAGGGGTGTATCTGTCTTTTTCAAACTTGAGTGCTGCATTCTTAGGGTAAATTCCTAGAAGTAGAATTCCTGGGTCAAACGGTATTTCTATTTTGAGGAACCTCCATACTGCTTTCCACAATGGTTGAACTAATTTACATTCCCACCAGCAGTGTAGGAGAGTTACCCTTTCTCCACAACCTCGCCAATATTTGTTGTGGTTTGTCTTTTGGATGGTAGCCATCCTTATGGTGTCAGGTGATATCTCATTGTGGTTTTAATTTGCATTTCTCTGATGAAAAGCTATGTGGAGCATCTTTTCATGTGTCTGTTGGCCATCTGAATTTCTTCTTTAGAGAACTGTCTTTTCAGCTCCTCTGCCCATTTTTTAATTGGATTATTTGATTTTTGTTTGTTGAGGTGTGTGAGCTCTTTATATGTTTTGGGTGTCAACCCTTTATTGGATCTGTCATTTATGAATATATTCTCCCATACTGTAGGATACCTTTTTGTTCTATTGATGGTGTCCTTTGCTGTACAGAAGCTTTTCAGCTTGATATAGTCCCACTTGTTCATTTTTGCTTTTGTTTCCCTTGCCTGGGGAGATACGTGCAAGAAGAGGTCACTCGTGTTTATGTCTAAGAGATTTTTGCCTATGTTTTTCTCTAAGTGTTTTACAGTTTCATGACTTATGTTCAAGTCTTTGATCCATTTCGAATTTGCTTTTGTGTATGGGGTTAGAGAGCGATCCAGTTTCTTTCTCTTACATGTAGCTGTCCAGTTTTGCCAGCACCATCTGTTGAAGAGACTGTCATTTCCCCATTGTATGTCCATGGCCCCTTTATCGAATATTAGTTGACCATACATGTTTGGGTTAATGTTTGGAGTCTCTATTCTGTTCCATTGGTCTGTTGCTCTGTTCTTGTGCCAGTGCCAAATTGTCTTGATTACTGTGACTTTGTAGTAGAGCTTGAAGTTGGGGAGTGAGATCCCCCCCACTTTATTCTTCCTTTTCAGGATTGCTTTGGCTATTTGGGGTCTTTGGTGTTTCCATATGAATTTTTGAACTATTTATTCCAGTTCATTGAAGAATGCTGTTGGTAGTTTGATAGGGATTGCATCGAATCTGTATATTGCTTTGGGTAGGATGGCCATTTTGATGATATTAATTCTTCCTAGCCAGGAGCATGGGATGAGTTTCCATTTGTTAGTGACCTCTTTAATTTCTCTTAAGAGTGTCTTATAGTTTTCAGGGTATAGGTCTTTCACTTCCTTGGTTAGGTTTATTCCTAGGTAGTTTATTCTTTTTGATGCTATTGTGTATGGAATTTTCTTCCTGATTTCTCTATTAGTTTATTGTTAGTGTATAGGAAAGCCACAGATTTCTGTGTGTTAATTTTGTATCCTGCAACTTTGCTGAATTCCGGTATTAGCTCTAGTAGTTTCGGAGTGGAGTCTGTAGGGTTTTTTATTTACAATATCATGTCATCTGCAAATAGTGACAGTTCAACTTCTTCTTTACCAATCTGGATTCCTTGTATTTTTTTGTTTTGTCTAATTGCTGTGGCTAGGACCTCCAGTACTATGTTGAATAACAGTGGGGAGAGTGAGTATCCTTATCTTGTTCCCTCTCTCAGAGGAAAAGCTTTCAGCTTCTCACTGTTCAGTATGATGCTGGCTGTGGGTTTATCATATATGGCCTTTATTATGTTGAGATACTTGCCCTCTATACCCATTTTGTTGAGAGTTTTTATCATGAATCGATGTTGAATTTTGTCGAATGCTTTTTCACCATCTATGGAGATGATCATGTGGTTTTAGTCCTTCTTTTTGTTGATGTGGTGGATGATGTTGATGGATCTTCGAATGTTGTACCATCCTTGGATCCCTGGGATTAATCCCAGATGGTAATGGTGTATGATCCTTTTCATGTATTTTTTTAATTCAGTTTGCTAATATTTTGTTGAGTATTTTTGCATCTTCATTCATCAGGGATATTGGTCTGTAGTTTTCTTTTTTGGTGGGGTCTTTACCTGGTTTTGGTATTAGGGTGATGTTGGCTTCATAGAATGAGTTTGGAAATAGTCCCTCCTCTTCTATTTCTTGGAAAACTTTAAGGAGAATGGGTGTTATGTCTTCTCTGTATGTCTGATAAAATTCTAAGGTAAATCCATGTGGCCCGGGGGTTTTGTTCTTGGGTAGTTTTTTGATTATCGCTTCAATTTCATTGCTGGTAATTGGTCTGTTTAGATTTTCTTTTTCTTTCTGGGTCAGTCTTGGTAGGTTGTACTTTTCCAGGAAGTTGTCCATTTTTCCTAGGCTTTCCAGCTTGTTAGCATATAGGTTTTCATAGTATTCTCTAATGATTCTTTGTATTTCTGTGGGGTCCGTCATAAATTTTCCTTTCTAAGTTCTGATTCTGTTGATGTGTGTTGATTCTCTTTTTCTCTTAATAAGTCTGGATAGAGGTTTATCTTTTTTGTTTATTTTCTCAAAGAACCAGCTCTTGGTTTCATTGATTTTTGCTATTGTTTTATTCTTCTCAATTTTATTTATTTCTTCTCTGATCTTTATTATGTCCCTCCTTCTGCTGACCTTAGGCCTTATTTGTTCCTGTTTTTTGAATTTTGGTAATTGTGTCCTTAGACTATTCATTTGGGATTGTTCTTCCTTCTTTAAATATGCCTGGTTTGCTATATACTTTCCCCTTAAGACTGCTTTCGCTGCATCCCACAGAAGTTGGGGCTTTGTGTTCTTGTTGTCATTTGTTTCCATATATTGCTGGATCTCCATTTTAATTTGGTCGTTGATCCATTGATTATTTAGGAGCATGTTGTTAAGCCTCCCTGAGTTTGTGAGCCTTTTTGCTTTCTTTGTACAATTTATTTCTACTTTTACACCTTTGTGGTCTGAAAAGGTGGTTGGTAGGATTTCAATCTTTTTGAATTTACTGAGGCTCTTTTTGTGGCCTAGCATGTAGTCTATTCTGGAGAAGAATGTGTATCCTGTTGCTTTTGGATGTAGAGTTCTATAGATGTCTATTAGGTCCATTTGTTCTAGTGTGTTGCTCAGTGCCTCTGTATCCTTACTTATTTTCTGTCTGGTGGATCTGTCCTTTGGAGTGAGTGGTGTGTTGAAGTCTCCCAAAATGAATGCATTGCCTTCTATTTCCTCCTTTGATTCTATTAGTATTTGTTTCACATATGTCAGTGCTCTTGTATTGGGTGCATATATATTTATAATGGTTATATCCTCTTATTGGACTGAGCCCTTTGTCATTATGGAATGTCCTTCTTTATATCTTGTTTTTTTATATTGAAGTCAATTTTGTCTGATACTAGTCTTGCAACACCTGCTTTTTTCTCTCTGTTGTTTGCATGAAATATCTTTTTCCATCCCTTGACTTTTAATCTGTGCATGCCTATGGGTTTTGAGGCGAGTCTTTTGTAAGCAGCATATAGATGGGTCTTGCTTTTTTATCCATTCTATTGCTTTGTGTCTTTTGATTCGTGCATTCAGTCCATTTACAATTAGGGTGATTATTGAAAGATATGTACTTATTGCCATTGCAGGCTTTAATTTTATGGTTACCACAAGTTCAAGGTTCGCTTCTTTACTATCTTACTGTCTAATTTAACTCGGTTATTGAGCTATTATAAACGCTGTCTGATGATTCTTTATTTCTCTCCCTTCTTATTCCTTCTCCTACATTTTTCATATGTTGGGTGTTTTGTTCTGTGCTATTTTTAGGAGTGCTCCCATCTAGAGAAGTCCTTCTAAGATACCCTGTAGAGGTGGTTTGTGGGAGGCAAATTCCCTCAACTCTTGCTTGTCTGGGAATTGTTTAATCCCTCCTTAATGTTTAAATGATAATCGTGCTGGATACAGTATTCTTGGTTCAAGGCCCTTCTGTTTCATTGCATTAAATATATCATGCCATTCTCCTCTGGCCTGTAAGGTTTCTGTTGAGAAGTCTAATGATAGCCTGATGGGTTTTCCTTTGTAGGTGACTTTTTTTTCCTCTCTCACTGCCTTTAATACTATGTCCTTTTCTTTGATCTTTGCCATTTTAATTATTATGTGTCTTGGTGTTTCACTCCTTGGGTCCCTTGTCATGGGAGTTCTGTGTGCTTCTGTGGTCTGAGATGCCATTTCCTCCCCCAGTTTCAGGAAGTTTTCAGCAATTATTTCTTCAAAGACACTTTCTATCCCTTTTTCTCTCTTCTTCTTCTTCTGGTACTCCTATAATGCAAATATTGTTCTCTTTCGATTGGTCACACAGTTCTCTTAATATTGTTTCATTCCTGGAGATCCTTTTATCTCTCTCTGCATCTGCTTCTCTGCACTCTTTTTCTCTGATTTCTAGTCCATTAATGGTCTCTTGCATCTTGTCCATTCTGCTTTGAAGTCCTTCCAGAGATTGTTTTATTTCTGTATTCTCCCTCCTTAGTTCTTGCATATTTCTCTGCAAGTCCATCAGCATGGTGATGACTTTTATTTTGAATTCTTTTTCAGGAAGATTGGTTAAATCTATCTCCCCAGATTCCTTCTCATGGGAGGATGTCTGGGTTAGTCTGGTCTGTATCAAATTTTTTTGCCTTTTCATGTTGAAAGATGCAGTGGTATGCTGTTGACTCGTCTGTCAGCTGGGAGAGCCAAGACCCTTTCCACCTGCTCCTGGCCTTTCTTTACTGGGACAACGGTGACCCCTAGCGGCTTATGTTGGGCAGTGCGTGTAGACTGGGTTTCTGTTTCTTGCCCGGCAGCCTTGGAGGAAGCTCCCTTGCTGTGGGCATGGCTAGCCTCAGGTTGCTGCACTTCTATGGCGAGGCTGCATCGGAGGGGGAATGGGCGGGGGGCTGTTTATCTCTGTGAGGGGTCTCAGAGCTGCTGCCCAGGGGGTTAGTGCTCCCAGAGTTCCCAGGGATTCCCAGCTGCTGAGCTAAGTGTCCCGGGATGCTTCCATCCAGCTGTGGGGTCCCTGTCCCTTTAATACTTTCCAAAAGCACTCGCTTTTCTTTGTCCCAGAGGAGCCAGCTGCAGGGACCTGCTCGCAGGTTTTTACTGTCCCGTTTCACTTGTTTCCTGCACTCCTCGCACTGTGTGTCTGCACTCTCGGTGCAGATGGCTGGGGCTGGGTGTTTAGCAGTCCTGGGCTCCCTCTCCCTCCCCGCTCTGACTCCTCTCCCACCGCTGGGAGCTGGGGTGAGGGGCTCTCGGGTCCTGCTGGGCTGGGGCTTGTATCTTATCTCCTTCATGAGGCACTGGGTTCTCGCAGGTGTGGTTGTATTCTGGCTGTTGTCCTGTATCTTCTGGTCTCTCTTTTAGGGATAGTTGTATTTGTTGTATTTTCAAAAATACATATGTTTTTGGGAGGAGATTCCCACTGTCCTAGTCATGCCACCATCTTCCCTCAGTTTATCTACTATGAACATTTGCATACAGGTTTTTGTGTGACTGTTCTCAATTCTCGAGGACAAATGACCAGAAGTGCAACTGTTGGGTCCTTTGGTAGTTGCATGCTTTATTTATAAGAAACTGTTATATCTAAACTTTTCTAGAGACTGATTTGGTGTCCTACACATCTTCACTGTCTCATCCTTTTCATAAATGCCACTTTTACCAATACAAAATGTTCCCTGTTCTCGAGTATTAATACTGTTTTACACTCCTACCAGCAATGTATATGCACTGTTTCTCTGCATCCTCACCAGCATTTCATCTTGTCACCTTTTTATCTTACCTTTAGCAGTGGTTTCTCCTAATGGTTTTAATTTTCATCTTCCTAATAGCTAGTAAAATTGAATATCTTTTTCTGTGATTATTTGCCATTTATGTCTTCAGTGAAATGTCTGTTGATATCTTTCATCCATTTTCTAATCGAAATTTGTATTTTTAACTGTTCAATTTTGAGAGTGTTCTAGGTACTAGTTGTTGGACAGATATATTCATCACAGATATTTTCTACTGGTTTATAGCTTGTCCTTTCATTCTCTCAACATGGTCTTTTCAAAAGCAAAAGTGTTTTAATTTAGTGGCTTCCAATTGATAGATTTTTTTTCTTTTGTGATTGTGCTTTTGATCAACACTAAGAACTTGTCTAGTCCTGGGGAAAAAATTTAGAGAAAGGTAATTATGACAGGCCTTAAGGCACCCATTCAATTATCTCCTCTATTTCTCATTTTTTTACCTTCATGTTGGTTATGTAAACTGTAGAATTCCCTCGATTTTTTTAGTGTTTTGAGTATATCATTTTATGTAGTTTTTTTTTAGTAGTCGCTCTAAGAACTATAATATGCATACATACCATACACTCTATTAATAAACATTTTATCACTTCAAGTACAGAAAACTTACTCCCACCATTAGGTCTCTTTATCCTCCCTACTTAAGTCTGATTGTCTTAAATATTTACATATAATTAGCTCATCATATTGTGCTATTTTTGCTTCAACCAAATATGATTTTAAAAGTTCATGAGAATAATCTATTATATTCTCTCTTAATAAACTGTACTTTGTTGAGATTTTCTACTTCTTTATTAGTTGCAGAATTTGTAATACCTTGCTGAAACATTTTTATCATGGATGCTTTCAAATCTTTGTCAGATAAATCTTGGTGTTGGCACCTTTTCTTATTCATGAGTGATCGTCCTGGTTCTTGATGAGTGATTAACTGTATTCTGTATATTCTTGCTAAACCCTGGATCCTATTTAATCTTCTTTAGCAGGCAGTACCCCGTTAAGGTGTAATGCCAGGGATAGGCAGGTACACATATTCAGCTACTCACTAGATTCCACCCCCATTCCAACACCTAGACAAAAGTGAGGTGCTGACTCACACTGTCTTGTTGCATACAGATGGGGAAGAAGTTCAGCTCACTGACACCTTCCTGGCAAAAGTATGACTCCAACTCACTATTTCTGTTGTCTGCATGTGAGAAGATTAGCTTCTCCCTGGACCAAGCTGCTACCAGGGAGAGGAAACCAGAGGGCTAAGTCATGCCTCTTTGTTGCTACAGAGTTGCTGTACCCCAATAAGCCCCATTATAGCAGAGGAGGGAAATTCTTTCTTGATGCAAGTGGGCATGTCAAGCCTAGAGGTAATTATCCCCTTAACTGCAACACCTGGTTAAGTCTCACTGCCACTGGTTGACCCTGTCAACATTACCTGGTTACTAGGGAACGAAGAGTAGCTCTCTGCTTAGGCATACCTCTTACCTCCAGGTGGTGGATTGGAGCATGCTGCCTGCCTTAGAGGCAGTTGATGGGAGAGGAGGTAAGTCAACTCCCTGCCCAGCCCTGCTGAAAATGAGTTGTGGAAGGGGTTCCCTTGGTGTTTGGCTGGAGCAGGGTGAGTACTGAAAGGTTTTTCTTAGACCATCCTTTCCCTGTCCTTTGGCTAAGGGAAACTGACTCTTCTTGGAGCCTTTTTCTTCCCCTGTGCTGTTGGCTATTCAGGGTTAGAGGCCAGAAGAATGATTAAGTGGAGTTCACACCCAATAGTTTTTCTCAAGCTTAGGCTCCGTCTAAAAATGGGGCCAGAGTGAAGTACAGAAGGAACTGCCACATTAAGAAAGAGAATCACCCTATCATGGACAAATGAAAGGCCAGGAGGGCAATTTTGAAGAACCCCAGAACCAGCTCTAGTTGGAAACCATACATTTGTGGAGCATACTGCAGACTGATTCACTAAAATCTACTCCAGCCTTCTACTAGCAAACTTCAGAGGCTGAAATGCTAAAACCCACTTTTCCCAGCTCTCCTGCTACTTACTGGTATCCTAGACTGTATTTAAATTCTGTCAATCAGATCATGACAAACATAATACAAAACATGAATTTGTATGATCTAACTCAGTTAAGACAAACTGAATTAAAAGAGAGAGACAGAGTGTGACTTATCTACCACTCTTCTGTGGATGGCAGTGAAAGCAGCATGGTTCTGGGGTCAGGAGCTGAGCAGAAGCATTTACTTCAGCTATCAGCTTTCTAAGAGGGCTGGCGGCTCCCGGGCAGCCCAGTTCTACAGGGTGGATTTGGGAGTTGCTCCTGGAAGGTCAGGCTAGAGTACATTGTTAACCCCTCAAAAATTTGGCAAGACATTTTATCACCTGTAATAAATTCTTTTCTGTTTAAAGTAAGATTTCTCTACAACTGAATCCTGACTAATAGAAACAAGTCTTCAAAGTTGTTCTAATTCACCCAAAAGTGCTAAGCAATGTGACAAGAGCAGATAAAATGAGTTTATGTGGGATTAGGGATATACATGACAGGACATGAAAAAAGACAAAGCAGTTCAGGGTACTGATGTAAGAATTAGATATGACCCTGGAGTCCAGACTGAGTATGGAAGGAAAAACCACCACTACCTAACAGAAGTCAGAGAATACTAAAAGACACAAATGTATAGGAGGCCAATTAAAGGAAGGCAGAACCAAAAATCAAGCATTCTATAGTTTTAGTAAAGATACTTCTTTGACATTATAAAAGGGTAACATACAATTACCCTTTTATAATGAACATCTTCTCAGAAGTGGACTGCTCCTTTTATGTGCTATTTGCATGTACTCTCCAGAAACCAGTGGACTCCACAGAAATAAATTTCATATATTCCACAAGTAGCTTCTGATCATAATTTTGCCAATAACTGACCATATTGGCTCTATGCATTGTGGCCTTCTTTAGGAATCAGGCATCTCCAGAGCAACAGAACCACAGGAAGCAACCTAGCTCCCAAATTCTTCAGAGATCTGAACTCATTCACAGACAGCATACCTATGAGAATGCCAAAGTGAAAACCACTGCCTAAAGGAGCAGCACCTTCCTTTCTTGGCAAATGCCCTTATAAAAAGTTATGATATACTGGCAAGGAGAAACATAAAAATCTTTTCTGGAAAATGATGCCCATTTCCCAGGCTCAACTTAGCCTTCAATTCTAATCAGTGGTAATGTCAAAGTGGTAAGCTGAGTATATGTTTAACTTAAAATGTTAATATTATTTACGTCTTCAATGATATAATGATAATCATTAAAAAAAAAAACTTGGCAAATTTACCAAAAATACTTCTTCCATCTATTTCTGGAGTAAAAATATTATTGGAAATAGAAACAGCTTAATGGTGAATGTCAGAACCTTTCAAAGTATTACTATTGTCACCTACAGCCTATTATGACATTCCTAGAAACTGTTGCAATTTCCACTAACTTTAATTATGAAACACAGTCTTTCTAGGACCTAGAAATATAATTCTTCCTAAAATAAATAACAGGCCATTTACATTTATTATAAATGGCAGTAAAATTTGTTTTCTAAATAGATAACAGATCATTCCTTTATAATTACTCTGACTTCACTTTAAAAGAGTTATTACCTATTAAGAAATGTGAAGGAGGGTTCCTGCTGAGCCATATCCCTTTTCACCCACAAAATAAGAATTTTTTTCTACATAAGATACAATGCCAGAATAGCAGGAATAATATGAGAACAATTTACAGCACTGACTTTAAAGGATGGAGCCTTGCTAGGATTAATCTGTACAACTCTAATGACACTTATCAGTAAGCTGTGCCCTGTACATTAATTATTCAGGAGGAAAATGAGATTTAAAAGTATAATAAAGAAAAAGTTTTTTTTAACTTTCTGTGGATGACCAAAACAAATCAGTTTAAATCTCCAAAAATTGAGATTTGTTGAAAATTGAAAATTAGTAGCAAAAGTTTAGAGATATTAACTTTAAAAAATAAGTTTTAAGTTACTATCTTAAAAGTATTTTTTAACCTGCAATAAATTACCATGGTCTCAGTATAAAGAGGATTGATACTAATCAAAGTAATGCATGAGAAAACTACATTCTGATATTGCAAAAGCAGATTTTTTAGTACCTATAAAGTAAGCAATAACAAATGTTGCCATAAATGTGCAAAACTACATTACAAGGTCACATTTTATTACGAAAGCTAGATTAATTTTTTGTAAATACCTTTAAACTTACTTTCAAGGAAAATATCTAAAAGTCAATAGTTGGTGCTGCCTTAAAATAAGCTGCACATGAGCTCATCATCAAGGAATGAGTGGTTGAGATAAGAACTATGTTGTGTATAGCCAATCTGATGGGCCCAGTATCCAAAGGAAAGGTTTTCATCAGGAAAATTCATTGTTTAAAAATTTATGTCCAGATAGGACACCAAAATCACAAGGAAAAAACTGGTAAGTCGGACATCAAAATTGAAAACTTTTGTTGCTGCGAAGACCACCACCGAGAAAGTGAAAAGATAACCTATAGCATGGGAGATAATTTTTGGAAGTCACATAGCTGGTAAGACTCTTACATCCAGAATACATAAAGAACTAGTAAAACTCAAAAATAATAAATAATTTTTAAATGGCAAAGGATCTAAATACACATTTCTCAAAGATATGCAAATGATAGTAGACACATGAAAAGATGTTCAACATAACTAGCAATCAAGGAAAAACAAGTCAAAACCATAGTGAAATACTACTTCACACCTCCTAGGTGGCTATAATTTAAAATTCTTTTTACAAAACAGCAAATAACAACTGTTGGCAAAGATGTGGAGAAACTGGGCCTCTCATACACTGTGATTGGGAATACAAAATGATGCATCTATTTTGAAAACAGCATGAAAGTTCCTCACATGCTTAAATGTAGGGTTATCACATGGCCCAGCAATTTCACTTCTAGTATATATACAAGAGAATTGAAAACACATCTGCACAAAAAGTTGTATATGGCAGTATTCATAACCAGCAAAAAGTGAACACCCAAATATTTGTCCATCAACTGATGAACAAAATGTGGCATATCCATACAGCAGAATACTATTCAGCCATAAAAAGGAATGAAGTACTGCTACATGCTACAAGGTAGATGAAAACATGATGCAAAAGAAGCACATAGTGTTTGACCCCATTTATACTACCTTTCTGTGTGAAGTTTGGAGCGTGGCTTATGATACCAGCAACCCACACCACTTGAACTAGGATATTAGCATGAGATAAAATAAAATCCTCATTTGGAAGCAAATTCAAGAGCTCATAAATGTAGACCTTAAAATAAGCCTGATTCTCTTTTATGATACTTCATTTCAAATAATTCAAAATAACACTATAATGAACTAATTAGATTGTATTAAGTGAAAACATTTTAAAAAATCATGTATCGTTTCCTCTAGAAGACATCTCTGTTCAACAGTTATAGTAATTCAACTGTATATTTCAACATTAATCTTATTTCAGAAGGAACCTTAAACACATGCAGAATAACACCATACTAGTAACATGTTATTTTTAGGCAGTCCAATCCTAAGTATGTTCTACCTATTAATCCAATTTTCATAGCCTCCAAAGGGACAAACAGGGAAATTTATCTCCGTTGTACATAGTGATCAGGTATCAAAATACACATGTATCATTTAACACATGAAAAAACAACAGAAACAGGAACAAAACTTGTTGGGCCAGAGTGTTTCAGGATTCAGAGTTCTTTGGGTTGCAGAAGGATAATACAAAATTGCATAATACTGGCTGGGGTATGGGAGAGCACACCAAATTCAAACACATGACTATTTCTGCAAAGAATTGTGTAACTATTCATACCAAGTGGAATAAAGACAGACATATCAATTTACGTCAAGTTTGCCTCTAAATAAGTTAAGAAAAACATTTCAGTTTTTTTATTCTGAAACCATAGGTATGGGATTCTGAGCCTATACTAAGCAGTTTTCTAGCTGTGATTTTTTTCTACTGAAGAGTATTTTCTAACATGACAAAATCACCTTAAATTTCAAAAGTCAACTCCTGGCTTGGAAAGATGGGTTGTATGGAGTAAAACCTGAGAAAGATCATCTCAGGGTTTCCTGAAAATCCAAAAGCATCATTTGCACCACATAATTCATCACTTGCTTTCATCAGTAGCATATAAACAAAATCAGTAAAAGTTAAATATGTGGAGTCAGGGAGGAGAGAGAATTTATTGTTACTTAATTAGCAGCTTCTTCCTTGTTATTCCTAAAGCCCTTCTACACGACACATCTTCAGATAGCTGTCACCATCCATCACCCTCCTCCTTCAGCTCTGTTGTCTCCAAACAAAAGATCCCCACTCAGCTCTTTCAACCATTACCTGTATGACACTATTCCAGTTTTACCACAATGACAAATGAGCATATTCAGAAGAGAGTGACCAGTGTCTTCTCAAAATGCAACATCCAGGACCAAATGCTACAGATATTATCTGACCAGCACTAAATCTGGTTACTTTCCTGGGACTGAACACATTATCTTTACATCCAGCATCTTAAGATTATTAAACCTAAGTGCTAAATCACCTCTCATGCAATTAGTGTAAAATTAAAGAAACTAATCTGAATCACTACTAAATTAAAACATATACCACTCTGTACCCAGTATTTATATAAAATGCTCATTCTTAGTAAACAAAGATATAAATAAAAATGAGGTATTAATAGTAATTTAATATGGATTAAATGGTAATACAACTGGAATTTGCTTCACACACAATGGAAGGAAAACAGGTAGGATGTAGATGAAACAAGATTAACCATGAGCTGAAATTACTGTAACTGGATGATGGGTGCATATTCTACCACTGCATGTTTAAATTTTTCATGATAAAAAAAGCAATAAAAAATAAATGAAGAGAAAGTGGGAAGAAAGCTTATCAGTTTGCATTATTCTGATCTGCAGTAATTGTAAAAGACTCACAAAGCAATGTTGGAGAGAAGATGAAGAAATGAGAACTTAGTGGAAGTATAAACATTACCTTTCTGAAGCACCCTGGCAATATGAAACAAAATGGACATACTCTATAAGCCAGCAATCCTACTCCAAGTTATTTACACTGAGGTGGTTATCAGACAAGTAGAAAAAGTTGCATACCTAATCATATTCACCACATCATGATTTTAAGTGAACTGCAATGTCTATTAAAAGCTAAGGAAAATCTGACTTAACGGTGGAAGAGTATGCATCCTCTGAAAATAATGGTACATGTCTATATTTATAGATTTGAAAACTGACAAACTGGTGAATGAAATACTACAAAACAGCATACAATTTTATCCCACTTCATTGGATATGTGTATACTTTTACATATGTATATAGGGATATATACAAACATATGTATAGAGAGAGATTTCTGGGAACTAGTTCACCAAAATGTTAACAATGGTAATTTATGGGGATGAAGATTTCTGTTGTTTTGTTTTTATTCTTTTCTATATTGTATCATTTTTAATGAACAAGTATCGTTTTTACAAAACATAAGCCATTACTGGAAAAAACTAACCACCTTATTAGTTACTTTTAGAGACATTTTACTTGGGGAGGGGGGTGTATCTGTGCCTAAGCTGTGCACAGAATGTATATGTATATGCCTGAGCATAATTCTGGTTTTTTCTTTGGTTGGTTCTCTCTCCCTGTGAGAATGCATATGGACACAAACAAGTGAGATGGTCTTTCCTAGGTCTCTCAAAGGGAGTATCCTTGACTCATGCAACCTAGTCATGGTTTCTAAAAGTCTGCCACTTTTATTATAGTAATAACCTAATATTTTTCTGCTCATGAAAAGTTGAGGAAAATGTCATGAAGAAATTCAAGAGATCTGAGGACTATTTATGTAGTTTTTTAAAAACAGACATTTTTCAGCAGTTGTTCTAGTATTCTTTTACAGATATATAAAACTATTATTTAACAAGATCAAAAATTTTACACAAGAAGTTGGTTTATGCCTTTAATCCTTTAAGACAGTTCTTTGATGGAGTTACTTTTATATTCTATCATCTATAATTAAAATCATTTTGGTCCCTGGGAAACCAGGATTACATAAAAAGCTTCTTCACATGATTATAATTTAGTGAAATGCCTAAATTCTCATTTTTAAATGTATCCATATTCTTCTCTTTTTAAAGTTAGTATTCTTTGAATGTTAATGAAAATAAAGTACTTATGTCATGTATAAATGTATATAATAATCCATGAGTTTAGAGAAAAACAGCAATACACTGAAATGCTACAGATCAAGGTTAGGATATTATACATAAAGGGATATATTACGATAATATATTTAATTAGAAAAAATAGGTCACTGATGCTCAGATCATGAACCTTGCATGTCAATGTTTATGATGTGGTCTATTGCTTTAAGATCTCAAATTTATGTATTAAGAGTATCAAATCAGAATCTGTGTTTTAAGGTGGACCTGTAAGACTCAAGTATCACCTAAAAGTGACTGTGTAGAGAAGTTTAAGAAGCTGGTCTTCCCAGAGCGTTTAGGATACATTTGGTAATGGTAACAATAAGTACCATTCCAGATACACATAACTAGAAGGTATACCGTTAGCAGAGTCTACCACATTGTTTGGGGCTTCAGTAGAGCTTCCTAAAGCTAGTCCTCTGATATAAAAAAAAAAATTCAACATGAAAAGCTTGCCATCTCTTAAAATAGAAAAATTAATCATGGAAAAAGGACTTCCTTTTGAATGTTCAAGCATGAGAACTTTCAATTTCCAACATATTGGTTCTGAAATCTTGTCCTTTACTTTTTCTGGGCACAGGTTTAATAAAATTATAAAAGAGAACAACTAGAAACTCTGGCTTAAAAATAAAATATAAAAACCCTCTACCTTATATTGACCCGGTTAGGGTGACTTTCCTAAAGAACAGTTTTTCAGTTTCTATTTTACAGCAAAAGAACCTAGTTTTGCTTGGAGTGCAAAATCCATTTTTATAACTAAAAGTTAGTTATACAATGGATGTTTATTTCCCATTACTGAGAAGATAAAGCATCTAGACTCACATCACCTTTGACCACTAGGTCCCATCCTCTGCCACAAATAAATCCCTAAGCCCTATCTCCTAACCACTCTTATCCCATGCTCCAAACAGTTTAAGAATTATCTTTTTATGCCTGCTTCTTAAAATACTAAAAGTAGGGAAAGAAAGGACTAAACAGGCTAAAAGTTCATCAATTAACAGACAGACCAAACACTGCTTTCAAGGAGACCATAGGATAGATAGGCTTCTAGGGCACTAATAAGTGTTCTAATGTTTTGATTTAGGTATTAATAACATGTGTATGTTCCATTTGTGAAAATGTATCAAGTTATTTAATATTTGTGTACCTCTCTGCATGTATAGCTTAGTAAAAAGTTTACTTTAAAAAAACTTTCTGCTTATAACCAAAATAATTTACTCAGGAATTTCCAATGCCAAGATAAAATAGGACAAGAAAAACAATCTGAACCTAAAACTTCAATGTGAGAAAGGAAAGAACCATGAATCGTGCTTCCCTAGTACACACTAGATTTCATTATGAGGACAGTCCATTAACTCATTTCTCTCAAGCTTATTTCTACCTTATGAAATACATCACATGATTAAAATCCTTGTCACATATGCAAGAAAATGACACCAAGGGACTAGAAATGGAAACAGGTCACATAAACTCTGAGGTCAAAAGGCAGGGAAAGATACATTTTACTGTTTAAAGTGAAACCTTTACTCAATCTGTGAAAACTTCACTAAACTATGAGCACTGCAGTAGACAGAATTTCAAAAATGTTCCACTCCAATCTCTGGAATCTGTAAATATGATGACATCACTTTTGTGATGTTATGTGGCACATTTAACTTTCAGGTAAAGTGATTATCCTGGGGGGCCTGATCTGGGCACATGAGCCCTTAAAAGCAGAGTTGCTCTGGTTAAAAACAGAAGTAGTCAGATTTTTAAAGCATGAGATGGACTTGTTGGACAATTGCTGGTTTAAAGATGGAGAGGGTCAGTGTCCTCTAGAAGCAGAGAGTGGCCCCCGCTAACACCCAACAAGGAAATAGGACATCAATTATGTATACATAACAATACTACTAGACTAAACTTATGGGTACTACTACAGTAAAGTTGCAAAAAATGGGAGGTGGAGTAGTACTAGCTTGGATGAATTCAGGAAGAGTTCATGAAGGAGAATGCATCTGAGCTGACCTTTCAGAGAGGTAAAGGAATGTAAGAACAGACAATAAGGTAACAGAATAAAGGGAAATGATAACCAGTAACAATGGTGGACCTCTACATATACTTCACTCAATCTTTGCAACCATTCTCATTTTGAACAAGGGACAGAATAATCAAAAAGTTGGGTGTAGGTAAGAGAGTGGACTTTAGTGAGGAAAAGGAACACTTTTCCTAGGTGCAGATGCTTCTCAATGTTTTTTATGATCAAGACTCAAAATCCCAAGAGTATTTGCTTAAATGTTTAGATTTTTAGTTGAAGATAACAGATCCACTAATATGAAGTGTAATAATGATCTCCTATAAAACACTCATCAGTAACCACATCAGGGGCAGCCACTGCTCTCGGTGAGCCATTATATAACAGTTATTATAGGAGCAAAGAAATGACAAAATGTAATGGGGGCACCAAAAAAACTGAAGTAAGAGTGAGTTTCTGCTTTCAAAGATATCATACGTAATACTATGGGCCTTTGCTGCAATAATCCTGCTACTAAAAATCTATTGCACAGATATATCAGCACAATTGTGATACACGTTAGATAATTCAAGATGGACTATATGGAATAGTAAAAAACTGGAAATAACCCAAGTAACCTGGGGACGAGCTGAATGAACTTGGTATATCCATACAATGTGGTACTAAACAAAGAGGGAGAGAGAGAATCCCTATGTACTAATATGAAGACACTTTGAAGAGATATCCAGATTATGTTGTTAGGTTGAGAAAAATCAAGTTACAGAAAACTGTAATACACTACTTTTCAGATGACTGGGGAAAATGTGTATATTCACATGCATTTGCAAAAAGACGGGAAGAAAAAATTAATAACAGAATGGGAGGTAAGATACAAATCATATCTGAGAAGCATTTAGGACCCAGAATATACAAAGAATTTTTACAACTCAAGAAAGAGACAATGCAATTTAAAAATGGAAAAAGGACTTGAAGAGTCACTTCTCCAAAGTTGATACACAAATGTCCAATGATCATATGAAAAGATGCTGATCATTAGTCATTATGAAATACAAACCAAATCCACAAAATACAACTTCATACCTACTAGAATGACTATAATTTTTAAAAAAGGAAAATAAGGCAAAGATATGGAAAATGTGTCAGCAAAGATGTGGAAAAATTGGATTTCTCATATGTTGCTGGCAAGAATGTAAAATGATTCAGGCACTATGGAATACAGTTTAGCAACTACTCAAAAAGTTAAAAATAGAATTAACATAAGATCTAGCAATACTACTCCTTGGCATATACCCCAAATAAATGAAAATGTGCATACATTTTCATAGCTACATTATTCACAATAGCTAAAAGGTAGAAACAACACAAATGTCCAACAGAACAGATAAACTGTGGCACATACATACAAGAGAATATTATTTAGATATAAAAAGAAGTACTGATACATTGAAATGTGGATAAATCTTGAAAACATGTTAAGTGAAACAAGCCAGACCCAAAAGGTATATTACACAATTTCATTTATATTTAATATCCAGAATAGGTAAATCCATTCAAACAGAGTGGAGATCGATAGGCATTGGAAAGAAGGGGTGAAGAGTGACTGATGGCTTAATGGGTACAGGGGAAAATATTCTTAGAAGGAATAAAAATTACCTGTGACAGGGTAGGTGGCAAATAGGATGGAGGAACAAGGGTGTAAACAAGACCTCTCTGTATACATTCATATACAGTTTGGCTTTTGACTATAGTATATATGTTTATAAAATAATGAATGTGGAGTTAATTCTGACTAAGTCTTAGGTTTTAAAAATAATTTGTCACATGTGAAAAAAGAAAATATGAAGAGTTTCTTTGGAAAATAACTTTAAATACAAAATATCTTTACAATATCTTTAACTGTTTTTAAAAAGGAGAGAGTGAGGATTAAAGGTAGTGGCATGAGAGATGAGACAGAGACCTCCTCCTAAAACCACATATAATATGAAAATAAAATTAATGCAACTAATCCTGAAAGAGCAACAAGAAGGCTACATCAGACTTCATAAACCTGGAAAAAAGAACAGACCACAGGGAACAGACTAATGTACCAAAGCAGTGACTCGGGAGGACACAAGCCCTTTCCCCACCCCAGCTCACTAGTGGGAAGACAAACAGAGCGAGGAGAGGGTGAGAGCCTAGGACTGCTGAACACCTAGCCCAAGAGATCTGCTGTGGGAGCAAGTACCTACATTGCATGGTGCTCTGGTGATTAGTGGGGTTGGAAAGCTAAGTCATATGGAATACCTGCAGAAACTGAGATTCCAGCCGCTTGTGGAAAACAGTGATCCATATCCGGTTGCTCTGGGCAGGCAGTCTGAGAAACTTCCTAACAGCAAGAGGACTGCTAAAGGGACAAGGACTGCACAGGGCTTACTGATCAGGAGTAAGAATAGGTAGACAAAATTGTCTAGGTGCCCTCTGCCCAGCAGGTTGGGAACTTTCAGGAACTTCAGGCACTTGATCCCCATGGCTGGCTACACAGCTTCAAGGCACCCCACCATGACATGCAACCTGCTGCATGTTCCTCCCAGCCAGCCCGCACCTGACTTGCAAACTAGCAAACCCACCCTGGTGTCAGGCCAGCCAGAAGGAAGCCCTGCCTACAGCAGCTACAAACGCAAAGCATAGAGGCTTACATCTGTATACTTGGTCCAATGGATCGGGCAGCAGAGACAGGCATAGAAGCCAGAAAGCAGGAAACAGCACTTTTTTACTGCCAGGCACCACCACCACTCTCCTGCAACCCCAGACATCACTCCAGCGGCTGAGCAACTCCAGAGACTAGAGATCCTGGGCACTAGAAGGTGACAGATACAAATATGAAACATCAATGGAACCTGGTTCAAAAAAAATCTCACAAAAACAAGAAAAACAGCCAAATGAAACTGAACTCACCAATCTTCCTGAAAGAGAGTTCAAAATAAAAATCACAAACATGCTCATGGAGGTACAGAAAAACATTCAAGAACTCAGGGATGAATTTAGGATGGACAGTCATTCATTAAGAAATTCCATATCTGAAATGACACATACAATGGATGGATTTAAAAGCAGATTAGATGTAGTAGAAGAGAAAGTAAATGAAATAGAAACTGGAGAACAGGAATACAAAGAAGGTGAGGCACAGAGAGAAAAAAGGATCTCCAAGAATGAAAGAATATTGAGAGTACTGTGTGACTAATCCAAACGGAATAATATTCACATTATAGGGGTACCAGAAGAAGAAGAAGAGAGAAAAAGGGATAGAAAGTGTCTTTGAAGAAATAATTGCTGAAAACTTCCTGAAACTGGGGGAGGAAATGGCCTCTCAGACCACAGAAGCACACAGAACTCCCATGACAAGAGACCCAAGGAGTGAAACACCAAGACACATAATAATTAAAATGGCAAAGATCAAAGAAAAGGACATAGTATTAAAGGCAGTGAGAGAGGAAAAAAAAGTCACCTACAAAGGAAAACCCATCAGGCTATCATTAGACTTCTCAACAGAAACCTTACAGGCCAGAGGAGAATGGCATGATATATTTAATGCAATGAAACAGAAGGGCCTTGAACCAAGAATACTGTATCCATCACGATTATCATTTAAACATTAAGGAGGGATTAAACAATTCCCAGACAAGCAAGAGTTGAGGGAATTTGCCTCCCACAAACCACCTCTACAGGGTATCTTAGAAGGACTTCTCTAGATGGGAGCACTCCTAAAAATAGCACAGAACAAAACACCCAACATATGAAAAATGTAGGAGAAGGAATAAGAAGGGAGAGAAATAATCATCAGACAGCGTTTATAATAGCTCAATAACAGAGTTAAATGAGTCAGTAAGATAGTAAAGAAGCGAACCTTGAACTTGTGGTAACCACAAAATTAAAGCCTTCAATGGCAATAAGTACATATCTTTCAATAATCACCCTAATTGTAAATGGACTGAATGCACGAATCAAAAGAAACACAGTAATAGAATGGATAAAAAAGCAAGACCCATCTATATGCTGCTTACAACAGACTCACCTCAAAACCCATAGACATGCACAGATTAAAAGTCAAGGGATGGAAAAAGATATTTCATGCAAACAACAGAGAGAAAAAAGCAGGTGTTGCAAGACTAGTATCAGACAAAATTGACTTCAATATAAAAAAACAAGATATAAAGAAGGACATTCCATAATGACAAAGGGCTCAGTCCAACAAGAGAATATAACCATTATAAATATATATGCACCCAATACAAGAGCACTGACATATGTGAAACAAATACTAATAGAATCAAAGGAGGAAATAGAAGGCAATGCATTCATTTTGGGAGACTTCAACACACCACTCACTCCAAAGGACAGATCCACCAGACAGAAAATAAGTAAGGATACAGAGGGACTGAGCAACACACTAGAACAAATGGACCTAATAGACATCTATAGAACTCTACATCCAAAAGCAACAGGATACACATTCTTCTCAAGTGCACATGGAACATTCTCCAGAATAGACCACATACTAGGCCACAAAAAGAGCCTCAGAAAATTCCAAAAGATTGAAATCCTACCAACCAACTTTTCAGACTACAAAGGCCTAAAACTAGAAATAAACTGTCCAAAGAAATCAAAGAGGCTCAGAAACAAATGGAGGCTTAACAACATGCTCCAAAATAATCAATGGATCAATGACCAAATCAAAATGGAGATCCAGCAATATATGGAAACAAAGGACAACAACAACACTAAGCCCCAACTTCTGTGGGACGCAGCAAAAGCAGTCTTAAGAGGAAAGTATACAGCAATCCAAGCATATTTAAAAAAGGAAGAACAATTCCAAATGAATGGTCTAATGTCACAATTATCGAAATTGGAAAAAGAACAACAAATGAGGCCTAAGGTCAGCAGAAGGAGGGACATAATAAAGATCAGAGTAGAAATAAATAAAATTGAGAAGAATAAAACAATAGCAAAAATCAATGAAACCAAGAGCTGGTTCTTCGAGAAAATAAACAAAATAGATAAGCCTCTAGCCAGACTTATTAAGAAGAAAAGAGAGTCAACACAAATCAACAGTATCAGAAACGAGAAAGGAAAAATCACGACGGACCCCAAAGAAATACAAAGGATTACTAGAGAATACTATGAAAACCTATATGCTAACAAGCTGGGAAACCTAGGAGAAATGGACAACTTCCTAGAAAAATACAACCTTCCAAGATTGACCCAGAAAGAAACAGAAAATCTAAACAGACAAATTACCAGCAATGAAATTGAAGCAGTAATCAAAAAACTACCAAAGAACAAAACCCCCGGGTCAGATGGATTTACCTCGGAATTTTATCAGACATACAGGGAAGACATAATACCCATTCTCCTTACAGTTTTCCAAAAAATAGAGGAGGAGAGGATACTCCCAAACTCATTCTATGAAGCTAACATCACCCTAATACCAAAACCAGGAAAAGACCCCACAAAAAAGAAAACTACAGACCAATATCCCTGATGAACGTAGATGCAAAAATACTCAACAAAATATTAGCAAAGCGAATTCAAAAATACATCAAAAGGATCATACACCATGACCAAGTGGGATTCATCCCAGGGATGCAAGGATGGTACAACATTCGAAAGTCCATCAACATCATCCACCACATCAACAAAAAGAAAGACAAAAACCACCTGATCATCTCCATAGATGCTGAAAAACCATTTGACAAAGTTCAACATCCATTCATGATAAAAACTCTCAGCAAAATGGGAATAGAGGGCAAGTACATCAACATAATAAAGGCCATCTATGATAAACCCACAGCCAACATTATATTGAACAGCGAGAAGCTGAAAGCATTTCCTCTGAGATCGGGAACTAGACATGGATGCCCACTCTCTCCACTGTTATTTAACATAGTACTGGAGGTCTTAGCCACCGCTATCAGACAAAACAAAGAAATACAAGGAATCCAGATTGGTAAAGAAGAAGTTAAACTGTCACTATTTGCAGATGACATGATACTGTACATAAAAAACCCTAAAGACTCCACCCCAAAACTACTAGAACTGATATCGGAATACAGCAAAGTTGCAGGATACAAAATCAACACACAGAAATCTGTGGTGTTCCTATACACTAACAATGAATCAACAGAAAGAGAAATCAGGAAAACAACTCCATTCACAATTGCATCAAAAAAAATAAAATACCTAGGAATAAACCTAACCAAGGAAGTGAAAGACTTATACTCTGAAAACTACAAGTCACTCTTAAGAGAAATTAAAGGGGACACTAACAGATGGAAACTCATCCCATGCTCATGGCTAGGAAGAATTAATATTGTCAAAATGGCAATCCTGCCCAAAGCAATATACAGATTTGATGCAATCCCTATGAAACTACCAGCAACATTCTTCAATGAACTGGAACAAATAATTCAAAAATTCATATGGAAACACCAAAGACCCCGAATAGCCAAAGCAATCCTGAGAAAGAAGAATAAAGTAGGGGGGATCTCACTCCCCAACTTCAAGCTCTACTATAAAGCCATAGTAATCAAGACAATTTGGTACTGGCACAAGAGCAGAGCCACAGACCAATGGAACAGACTAGAGAATCCAGACATATATGGTCAATTAATATTTGATAAAGGAGCCATGGACATACAATGGTGAAATGACAGTCTCTTCAACAGATGGTGCTGGCAAAACTGGACAGCTACATGTAGGAGAATGAAACTGGACCATTGTCTAACCCCATATACAAAAGTAAACTCAAAATGGATCAAAGACCTGAATGTAAGTCATGAAACCATTAAACTCTTGGGAGAAAACATAGGCAAAAACCTCTCAGACATAAACATGAGGGACCTCTTCTTGAACATATCTCCCCGGGCAAGGAAAACAACAGCAAAAATGAGTAAGTGGGACTATATTAAGCTGAAAAGCTTCTGTACAGCAAAAGACACCATCAATAGAACAAAAAGGAACCCTACAGTATGGGAGAATATATTTGAAAATGACACATCCGATAAAGGATTGACGTCAAGAATATATAAAGAGCTCACATGCCACAACAAACAAAAAACAAATAACCCAATTAAAAAATGGGCAGAGGAACTGAACAGACAGTTCTCCAAAACAGAAATACAGATGGCCAACAGACACATGAAAAGATGCTCCACATCGCTAATTATCAGAGAAATGCAAATTAAAACTACACTGAGGTATCACCTCACACCAGTAAGGATGGCAGCCATTCAAAAGACAGAGAACAACAAATGTTGGTGAGGCTGTGGAGAAAGGGGAACCCTCCTACACTGCTGGTGGGAATGTAAGTTAGTTCAAACCTTGTGGAAAGCAGTATGGAGGTACATCAAAATGCTCAAAACAGACCTACCATTTGACCCAGGAATTGCACTCCTAGGAATTTACCCTAAGAATGCAGCAATCAAGTATGAGAAAGATCAGTGCACCCCTATGTTTATCACAGCAATATTTACAATAGCCAAGAATTGGAAGCAACCTAAATGTCCATCAATAGATGAATGGATAAAGAAGATGTGGTACATATACACAATGGACTACTACTCAGCCATAAGAAAAGGGCAAATCCAACCGTTTTCAGCAACATGGATGGAGCTGGAGGGTATTATGCTCAGTGAAACAAGCCAAGCGGAGAAAGAGAAATACCAAATGATTTCACTTATCTGTGGAATAAAAGAACAAAGGAAAAACTGAAGGAACAAAACAGCAGCAGAACCACAGAACTCAAGAATGGACTAACAGGTACCAAAGGGAAAGGGACTGGGGAGGATGGGTGGGTAGGGAGGGATAAGGGGGGGAGAGAAGTAGGGGGGTATTCGGATTAGCATGCATGGGGGGGTAGGAGAAAAGGGAAAGCTGTACAACACAGAGAAGGCAAGTAGTGATTCTACAACATTTTGCTATGCTGATGGACAGTGACTGTAAAGGGGTTTACAGGGGGGACCTGGTATAGGTGAGAGCCTAGTAAACATAATATTCATCATGTAAGTGTAGATTAGTGATACCAAACAAAAAAACAAAAGGGCAGTTCCTGTTTGGTAACCTCCAATGAGTTCTACACAAGGGTATAAAGGGCATATAAAAGTGTAGGCAAAGGGTCTGTTTGTGTTTATACAGAGGATCAAAGCCTAATTGGGCTACCCTGAAAATGAACTAAGATACAATATGAAAAAGAACTTCCAACATCAGCACTCTCTGGAAGACTCATGCCAGAAGACGATCATCAAAAAACCCCAACAAAGATCCAGGCACTGCTACAGCTGTAGATGCACTCATCACACCAGTTCCTGGACTTGCCATGGGAATGAGGAAGGAGATATCTAAGCTGGCCTGTGCATACAGTAAAACAACAAATTTGACTGGATCTATACTGTTGGAACTCAATCAAGAATTAGGAGAAGTGCAAATTGTAGCACTCCAAAATCTTACAACTACAGACTATTTACTGTTAAAAGAACATATGGCATGTGAACAGTCCCCAGGAATGGGTTGTTTTAATTTGTCTGATTTCTCTCAGACTGTTCAAGTTCAGTTGGACAATATCCACCATATCATAGATACGTTTTCACAAATGCCTAAGGTGCCTAACTGGTTTTCTTGGTTTCACTGGAGATGGCTGGTAATTACAGGTATGCTTTGGTTATGTAACTATACTCCTATTATGTTAATGTGTGTGTGCAATTTAAGTAGGAGCTTAAAACCTATACATGCTGAAGTTACTCTACAAGAAGATATGTCAAAGAAATAATCAATCTTCCCATGTTTTCTTCCACCTGCTACTTCTATAGCTTTTCTTCTTCCTTCCTAATTACAACCCTTAAATAGAATTCGTGCCTCATATCAAATTTACCAAGTATCATAACTCCTCCAAGTGGTAAAGATACCTCAAGACAAATGCTGGGCATAGAAGCCACAGGGCATAAATATGCAAAGAAGTAAAAAGCTAACCTTTTCAAACAATAAGGCTTCTCTCTCACTTACCAACTCTACATTTCCCTGTATGGCCCCGGAAGATGACTGGTTAGCCAGAGACAGGTAAGATTCCTCAAGGGAGGAACAACCTAAGACAGGCACAGTCGCAGGGGGGCCATCAGGTGAGAAATTGGGGATCAACAGAGGTGAGGCTTAGAACGTCACCCCCCCGTTCTGAGAGAAATCTTCTGCATACGTGGATGTTTTATTGCCCTGGTCTAGCTTGGATTAACACATAGTCTACAGGCACACACCTGATCATCTACATGTGCTCTCTTACAACACTAAACTATGTTTTCTACCTTTATCTTGTATCTACCTACCACTTCAGCATTTTATTAAAAATAATAATAATAAAGAGAGAAATGTGGTATCCACATATAAATCAAGTATAAAAACCAAATCAGTATTCATATTTGAACTGACTGTTTATAGTTCATAATGCATGAGCAAAACCGAAAGTTTCTGTGATGACTGCCCTTGTACTATTCACTATGTAACTTATTCATTATGTAAGAAATTGTTCTACATGTAAAAACTTGTGTTATGCCTCAGAAGATTGAAGACTGACAAAAATTAGGCTTGGGGTGGAATAATGATTGTGCATTGAGCATTGACTCCCCTATACAGAATTTTATTGTCGTTAACAACCATTTGATCAATAAATATGAGAGATGCCCTCACAAAAAAAAAAAAAAAAAAAAAAAGGACAGACTTCCAATGGTAAAATAAATAAGTAACCGGGATGTAATGTATAGCATAAGGAATATAGTCAAGATATTGTAACAGCTTGGTAGGGTGATAGCTGGAACCTTGAATTATGTATATAAATGTTCTACCACTGTGTTGTACACTTGAAACTAATGTAATGTAATACTGTGCATCAACTACCCTTTAATAAAAAATAATTATTTAAAAAAATAAAAAATAAAAAATAAATAATAATAATAATAATAAAGAGATAAATGTGGTATCCACATATAAATCAAGTATAAAAATCAAATGAGTATTCATATTTGAACTGACTGTTTATAGTTCATAATGCATGAGCAAAACTGAAGGTTTCTGTGATGGCTGCCCTTGTACTGTTCACCATGTAAGAACTTATTCAGTACATAAGAATTTGTTCTCCATGTAAGAACTTGTTTCTTATGCCTCAGAAGATTGGAGACTGACGAAAATTGGGCTTGGGGTGGATTAATGATTGTGCATTGAGCATTGACTCCCCTATACAGAATTTATTGTTGCTAACAACCATTTGATCAATAAATATGAGAGGTGCCGTCACAAAAAAAAAAAAAAAAAAGAGTATACACTTCCAATGGTAAAATAATAAGTAACCGGGATGTAATGAATATAGTCAAGATATTGTAACAGCTTGGTATGGTGATAGCTGGTACCCAGAATTGTCATGTATATAAATGTTGAATCACTATGTTGTACACCTGAAACTAATGTAATGTAATACTGTGTGTCAACTACCCTTCAATAAAAAATAATTATCTACAATGAAAAAAAAAAAAAAGCAGCTCTAGAAGGATAACACCCAAAGTGTTCATGGTGGTCATTTCTAGGTGGTGGGAATACTGTGTTTTGATTGTTTTGTCTTGCTGCTTACCTGTATTTTCTAATTTTCTACAATACATAAGTACTGTTTTTGTAACAATAAATGGTTACTTTTTAAACTGAAAAAAAAAAAAAGAACACAAAGCCCCAACTTCTGTGGGATGCAGCGAAAGCAGTCTTAAGGGGAAAGTATATAGCAAACCAGGCATATTTAAAGAAGGAAGAACAATCCCAAATGAATAGTCTAAGGACACAATTACCAAAATTCAAAAAACAGGAACAAATAAGGCCTAAGGTCAGCAGAAGGAGGGACATAATAAAGATCAGAGAAGAAATAAATAAAATTGAGAAGAATAAAACAATAGCAAAAATCAATGAAACCAAGAGCTGGTTCTTTGAGAAAATAAACAAAAAAGATAAACCTCTATCCAGACTTATTAAGAGAAAAAGAGAATCAACACACATCAACAGAATCAGAACTTAGAAAGGAAAATTTATGACGGACCCCACAGAAATACAAAGAATCATTAGAGAATACTATGAAAACCTATATGCTAACAAGCTGGAAAGCCTAGGAAAAATGGACAACTTCCTGGAAAAGTACAACCTACCAAGACTGACCCAGAAAGAAAAAGAAAATCTAAACAGACCAATTACCAGCAATGAAATTGAAGCGATAATCAAAAAACTACCCAAGAACAAAACCCCCGGGCCACATGGATTTACCTTAGAATTTTATCAGACATACAGGGAAGACATAATACCCATTCTCCTTAAAGTTTTCCAAGAAATAGAAGAGGAGGGACTATTTCCAAACTCATTCTATGAAGCCAACATCACCCTAATACCAAAACCAGGTAAAGACCCCACCAAAAAAGAAAACTACAGACCAATATCCCTGATGAACGAAGATGCAAAAATACTCAACAAAATATTAGCAAAACGAATTCAAAAACACATCAAAAGGTTCATACACCATGACCAAGTGGGATTCATCCCAGGGATCCAAGGATGGTACAACATTCGAAAATCCATCAACATCATCCACCACATCAACAAAAAGGAGGACAAAAATCAGATGATCATCTCCATAGATGCTGAAAAAGCATTCTATGAAATTCACCATCCATTCATGATAAAAACTCTCAACAAAATGGGTATAGACGGCAAGTACCTCAACATAATAAAGGCCATATATGATAAACCCACAGCCAATATCATACTGAACAGCAAGAAGCTGAAAGCTTTTCCTCTAAGAAAAGTAACAAAACAGGGATGCCCACTCTCCCCAATGTTATTCAACATAGTACTAGAGGTCCTAGCCACGGCAATTAGAGAAAACAAAGAAATACAAGGAATCCAGATTGGTAAAGAAGAAGTTAAACTGTCACTATTTGCAGATGACATGATATTGTACATAAAAAACCCTAAAGACTCCACTCCAAAACTACTAGAACTAATATCTGAATTCAGCAAAGTTGCAGGATACAAAATTAACACACAAAAATCTGTGGCTTTCCTATACACTAACAATGAACTAATAGAAAGAGAAACCAGGAAAACAATACTATTCACAACTGCATCAAAAAGAATAAAATACCTAGGAATAAACCTAACCAAGGAAGTGAAAGATCTATACCATGAAAACTGTAAGACACTCTCTTAAGAGAAATTAAAGAGGTCACTAACAAATGGAAACTCATCCCATGCTCTTGGCTAGGAAGAATTAATATTGTCAAAATGGCCATCCTGCCCAAAACAATATACAGATTCGAGGCAATCCCTTCAAATTACCAACAACATTCTTCAATGAACTGGAATAAATAGTTCAAAAATTCATATGGAAACACCAAAGATCCTGAATAGCTAAAGCAATCCTGAGAAAGAAAAATAAAGTCGGGGATCTCACTCCTCAACTTCAAGCTCTACTACAAAGCCATAGTAATCAAGACAATTAGGTACTGGCACAAGAACAGGACCACAGACCAATGGAACAGAATAGAGACTCCAAACATTAACCCAACCATATATGGCCAATTAATATATGATAAAGGAGCCATGGACATACAATGGGGAAATGACAGTCTCTTCAACAGATGGTGGTGGTAAAACTGGATAGCTCATGTAAGAGAATGAAACTGGATCCTGTCTATCCCCATACACAAAAGTAAATTCAACCGGCTCTCGCTCTCTCCTCGCCCGCCGGGTGCTGAAGTTGGGCGGATGGCAGCAGAGCCGCTCCGCTAGAGGACCGAGCAGCCCAGCCTCGCGCCCCCGGAGCCCGCGGCGCGCTGCCCACACTTCCAAGCCACTGGAATAAAGACCAGAGGACACAGGACAATATCCAGACCACATCCGCACCTGAGAGAACCCAGCGCCTCGCGAAGGGGTTAAGATACAAGCCCCGGCCCCGCGGGAGCCGAGCGCCCCTCCCCCCAGCTCCCGGCGGGAGAAGAGCAGGCAGAGCAGGAGGGAGACGGAGCCCAGGGCTGCCGAACACCCAGCCCCAGCCATCCGGGCCAGAGTGCAGGGCCCTCGATACTGGGAAAACAGGGCAGCAAGAACAGTGAGCAGGCACTGGAGGCTGGGCGACAGAGGACATAAGAAAAGCGCACGACCATTTTTTTTTTTTGCTTTTTTGCTGCTTTGTTTTGGCGAGCGCTTTTTGGAAGTCTTAAAGGGACAGGGACCCCAATATTAGGGAAACAGGGCAGAAAGACCGGTGAGCAGAGGCCTGAGGCTGGCACCGGAGAATAAAGAAAAACGAACGACCACCTTTTTTTTTTTTTTAATTAAAAAAAATTTTTTTTTTTTTAATTAAAAAAATTTTTTTTTTTTTAATTAAAAAAATTTTTTTTCTTGTTTTTTTTTGTGGTTGTTGTTTTGTTTTGGCGGGTGCTTTTTGGAAGTCTTAAAGGGGCAGGGCGGGCCACTTAATCCAGAGGTAGGGAATCCGGGATCTCTGGGCACCCTAACCCCTGGGCTGCAGGGAGCAGGGAGGCCCCTTACGGAGATAAATAGCCTCCCAGCAGCTCCTGCTCCAACGCGACTCCACCATTTTGGAGTAGCTGCCCGAGCCAGGCCACGCCCACAGCAACAGCGGAGATTAACTCCATAGCAGCCGGGCAGGAAGCAGAAACCCTGTCTGCGCGCAGCTGCGCAGCACAAGCCACTAGAGGCCGCTGTTCTCCCAGGAGAGGAGGGCCACAAACCAACAAGAAAGGAAGTCCTTCCAGCTGTCACTCGTCCCAGTTCTGCAGACTATTCCTATCACCATGAAAAGGCAAAGCTACAGGCAGACAAAGATCACAGAGACAACACCAGAGAAGGAGACAGACCTAACCAGTCTTCCTGACAAAGAATTCAAAATAAGAATCATAAACATGCTGACAGAGATGCAGAGAAATACGCAAGAAAAATGGGATGAAGTCCGGAAAGAGATCACAGATGCCAGAAAGGAGATCGCAGAAATGAAACAAACTCTGGAAGCGTTTATAAGCAGAATGGATAGAATGCAAGAGGCCATTGATGGAATTGAAATCAGAGAACAGGAACGCATGGAAGCTGACATAGAGAGAGACAAAAGGATCTCCAGGAATGAAACAATATTAAGAGAACTGTGTGACCAATCTAAAAGGAGCAATATCCGTATTATAGGGGTCCCAGAAGAAGAAGAGAGAGGCAAAGAGATGGAAAGTATCTTAGAAGAAATAATTGCTGAAAACTTCCCCACACTGGGGGAGGAAGTAATCAAACAGACCACGGAAATACACAGAACCCCCAACAGAAAGGATCCAAGAAGGGCAACACCAAGACACATAATAATTAAAATGGCAAAGATCAAGGACAAGGAAAGAGTGTTAAAGGCAGCTAGAGAGAAAAAGGTCACCTATAAAGGGAAACCCATCAGGCTAACGTCAGATTTCTCAACAGAAACCCTACAGGCCAGAAGAGAATGGCATGATATATTTAATACAATGAAACAGAAGGGCCTTGAACCAAGGATACTGTATCCAGCACGACTATCATTCAAATATGACGGTGGGATTAAACAATTCCCAGACAAACAAAAGCTGAGGGAATTTGCTTTCCACAAACCACCTCTACAGAACATCTTACAGGGACTGCTCTAGATGGGAGCACTCCTAGAAAGAGCACAGCACAAAACACCCAACATATGAAGAATCGAGGAGGAGGAACAAGAAGGGAGAGAAGAAAAGAATCTCCAGACAGTGTATATAACAGCTCAATAAGCGAGCTAAGTTAGGCAGTAAGATACTAAAGAGGCTAACCTTGAACCTTTGGTAACCACGAATTTAAAGCCTGCAATGGCAATAAGTACATATCTTTCAATAGTCACCCTAAATGTTAATGGGTTGAATGCACCAATCAAAAGACACAGAGTAACAGAATGGATAAAAAAGCAAGACCCATCTATATGCTGCTTACAAGAAACTCACCTCAAACCCAAAGACATGTACAGACTAAAAGTCAAGGGATGGAAAAACATATTTCAAGCAAACAACACCGAGAAGAAAGCAGGGGTTGCAGTACTAATATCAGACAAAATAGACTTCAAAACAAAGAAAGTAACAAGAGATAAAGAAGGACACTACATAATGATAAAGGGCTCAGTCAAACAAGAGGATATAACCATTCTAAATATATATGCACCCAACACAGGAGCACCAGCATATGTGAAACAAATACTAACAGAACTAAAGGGGGATATAGACTGCAATGCATTCATTCTAGGAGACTTCAACACACCACTCACCCCAAAGGATAGATCCACTGGGCAGAAAATAAGTAAGGACACGGAAGCACTGAACAACACAGTAGAGCAGATGGACCTAATAGACATCTATAGAACTCTACATCCAAAAACAGCGGGATATACATTCTTCTCAAGTGCACATGGAACATTCTCCAGAATAGACCACATACTAGGCCACAAAAAGAGCCTCAGAAAATTCCAAAAGATTGAAATCCTACCAACCAACTTTTCAGACCACAAAGGCATAAAACTAGAAATAAACTGTACAAAGAAAGCAAAGAGGCTCACGAACACATGGAGGCTTAACAACACGCTCCTAAATAATCAATGGATCAATGACCAAATCAAAATGGAGATCCAGCAATATATGGAAACAAATGACAACAACAACACTAAGCCCCAACTTCTGTGGGACACAGCAAAACCAGTCTTAAGAGGAAAGTATATAGCAATCCAAGCATATTTAAAAAAGGAAGAGCAATCCCAAATGAATGGTCTAATGTCACAATTATCGAAATTGGAAAAAGAAGAACAGATGAGGCCTAAGGTCAGCAGAAGGAGGGACATAATAAAGATCAGAGAAGAAATAAATAAAATTGAGAAGAATAAAACAATAGCAAAAATCAATGAAACCAAGAGCTGGTTCTTTGAGAAAATAAACAAAATAGATAAGCCTCTAGCCAGACTTATTAAGAAGAAAAGAGAGTCAACACAAATCAACAGTATCAGAAACGAGAAAGGAAAAATCACGACGGACCCCACGGAAATGCAAAGAATTATTGGAGAATACTATGAAAACCTATATGCTAACAAGCTGGGAAACCTAGGAGAAATGGACAACTTCCTAGAAAAATATAACCTTCCAAGATTGACCCAGGAAGAAACAGAAAATCTAAACAGACCAATTACCAGCAACGAAATTGAAGAGGTAATCAAAAAACTACCAAAGAACAAAACCCCCGGGCCAGATGGATTTACCTCGGAATTTTATCAGACATACAGGGAAGACATAATACCCATTCTCTTTAAAGTTTTCCAAAAAATAGAGGAGGAGGGGATACTCCCAAACTCATTCTATGAAGCTAACATCACCCTAATACCAAAACCAGGCAAAGACCCCACCAAAAAAGAAAACTACAGACCAATATCCCTGATGAACGTAGATGCAAAAATACTCAACAAAATATTAGCAAACCGAATTCAAAAATACATCAAAAGGATCATACACCATGACCAAGTGGGATTCATTCCAGGGATGCAAGGATGGTACAACATTCGAAAGTCCATCAACATCATCCACCACATCAACAAAAAGAAAGACAAAAACCACATGATCATCTCCATAGATGCTGAAAAAGCATTTGACAAAGTTCAACATCCATTCATGTTAAAAACTCTCAGCAAAATGGGAATAGAGGGCAACTACCTCAACATAATAAAGGCCATCTATGATAAACCCACAGCCAACATTATATTGAACAGCGAGAAGCTGAAAGCATTTCCTCTGAGATCGGGAACTAGACAGGGATGCCCACTCTCTCCACTGTTATTTAACATAGTACTGGAGGTCCTAGCCACGGCAATCAGACAAAATAAAGAAATACAAGGAATCCAGATTGGTAAAGAAGAAGTTAAACTGTCACTATTTGCAGATGACATGATACTGTACATAAAAAACCCTAAAGACTCCACCCCAAAACTACTAGAACTGATATCGGAATACAGCAAAGTTGCAGGATACAAAATCAACACACAGAAATCTGTGGCTTTCCTATATACTAACAATGAACCAACAGAGAGAGAAATCAGGAAAACAACTCCATTCACAATTGCATCAAAAAAAATAAAATACCTAGGAATAAACCTAACCAAAGAAGTGAAAGACTTATACTCTGAAAACTACAAGTCACTCTTAAGAGAAATTAAAGGGGACACTAACAGATGGAAACTCATCCCATGCTCGTGGCTAGGAAGAATTAATATCGTTAAAATGGCCATCCTGCCCAAAGCAATATACAGATTTGATGCAATCCCTATGAAACTACCAGCAACATTCTTCAGTGAACTGGAACAAATAATTCAAAAATTCATATGGAAACACCAAAGACCCCGAATAGCCAAAGCAATCCTGAGAAAGAAGAATAAAGTAGGGGGGATCTCACTCCCCAACTTCAAGCTCTACTATAAAGCCATAGTAATCAAGACAATTTGGTACTGGCACAAGAGCAGAGCCACAGACCAATGGAACAGACTAGAGAATCCAGACATTAACCCAGACATATATGGTCAATTAATATTTGATAAAGGAGCCATGGACATACAATGGCGAAATGACAGTCTCTTCAACAGGTGGTGCTGGCAAAACTGGACAGCTACATGTAGGAGAATGAAACTGGACCATTGTCTAACCCCATATACAAAAGTAAACTCAAAATGGATCAAAGACCTGAATGTAAGCCATGAAACCATTAAAATCCTGGAAGAAAACATAGGCGAAAACCTCTTAGACATAAACATGAGTGACCTCTTCTTGAACATATCTCCCCGGGCAAGGAAAACAACAGCAAAAATGAGTAAGTGGGACTATATTAAGCTGAAAAGCTTCTGTACAGCAAAAGACACCATCAATAGAACAAGAAGGATCCCTACAGTATGGGAGAATATATTTGAAAATGACACATCCGATAAAGGCTTGACGTCCAGAATATATAAGGAGCTCACACGCCTCAACAAACAAAAAACAAATAACCCAATTAAAAAATGGGCAGAGGAACTGAACAGACAGTTCTCCAAAAAAGAAATACAGATGGCCAACAGACACATGAAAAGATGCTCCACATCGCTAATTATCAGAGAAATGCAAATTAAAACTACAATGAGGTATCACCTCACACCAGTAAGGATGGCTGCCATCCAAAAGACAAACAACAACAAATGTTGGCGAGGCTGTGGAGAAAGGGGAACCCTCCTACACTGCTGGTGGGAATGTAAGTTAGTTCAACCATTGTGGAAAGCAGTATGGAGGTACATCAAAATGCTCAAAACAGACTTACCATTTGACCCAGGAATTGCACTCCTAGGAATTTACCCTAAGAATGCAGCAATCAAGTTTGAGAAAGACAGATGCACCCCTATGTTTATTGCAGCACTATTTACAATAGCCAAGAATTGGAAGCAACCTAAATGTCCATCAATAGATGAATGGATAAAGAAGATGTGGTACATATACACAATGGAATACTACTCAGCTATAAGAAAAGGGCAAATCCAATCATTTGCAGCAACATGGATGGAGCTGGAGGGTATTATGCTCAGTGAAACAAGCCAAGCGGAGAAAGAGAAATACCAAATGATTTCACTTATCTGTGGAATATAAGAACAAAGGAAAAACTGAAGGAACAAAACAGCAGCAGAATCACAGAACTCAAGAATGGACTAACAGGTACCAAAGGGAAAGGGACTGGGGAGGATGGGTGGGTAGGGAGGGATAAGGGGGGGAGAAGTAGGGGGGTATTAAGATTAACATGTGTTGGTAGCCATACCTGCCGCACCCAAAAATGGCGCCCAGCTTGAGAAAAAGTTGTAGGCAAAACAAAGACTACTTCTGGATAATCCCGCCACTTCCTGGCCGCATACCACATGCTAATTAGACCTTCACTTGCTAACCAATTGGCGTATCGTAGCAGCTATGCTAATGAAGCATCACAGGCAGCGCGCAATCAGCTTGGAGCATGAGAACTATATAGCTAGCCCAGTCTTTCCCTTTGGGTCCTTCCCCTGATGATTGTATCACAAAAGAGCTGAAGATTAAAGCTTTCTGCAGAAGAATCCTGCTGTTGTTGCGTGCAGTTCTTGCCGGCGAGGACGGGGCGTGCGACAAGTGGTGCCGAAACCCGGGAACCAGAACATCACCGGCACAGGGAGGACCCTTCAGACATCTGGAGAGGATTCAGAACTGCAGGACAGAAGAAAGCCCGGAGAGGTAAGTTCCGAGAGACGCGCTTTTAAGGGTGGTGGCTGATGGTTCTCTGTAAATAAAGAGGCACCATGGGAAACGCACCATCGTTAGTCTCAGCATTACAGGCAGTTCTCAAAGAGCGAAATTTGAAGGTCTCCACCAAAGTTTTAGGATCATTTGTAAAAGAAGTAGACCGTGTTGCCCCCTGGTTTATCTGTTCAGGGTCCCTCTCCATCCCGAGCTGGGACAAGTTAGGGAAAGATCTTGATAGAGAGGAAGAAGAGGGACACTTGAGAGGAGGCACTAGACCACTATGGAAACTGATTAGAGCTTGCCTGCAGGATGAAAAGTGTGAAAAGGTGATAAAAGCAGGTCAGAGAGCCTTGTCAGACATCCAAGAAAGTATGTCAGAAACGGAACGGGAGACAGAGCTAGCTCGTGGCCGAAAAGGGGCCGCTAAAACGAAAGTTAAAAAGCCCCAGAATGAGGGAGAGAGCCCGTCCAGGGCAAAAGCGAAAGAGCCCCGAGAAGCAGGTGACGACCGCCTCGGAGAAAATAGCAAATACCCCTGGAAAGAGTTGAGGGAACTCCAACTTTCCAATAGGGAATCAGAATATGAATTAATGTCCTCGGAACAGGAGGAAGAGACCAGAGTCTCTAGAACTGCTAAGTGCAAAGGTACAGAGGCCAGCAATACGGAGACGCAAACTAAAGGGAAAATGAAAGTGAGACGCTCCTCATCGCCCTTAGCCCCGCCGCCCTATGCGAGCGGCGCACATTCCTTCTGTGCTCCGGAGGATTTAAGGGCAATTAGACAGATGTTCCCCGTAATCGAAGACAATGGAGCACGTGCCCATCAGCCCCTAACCTATAAAGAAGTCAAAGACCTAGCAGAGGCCGTTCGGACCTATGGAGTCAGTGCTAATTACACCCTAGCACAAATTGAGAGGCTGGCAGAAACAGCTATGACGCCCTCGGACTGGCAGTACGTAGCAAAAGCCTGTCTTTCTAGCATGGGGCAGTATATAGAATGGAAAGCATTGTGGCATGATCTTAGCCTGACACAAGCACGCACCAATGCTGCTGAGGGACAGCCCGTGTGGAATTTTGACATGTTAACAGGTCAAGGACAGTGGGTTGCTAACCAGACCGCCTTCCCCGTACAAGTGTATGCGCAGATAAATGCGTGCGCAGCCAAAGCGTGGAAGGCTCTCACTAACAAAGGGGAGGTTTCAGGCAATTTGACGAAGATTATTCAAGGGCCAAGCGAGCCATTCTCAGACTTTGTTGCTCGCATGATGGAAGCTGCAGGCCGAGTGTTTGGAGATCAAGAACAGGCCATGCCCCTCATCCAACAACTAGTGTTTGAACAGTGCACCAGAGAATGCAGACAGGCAATTACCCCCTGGAAGCAGAAAGGATTGACTGCTTGGTTGAAAGCTTGCAGGGAGGTAGGAGGGCCCCTCACCAATGCAGGCCTAGCTGCCGCTATATTGCAGAGTCATAGACAAGCTAAGAACCTTAATAGGAATGTTAAGTGTTTTCAATGTGGGAAATTAGGACATATAAGGAGAGAATGTAGAAGCCCAACTTTAGAGCACACAACCCAAAAGACCCCTGGATTGTGCCCTAAGTGCAAAAAAGGCAGACATTGGGCCAATGAATGCCGATCTGTTAAAGACATAGAAGGGAAACCCTTAGAGTCGCCAAAAAACTCCCAGAGGGGCCCCCGCCGCCAGGGCCCGCAAATATATGGGGCAACCAGTACACAAGTATCATTTGGGAGCAACCAAGCCCCCCGAGGAGAGCCACTCCAGGTTCCGCGGGATTGGACATCCGTGCCACCACCAGAATAGTGTTAACTCCACAGATGGGAGTTCAACCCATCCCCTCAGATTTTAAAGGCCCCTTACCACCAGATACAGTAGGGTTGCTCTTGGGGCGCTCTTCTGCTACCTTGAAAGGCCTTGTAGTCCACCCCGGGGTTATTGATCAAGACTATGAAGGACAGGTAAAAATCATGTGTTCAGCCCCCAGAGGAATCTACCCTATATCCCCAGGAGACCGTATAGCCCAACTCTTAGTGTTGCCTAGTCTCCATGCCAATTATCCAGCTACCACCACGGAGAGAGGAGAAAAGGGCTTTGGTTCCTCTAATTATAACTCAGCCTTTATAGTATTAGATTTAGCAGACAGACCAAAATTGACCCTTAAAATAGAGGGAAAAAGTTTTGAAGGAATCCTAGACACTGGAGCAGATAAAAGTATTATCTCTGCAACCTGGTGGCCCTCCAAATGGCCTATAACACAGTCCTCACACTCTTTACAAGGTTTAGGATATGAGTCTAGTCCTACCATTAGTGCCAAACCATTGAGATGGCAGGCGCCTGAAGGGCAAAAAGGTACAGTTACCCCTTATGTGCTCCCACTACCAGTCAATTTGTGGGGGAGAGACGTTATGCAGGGCCTAGGCCTTAAACTTATTAATGAATACTCCACCCCTGCCCAAGGCATGATGATGGATATGGGATATATTCCTGGTAAAGGACTAGGGAAACACCAACAGGGACGCACAGAGCCTATCCTTCCCAAAGTAAAAAATGACCGTCATGGCCTGGGTTTTTCGTAGGGGCCATTGAAGACGCCATGCCCATACCTTGGCTTACAGAGGAGGCCATATGGGTTCCTCAGTGGCCCCTATCCTCTGAGAAATTAGAAGCAGCTCACCATTTAGTACAAGAACAGCTCCAATTAGGACATTTAGAACCCTCTGTATCTCCATGGAATACGCCCATATTTATAATCAGAAAAAGGTCAGGATCATGGAGATTGCTTCATGACTTGAGAGCAGTAAATGCTCAAATGAGGCTATTTGGACCTGTCCAGCGAGGACTGCCACTTCTCTCTGCTCTACCCAAAGAATGGAAAGTAATCATAATAGACATCAAAGATTGTTTCTTCTCCATACACCTAAACACCAAAGATAGAGAAAGGTTTGCTTTCACCCTGCCAGCTATTAACCATGAGCAACCAGACGCCAGATTTCAGTGGAAAGTCCTCCCTCAAGGGATGGCAAATAGCCCCACCATATGTCAACTGTATGTTCAGCAAGCGCTAGCACCAATTCGCGAAAACTACCCCAAACTGAAAATCATTCACTATATGGATGATATCCTTCTCTGCTCCCCACAATCAGCAGAAGTAGAAGAGGCCTATGTAAAGCTCACTAAATCCCTAGAGACTTGGGGACTGAATATAGCCAGTGAGAAAGTCCAAAAATCTAGTGTTAGCAAATTCCTAGGAGCCACCATTTATACAGATGTAATTTGCCCCCAAAAGCTTGAGATAAGACATGATCAGCTGCAAACTTTGAATGATTTCCAGAAACTCCTAGGAGACATTAATTGGTTGCGGCCATTTTTAAAGATACCTACCACTGACTTGAAACCACTGTTTAAAATCCTAGAAGGAGACTCACAACTAACATCTCCGCGCTCCCTTACACCTGAGGCAGTGCAGGCTATCCATAAGGTAGAACAGGCCTTAATGACAGCACAATTGAATAGGATACAATTAAATGAACCCTTTGAATTATGCATCCTTCCTACTCCGGGACTGCCAACTGCAGTCTTGTGGCAACGAGGGCCACTGCTCTGGATCCATCCCCAAGCCTCTCAGGCTAGAACGATAGAATACTACCCTGCTGCCATAGCCAATCTCGCTCTGAGGGGAGTAAAAAACTCATTTACATATTTTGGGAAAGCTCCAGCAACAATCATAACCCCTTACAATATGGAGCAGATACAAACATTATGTGCTATGAATGATGATTGGGCCATACTTGCTTATAGCTTCTCAGGAACCTTTGATAATCATTTCCCAAAACATCCCCTCATCAATTTTGCTAGAAATCATCCCCTGGTGTTCCCTCGAGTCACTAGCTTAACCCCGTTGCCACATGGAAAGACAGTCTACACAGATGGGTCCAAGACAGGTGTAGGTGCCTATGTCCATGATGGCGAAATTGTAACAAAAAACTATACACCCAATACTCCACAGATAGTAGAATGCCATATAGTTTTGGAAGTACTACAAACCTTTCATGAGCCTTTAAATATTGTGTCAGACTCTAGTTATGTTGTTAATGCAGTTAATTCCCTAGAAGTAGCAGGACTGATCAAAGCATCTAGTTCAGTAGCTACCCTGTTCAAACAAATACAATCACAATTACTCCTTAGACGCTCTCCTTTATATATGACTCACATTAGAGCACATTCAGGCCTTCCCGGGCCTATGACCCAAGGCAACCACTTAGCAGATCTTGCAACTAGAAGCATAGCTTTCCCTCTGCTAGACCCTGTCGCCACAGCTTCAAAGTTCCACTCACAATTCCATGTCACTGCTGAAACATTGCGCAAGCGGTTTTGCATAACCAGAGCCGAAGCTAGGAACATTGTTCTTAGCTGCCAACACTGCTGCAGTTTTCTTCCCACACCTCATGTTGGGATCAATCCTAGAGGTATTAAGCCTTTACAGGTTTGGCAAATGGACGTAACACATATTTCTTCCTTTGGGAAGCTGAAATATGTACATGTATCTGTAGATACTTGTTCGGGAGTCATATTTGCCTCCCCATTGTCTGGAGAGAAAGTTTCCCATGTCATTCACCACTGTCTTGAGGCTTGGAGCGCATGGGGGTTACCCCAAATCCTCAAAACGGACAATGGTCCCGCCTATACTTCTGCCAAATTTGCTCAATTTTGTCATCACATGGGAATTAAACATATCACTGGTCTTCCTTACAACCCACAGGGTCAAGGGATCGTGGAGCGCGCGAACCGCACTCTCAAATCCTATCTAATTAAACAAAAAGGGGGAATTGAGGACATACCCCCCACACCCAAAACAGCTATAGCCCTAGCACTCTTCACACTCAATTTTTTGAACCTGGATGCTCAAGGCCATACAGCGGCGGACCGCCATAATCAGTGGCCAAAAGACCCACAAGAACTGGTAAAATGGAAGGATGTATTATCTAACCAATGGAAAGGCCCGGATCCAATTATAATAAGATCCAGGGGAGCTGTATGTGTTTTCCCCCAGGGTGAAGAAAACCCCTTCTGGATCCCAGAGCGCCTGACAAGGAAGGTCCTGGACAAAGGAGATGACCTCTCTGTGCCTACTGATCCTGCTCTCGTCGCTGGGAACCCCGATTCAGGGAGTACTGAGATGGGGAATATTGTCTGCCTTCCCTAAGCCTATGCCAGTCCGCTACAATGCAGCAGTGTTTCCACGTTTTTTCACTACTAGCTCGAACATTAACCTGCCATATTTAGCCCTAGACACAGTGACAGCGCCTTTGGGAGAAAACCGGACCTTTGCTACCAAAGGGACGTTATGTTTCACCACTGGTGTGAATTGTACAAACTGCATTCCCCTCACACGGAAAACATATGGCTGGTATGATCCCCATGACCGGTATTCTGACGCCTCCTCTTCCAGAACTGCATTCATTTATGCCGACCTTACCCTTGAAGTTATTTGGATCAATGGTACTTTTGTCCAGCCCCATACTCTTAACATGACCCGTTGCTATAATACAGCCAAGTCCTGTGGCCAGTCTGAAAAGACGACCCAGTCACCGTATTGCCATAGACCCTACCAGCCCAGATATGCCCCCCAGTGTTTGGGAGACTATGAAAGAGAACCATGGCCCTGGACGGAGTGTCAGTCCCGAGTAACTACGTGGGTTGACGAAGCACAGTACTTCTCTTTATCGCCAGATATGTCTAGAGAAACCCTGTGGAGAACCCAGGGAGAGTCTAGCATCTCACAGGACATATCGCTTAACCCATTCCATAAATGGATGCTATGTGGGGCTAACGGGTCATGCACTGACCTTTCTCCCCTTAGTTTTCTCCTGGGAGGGAACAGTAGCGTAGGGAATGTCTCCCTCCTCACAAAGTTGGCAGGAAACATAGCCCCATATAGCGCTAGCATGGTTCAGCGTTACGTTGGAGCAATGAGCATGGGCAACCTCTGCGCTTACCGCCTCTATCAAATTATTAATAACACTGTCTCTCAGACTATCCCGCCTACCCCTGTTTGTCTCCATCCCCCATTCCTGTTTATCCTGTCCAATTATAGTTTTGATCTGTGTTCCAATTCCACCTGCTTTTTATCACAATGTTGGGATGCACGTAAGTATACCAATGCCTTAGTAGCCCGCATTCCTCGTTGGGTCCCTGTCCCAGTTGATGCTCCTGACTCCATGACCTTGTTCCGCGAAAAACGCGACTTTGGCATCACTGCCGTCATAGTAACTATCATGTCTGTGGCTGCAGTGGCTGCCACTGCAGCCGCCATTGCCTTGGACACCTCTATAAAAACAGCTTCGGAACTCAATGATCTTGCAGAATCAGTGACCTCTGCCCTTGAACGGCAATCCACGCTTGATGGCAAGCTAAAGGGGGGAATAATGGTCCTCAATCAGCGAGTTGACCTTGTAGAAGAACAAATCGATGTGCTGTGGCAATTAGCCCAATTAGGTTGTGAGCAAAAATTTCGTGCTCTCTGCATTACCAGCGTTCAATATGAAAACTTTACGCGAGCAGCTAATCTGTCCCGAGGCCTATCTCGGTATCTTTCAGGAAACTGGTCCCAAGATTTTGAAGGAGCACTAGAAGAGCTACGGCGAGAGATAATCCACATCAACTCCACCAGAATAGACATCTCTGTGGCAGAAGGACTCTCTTCCTGGTTCCACAGAGCTCTCTCCCATGTTAAAGAGTGGGCGGGCATTGCTGGGATGGGTGTATTCATGCTTGGAGGTCTCATGCTCCTACTCTGGTTGTTGTGCAAGCTCAAAGCCCAACAACGGCGAGATAAGGTGGTAATTGCTCAAGCCTTGATGGCAGTAGAAATGGGCGCCTCTCCCCAAGTATGGCTCAACATACTCAAGAAAGAAGCGCAACTTTAGGTTAAGGTAGCCCTTGCACCCTGAGCCCTTGTGGCATTGCACCAGGTTAGGGTACCTGTTCGCTTACCCGAAGCTTCTCATACGAAATTCGGTGCAAGAGGGTCATTGCACAGGCCCAGACCCTTTGTACCGGGCGGTCCCAACGTCAGCTAGAGGGTGCGAGGCACTGCACTGCAAGAGGTCATGGGCCCCTCTGTGAGACATGCCTGATTGCATAAGGGTCAGTGTCCGCATACCCTTCTCCACCAATAGGACATCAAATGTTTCTGGAGATCAGGCCTCTATCTCCACCTCAGCTGACAAGTTCCGCCCTGAGTTTCAACAAAACAAAAAAGGGGGAGATGTTGGTAGCCATACCTGCCGCACCCAAAAATGGCGCCCAGCTTGAGAAAAAGTTGTAGGCAAAACAAAGACTACTTCTGGATAATCCCGCCACTTCCTGGCCGCATACCACATGCTAATTAGACCTTCACTTGCTAACCAATTGGCGTATCGTAGCAGCTATGCTAATGAAGCATCACAGGCAGCGCGCAATCAGCTTGGAGCATGAGAACTATATAGCTAGCCCAGTCTTTCCCTTTGGGTCCTTCCCCTGATGATTGTATCACAAAAGAGCTGAAGATTAAAGCTTTCTGCAGAAGAATCCTGCTGTTGTTGCGTGCAGTTCTTGCCGGCGAGGACGGGGCGTGCGACAAACATGCATGGGGGGGTAGGAGAAAAGGGAGGGCTGTACAACACAGAGAAGGCAAGTAGTGATTCTACAACATTTTGCTATGCTGATGGACAGTGACTGTAAAGGGGTTTATAGGGGAGACCTGGTATAGGGGAGAGCCTAGTAAACATAATATTCGTCATGTAAGTGTAGATTAGTGATAGCAAAAAAAAAAAAAAAAAAAAAAAAGGGCAGTTCCTGTGTGGTAACCTCCAACGAGTTCTACACAAGGGTATAAAGGGCATATAAAAGTGTAGGCAAAGGGTCTGTTTGTGTTTATACAGAGGATCAAAGCCTAATTGAGCTACCCCGAAAATGAACTAAGATATGATATGAAAAAGAACTTCCAACATCTGCACCCTCTGGAAGACTCATGCCAGAAGATGATCATCAAAAAACCCCAATAAAGATCCACGCACTGCTACAGCTGTAGATGCACTCATCCCACCAGTTCCTGGACCTGCCATGGGAATGAGGAAGGAGATATCTAAGCTGGCCTGTGCATACAGTAAAACAACAAAATTGGACTGGATCTATACTGTTTGAACTCAACCAAGAATTTGGAGAAGTGCAAATTGTAGCGCTCCAAAGTCTTACAACTACAAACTGTTTATTGTTAAAAGAACATATGGCATGTGAACAGTCCCCAGGAATGGGTTGTTGTAATTTGTCTGATTTCTCTCAGACTGTTCAAGTTCATTTGGACAATATCCACCATATCATAGATAAGTTTTCACAAATGCCTAAGGTGCCTAACTGGTTTTCTTGGTTTCACTGCAGATGGCTGGTAATTACAGATATGCTTTGGTTATGTAACTATACTCCTATTATGTTAATGTGTGTGTGCAATTTAAGTAGTAGCTTAAAACATATACATGCTGAAGTTACTCTACAAGAAGATATATCAAAGAAATAATCAATCTTCCCATGTTTTCTTCCGCCTGCTACTTCTATAGCTTTTCTTCTTCCTTCCTAATTACAACCCTTAAATAGAATTCGTGCCTCATATCAAATTTACCGAGTATCATAATTCTTCCAAGTGGTAAAGATACCTCAAGACAAATGCTGGGCATAGAAGCCACAGGGCATAAATATGCAAAGAAGTAAAAAGGTAACTTTTTCAAACAATAAGGCTTCTCTCTCACTTACCAACTTCACATTTCCCTGTATGGCCCCGGAAGATGACTGGTTAGCCAGAGACGGGTAAGATTCCTCAAGGGAGGAACAACCTAAGACAGGCACAGTCGCAGGGGGGCCATCAGGTGAGAAATTGGGGATCAACAGAGGTGAGGCTTAGAACCTCACCCCCCCGTTCTGAGAGAAATCTTCTGCATACGTGGATGTTTTATTGCCCTGGTTTAGCTTGGATTAACACATAGTCTACAGGCACACACCTGATCATCTACATGTGCTCTCTTACAACACTAAACTATGTTTTCTACCTTTATCTTGTATCTACCTACCACTTCAGCATTTTATTAAAAATAATAATAATAAAGAGAGAAATGTGGTATCCACATATAAATCAAGTATAAAAACCAAATCAGTATTCATATTTGAACTGACTGTTTATAGTTCATAATGTATGAGCAAAACCGAAAGTTTCTGTGATGACTGCCCTTGTACTGTTCACTATGTAACTTATTCATTATGTAAGAATTTGTTCTACATGTAAAAACTTGTTTGTTATGCCTCAGAAGATTGGAGACTGACAAAAATTAGGCTTGGGGTGGAATAATGATTGTGCATTGAGCATTGACTCCCCTATACAGAATTTTATTGTCGTTAACAACCATTTGATCAATAAATAAGAGAGATGCCCTCACAAAAAAAAAAAAAAAAAAAAAAGGACAGACTTCCAATGGTAAAATAAATTAGTAACCGGGATGTATAGCATAAGGAATATAGTCAAGATATTGTAACAGCCTGGTAGGGTGATAGCTGGAACCTAGAATTATGTATATAAATGTTCTACCACTGTGTTGTACACTTGAAACTCATGTAATGTAATACTGTGTGTCAACTACCCTTCAATAAAAAATAATTATTAAAAAAAAAAAAAAAGTAAATTCAAAATGGATCAAAGACCTGAATGTAAGTCATAAAACCATAAAACTCCTAGAAAAAAATATAGGCAAAAATCTCTTAAACATAAACATGAGTGACCTCTTCTTGAACATATCCCCCCCCCGCAAGGGAAACAAAAGCAAAAATGAATAAGTGGGACTATATCAAGCTGAAAAGCTTCTGTACAGCAAAGGACACCATCAATAGAACAAAAAGGTATCCTACAGTATGGGAGAATATATTCATAAATGACAGATATAATAAAGGGTTGACATCCAAAATATATAAAGAGCTCAAACACCTCAACAAACAAAAAACAAACAATCCACTTAAAAAATGGGCAGAGGAACTGAACAGATAGTTCTCCAAAAAAGAAATACAGATGGCCAACAGACACATGAAAATATGTTCCACATCGCTAATTATCAGAGAAATGCAAATTAACACTACAATGAGATATCACACCAGTAAGGATGGCTACCATCCAAAAGACAAACAACAACAAATGTTGGCGAGGCTGTGAAGAAAGGGGAACCTTCCTACACTGCTGGTGGGAATGTAAATTAGTTGAACCATTGTGGAAAGCACTATGGTGGTTCCTCAAAATGATCAAAATAAACTTACCATTTGACCCAGGAATTCCACTTCTAGGAATTTACCCTAAGAACGCAGCACTCCAGTTTGAAAAAGACAGATGCACCCCTATGTTTATTGCAGCACTATTTACAATAGCCAAGATACAGAAGCAACCTAAGTGTCCATCAGTAGATGCTTGGATAAAGAAGATGTGGTACATATACACAATGGAATATTACTTAGCCATAAGAAGAAAACAAATCCTACCATTTGCAACAACATGGATGGAGCTAGAGGGTATTATGCTCAGTGAAATAAGCCAGGCAGAGAAAGAGAAATACCAAATGATTTCACTCATCTGTGGAGTATAAGAACAAAGGAAAAACTGAAGGAACAAAACAGCAGCAGAATCACAGAACCCAAGAATGGACTAACAGGTACCAAAGGGAAAGGGACTGAGAAGGATGGGTGGGTAGTGAGGAATAAGGGTGGGGGAAGACAAAGGGGGGTATTAAGATTAGCATGCATAAAGGGGGGGTGGGAGAAAGGTGAGGGCTGTACAACACAGAGAAGACAAGTAGTGATTCTACCACATTTTGCTACGCTGATGGACAGTGACTGTAAAGGGTTTATAGGGGGGACCTGGTATAGGGGAGAGCCTGGTAAATATAATATTCTTCATGTAATTGTAGATTAACAACAACAAAAAAAAAACAGTTCCTGTGTGGTGACCTCCAATAAGTTCTTCACAATGGTATAAAGGGCATATCAAAGTGTAGGCAAAGGGTCTGTTTGTGTTTATACAGAGGATCAAAGCCTAATATGGCTACCCAGAAAACAAACTAAGATACAATATGAAGAAGAAGTTCCAACATCAACATACTCTGGAAGAGTCATTCCAGAAGATGATCATCAAAAAACTTCAACAAAGATCCTGGAGCTGTTGCAGTTGTAGCTGCTTTCATCCCACCGGTTCCTGGACTTGCCATTGGAATGAAGGAGGAGATAGCTAAGCTGGCCTATGCATACAGTGAAACAACAAATTCGACTGGATCTATACTGTCGGAACTCAACCAAGAATTAGGAGAAGTGCAAGTTGCAGTGCTCCAAAATCTTGTGACTATAGACTATCTACTATTAAAAGAACATATGGGATGTGAACAGTTCCCAGGAATGTGTTCTTTTAAATTGTCTGATATTTCTCAAACTATTCAAATTCAGTTAGGCAATATCCATCATAACATAGATAAGTTTTCACAAATGCTTAGGGTGCCTAACTGGTTTTCTTGGTTTCACTGGAGATGGCTGGTAATTGTAGGTCTGCTTTGGTTATGTAACTGTATTCCTATTATGTTAATGTGGGCACAGAATTTAATTAGTAGTTTAAAACCTATACATGCTGAAGTTACTCTACAAGAAGATATGTCAAAGAAATAACCAATCTTCCCATGTTTTCTTCCGTCTGCTACTTCTATAGCTTTTCTTCTTCCTTCCTAATTACAACCCTTAAATAGAATTCGTGCCTCATATCGAATTTACCAAGTATCATAATTCTTCCAAGTGGTAAAGATACCTCAAGACAAATGCTGGGCATAAAACCCACAGGGCATAAATCTGCAAAGAAGTAAAAAGCCAACCTTTTCAAACAATATGGCTTCTCTCTCACTTACCAACTTTACATTTCCCTGTATGGCTCCAGAAGATGACTGGTTAGCCAGAGACGGGTAAGATTCCTCAAGGGAGGAACAACCTAAGACAGGCACAGTCGCAGGGGGGCCATCAGGTGAGAAATTGGGGATCAACAGAGGTGAGGCTTAGAACCTCACCCCCCCTGTTTTGAGATAAATCATCTGCATCTGTGGATGTTTTGTTGCCCTTGTCTAGCTTGGATTAATACTTAGCCTAAAGGCACACACCTGATCATCTACATTTGCTTTCTTACAGCACTAAACTATGTTTTCTACCTTTATCTTGCATCTACCTACCACTTCAGCATTTTATTAAAAATAATAATAATAATAATAAGGGAGAAATGTGGGATTCACATATAAATCAAGTATAAAAATCCAACGAATATTCATTTTTGACCTGTTTATAGTTCATAATGTATGATCAAAACCGAAAGTTTCTGTGATGACTGCCCTTGTACTGTTCACCATGTAAGAACTTATTCACTATGTAAGAATTTGTTCACCATGTAAGAACTTGTTCATTGTGCTTCAGAAGATCAGAGACTGATGAGAATTAGGCTTGGGGTGGATTAATGATTGTGCATCAAGTCCCCTGTACAGAATTTTATTGTTCTTAACTGTTAACAACCATTTGATCAATAAATATGACATGCCCTCTCAAAAAAAAAATGGGCAGAGGAGCTGAATACAGTTCTCTAAAGAAGAAATTCAGATGGCCAACAGACACATGAAAAGATGCTCCACATCACTTGTCATCAGAGAAATGCAAATTAAAACCACAATGAGATATCACCTCACACCAGTCAGGATGGCCACCATCCAAAAGACAAAAAACAACAAATGTTGGCGAGGTTGTGGAGAAAGGGGAACCCTCCTACACTGCTGATGGGAATGCAAATTAGTTCAACCATTGTGGAAAGCAATATGGAGGTTCCTCAAAAACCTCAAAATAGATATACCATTTGACCCAGGAATCCCACTTCTAGGAATTTACCCTAAGAATACAGCAGCCCAGTTTGAAAAAGACAGATGCACCCCTATGTTTATCACAGCACTATTTACAATAGCCAAGATACAGAAGCAACCTAAGTGTCCATCAGTAGATGAATGGATAAAGAAGATGTGGTACATATACACAATGGAATATTATTCAGCCATAAGAAGAAAACAAATCCTACCATTTGCAACAACATGGATGGAGCTAGAGGGTATTATGCTCAGTGAAATAGGACAGGCAGAGAAAGACAAGTACCAAATGATTTCACTCATATGTGGAGTATAAGAACAAAGAAAAACTGAAGGGACAAAACATCAGCAGAATCACTGAACCCAAGAATGGACTAACAGTTACCAAAGGGAAAGGGACTGGGGATGATGGGTGGGAAGGGAGGGATAAGGGCGGGGAAAAAGAAAGGGGCCATTACGATTAACATGTATAGTGTTGTGGGGGGGTACAGGGAGGGCTGTACAGCACAGAGAAGACAGGTACTGACTATACGGCATCCTGCTAGGCTGATGGACAGTGACTGTAGTGGGGTGTGGTGGGGGGGGGGACTTGGTGAGAGAGGGAGCCTGGTAAACAGTGTTCTTCATGTAGTTGTAGATTAATGATAGCAAAAAAAAAGTGATTAAAATGATAAATTTAAAAAAAAACTGCTGGACCAGATGATTTTACTCCTGAATTTTATCAAACATTCAGTAAAGACCTAATACCCATTCTCTACTTAAAGTTTTCCAAAGCATAGAAGAGGAGGAAATACTCACAAACTCATTCTACGAGGCCAGCATAAGTCTAATATAAAAACCAGGCAAACACACCACAAAAAAAGAAAATTACAGACCAGTATCCCTGATGAACATAGATGCAAAAATACTCAACAAAATATTAGCAAACCGAATTCAAAAATGTATCAAGAGGATCATCCATCACAATCCAGTAGGTTTTATTCCAAGGATGCATTAATGGTAAAATATTCGAAAATCCATCATCATCCACCACATCAACATAAAGAAGGACAAAAACCACGTGATCACCTCCATAGATGCAGAAAAAGCATTTGACAATATTCAACATCCATTCATGATAAAAACTCTCAACAAAATGGGTATAGAGGGCAAGTACCTCAACATAATAAAGGCCATAGATGACAAGCCCACAGCCAACGTCGTACTTAACAGCAAGAGGCTGAAAGCCTTTCCTTTAATATTGGGAACAATACAAGGATGTCCACTCTCTCCACTTTTATTCAACACAGTTCTGGAGGTCCTCGTTACGGCAACCAGACAACACAAAGAAATAAAAGGCATCCAGATTGGTAAAGAAGATAAACTGTCACTGTTTGCAGATGACATGCTATTGTACATAAAAAGCCATAAAGAATCCACTCCAAAACTACTAGATCTAATATCTGAATTTAGCAAAGTTGCAGGATACAAAGTTAATACACAGGAATCTGTGGCATTCCTATACACTTACGATGAACTAGCAGAAAGAGAAATCAGGAAAGCAATTCCATTCCCAATTGCATCAAAAAGAATAAAATACCAAGGAATAAACCTAACAAAGGAAATGAAAGACCTATACTCTGAAAACTACAAGAAACTCATGAGAGAAATTAAAGATACCAATAAATGGAAACACATCCCATGCCATGGATAGGAAGAACTAATATTGTCAAAATGGCCGTCCTGCCTAAAGCAATCTACAGATTCAATGCAATCCCTATCAAAATACCAACAGCACTCTTCAACGAACTAGAGCAAATAGTCCTAAAACTCATATGGAACCACAAAAGACCCTGAATAGCCAAAGCAATTATGATAAGGAAGAATAAAGCTGGGGGTATTACACTCCCCAACTTCAAGCTCTACTACAAAGCCATAGTAATCAAGACAATTTGGTACTGGCACAAGAACAGACCTACAGACCAATGGAACAGACCAGAGAGCCCAGATATAAATCCAAGCATATATGGACAATTAATATATTATAAAGGAGCCATGGACATACAATGAGGAAATGACAGCCTCTTCAACAACTGGTGTTAGCAAAACTGGACAGCCACATGCGAGAGAATGAAACTGGATTACTACCTATCCCCATACACAAAAGTAAACTCAAAATGGATCAAAGACCTGAATATAAGTCATGAAACCATAGAACTCTTAGAAGACAACATAGACAAAAGTCTCCTGAATATAAACATGAGTAACTTTTTCCTGAATACATCTTCGCAAGCAAGGAAAACAGAAGCAAAAATGAACAAATGGGACTACATCAAGCTAAAAAGCTTCTGTATGGCAAAGGACACCATCAGCAGAACAAAAAGGCATCCTACAGTATGGGAGAATATATTTGTAAATGACATATCTGACAAGGGGTTAACATCCAAAATACATAAAGAACTCACACCCCTCAGCAACCAAAAAGTAAATAACCTGAATAAAAAATGGGTGAAGGATATGAACAGACAGTTCTCTAAAAAAGAAATTTAGATGGCCAATAGGCACATGAAAAGATGCTTCACATCACTAATTATCAGAGGAAAGCAAATAAAAACCACAATGAGATACCATCTCACACCTGTTAGGATGGCCAGTATTGAAAAGACTAAGAACAACAAATGCTGGTGAGGATGCAGAGAAAGGGGAACCCTCCTTCACTGCTGGTGGAAATGTAAGCTAGTTCAACCCTTGTGGAAAGCTATATGGAGGTTCCTCAAAAAACTAAAAATGGAAATACCATTTGACCCGGGAATTCTACTCCTAGGAATTTACCCAAGGAATATAATTTCTCAGATTCAAAAAGACATATGCACCCCAATGTTTATCGCAGCACTATTTAAAATAGCCAAGAAATGGAAGCAACCTAAGTGTCCATCAGTAGATGAATGGATAAAGAAGATATGGTACATATACACAATGGAATATTACTCAGCCATAAGAAGAAAACAAATCCTACCATTTGCAACAACATGGATGGAGCTGGAGATATTATGCTCAGTGAAATAAGCCAGGCAGAGAAAGACAAATACCAAATGATTTCCCTCATTTGTGGAGTATAACAACGAAGCAAAACTGAAGGAGCAAAACAGCAACAGACTCACAGACTCCAAGAAGGGACTAGCGGTTACCAAAGGGGAGTAGTGTTGGATGGTGGGTGGAGACGGGGGGGAGAAGGGGATTGAGGGGTATTATGATTGGCACACATGATGTGAAGAGGATCATGGAGAAGACAGTGTAACACAGAGAAAGCAAATACTGACTCTGTGGCATCTTACTACACTAATGGGAAGTGTCTGCAATGGAGTGTGGGTGGGACATGATAATACGGTGAATGTAGTAACCACATTGTTTTTTCATGTGAAACCTTCATAAGAGTGTATTCAATAATACCTTAATAAAAAAATACCTAGAGTGACATCACCAAGATGGCAACACAGGTCATTCCCAACTTTGCTCCCCCTCACAAAACCAACTAACAACTATTCAAAAACAAGACATCCCTGAGAGAATCCTAGAATACAGGCATGAGGCTGAAGCTCACCCCCTGCACCTCAGAAATCAAGACAGATGTTATTAGAAGGTTAAGAGTAGTGGCTATATATTGGCCACATTGTCCCTCCCCCAGGCCAGCCCAGCACTATGTGGAAAGCTCTCCCCTGGATCTCTGGATCCTCCCCAGTATGAAAAGAGAGAGCGTAGACATTCAGTCCCACCCCCACCCCACTCCCACCCCACTCCCACAAGCAGTGTAGGTTGTTTTCTAAGACCCATTACTCTGATCTTGACCCACAGAGGTTACAGGGGAATCTTCAGGGCTTAACCACTGGGAATCAAAGTATGACAGGGAAAAAACCTGCAACACCCAGCACACAGATGGTAGCTGACCAAGTTCATACCTGGAGCATCCAAGTAGTAATCTCAACCAGTTTATCTGCAGAACCAAGTCAGTGGCATCATCTAACCAGGGAACTCAGCGGGGTATATATTGGCTTGATTCAGATCCTTAAATGTGTTTTTCCAGCCCTAGAGCCTGGTTTTCCCTCACCCAGGCAAGGAACTGAGTCACAACTCCACCTGCTGTGGAGTATATCTTCTGGCTACATATGAAGAGAGGCTGTCAGGAACACCTGGAAGTTGTGCAGCCCAGCAGCACTTGAGCCAAGAGAAGGGCAGTCAGAGCCAACAGTGTGCAAAGTCAGTGGACCTGTTTGAAGTTGGGGTTCAAAAATCAGTGGACCAGTAAGGATGGCCACCATCCAAAAGACTAAGAACAACAAATGTTGGCGAGGATGCGGAGAAAGGGGAACCCTCCTACACTACTGGTGGGAATGTAAGTTAGTTTAACCATTGTGGAAAGCAATATGGAGGTTTCTCAAAAAACTAAAAATAGAAATACCATTTGACCCCAGAATCCCACTCCTTGGAATATACCCAAAGAATACAACTTCTCAGATTCAAAAAGACATATGCACCCTTATGTTCATCGCAGCACTTTTTACAATAGCCACGATATGGAAGCAACCTAAGTGTCCATCCATAGATGAATGGATAAAGAAGATGTGGTACATATATACAATGGAATACTATTCAGCCATAAGAAAGAAACAAATCCTACCATTTGCAACAACATGGATGGAGCTGGAGGACATTATGCTCAGTGAAATAAGCCAGGTGGAGAAAGACAAATGCCAAATGATTTCCCTCATTTGTGAAGTATAACAATGAGGCAAAACTGAAGGAACAAAATGGCAGCAGACTCAGAAACTACAAGAATGAACTAGTGGTCACCAAAGGGGAGGGGTGTGGAAGGGCAGGTGGGGAGGGAGGGAGAAGGGGACTGAGGGGTATTATGTTTAGTGCACATGGTGTGGGGGATCACGGGGAGAACAGTGTATCACAGAGAAGGGACATAGTGGATCCTGGCAACTTGCTACACTGATGGACAGTGACTGCATTGGGGTATGGGTGGGGACTTGATAATATGGGTAAATGTAGTAACCACATTGTTTTTTCACGTGAAACCTTCGTAAGAGTGTATATCAATCATATCTTAATAAAAATTAAAAATTAAAATTAAAAAAATCAGTGGACCAGGGAACTTGGGGTATGGGTTGGCTTGAGTTAAAACAAAGAGCTTCACCAGCCTTAGAGCTATTTTTCCCACTGCACCCGGACAGGGACACTAATTCACAGCCCTGCTCATTATTTAATACAGCCTCCAGCCTATCCAATCAGGAACCTAACCAGAGCACATGGGAAACTGAATAGCCTATCCAACAGCCTTGCTTATAGAAGCACTTGAACAGAACACAGCTTGTGGCTTTTCTCATCTGAAGAGCAAAACTAGTAGCCTCACCTGACCAGAGAATTCGGTGCACATTCTTGCCTGATTTGGGTCCCCAAATGAGTCATATGTTGCCTGGGTTCCATCCTGCTGCACTGCTAGGGCAGTGAAGCTAATCCATAGTCCCATTTACAAATGAATATAGTATCCAGTCCTGATCATCTAGTAAGCCTGACCAGAGACTCCAGGCAACAATGGACCCATCCTACAGCCTCACTTTGTAGTGAACCAAGCCAGCAGTCCTATCCAACTGCTCTCAACCAGTGACACAACCCCCATCTCCAACCTTAGAGCATGAACTGTTGCCTCACACTATAACACCATGCTAGCAGACACCACCTACCAAAAGATATTACCAGCAGACATGCCCAGAAATCCAAAATGAGCTGACTGATGAAGATCCATCTCTGTTAAAGCAAACTTGTAATGTCCCAAAGAGGAACCCAATTATGCAACTGTCTAGACACCAATGTAAGGAATCAAGGATCATAAAGCACCAGGTAAATAGGATACCACCAAAAGAAACTGATAAAGCTCTAGTAACTAATCTTAAAGAAATGGAGATCAATAAACTGTCAGTTCAGAATAATCCACTTGAAGTTTAATGAACTACAAGAACACACAGACAACAAAATGAGGAAAACAATGCAAGAAAAACAGATCAGCCAAGCAATAGAGACCATTAAAAAAAAATAGTAGCCCTGGAGGTGAAAAATACATTAACTGAATAAAATAGTTTCAAAAGCATACTTGATCATGCAGAACTGGCACCCTGGAGGATAGGACATTAGAAATTACCCAGAGGCAAAATGTTTTCAAAAGAATGAAAAAAAGTGAAGAAAACCTATGAGACTTATACTATAGGACACAATGGAAAGAAACAATTATGGAACTTCCAGAAGAAGAGAAAGAGGTAGAAAGTACATTTAAGTCAATAATGGCTGAAAACTTCCCAAACCTGAGAGAACTGATATTTAGACCCATGTAACCCAAAAGACTCTAAACAGGTTTAACTGAAATACAGCAACACTGAGACACAAAATTATCAAAAGTCAAAGAAAAAGAATTTTAAAAGCAGCAAAAGAGAGAAGTTACACACATAGGAACTCCCTTAAGTCTATTATCAGATTTCTCAATAGAAACATTCAGTCCAGGAGAGAATGTAATGATATATTCAAAATATTGAAAGAAAATAACTGTTAACCAAGAACTGTATACCTATTCAAAGCTGTTCTTCAGAAATGAAGTAGGGATAAAGACTTTCCCAAACAAAAAACTTAGGGAAATCATTACAAGAAATGCTAAAGGGAGGTCTTTCAGTGGAAATAAAAGGGCACTAACCAGTATCATAAAAAACATGAAAAGGTAGCAAAAAATTCAGTGGCAATGGTAAACATAGATTCTGTAATATGATAATCAAGTGCATAATTCACTTATAATTCTAGTTTAAAAGTTAAAAGAAATGTAGTAAAAATTACCATAACTACAATAACCTGTTGACATAAAATATAAAAACTGTGTAAACTGTAACAGCAATAATCTAAAATGTGAGAGGAAAGAGAACTGTAAAGTTTTGGGATTCTATTGAAGCTATCAGCTTAAAATAGGGTGTTATAATTTTAAGATATTTTATATAAGCCACATGGTAAGCACAAGAGAAAAAACCTATAACCATCACACAAAACATGATAAAGTCAAACCATTCTGATATCAAAACAGAAACAGGAAGCAGGATAAACAAGGAGTAGTAGTAGATGTACAAAACAACCAGAAAACAAACAAAATGACAATAGTGAATCTTTACCTATTGATAATCACTTTAAATGTGAACAGACTAAATTCTCCAAGCAAAAGACACAGAATAGCAAAATGGATAAAAAACAAGATCCAATGATAAGGTTAAAAGTGAATCTCTTTTAGGCAACCTAACAACATACAGAGTAAAGCGATGGAAAAACTCATTTCAAACAAATAGTAAAAAAAAAAGTCAGTTAGACATACTTAAATCAGACAAAACAGACTTTTAAAATGGTGAAAAAGACAAAGAACACCATTAAATAATAATAAAAGGGGTCAATCCAAAAAGATATAATGATTGTAAATATTTAATGTGTCCAACATTAGACCACTTAAATATAAAGCAAAACCTAACAAAGCCAAAAGGAGAAAAAACAGTAATACAACAGTTGGGGCCTATAATACCCCAAATAGATAGATCATCCAGACACAGAATAAGAAAACAGATTTGAACAATATAGAACAAAAAGACTTAACATATACAGAACATTCTATGCAACAGAATACATTCTTTGCAAGCACACATGGAACAAGTTTCTAAGGCAGACCATATGTTAGGCCACAAAACAAGCCTCAGCAAATTCAACAGGACAGAAATCATACCACTTAACTAGTCTCACCACAATGGCATAAAACTAGAAATCAATAACAAGAGGAATACTGGAAAATTGCATGAATAAAATAAACAACGCTCTCCTGAACAATCAATGGACCAAAGAAGAAATAAAAAGAGGAAATAATGTTTCTTGAGACAAAAAAAGAAACATACCAGAACTTATGGGGTGCAGCAAATGCAGTTCTAAGTGGGAAGTTCATAGCAATAAATGCCCGTCATTAAGAAGAAACATCCCAAATAAACAACATAACTCTACACCTGAAAGGACTGGGAAAGAAAAAAAAAGAACTGAGCCTGAAGTTAGAAGAAATGAAATAAAAGTTGGAGGAGAAATAAAGAGAAAAACAATAGAAAAGATTAGCCAAACTGAAAGTTCATTCCTTGAAAAGATAAACAAAATTGACACTTAGCTAAATTAACCAAGGGAAAAAGAGCAATAAAATTATAAATGTAAAAAGAGCTATTGCAAAGGATCATAAGAGGCTACTATGAACAACTATATATCAACAAACTGGACAACCTAGAAGAAATGGAAAAAAAATGTTAGAAACATGTAACTTACCAAGACTGCATCAGGAAGAAATAGAAAATCTGAATAGACCAATGCTAGTAAGGAGACTGAATCAGAAATCAAAAAAAATCCTACAAAGAAAATCCCAGGACCAGATAGCTTCACAGGTGAATTTTAACATTTAAAGAATTAACAGCAATCCTTCTCAAAATCTTCTTAAAACTCAAAAAGGAACACTCCCAAATTGATTTTATGAACCAGCACTAGCTCGATATGAAAATCAGAAAAGGTCAACACTAGAAAAGAAAGCCACAGGCCAATATGTCTGATGAATATAGATGCAATAATTATCAACAAAATACTAGCAAACTGAATTCAGCAGCACTTTAAAAGGATAATTCACCAAGATTAAGTGGAACTTGTCTCTGGGTTATAAGATGGTTCAACACACCCAAATAAATCAATGTGATACATCACATTAATAGAATGAAAAGAATTATATGATCATCTCAATAAATGCAGAAAAAGCATTTGATAGAGTTGAATATCCACTCATGATAAAAATTCTAAAGGCATATAAGAAACAAATCTTAACATAATAAAGGCCACATATGAAAAGCCCAGGTAACATCATACTCAATGGAGGCAGGTGGAAAGCTCTTCATCTAAATCAGGAACAAGACAAGGATGCCTACTCTCACCACTCCTGTTCTACATAGTACTGGAAGTCCTAACTAAAATAATTAGGCAAGAAAAATAAAAGGTACTAGAATTAGAAAGGAAGAAGTAAAATTGTCTCTATTTGCAGATGACATGATTTGATAATACAAAAATTCCTACATACTCAACCAAAAAGCTGCTAATGAATAAGGTTAAAAGTGAATCTCTTTTAGGCAACCTAACAACATACAGAGTAAAGCGATGGAAAAACTCATTTCAAACAAATAGTAAAAAAAAAGTCAGAGTTAGACATACTTAAATCAGACAAAACAGACTTTAAAAATGGTGAAAAAGACAAAGAACATCATTAAATAATAATAAAGGGGTCAATCCAAAAAGATATGATGATTGTAAATATTTAATGTGTCCAACATTAGACCACCTAAATATAAAGCAAAACCTAACAAAGCCAAAAGGAGAAAAAACAGTAATACAACAGTTGGGGCCTTTAATATCCCAAATGGATAGATCATCCAGACACAGAATAAGAAAGCTGCAGCATACAGCATGAACATACAAAAACCAGTAGCATTTCTATACACTAAGTTTTCTGAAAAAGAAAGGAATAAATTTCACCAAGGAGGTGAAATATCTTTCTGAAAACTACAAGACATTGATAGAAATCATAGATAACACAAACAAATGGAAACATACCCCATGTTCACAGACTGGAAGACTATAGTTAAAATGCCAATACTACTTACAGATTCAAAGCAATCCCTATCAAAAATCTAGGCATTCTTTTTTTTTTTTTTCCACAGAAGTGGACACACACTCCTAAAATTTATATGGAACCATAAAAGAACCCTAATAGCTAAAGAAACCTTAAGAAAAACAAAACAGAAGGCATCACCATCACGATTTCAAGCTATACTATAAAGTTAAAGTAATCAAAACATTATGGAACTTACATAAAAACAGACTAATGGAACAGAGTTGAAAGGCCAGAAATAAACCCAAGCATACACAGTCAACTAATATTTAACAAGGCAACCAATAATATTCAATGGAGAAAGATAGTTTCCTTCAATAAATGATGCTGGAATAATGGTATATTCTTACGTGAAAGAATGAAACTGGATGCCTATCAAACTATCAATAAAAATTAACTCAAAATGGATTAAAGATTTACATTTAAAACCTGAATCCATGAAACTCCTAGAAGAAAACAGGAATCAACCTCCTTGCCATGAGCCTTTGAAATGATTTTTTGGATATGACACCTAAGCACAAGCATCAAAAGTAAAAACAAACAAGTGGTACTACATCAAATAAGCTTCTGTACAGCAAAAGAAACCATCAACAAAGGGAAAAGCATCTCTAGAAAGGGAAAAAAACATTTGCAAATATTTGCAATAGCAAAAAAATTTAAAAATTAAAAATGGGCAGAGGACCTAAATAAACATTTTCCAAAGAAGAAGATATATGAAAGGCCAACAGGTGAATAAAAAATGCTCGTCACTGGTCATTAGAAAATACAAACTAAAACCACAATGAGGTATGACCTCACATCTGTTAGAATGGCCATCACCAAAAAGATAAGTGATAACAAATGCTGTTGTAGATGTGCACTGTTTACATACACTGTTAGTAGAATTATAAACTGGTATTCCCACCAGGGAAAACAACATGGAGGATCCTCAAAATACTAAAAACAGAACTACCATGTGCCCAGCAATTCCACTTCTGGCAGTATATCCAAAGGAAATGAAAACACAAACTCAAAAAAATATCTGCACCCCATGTTCATAGCAGCATTATGTACAATAGCCAAGATAAGAAAACAACGTAAGTGTCCACTGATAGAAAGCGGATAAAGATGTTGCGGTACAGAAGCAATGATTATTCATTCACAAAAATGAGAAAATCCTATCATTTGCAGCAACATGGATGGACCTTGAAGGCATTATGCTAAGTCAGTCAGAGAAAGACAAATACTATATGATCTCACTTATATGTGATATCAAAAACAAAACAAAACTCACAGAAAAAGAAATCAGGCATGTGGTTACCAGAAGTATAGGGTCAGGGGCGGGAAATTAGAGGAAGTTGGTCAAAGGTATAAATTTTCAGTCTTAAGATAAGTAGGTACTGACCCTGGGAGGGTTGGTTTAAGATAGCACAGCAAGATCCTGAAACTATCTCCTCTGGTTGTACATCTACAGCCACATATGAATTCCCTCTGAAAGGGACCTGAAAATTTAATGAACGGAGCCTCCAAACAAAGGGGAAAAGGACAGCATCAATGGGGGAGCAAGAGGAAGACATGGACTCATCAGGGAAAACACCACACCCCAGCCACTTTAAGTCACAACTGGAAAGGAAAACAAAGGTATGCAAATTTTCCTTAAGAGCAAGGGACTGGGGCTCCACATCAGGCACCCCAAACCTTAGATCCTCCATGTGATGAGCCCCAAAACCACCAGGCTTTGAAAATCAACAGGGATTACATTCAAAACTCTTAAGACTATAGGAAATTAAAAAACTGCTGTGAAACTGCTCACGGGCAGACCTATTCAACCAGGAAACCAGAAGAAAAACACCAATTTGGAAAGCACATAGGCCAGAGGTAAAGGAGACTCATTTATTAACTTTAAAGCATCTGATGAGAGGCAGGAAAACATCAAGGACTCTCACCAGTGACTGAAACAGAGGTGGCAGGTGCTATTTGGGATTCTCCCTCTAACCTGCCAGCACCAGACAGCTCACCCCACCAAGAGACCCCCACCAACAACAACAATGCACGAAGCAGTCAAGGACATGCCTCACAGCTCTGCCCCAAGCCATGATAAAGCACCATCATGTCACAACAGTTGCAGCTGCATCCAGGAGCCAGACCAGCAGGATAGCTCCAGCTTCATTCTTTCTCAAAACTGCTTTGGCAATCACCCGTATGTTCACTGCAGCATTATTTACAATAGCCAAGATACGGAAGTAATCTAAGTATCCAACCATAGATGAATGGATAAAGAAAACATGGTACATTTATATAATGGAATACCACTCAACCATAAAAGAATAAAACCTTACCATTTTCAACACGGATGGACACTGAAGGTATATGCTAGGTGAAGTGAGTTAGAAAAAGATAAATACCAAATAATGCCAGTCATATGTGCAATCTGAAAAAAAAAAGTTTTTTGACTCACAGAACAGAGAACAGACTAGTGATTACCAGAAGGGAAGGAGGTTAGGGGGTTGGGTGAAATGTGTGAAGGAGGCCAACAGTATGGTGATGAATAGAAAATAGACTTTTAGAGGTGATCACTTTGTAGTGTGCATCAAATGTCAAATTATACTCCTGAAACTTTATAATAAATAAGTATCAGGAATATAAGGTACAACATGGTGACTGATACCTGGGAAAATTGAGAGTAAATTCTGAGTTATCTCATATAGAAGTTTTTCTTTTCTTTATATTGTATCTATATTAGATGATGGATGTTGGCTGAACCTATTCCAATAATCTTTTCACAATATATGTAAATTAAACCATCAGACTGTATATCTTAAATGCATACAATGATTAGGTCAATTATTTCTCAATAAAACTGGAGGAAAAAAAGCATGCCTTGTCATTCATGTAAATTGACCATTACAGTGAATCAGTATCAACCAAGTTAGTACCTTGAGTTCTTACAGGTTCTGATACACTCACCTGATTCACATTCCTGGGCTAAGCCTCCAGAAGCAGGAGTGACAGGCCAGGCCAAAGCTCACAGCTGACCACCCATGCCTCCTTCATTAGTACTGCACTCTAAGAAATCATACTTCCTCTGAAAAATTCAACTAAAAGACCCACGAAAATCAAACATAACTTTATAACTCATTCCTACTTTTGAGTTTTCTAAGCAATCTGTCAAAAAAAAAATTCCATAGTATCATCTTTCCACTGGATTTTTAATAAGGTGTATGTTTCAAAAGATTTTCTTTCCAAGTATAATATACTTAATAGTTTTCATTTCAAGAAACTCCTGTTCACATACCCTGAAACATCTAAAAATTTCAGGATATCAAAATATCACTAAATCCTGTTAGCAAAAGTTAAGGTTAAAAATACAGAAACTTTATGACCCTCTGTCTACAGCCTACATTCAATTTTTACCTAGCACAAAGTTTAAAATAAGACTGATTAGCCTTAGCTGGTATTTTTAAGCCACACTTTTCCTGACAGTACCAATGTAGTAATTTCTCTAATTCCTGATATCAAAACCATTACTTTAAATTTTTGTCAAGTTTAACACTATATATAAAGTTTGATCTTATTCTATAACTGCAAAAGATATATGAAAGTCTTATTTCCTTTCTTAAAAAAAAGACGAGTAGTTGAACAAATTGCATATCTCAAAATGGACTTACTCTGGGACAGTTGTAATTGTTATTTGAAAAGAACAACTGCTTAAAATATTGGACTAAAGTCTACAAAGACCATGATGACACCACAGATTTGGTATAGTATCTCATAACTTATTTGTAAAGAACATAAATTAGTCAAAGGGCTTCCTCTTTCTTTTGGGTTTTTCATACACCAACCAAGAGAAAAAAATGCAACCCTAAACAAGGCCATTTTAAAAAGGAACTCTGATGCTGCAAAACACAATTCTGAATGCTAAGCAGCAATTTTCAGGAACATATATTCTTATTCTCTATAAAATAAAAATATCTATTTTTATTTTACTTGTAATTTTCTCCAGAGTTCAATATATTATGTGTAAAATAAGAACAAGGGATAGAGGGAAAAAAAGAAGCAAGCTAAAACTCCAAAGGAAAGCACAGATGTCTAGAAATTAGATTATCTAAACACTTCCAGTGTGTATAAACATGTATGACAGGGGGATGGGGTGGAACTCGATCTATGAAGCAGAATTACCTGGAGCTTCTCAAACCCACATTCATAATAGAATGAGGGAAGGGGAAATGAATCTGGAAGAACTGTTTCAAAAGGGCAGAATTATGATTCTGTCACCCCAAACTCTTCCCACCACTACTGGGCAATTCTATTAAGCAAGTGAAATTCATTTTCTCCCTTTCTCAGAAAGCCTTTGTACATACTCAAACTGTCATCTCCTTAAATGTTCAAATTTTCAGAAAAATGGGGAAAAAAAAGGATGGGTTAGATTTAGGCAAATAGAAATCAGATTTTCAATATAAAAAACAGTAAAAACAACAGTGAAATTCTTGAAGAGAACATTTCAAATGTATTTCAAATGTCACATCTCTATTTCATTCAGTGATTATAGTTCTATGGCAAAAAGGCTATTTGAGTCAGCAATAACCTGACCAGGGACACACAGGCCATAACCATACATCTTAGGGGTAGATAACAGGACTTTGCTTATCACCACAACATACAGTGATAGAAATTCAAGAGACAAACATATCAAGATTATCAAACAATACATATGTGTATCATCCAAGTGTATCAGGTTAAGAAGCCAGAATACACTCTTGAAGAGGGGATAAAAGAAACCTCCAAAATGTAAGCCAGCTTGCTCAGGCAATACCAGCTAGTGGGTATAGATGGAATCACACTGGTTTAAGGTGAATTAATACCTTAAACCCACCAGCTCTAAGCCCCCAGATGCTCTTACAGGTACTCAACACACTTAAAAGTACGTTTCTGGATGCACCAACCCTGATTCCGCCAAGCCTGATAGCTTGGCAGACCCTTGTCAGATGAGATCCAGGTCTCCCCTATAAGAAAAGAAAAGGTGGGGGCTTACCACAGACTGCTTGTACCCTGAAGCAGAACATTAGAACAGTTCAGGAAGGCAGCTCATCTAGTTTACACATACCGTATTTTCCTGTTCTACACATACCTCACCCTGCATATACTATTCCCCATGAGGCCGCACTGCCTCTGACTTATAATCATGACAGCTTTCAGTGAATAATGGGTTGTTGTATCCACATCCCCACACATACAGTCTCCCCTTCATGACCAGCCCCTGGACTGCTCTCCTAGGGCCAACCTCAGACAGGCCTACACTGCTAAAATGCTCCTATAACAGCTCAGCCCATGTTTATTACTACCTGCCAGTTGCCATCTGTATCCAAATCTCAGCTCTATCCCAGCTGAAATCACAATCACAAAAAAAAATCATCCTGTCTAATGACTTGAAAAATGTGATTATTAAGTTCACTCTGGAGTATCATCAACAGAAATATTCCTTCTCTGTTTTATGCTAAACCACAACTGATGGAACTTAATGCAATGACAGGAATGATATGGTAGGTCAGTAAAGTCATCAATGAACCAAGAAACCTCAGAAAGTAAATGAAAACATAACATTATTTTGGGGAGAGTTGGGGGAGGGAAGAGAGACTATAAACAATGGATTGGAAGAACAGAGCAACCAACATAAGTTAAAAGGTCAAGAAACATGTAAAATCTTCTGTGTATTTTATTTGAGGAAGGAGAAACACATTAGGGGTTCATTTGATCTGATAAACTAATGAACATAATAGCAGCTATGATTTATTTAGCAAGACACAGCGCTAAATGCTTTACATACATTATCTCTTTTAAACCTTATAAAAACCTTGTGAGGAAATGTTAACTTTTCATTTTTTAAATGAGCAACTGAAACAAGCAAGTTATGTAACTTGTACAAGGTCACACAGCTCACAAATGGCAGGGCCCAGATCGAAAGCCAGCTCTAAGGCTCTTGACACTATCAGGCTATAGTGCCAATACACTACAGTTGAGGGCTAAAATCACATATAGAAAATGTATGCACTTAAAAACAAGGTATACATCCATACATGCTGATATGAAATTATCTCTATGATAAATTAAGGGTAACCAAAACCCAGCAAAGACCCCACCAAAAAAGAAAATTACAGACCAATACCCCTGATAAACATAGATGCAAAAATACTCAACAAAATATTAGCAAACTGAACTCAAAAATACATCAAGAGGATCATACACCATAATCAAGTGGGAATAATTCCCGGGAGGCAAATCCATCAACATCATCTACCACATCAACAAAAAGAAGGACAAAACCCACATGATCATCTCCATAGATGCTGAAAAAGCATTCGATAAAATTCAACATCCATTCATGATAAAAACTCTCAACAAAATGGGTATAGAGGGAAGTACCTCAACATAAAAAAGATCATATATGACAAACCCACAGCCAATATCATACTTAACAGCAAGAAGCTGAAAGCTTTTCACCTAAGATCAGGAACAAGACAGGGATGCCCACTCTCCCCACTGTTATTCAACATAGTTCTGGAGGTCCAAGCCACAGCAATCAGACAAAACAAAGAAATACAAGGCATCCAGATTAGTAAAGGAGTCGTCAAACTCTCACTATTTGCAGATGACATGATATTGTACATAAATACCCTAAAGACTCCATTCCAAAACTACTAGAATATCTGAATTCAGCAAAGTTGCAGGCTACAAAATTAAGACACAGAAATCTGTTGCTTTCCTATACACTAATGATGAACTAACAGAAAGAGAAATCAGAAAAACAATTCCATTCACAACTGCATCAAAAAGAATAAAATACCTATGAATAAACCTAACTAAGGAAGTGAAAGACCTATACCCTGAAAACTACAAGACACTCTTAAGAGAAATTAAAGAGGACACTAACAAATGGAAACTCATCCCATGCTCTTGGCTAGGAAGAATTAATATTGTCAAAATGGCCATCCTGCCTAAAGCAATCTACAGATTCAATGCAATCCATATCAAATTCCCAACAGCATTCTTCAACGAACTGGAACAAATAGTGTTAAAATTCATATGGAACCACAAAAGACCCCAAATAGCCAAAGCAATCATGAGAAGGAAGAACAAAGCTGGAGGAATCTCGTTTCCCAACTTAAAGCTCTACTACAAAGCCACAGTAATCAAGATAATTTGGTACTGGCATAAGAACAGACCCACAGACTGGTGGAACAGAAGAGAGAGTCCAGATATTAACCCAAACATACACAGTCAATTAATATATGATAAAGGAGCCATGGGGAAATGACAGCTTCTTCAACAGCTGGTGTTGGCAAAACTGGACAGCTACATGTAAGAGAATGTACATGTAAGCTACATGTAAGAGAATGAAACTGGATCATTGTCTAACCCCATACACAAAAGTAAATTCAAAATGGATCAAAGACCTGAATGTAAGTCATGAAACCATAAAACTCTTAGAAAAAATTATAGGCAAAAATCTCTTGAACATAAACATGAGCAACTTCTTCATGAACATATCTGCATGGGCAAGGGAAACAAAAGCAAAAATGAACAAGTGGGACTATATCAAGCTGAAAAGCTTCTGTACAGCAAAGGACACCATCAATAGAACAAAAAGACATCCTCCACTATGGGAGAATATATTCATAAATGACATATCCGATAAAGGGTTGACATCCAAAATATATAAAGAGCACATGCACCTCAACAAACAAAAAGCAAATAATCCAATTAAAATATGGGCACAGGATCTGAACAGATACTTCTCCAAATAAGAAATTCAGATGGCCAACAGGCACATGAAAAGATGCTCCACATCACTAATCATCAGAGAAATGCAAATTAAAACCACAATGAGATATCAACTCACACCAGTAAAGAAGGCTACCATCCAAAAGACAAACAACAACAAATGCTGGCGAGGAAGTGGAGAAACCCTCCTACACTGCTGGTGGGAATGTAAATTAGTTCAACCATTGTGGAAAGCAGTATGGAGGTTCCTCAAAACACTAAAAATAGAAATACCATTTGACCCAGGAATTCCATTCCTAGGAATTTGCCCTAAGAATGCAGCAGCCCAGTTTGAAAAAGACATAAGCACCGCTATGTTTATCGCAGCTCTATTTACAATAGCCAAGCAGTGGAAGCAACCTAAGTGTCCATCAGTAGATGAATGGATAAAGAAGATGTGGTACATATACACAATGGAATATTATTCAGCCATAAGGAGAAAACAAATCCTACCATTTGTAACAACATGGATGTGGCTAGAGGGTATTATGCTCAGTGAAATAAGCCAGGTGGAGAAAGACAAGTATCAAATGATTTCACTCATATATGGAGTATAAGAACAAAGAAAAAAACTGTAGAACCCAAGAATGGACTAACAGTTACCAAAGGGAGAGGAACTGGGAAGGATGGGTGGGAAGGGAGGGACAAGGGGGATAAAGGGACATTACGATTAGCAGACATAATGTAGGAGGGGGGCCACGGGGAGGGATGTACAACACAGAGAAGACAAGTAGTGATTCTATAGCATCTTACTATGCTGATGGACAGTGACTATAATGGGGTATGTGGTGGGGACTTGATGATTGGGGCAGTCTAGTAACCATAATGTTGCTCATGTAATTGTGTATTAATGATACCAAAATAAAAAAAATTTTTAATTAAAAAATTAAGGGTAAAAAGACAAGTGTGCTGAGGGCAGTCTCCAAAGTAGCAGTATGTCGCCGCTTGTGCCAAGTCCAAGGGTTGGGAGGAAAGCTACAGAGGGTTGCACATGCATACTATCACTGACAGTGCTCAGGAAACCAGGAGCAGTGAGGGCCTCAAGCAGAGGGGATCCAACTGAGAAGCAGAGCAGAGCGTTTTCACTACATACACTTTGATACGGCGTGACTTTTTAACCCACTTATGTAATTTTCCATAAGAAATAAGCACTACATAATAAAATATGACTGCAAAACTAAAATCCTATAATGCATCCCCAGCCTTTTTTACAAAAGCTCAGTAAAGAAGTTTACAAAGAAAGGCATACCTATCTTAAGCATCCTGTCTAGATGTTTTCACCTGTTTAATAGTGCCCATGTCCTGAACATGGACCAAACATGCTGCCACACACAGAAAGGAGTAACCAATTCCTGAGAACATGGGAGGAGAGACACAGGTAGGAAACCTTAAGAGGTAGGGAAGAAAAAAGGCCACTCAAAAACAGTCAATGGAGAGAAAGGAATGGGCAGAGGCGAGGCTGCTCCTGGAAGCCCAGGGAAACACAGCTAGAGAGCAAAAGTGAGCTGTAGAAATGGGGACAGAAGATGAAGGCACAGAAGCACCTAAAGCAAGGTTAGGAAAAAAATTAGTCTGGAGAGTGGAAAGATGAAAAATACCAAAACACAAAGACTTATTTCATTTGTTGTAACACAATGAATATGCCCACATTCAGAATCAATATATGTCCCTTTGATTGCCTTAAAATACTATAACTTCATAATTTCGTGTATATATATAATGTGATTCAGAACTATTCGTTATGCTTATTAAGCCCCTCTCCCTGCCCCCATTTTAAAAGGCTTGAATACCATTTGCTCAGAAAGCAACTTTGGCTAGCTTAAGCAAAAAGGAAGATACACTGGAAAACAAGCTTGAGGAAAAGCTGAAAGTCCAAACTTCAGGATGGACAAGAACCAAACAAGCTCTGAGGCTGCATGGATTTGTGGAACTCCATAAAAACAAGTTTAGATGACATGGCAGAGAAATGACCAATGGGGCCCCGTGCTATGTACCAGGGCCATTCTCAGAAAATGGTACATTTTTGTAAGCAGGGCACCACTCCAATTATTGGCTACTACATTGCATTGAAACACACTCCACATTTATATTTAATATAAATTGATAAATTCAAAATGTGAAACATTTAAATTTAAAATCACTTTCATTTACAATTACATCCTTGAAATTTTTTGTACATAATACCATTAAAAACTTGAATTAGTTGAATTGATTTGATATCAGAGTTGCTATTGGGATAATTTGACACCAGAATCAAAGATTACCCAGCACTAACCAGAAATCAATGGTACAAATGTGTTTATCAATCCATCTTTCAGAGGAATTTTTTCTTACACTGAGCCTGTAACTTATGATACTGCTTTCCTTTTTCAAATAGATGAACAAAACAAAGCCCAAAACAGTGATTTAAGCTCCCTCAAGTAGAAGACAAAAACAGTATCTCAGGTCCCCATGAATGCAATCTCAGCCTGAACCACTAAACACTCTATTACACCTAAAATCCACTAATACCACATTATGGTAAATAATTGCTTTCATAATTTTTTAAAAGTTATAAATACTTATTGTTTGAAACTTACAACATTCAGGAAAAAAATTTCCTGTAACACAGAGGACTTTAAAGATCCTGGTCTATTCCTTGATTCATACTCACTGTATATATTATAAAACTAATTTCTTATCCATTTCTGACTTCATATTACATCCCCATTGCTTTTTAAATCTATTATACTTTTCCATAAGATTTTATATTATTTATTTCAAAAGTAATCAAGGCTCACAGAAAATGAGAAAATAAAACACCCATATTTCTACTATCAGTATCTTGGTGTGCTGCCTTCCAGACCCTTTTCTATGTAAGTATGAATGAATAACTGTGTCAGAGAAACTTCTCACCCTATATGCTCATGTAATATACAGAAGATAGCACAGTGCAAGGATTAAGAACAGGCACTCTGGAGTGCACCAGTGCTACATACAAAGCTCAGTTCCACCATTTATTAAATGACCTTAAACATTTTGTGCCTCAATTTCTTTATCTATAAAATAGGGCTGTAATGAGGATATAAGAAACTTCATAGAAAGGCCTTGCACGGTGCCAATTCACTAGAAGTGCTCAATAAAGGCAAGCTATTACACCATACAGAGAACCACTTTTTATCATACATACTCTGAATATCCATCCATGTCAATCAGATCCACTTCTACAACATCCTTTTTAATATAAACATAGTACAGTTTTCTCATGTGCTATATCAGCCACTAGAAAAGATGCCAGAAAAAAAAAAAGATCATTTTGGTCAAGGTCAACTGCTATGACCAAAATTTATAGGAACAGAAGATTCCAACCAACCTAACAGTTCCCTTAACAATTCCCTTAAGGAAATTGGACTCAGAGCAAGTTGGACTACCACTGTTTCCCAGTTAACCTGGGAGAAGTCAGAGGGCAAATAAGGTTTGGTTGTTTTTTTAAAAACGTTTTTATTGCCAATAGTATCTATTATGAAATTCAATTTATTCACCTAAGAAAGAGTAACTTTTAAAGACAATTTTTAAGACCCTCAAACTGTATTGCAGCTAATAAAATTCTGTTATAAATTTTAAATCACTTATAAACTATCTATCTACATAGAAGTATAGCACAACTTGTTTCATATTTTTGATTCCACAAAGAACACCCAAGTTAGAGGTGCAGACTTTGTCTTTCTATAATAGTCCATGATACTAGATTTAAGTTATTTTCAAAGTCCAGGAGTTATTGGTTAAAAACTACTAGCCAACCATATCAACTTGCCACAAAACCACAAATGCCTACATTCTTAATTAATGCCAATGATGTACCATTTTCTGAGAATGGCCCTGGTACATAGCATGGGCCCCCACTGATCATTAAGAATTGCCATTAATTCTTAAGTGTCTTTGTATCTTAACAGTGTTCCTCCATATGTATACTTTCCTTCTAATGTTGTTAAAGGTAGTTTATCCCTGCACATTTAATCTAGCTCCTATTAGATTCAAAGCTAAAACCCTGAGAATGTAAAGGAGATCATTTTGGAATGTGTTGGCTAAACACAAACACCTGAATGTTTGTTCCTTCTCTCAATCCTGTACTCATCTAGACATTGCTCACTCTTGTTGTTCAGTTTCAATTCTATCTGAATCTTTCATCTGTGTTGCCAAGTGCTAACCTGAATCCCCAGACTCTAACATGGCCTACCTACTTATATCCCTAAGATCCTGTCTAACTGATCTCCTAGGTTCCAAAGCCTTTGCATGACTTTAAGGGCCCTATGGAACCAATTATATGGCATTATATTTGTCCACATGTCTCTAACCCAATAAGGGATAAGCCCCATGAAGGAAGAAACTGTCTTATCATTGTCCCTTTACTGCTTTATACAGTGCCCTGCTCACTGAAAGCCTTCAGTAAACATTGAATGAGAACCCTGCTGCCCTCACTCTTTTAATCTGTCTCTTCTATTAGTGAAAACTACTAATGTTCACTTTTCTCAAACCACAAGGTGTATACATGCAAATAGACATATCTGAGGGACACATTGCCTCCCAACACTTAGCACTTCTCTATTTGCATTTTACTCCTTCCCACTGGTTTGTCTTTCTTCTTGAAATACATCTTTTAGTAGTTCCTTCAGCAAAGTCTAACAGTGATCTACAAAGCCATGATTTCACTTCTACTTCTGAATATTACTATACAGGGATACAAAATGCCTGCCGATCTACACAATAGCTTTCCTCAGGTTGCTTTCGTCTTGTTTCTAGTGTTTTATCTATAATGTATCTAGATATGAATATATTTTTATTTATCCTGCTTGGGGTTCACTGAGCCTCTTGGACATAAGAATGCAGGCCTTGCATTTATTATGGAAAATTCTCAGCCATTGTATCTTTGGATAGTGTCTCTCTCACTACTTCCTCTTTCTGGAAGCTTAGAAGATAATGGACTTTCTCATGCTAAAGTTCATGAGTCTTACCCACTCCTATTTCCATCTCTTTATCCCTCAGTACTGTATTCCAAGCACTTTCCTCAGATCTCCTTAAAGATCAATAGTTTTCGATTATATCTACTCAGCTATTTAAACTATCCACTGAGGTTACTTTTATTTAATGACCATAGTTTTCATTTCTAGAAGTTCTACTTGGTTCTTTTCCAAATCTGTTTTTGTTCTGATCTGTGATGTTCATTATTGTCTTACCCCTTTGGCCTCTAACAATTTCAACCAAGTAATCTCTGTCCTATGTTTCAGGAGCACTTCCTGAAGCACCAATTCTCTTAATTAAAACATTTGCCAACCCTCCTTCTTAGTGATTCATTTCCTTATGTGGCTGGAAGTTTTATATTAAAAGTTCATCTTTAGCAAGAGCTATTTCTTCTACAAGAGTCCTTGGTTTTTCATCTGATCTGCAGGACAGTTCCTGCACCACACTTTGTGCAAATTTCTCAGCTTGAAGGTTAGTTGCACTGTAAGAAAGATTCTATTTTCACTCACCCCCACAATGTGAGGTACAGCTTTGGGGTTTAGATGTTTTTTTGTTAATTTGTAATTATGCACAACCCCAAGAGAGCAGCATGTTTCTTTGTACATCCTTAGACTAGTGGACAAAGTTGTTCTAGTCTTCTATTCACAGATGGGACACCCTTCAAAGTTTTATGCAGGAGACCTCAACTCCACCTTCCCCTTCTTTAGGCAGACCTTAAATCCATGCCTCCTTTTCCTTCATGAGATCCTCAGGACCAAGCCCCTAGCACCTATATCCAGATCTGAAACCATTGCAGGCCTTGAGCTCCTGATTATATTCTGGCTTTGAGTTCTCTTTTCACTTCGGCAACCTGGAATTTCCTGGCCCATCAGGCTCTGGAATGCCTCTGTCTGTCCTTGTTTTATTTTGTCCACGGTTTCTATGTTTGCAGCAGGGTAGGGGAAGTCCTCTATATATCATCTCTGGTAGCAATGTTGTTATAACCTCCAGTAGTCACAAAATATGAAACTGTAAAATGATCACTTCAGAGAATTGTGATGATTACTTACCATTTTGCCAGATGACAACAGCCCTTTTTTTTTCAGCTCAAGAACAGTTTTCAAATTTGAAAGAAATAAATATTCCCAAGGCACTGTAAGATCATTTTGTCACTATACATTTCAAATGGCTTCATAGTTTTCTTGAGAATTTCAACAGAGTAAGAACACCTGTTGACACCATTTCTCACTACCCATTCTGTAATCAACTTCAATTTGCTGTATAGTGGTACAACTTTAGTGAAATTATACACAAAAAAATCAACATTTCCACCTAATCAACCAGTCTAAAGGCCTTTTCCTGGCCCTCTTCTTATTCACCTCTCTGCAGAAATACTGACCATTTTAATTTTTCTACCTCACAATCACCCCAGTTCAAATACTTATCCTATCTTATCACAACCATTCTCTAATTCACTTCCATCACTACACTCTTCCTCCTTCAATTTATCAAGTCACAGCCATATTAAGATTACTATAGTAATTGTCAACTGTTCACACTCCCCCCTCTGTCCTACAGTGGATCACCAATACCCAGTATGATGGGAAAAGATGAGGCATGATTCCTGTGCAAAGAAGTGTAAATACCAATACCACCACCTAAAACTTGCTGGATACAGGTGTGTACTTGGTAAGGTGCTCAATTACTTACCTGTGATCATATCAACTGATCCTCAAAACAGCTTTATGAAGCAGATGCGATTATGCCTATTTCAGCAATGAGAAAATGCTTGAGGAGGACTAAGTAGTCAACCCAAGGAAGCAGACAGAAAGAGGCTAAGTCAGTTGTATATTATGCAAAACCCATCCTTTTAAATAAGCTGTACTATCTCCACAAATACTTAGGTCAAAAGCCAAGAACTCTCCTCTGATTGCATAATTCATATATCCAAACATCCCATCTCTGTTTGGATACCTTCAAGGTACCTCACATTAACACACTCAAAGCCAAAATCATGATCCTACTGCCCAAACTGAGGTAGTACAAACTCAGTGAATGACTGCCCCGTGCAAGCCAGAAACTGGGACATCACCCTTAATATATTAGCAACCAACCAACTGAACCTCCATATCCAACCTATCTCAATATTACCTCCCCACTCTTAAATCTCTCTCTACCCACCTTTCTCCCCCTCCAGTTCTACTACTCTAGCCCAGACTACTATCTTCTCTTACATCAACTGCTGATACAGCCTAACTTGTCTACAATCATTCACTCTGGCTTCTCCAAACCCATTCTCAATTTTGCAGCCAAAATGCTTTTTCTTTTCCCCTCAAATACAAACATGATCATTTCACAAGTTTTGAACTCAGAACCAAAGCTTTAAGTCAATCTTTATTTCAAGTTCTGAGGCGACAGGAATGCAAAGACTAATGATAGCTAGGATGTAGTCACAAAGAAATTTTCAGTGAGAGTCAAGAGCAACACCAATACAGGAGATGAAGCAAACTGAAAGATGACAACAAAGAGGACAATACCTGAGAGGTTTCAAACACTTGGCGCCAGTTAGCCCTGAGGCAGAGCTGAATCCTAAATTTGCCAAGTTTCAAGTTATTCTTCTTGTTACACTGTAATACCCCAGAATGCCTCCAATGAAATCCTTTTTTAAGTAGTTCAGACTGAGTTCCTAGCTTGCAGCCAAGAGTCTTAACTAAGGAAAAAAAACTTCAAGCCAAGATGACACACCCAGAAAGAGGGGACATGCCTACAAGGCAAAAATAAAACAAATTCTACATAAAGTAAAAATACCTTTGGCCAGAAAATATATAAATATGTTCAGTGTTTGTAAACTCATGTATCTTCTCATTTTTAAGGTGATACATAAAATGCTGTAGGGTAAAAGCCATGTTTTCTTTTACATTCTACAAATCATCACAGCTTACAGTAGAACTAAATGCTAAATTAAAAAATTAGAAATAAAAGCATGACTATACAATAATAATATAAATCAAAGGTGTATCCTTGGAAGCTCACTCCCTCTGGGAACAGTTTATACCTGCATTCATATAAATAAAATGCCTTTTTCTAGTAATATTTTACCACGGTTCTTTCCTGGTTGTGATTTGCACTGTCAGGTATTATAAACTCACCTTGCTCATAGTGAAGAATTTTATATATTACATAAGTATACTGAAAAGTAGTGTGCCATGGAAAGAAAAAAATTACTGTGGTAAGATTATATCCTATATAAACACTTTTTCTGTTGCCATCTGGTGGTTCGTGTATTAAATCAACACTGACACCCACTGTATCGAAGGGCTTGTTCCACAAAAACCAATATCTATTTTTTTTGTATCACATTTACCAGAGAAGGCAAGACAAAACTGACCTTCAGTTTGAAAACAGGTCCTCTTCAATGAGAAAATCAAATACATACACAAAATAAAGATCATGCTAAAGAGAACTCACAGACACTACCAACTGTGGAGATGATCACCCTTATTTAAGTATGCTAGGTTATGCCCATGCGATATAAATTATGACATCCCTTTTTACCACAAATTTAAATTCTTCCCAACTAGACTACTTGGGTTGCTAAATTTCCCACCACTGACTACTCTTAATAAAGGTAACTACTGGCACTCCCCAAGTAACCACACTCCCCTTTGAGGCACCAGAGTCATTCTTTAGTTACCTCCCCATTTTGTTTTTCATGGAAAGATCTTCGTAAAATCAAGCTTACAGGTTCAAGTTTCCAAGACTTTCCTGATAAGGAATCATGTCTAAAATACAGAGGAGAGTTTTAAAAGGGAGAAAAGGTAACAAAACATTGCACCAAAAGCTAATTTTGCCTATATAATAACATAGGCCCAGACATCAGGCTCACATCTCCAAAAGCTGACCACATCTATTTAAAAAAAAACACATAGCAAAACCAAAAACACTGCAGAACCTAGTCTTAGTCCATGTTCAACAGGCTAATATACAAAGATCAGTAATTAATAGATTCATTTGACTGATGTATCTATTAAGAAATTAGATTACTTGATAGTTGTTCTCTTCACTAGACATTGTGTAGCAACAGAGTGCCAGCTAAGCCTGTTAAAATGAACAGTAATTGTGTTAATTCTGATGGCCTTCTGATTAACCTTAAGTCCTCAATATAGACAATTAGCCAACATAACATTAAGTTGAGTACAGACACATCAGACACTATATACTAATCTCTTTCATTACTGATGGTCACCTGTCCAGTAAACATTCTCATATCCATCACTATTTTATATCTTTTAAAATTTCTCACTGCATTAATTACCTCCAGATTTCATTTATTCTTGCCCTTCTTCTGGCCACTTAAATAAGCATCACACATTTTAAGAAAAATTTCTCCAAATTTCAGGCTTACACTGATAAATTATAGCAGTAACTCATTTTACAGAACCTAAAATTTTGAACATGAACCATTTTCAGGCTAGAGTAAATACATCATATGTTAGATAGCAGCACCTAAGGAGACATATGTTTGCATCTTAGTTGTCTTCGACACTGTAAATACCTTGGCAAAAGTAAAATGAAAAGAATTAGGTTCTAAAAGCAAGAAATACGGAGTTTTAGAATTCCCAGATAGGAGACACAGAGTCTGATGAAGGATAAAAAGGATATGACAACATATAGAAAGATCAGAGAATCAGAGCAGAAGATCTGAATCCTGAATAGCTATCTAGTCTAGCTCTCTCCTTTCACAGGTGAGAAAACAGACTCAAAGGGGCTAAAAGACTTGCTTGCATTGCAAGTTACAGAATGAAAAAAACAGGTCTACTGACAACACCTTTTCCACTCACCATATCGTTTCTAGGAAAGCTTTATAAAAATGTTCTCTTTCCCACAGGAGACCCTGGGGGCAAGGGTTTGGGGCCAGGCTGTGAGGCAATGCGTCTCTGGCTTTAGAGCTGCCTGTCAGTAGACCAGACCACTTAAATACTAGAATAGCAAATGGATAAATACCAAGGGTTTTGTAAAGCAGTTCTCCTATAACATCATTTTTTTCATATTTTGATATAGCAAGAATAATACTAAAATAATGAAGCTGTGAGCATAACATATTTCTCTAGAACAGATAGATCTCAGGTATGGGTTCAATAACTGATGTATATTAGTAAAACTGACCAACTTTTGCATTTCAGGGATTCACTGAAAAACTTAAGACTGATTTCTATGTGCTACTACAAAAGGATAGCAAGAAATGCCATATTAGCAGTCCCAGTTGACAGAATATATTCTCCCTTGAGATCACAGGTACAAATATTTATTTTATTAAAAATAAATTTATAAATTTACAGGAAAATTTAAGAAAAATACCATCAATAAATGAAGTAAAATTGTATACAAGACTACAGATTAAAATGCTTGGTTACATTTAATAGAACTTTCTATATGACAGTTTCAAGCTTACTAGTATTTAACCAGATAAAACTTACATCAACACTTGTTAAAACACAAATATATATATAATTCTACTTTAACTCCTCCATATACTTAACCTTTCAACCTGTTTTTCATTCCCCACCCTCAGCTTTATTCAACTTTTATGGATTTACATTTAAAGGGTCTGCCCTTAGAACTACTGCTTTTCTTACTTGCAGAAATTTAAGCCATGACCTAATCAAAATCCAGTTTCTGTGTTTACCTACTCACTTTGTGTCTGTTCCATTTCTAGATTCAGTTATTACCAAGCTCTGATGTCTGGAACACCTACAGAAAGGCCCCAAATCCATGTCTTAAAAACACAAGAACTCTTAAGACAGAAATAATACACAGCAACTGGTAGATAGAATATTACAACATCTTATTTGATTCCACTTAATTATCCACTTGTCAGAGTTCCACTATTTTACCCCAATATTTGAGGGCACAGGAAACTTCTGGCTAGGTATAATTCCAGTGTGTAACTAAACTTAACTGGTTAGATAGAATGCATGCCAAAACAAACTAAAAAAGGTATGTACCTTACAAATCTTACCTCTTTATGTTCATGTAAAGGTCTTAAATGTGTTTACTTGAGTGCAGATAAAAATTTTCCAACTGTTTTCAAGGAAATTATTGGTACACTCCCAGTGGCCAATTCCTGGGTGTTTGAATCTGCCAACACACTGCCACAACCCATTCTGTTGGAATTTGGCAATTACATTATGAAAAAGATTTCTTTATAAAACATCAAATGTCAATGGTCTTTCTTATGAGAGGAATGGGTATATAGACTTATGTATATTCTTCTCTATTTTCCAAATTGCCTAATGTATTTTTTTTACAATAATAGTAAATAAGGTAATCTGAAATTTATCAAGTAACTCAGTACCAAATTTAGAAAATATCAACCACTATCTTCCCTTTTATACTGATCAGATTACTCTCCCTCCCCATATAAAGCCACAGGCTACATGGGAGACATTCTAGCCCAGTGGTTGCGAATGTAGACTGTGGACCAGGCAGCCTGCTTTCCATTCTGGCTCCATCACTACTAGTCCCGGGACCTTCGGCAAATTAGTTAACATCTCAGTGCCTCAGTTTCCTCACAAGTAAAATGAGTGCAAAATGCTTCCTACCTCTCAGGGAATAGTAAATGAGCCTACCTAGAAAAAAGCACTTAGTACTGGGCACATAAGGGCTTAATAAGGGTTAGCTACAGGTGGCTATGCATACAACTGCAGAGAGGGTGATAATTGCTTACCATTAGGTTTGCAAGACAGTTACGAAGTGGCCAGTTGCCATGTGTTAAACATGTTGTGGTCTAATAAAATTTAACCAGTAAATACTGGAGTATTTACTAAATGTAGCACTATGAAGACTCTCCAGGGAAGCAGAAAGTCTAGAACTCAAGTTGCAATTAACTCAAACTACAAAGTTGAGAGGGGAAAGGGATCTATTGGGTAAGAAGAAAAGGGGCAACAGAGCACTTTGGGGTAATAGAAAGCAATAAGGACCCAAAAGGAAGCTAGATTTGTAGTGAACCCAGTTAACCTTGTTTAGTGATTTCTCCAGCAAACCAGTGGCAGAGTTGCCTAATTAGTAGGCCTCACCCAAGGCTGGGAATTAGCCTGATAAAAGTGGTCCAGGCAGGGGTCCACGCCACAGGAAGTCAGACTAAGGATGACAGAACTGGGTGAGATTATAGGATTGGACAACACAAGGATAAAACCTTAACAGAAATACAAGCATCCACCTGTGGAGCTTTTTTAAATGCACAAACTCATACTCCAGAGACACTCCAGGTTCTGAGGTAGAGTCTAGGTGACTGTATTTTTTAATTTTACTGGTGATTTTGATATTCACCCCAAACTAGCACAAAGTAGGAGACTGACTATGTCAATAATAAACAATGAGTGACTAAAAAGCTGTTTAAGTCAGGAAGAAATTTCAAAGTTTGAGATCATGAACATGGAACAGGTTTAAGTGGGGTCCAAAGTGCATAAAAGTCACTGGCATGTTGGGAGGGGTGTAATAGAACCACAAGGCCAGCTTAAAGGTTACAAGGGAAATCAAGTCATGTGGACTTATTAAAAGAGAGCAATGGTTCTCAGAGTTGACTGAACATGGGAACCTCCTGAGGACTTTTCGAATCTCCTGATGCCCAGGTCAATTCTCAAGTCAGTTAACACAAATTCTGGGAATGAGACCCAAGCCTCAGTGCTGTTTAAAGCTTCCCAGTGATTTTCAATATGCAACCAAGTTCAAGAAACACAGGGCTAGAAAGGTTCCAGGAAAGCAGGTGACTGAAATGAGGAAAAACAAGACAACCTAAGGTAGTGGTTCTCAAACTCTGGTGTTTCAGAATCAACTGAAAAGCAAGCTGTGGCTCATTGAAGAAAAGGAACTGGCCCTTTACAGGTACACCAAATTTCCCAGGTGCCTCTAATATGCACCAAGTTCAAAAAGCATTGGTTTAAATGACTAGAAATAATGCCAAAGGAGAAACTGCAAACTCTGAACAACTCCAAAGCCAAATTGAGAAAAGCTTCTCAGCCTGATGAAGAAACATATGAGGCTGTACTGAACATTATCAGAATCAATGAGCCTAGCAAAGATCCAGCAGTAAAGCTAAGGCACCACATACTTCACACACGATACTTATAACCCCACCATCCTTTGCCTCAAAAGGCATCCTTTTAAAACACTCAGGTGTGGCTCCTTGGTGAACAAAGAAAGCACACATTGCCACCTGCCTTTCAGAATGAAAGACCTGACTCTTCAGGATGTAGAACACACACACACACACAAAACCCCACACAAGTATATGACTCAAACTCTCATTACCAAAAAGAAGAAACTCCAGAATGTATCAAAGTTAAACTTGGAAGATCTGAACATGTATTTCACATAATGGCCAATTGTGTAAGTAAGGCTATGTAACTATATGTTACTTTTACTGGTCGATATTGCACTTACTTTCTCCCAAGATAGCAGGAACAAGCCTAACCACATGAAACATCATTAGAAGAGAGAACGTGTAGAATTTAGGAATTGCTTCACCTAGCTACATAATAATACTTGAGAACAATTCCAACTTAATGGTAAGTATTCCATTTAGAATGTTACATCTTATGATACATTCAGGTGCATATAACCAACTCATTTCCCCATCAGAAATCTTAATAAGGGAGAATGTGGTAACCACAATGTTTTTCATGTAAAACCTTCATAAGTGTGTATATCAATGATACCTTAATAAAAAAACAGCAATACTGCAGAAATCTGTATAGCAGCACCAGAATTTTCATTTTCAAGATACATGAGCTTTTGTCAAATGGTGACATCTCCCCTGTAATATAAACTTTCAACACAATATAAAAAATGGATATATTACACATTTCACAGAGCACAAAGAACAGAAACCTGTCAATGAATTTTAAATTTGTGACAACCTACTTGAAGTTTTACACTAAAAGACCTGTGTACACTTTCATAAACCTTATAAATGTAAACAAGGTACCAATGTTTATACTGGCGACAATGAATGAAATATTCCTAACAAGTGTGGCTGTTGTTTTTTGTTAAGTTTTCATTAACATTGCAATTGTAAAACGTGACAGCTTATACAGCCTTCCAAGTGTAACTGATAACCTGAAATCCGTGTAACATACTTCAAAACAAAGCCACCAGTAATTTCTCCATTTGAACTTGTGCAAAAATCTTCAAGTGTATAAATGTACAAGGGCTTACTGCAAACTGCAAGTCACTGTTTTTAAAAAAGGAAAACACCATTCCTACTTTAAAGGTCATCCTTAAGTGGTTTAGATTTCTTCATTTGAACCTGGTTTCTCTGGCAATCTACAGATACCATAGAAAAATAACTTAAAATGCTTTTCTATCAGTCAGTCATTAAGCAAAAAGCAGGAAAAATTTCCCAAGTAATGGAGGAGTTAAGTGAACCAGAAATACGGCAATTTGTTTTCATGTAGCAAAACACGAAACCTTGAGGAGGGGGCAGGGAGGACCACAACTGAGATAAAAGTATAGAATTAACAGGAGAATCATGATTAGCTGCTAAACTACCAGATAATGGTTTCAAGTTCAGACCTTCAAGATGGTGTTATACTGAAATCATTTGTTAGTTACTCCACGCTAATCATCCTCGCTGGACCCTGAACGCAGCTGATGTAAATTTAGAACTCCCACCCACCGTCAATCTTGCGAGGACAGAATTCCCCCATACAGCTAAGGAAAACCAAAGCCTATGTTCCTAACGCCGCCGGCAGCAACACAGGTACGCCAACCTTTAAAGACCTCACCAAAAGGAGGTTTTGAGATAGTTATTTCCGCCTTTTTGTTGTTTGCTTTCATCCTTATTCTTTGCAGACAAGCAAACTTCAATGGAAAGGATGCAAGCTGGCCGCGCTGCATTCTGAGTTTGTAAAAGCACCCGGATTAGGGGGAAATCTGGGTTCACAAGAAATTCCACTTCCCTTTGCAGAGGGTCGCTTGGCGTTACGGGTGGACTTCGCCCCTTTGGAGACCACACTATGTCCTGAACACAAGCCGAGGGGGTGCGGCGGGGACAAACCCGAGGAGAAAAGCTGTGGGCACCAAAGTTCCGCTGTCACCTGCTTGGCCCCACCTGGGGTCGGGACCCAGCGTCGGGCACCAGGCGCTGGGGAGTCCAGCTCGATGCCCCTCGCCTCGTCCAGGTCGGATACGAACCCACCACTCCCTCGTCTGAGCTCCACGGAGCGGCCAGCTCCGGCGGCTGGGTGCGCGCCGCCCCGCTTAAGCCAGCTAGAGACGGACAGGCTGCGTCCCCGGGGCGCTCGAGTCCCCTCCCGCGGCCACGCACCACCCCGGGCTCGGCGCGCGAGCGCCTCCGTCCTTCCTCCCGGCGGCCGCTTCCCGCTAAGACCGCCGCGCCCCACCGCCCCGCTCCTCAGGGGATCCCGCGCCCCACCGCCCGCTCTTCAAGGGGACCCGCATCCCACTGCCCGCTCAGGGGTCCCCGCGCCCCACCGCCCCGCTCCTCAGGGGTCCCCGCGCCCCCACCCCACCCCGCTCCTCAGGGGGGCCCGCGCCCCACCGCCCCGCTCCTCAGGGGGAGCCCGCGCCCGCCCGCCGTCCTACCTTGAGCCAGCGCCTGGAGCAAGTGCAGCTGGAGCGTCAGGAGCGCCCACCACCCGCGCCGCCGGCCTGCGCTTAACTTTGGAGTCGGCCGCCCGCCGCGCCACCCCACGTCCTGGCCGGGGCTCTCGGGCGCCTCGCGGACTCCGCGGTGCAGCAGCCGCCGCCGCTCAGGGCCGGACAGGGACCCCCGCGGCCGCCCCTGCCGCGCCGCGCCCCCGCCGCCTGCCGGCCGGGCACCACGGGCCATACTGAGGGGCCGCGGCCGCCCGCCCCCGGCCTCAGACCCCGCAAAAGGGACGGGCGGGCGGTGGTCTCCGGTCGAGCGCTCGTGGGGCGGCCAGGTGCTGGGGGCGGCAGCGGGAGCTGAGGGGCGCGGCGGAGGCGAAGTTGTCAACAGGGAAATTCCCCTCACACTGCCTTCAGCGGCCCCGCGACGAGAGCGCCCGGCCGCGCCGCGTCTCCCGATGGGTCTGGCTGGCGCTGAAGAGACGCCGCTGTCGCCGCCGTCCCCGCCCAGCGCTGAGGAGAAAGTGCGCCCTCCCGCGCGCCAGCGCTCGCCCTCAGCCACAGCCGCCTCGCCCCATTCACAGCCCGGCCGCACGCACCGCCCGCCCGCGCCCGCCGCAGCCGCTGATTGGCCGAAGGGAGGTGGCTCGCGGGCCCCGCGCCCCGCCCCCACGCCCTCGCCTGTTTTCAAACTCGCCGCGCCCGCCCGCCTGGAATTTCTCACCGGACCACGGGCTCGGCTCGGGTGGCTTCCCGCGCCGGCTGCGCCCCCTAGGGACGTGCGGCAGGCACTGCAGGCCCGGGCGGTCGGCACGCGCTTCGCGGGCTGCCCGGGCTTTGGCGACGGGGGCGGGTCAGCCTCTCGCTGCAACTGAGGTGCTGGCCAGCAGGTGGGCTGGCGCACAAGCGGCCGAGGCGCGGCCCAGGCAGGTGGGCGTGCCCCTTGTGGCACCCCGAGCCCGTCGGGCTACCAGCGCGGGCTCCGTGCTCCCGTGATTACGCGCCAAGTGACTGTGATTGCAAATGAAAAACATGCTCAATCGGGTTTTCAGTCCTGGTAACAAAAGGCACCACTGAGTGCGACCCACCCCTCGGAGAGAAGCGTGGACGCCGGCTTTGTAGGGGTGTCCAAGGTCATGTGTGGCCTGCAGGGACCGCCCCGCTGGCGGCTTCCGGCCGTGGGGTGCGCTGATCTTGGGGAAGGGTCTCCTAGAGGGAAGGTCCTAGGGGGAGAGTCTCCTAGAGGAGAAGGTCCCCTAGCGAGGGGCCTGGGGAACCGGGGACGGGGGCGGGGCGCTCAAGCTGTAGCAGCATGTGGAAAGCATTAGCCTAGTTTATGGGGTGAACTAAGCCCTCTGGAGGCTGAAAGACCAGCATTTTTGTGGGAGGAGGCCTGGAAGGTGACACACAGTCTGATGCTGTTGGCAGCTGGCCGGGAGGAGCCTGGGGCACGTGATGATTGAGATAATGTAAATGGTAATGGTAGCGCACAGGGTGTGCGCCCCGCTCGGTGCTGGCTCCCCTGGAAGCCCTGGCTGCAGGTTTGCCATTACTGTTCTGCTCATTGCCCCAGCCAACAGGCACCAGGCGGGAGTGGAGGGCCGCCACGGAGGCCAATGATTGTGGGTGGAAGCTAGCACCCACTTCCAGAGCGCCTACTGTGCACTACCCGCCCTTATCTATTAAGTCTCATCAATGACCACGTGAAGGAAAGATAGGCAACTGAGGCCCAAGGACAGCAGCCCAGGGGAGGCAGTGGATTCTGAACTTGATCTGCCCTCTGCCACCCCTTTCCCACGCTGTGTGAAGAAGGCGGGAAAAGTGAGATGCAGCCCAGAGGTGGCACGTTCCCGGAGGACATTTTGAAGCACTAATGCGCACTAGACCTCTTCTAACTTGCAGGATTTTAAGAGAGCCTGGGGGGGATTGAACACTTACCGTGGGCTACCTCTGTGCGGTAGTGTCATTGCACCAATCCTCACACACGCATGTGAGAGGTGCCATCATTAGTACAGATGGGAATGTGGCTTCACCTTTGGGCTCCTCTGCTTTGTTCAGAAATGGGACTGGGGATACCAGTGGTGCAGGTGAGGGCTTTGAGATCTTAGCTCTGCTCTTTCTAGTTGTGAAATCTGGGCAAACTGCTGACACTGAGTTCCCATAAAAATTGGGACGAATCCCCATCTCACAGGATTGCAAGAAAGTAAGATAATTCACTCAAATGCAAGTTTCCCTCTCTCATACCAACTCAGCAGTGCAGTCCCAAACTAACCTTATTGTGTGCACCAGCTGAGACCGTCCACATTAACTTTTTTCTTTCAAATTTATTTGCCCATGACTTTCCCTACAAATAGTAAAGCATGCCCATATGCTCTTACAACATAGGCATGAGTCATCTCCTGACTTCAGGACCCAGAACTACCCAGAGCCTCTTTTACTGCAATTTATTTTGCAGTTCAGAGAAAGCTTTGTTAAAACTTGATTGGAAATTGGAAATCCAAGCTAGAATACTGTAGGTTGTAAGAGGGACATTGACATCCCTGCTGCTCTGAAAGGTCCAGAGACCCCTCTGGGAATTTTTTATTCTATCATGCCGGGCAAGCAAGGCCCTAATATTCTTTCATTTACAGCTGAAGGAACTAACCCAGGAAAGTTTAATATACACAAAATAGCAGTGTTAAACCCAGGGTGGAACTCAAGCTCTCCTGAGTCATGTTCTAAGGCTTTTTTCCCTACCAGACTACCTTGCCTTTTACATGACCCATTAGATTACTATCTTAAGGGATGTGTTTAGTTTGTAGCTATTCTTTCTCAAAAAATAATACAGAGAAACCCCTTTATAATGCTGGGGAAGGAAGATAGCCAGCACAGAAATGATATATTTCTGCCCAAAAGGACCAGTTAATCACAATTTAATTTTATCAAGTCCAACAAGGTCTTGAGAAGTGAACATTTTATTCTAGCACATTTGCTTTTAAACATCTTTAGCCATATATTCTAAATAAGGTAGAGGGATGTTACTCAATGAAAGTGGACTTTTCTTTCCTTTAAGAAAATAAGCTGTGACTACCTCCTTTCCAGAACAAGAAATTAGGATGTTCTCTGCTTAATTAAAAAAAAGGCAGAGAAGTTTGCAAAACAAGTGATGATTTAAGTGGCGAGAGCTGTCCCTGAGACCACCAATGTTTCCCGTTGTAATCTAAAGCCTTGCTGTGCAAGGTATGGCCTGCGAGGTCCATCAGCCTCACCTGGGAGCTGGTTAGAAATGCAGAATCTCAGGCCCCTCCTGGACCTACTGAATCTACATTTTAACAAGATGTCCAAGTGATTCCTATATAAATTTACATTTGAGATTCACTCCACCTCTTAGCAGTTTAACAACCATAATGACTCCAGCTCTCCTGGCCTGGCCTCCCTGTCTGTGCGCATCTGGCTTCATTTTCTTTTCCCTCTTCTTTTAAAGGGCCATGAAATAAAAGGGAAACTTCTTTAAATGATAGTATTGTTATTTTAAAAGGAAAATATGCAGCTTCCTAAAACATCAATAGACTCAACTGCATACAAATTAAAAACCAAAAATACCCTTGTGGTACTGTGAAAAAAAATGTTGAGAAGCAAACAAAGGAGAAAGTATTAATATTTCTCTATGTAAATAGCTTTTACAAGTCAGTAAGAATAGATGAACAACCCTGTAGAAATATGAACAAAGAACATGAACAGGCAAGTCTGAAGGAAATAAGAAGGAAAGATAAATGCTTGAAGAGTGCCCAAAGAAACTGGCCCAAGAAATGAAAAGCTAAAATAAGGCTTATAAAAAATATTACAGAACAGATAATGGCAAGTGTTGGTGAGGGTATGTGGAAATGAGCACTCGTTATTGGTGGAAATACCATGTAAATTAAACAGCCTTTCTGGAGAAAAACAGCAATCTGTAAGTAATCTCCAAATACAAATTGTCTTTGATCTAACCATTTGTCTTGCCAATGGGTTTCAGCCCCAGGCAAGTTCGCTATGGATTCAATGTGACCAAAGAAAACGACAGCAAAATGCCTTTGGGGTGAAAGAGTTATATCCAACTTTATTTCAAGATGGCAGATCAGTCACTAGAATCCCATTCTCTCAGAGTGAGTTTTGTATGCAGCAAGCCAGCCTCTGCCTCTGGGCCCCGCTGTCTGCACAGCCGTCCTCTGGGCCTCTAGGCCTCTAGGCGTCCGCTCTCCTGCAGCCTTGCAGCCCTGCCACCGTGTTGTGCCCAGAGCACTGGGCAGAGCTCTTTTTATAGAGTCAACAGCCATGTATTGCCCACAGGTGTGCAGTGAGCTCGTCATCCATGGCCAGGTGAGAATCCTGGCCACAGGAACTCTCATTTTATCCACACCATTCCACCTCACAAATGCACAAAGGTTATGTGTAAGGTTGCCCATGGCAGCATTGCCAATGATAGCAAGAAATGGAAAGCAGCCTAACTGCCCATGTAGGAAGGCTAAATACATGGACAGCCACACCATCAAATCCCATGGGACTGTTAAAAGAGCAGAGTCAGAAGTATGGGTACAGAAATGTCCTCTGTGTTCACTTAAGTGTTTTCTTATACAGCTGTAGAGCACATATATATGGAATAATCCCATTTATGTTAACTTTATTCTTCTCCAAAATGTTGGGTGCCAAATTTTAATAATATTTCTTTCAGAGGGCATGGAAGGATATGCTTTTCTGTTCTTTTTAAATGTTCAAATGTGAATATGTATTTTATAATAAAAAATAAACTAATAGAGCTTATTTTTTTTAAAGTGGGTAGTGATGAGCCCAAGTTATTTCTCACCTATAACTCATTAAAAAATGTCCCTCATGGGTTCTCAGTGGTACTTATGAGAAAAATATTCCCCAATCCTATTAAAGGCCAAGGTACAACACGAACTTGTCTCCACGGGGATGGCACACCGTTCCATGTGCAAATCAAAGCAATGATCATGGGGCTGCCTGACGTCTGGTTTCAGTGGTCTCCTGATGAGAAGTATACCATCTGGATGTCTCAGTGACTCACACCAAGATACCTTCCAGCTGCCAAATCCCCCATCTTAGCCTCACCTTTGTTCCATTACCTAGCAACACATTAACAAGCCACCAGATGCTGCCTTTGATCCCAAATAATGGGGCGTGTGCTTTGCTTACCTGAGAGCCCACCTGGTTTCCTGAGAGCTTTTTCAGAAGCTAAATTATTGTGAAATGTTCTTATTAAGAAAGCTACAAAAAAGAGAGATACCAGAAATTTACCAAGCCTCCAAAAACTTCCACCATCTTCTTTAAAATTAACTATCCCTCACCTTTCAAATGGCTTTAAATTGTATGGAGAAGTTCTTAATGTGTGGTCCCATCATCAACATCACCTGCTTAGAGATGCAAAGTTTCAGGCACCATCCCAAACTACGGAATCAGAAAATGCACTGGGAATCTCGGGATGGAGCCCAGCAAGCCATATTTTAACAAGCCCTCCAGATGATTCTGATGCATGCTAAGGTTTGAGAGTCATTGGTAGAAAGTAATTCCTTCCATTCTTACTTTTCAACAAGCTTTTATTAAATTCCTGGTTTGTATCAGCTCTGGTGCTAGGCAAGAGAAATGAACAATTACAGTGATTGTATGATAGGCGAAAGCCCTTAAGGGAACATCTGGGAAAGGATCTCACAGCCTTGGGGAGTCAGGAGAAGTTTTCCAGGGGAAGTAAAGTCTAAATAGAGGCCTGAAGGCTAAGTAGGAGTTGAATCAACAGCCAGGAGAGGAAGGAAGACTGTTCTAGGAAGGAGGAACAGCATGTACAGAAGAAGCTCAGAGTGTGATGTTAGCATGAGAACAGTGGAGACCTGAAGTTTTTTAAACAGGGGAGTTATATAATAAATACATTTTTAGGAACTTCATTCAGGCTGCGGTCTGGATTAAAGCTGAGCAAGTCCAGAACTCAGAAGGCCTGTGAAAAGACCTTTGCATTACAGCAATTTAATAAGTAATGACAGTGCTGGTCGGGATGCCTGAGAGGAGGCAGATTAAGGGGCTGTTTAGAAGGTAGGATCCATAATTAAGAAAGGGAGATGTTGAGATTGACACCTATTTTCTGGCTCGGGCAGCTGGAAAATAAATGGCTGTTTCCTCTCTTAAGAGAGTGAACACAGGCGAGGGAACAGAACTGGAGGGAGGTGGGTGGGAGAGATACCAGATTCAATTTCAACTCTGTTACATTTGAGATGTCTAAGGGATATCTGCACTCAGATACAATCATTAGAAATTGGGTGCTTGGGGGTGAAGCTGAGCAGGAGAGAGGAGAGGAAGGAGGGAAGGTATGAGAGGATGGTGTCCTAGTCCTGGGGAAGGAGGTATCTTCAAGGAACCTGCAACAGCAAAAATGGCAGGGCATCAAGAAACTAAGGACTGAAAGGTGCCCCTGAATTTTGTGACAAGGATGTCTTTCCAGACCCGTGGCAGCGGTTGCAGTGAGAACCTGAGCCAGCTGAGGTGGTAGAGGAGTGAGTGGGAGATGGAAGACATTCTCAAGAAGTTTAGGTGAGGGCAGAAGATGCAAGAAGATTTGAACTTGAGAGAAGTTTCTTTTCTGTGGAACAGGAGAACCAGAAGGAAGGGGTGGTACTCAATAGCTCAGGGTCCTGAAGACCCCATGGGAATGTCTTGTGAAGTACATATCTGGCCTATACACAGCCAGCTACCCAGTCTGCTGGAAAGGGAGGCTGGGGCAGGGGCAGAGGGCACAGATGAGTTGGTGAATGATCAGGGAAAGTTGAGGAAACATGCTGCTGGTGTTTCCAGGGCCCATGAGAGGTAGAGCTGGGGTTTGAACCTGTCTCCTCTCCTGCTTCTGGGGTAGACAGGACACATGCTGTACAGACAGCACCAAGAAAATGTATTGGAAGAGATCTTAAAGGGCATCTTGTTTAAAAGGGGAAGTTTTAAGTCAAATACAAGAAAGTTTTTAAGTCCTTTCTTTTTGGGAGTAAGTCATGGAAGTAATAGAATCCCAAAGAGTTGAAGGAGAGTTGGGACGTATCTCGACATCCATTAAGTCCCGTTGTCTGTGGGAGACATCAGCTCCCCTATGTCATCCCGCAAATCACTGCACTTGGAGAAAGCTCCAGTTGCCACTGAGGTCCCGCTTACCATGAATTGTAATCAGCCTTTCTGAGGAGTCCATCTGCTGTGTCCTCGTTTTCAATCTGAAGCTCTGCACAGATGTCATCTCTGTCTCCTCTGTGCCCCAGAATGCGCACTATAGGCAGAAAACATCCACTGAAAGAGTAAATGGTGGAGGAGCTCTAGATCAAAAATTGTGAGGGCTGGATTTTTATCTGGTACCATCATTCACCGACTGAATCACTTTGAATAAGTCACAGTCTCTCTGGTGGCTTCAGATTTATCCGCAGATGTGGTGTGAAACAATCACTTTACTCTTCTCACAGGTTCTAGGAGTCAGGAATTCAATCAGGACACAGCAGGAAAAAGGCTGAAGACTTAAATCCGCTGGAACTTCTTCACTCACAGTCTGGTGCCTAAGTTGGGATGACTTGCAGGGTGGGCTCAGTAGGGTCTGTTAAGCAGACTACACACACGTGGCTTCTCCACAGGGCTGGGGCTTCCTCACAACATGGCGACTGGGTTCCAAGAGGGAGCATCTAAGAGGGAGTATCTGGAACTGCATGGCCTCTTCTGATGCACCCTGGGAAGGCCTGTCACTAGGGCCGGCTCAGATTCTAGAGGAGAAATTAGACACGACCTCATATGGCTGGTTGGGGGTAGGCAAGGTCACATTGCAGAAGAGCAGGTGAGATGGGAGGTAGTGTTATAACCATTTTGGAAAATACAATATACCAGAGATCCTCCCTGAGGACTCTGGGAAATAAGTGGAAGAGGGGTACTTTGCAGGGGCCAGGAGTCCTGGTTTAGAAGCCCATGAAATCAGATTACAAATACGAAGCCCCCCACAAAAACCGTCCCTTCTATCAGGTGAGTGTTATGGAAAGCACCATGTCCCTTCAAAGTTCATATGTTGAAACCCTAACACCCTGTACCTCAGAATGTGATTCTATTTGGCAATAAGGCTCTTAGATAATTAAGTTAAACCGAGGTCATGAGGGTGGGCCCTAATCCAATCTAACTGATGTCCTTCTAGGAAGTGGAAACTTGGACACACACAGGGACCTCAGGGATGTGTGTACACCGAGAGATGGCCATGTGAAGAGGCAGCAAGAGGGCGGCCACCTGTCAGCAAAGGAGGTTCCTCAGGAGAAACCCACCAACAGCATAACCTTGGACTTCCAGCCTCTGAAACTGTGAGAAACAAATTTCTGTTCTTCAAGCTGTCCAATCGGTGGACTACAATGAGTGACCAGGTGCCATCAGCCGTGTGGGCACAATGCCCAAGAATTACCATGTATTAATGGTGCAGGACCTGCCTTTTCAGCCTCAGGGGCATCTGTGTATACTTCTGCTCCTGGGCATTTCAGTTTCCACAGGGCACGGTTATTTTGTGGGGTTTTTTCAATTATGGCAGTTTAACTCCAACTTTCCTTCTAATCGTTCATGTTTTTAACCTCATTTATAGGCCTTAGGAACCTTGGAGGGAAGTTTGGGATTTTGTGTATAGTTTCTACCTTCCGCTCTTCGGTGCTATATTCAGCTAGGAAGTGAAACTGAGAGCTGATCTACTCCATTATTCTGAGAAGTTCTTAATTAAAGGTGCTTACTGCAGATCACACAGCGATATGGAAAGTAATTTGGGGACATGTACATGTGAAAAGCCTTAGGATTGATCATAGTCTTTGGTCCAAAATTACATTCCCATGAATATACACTTAAAATAACTGAAAATTTGAGAATTTGTGGGCAAGAATGTGAATTTCTACATTGTGTATAATAGGAAAAAATTAGAAGTGACCCACATGTCTAAGAGTAGGAATTAATATACATTATGATTTATCTACTTCATGGAATAGTAGGAAATTATTAAATCTATATTTTCAAAGAATATTTACTGACATGGAAAAATGGACAAGGTAGTGTTATGTGGAAAATTACTTATGCCATTTTTCTTTTACAGATTTTGGAATACAAACATTTAAAAAAGAGAAGAAAATGCACAAAATATTAATGGTAGTCATTCTTGTGTAGGATTATAGGTGGTTTCTTCATTAAACTTTCCATCAGCTGAATGCATTTCACTTACAATAAATAATAAGCAAACTAGAATAAGTTATTTTTAATCGGAGGTGGTCCTAGCAGCCCTTTCCTCCTGCATGAGGTGTGAACAACCACTATGCAGCTCATATGGAGTGATGTTTGGAATGTCTAGTAATGCTGCTTCTCCCTACCCCTCCTTCCTCTTTCCTCTACCTTCTCCTCTCAGAAAACATCACAACTGAGTCAGCCTCTTGGCCCCACTGGCTTCCTTCTAAAACCAACAGTGGCACCAAAGAACATTTGGTGGGAGAACAAAGAATCACAAACTTTGAGAGCAAAAAAGGATCTCAGAAATCCTCTATCTAGTCCAGGCCAACAGGCACATGAAAAGATGCTCCATATTTCTAATCATCGGGGAAATGCAAATCAAAACCACAATGAGATGTCACCTCACACCAGCCAGAATGGCCACTATCCAAAAGACAAATATCAAGTGTTGGCAAGGATGTGGACAAAAGGAAGCCCTCCTACACTGTTGGTGGCATTGTCAAATGGTGCAGCCACTGTGGAAAGCAGTATGGAGGTTTCTTAAAAAACTAAAAAGAGAAATACCATGCAACCTAGTAACTCTACTTCTAGGAATTTACCCAAAGAAAATAAAATCTCTGGTTCAAAAAGATAGGTGCATCCTTATGTTTATTGTCACATTATTTACAGTAGCCAAGATATGGAAGCAACCTAAGTGTCCATCAACAAGTGAATGGATAAAAAAGAGGTGGTACATATACATAATGGAATATTATTCAACCATTAAAAAGAAGAAAATCCTACCATTTGCAACAACATGGATGGACCAGAGATTATTATGCTCAGTGAAATAAGCCAGGAGGAGAAAGACAAATACCATATGATTTAACTACATGTGGAATCTAAAAACAAAACAAAACAAAATGAACAAAACAGCAGTAGACTTACAGACCCTGAGAAGTAACTAATGGTTACCATGGGTGAAGGGTTGGGCTGGATGGGTGAGATGGGTAAGGGGGACAAAGAGGCCCAAAAATCTTCTCAATCATTATATAACTTGGTCATGGGGATGGAAGTGCAGCATGGAGAATATAGCCAATGGTTCTGTAACCTCTTTCTAATTTGACAGCTAGTTACTATGCTAGTTGGGGTGAGGATTTAATAATGGGTGTAACTGTTGAATCACTGTGTTATATACTTGAAACCAATATAAGATTGTATATCACCTATACTTCAATAAGTAAATAAATAACTCTACAATGAAAAAAAAGATTTGTTTTTCCATAAGTAAGTCTCTCTAAGAGAGAAACTTCTATGTATGTTTAAATTTCAACCTGTGTGTTCTTCTATATAAAGTAATTATTATTTTAAAAAAAGGAAAGGAAAAAGAAACCATCTAATCCAACAGTTATTTATCCTGACATCATTCGGAAAAGCAAGAAACGTGCTGCACAGCATCCCGGCTCGCCATCATAAGCCATTATGGGTCTCTCAGCCATGAAGTCTGAATCATTTTTGAAACTGTTTGTATTTTCAAGCCTGTACTATTTCCATAAATCTGCTCCCCACAGTAGGAAGCACAGGAATGGGGGGGGAGACATGGTTTAATAGCAACACATGCAAGAAAGGCTCCAGGCTGCTCTCTCATGCCTGTAAGCTCTGTAGGAGTCAGACACATGTTGTGGTGTCCCAGGTGTGCAGAGCAGGACAAGCTGCCCAATGCTGGGCCAGCCCGGCCACTAGTAGAACAGTGCACTCAGTATTTAGTGGTGCCGCCTAAGGGGGACAGCCACCAGTTAGAGCCATAAATCCCAAGTGGATGGTTGAACTACAGATGCACAGACCCAAATGGGGGAAGACTCAAGGTGAATCTGGTGGCTGTTTTTAAATATCCGATTATATGCACAACTTACTTAGACTTCATATCAGCATCAGCGGCGGGCCCTATCCAGCAGTCAGTTGAAATTCTGGTAAGAGAGAACTTTCTAGCAATTGGAGCTTTTTGCACACTGAATAAGCTACTTTGAGCGGTAGTAAGTTCCCTGTCAGTGGGGCAAGTGACCACCAAAGAGCCAGGTGTAAGGATATGATAAAGCAGCAGGCAGAGGGTTGGGCTCAGTGAAAATTAAGATTCCCACCAACTTTCTCTTCCAACTCTGAGATTCTGTCGCTTTTATTTTACTTACTAACAATGTGTCTCATCCACAAAAAGATTTGTACACAAATGTTTATGGCAGTTTTATTCATAACAGACCCATTCTAGAAGCAATTCAAACATCCTCCATGGGGAAATGGACAAACTGTACCGTGGTCCCCCAGTGAAATACTATACAGTGAAGTGAAAGACAGAATCATTGATACACACAAGAGTGAATCTCAGAAATGCAATGCTGGGGGAAAGAAGCCAAACACCAGCATGGACATACAATGCTCTAGAGGAAGCAAGCCGATTACAGCAACAGGGAGCAGATGGGTTATATGAGGTGGGGCTGGGGGTGGACTTCAAAGGGGGAAAAGACAACTCCCATACTTGACAGTGATGATGGCTATGTGGGTGTATACATTTGTCAAAGCTCACTGAACTATGCAATCATAAATTAAGGTATTTAATCGAATGTAAAATTTCTCAAAACAGAGTTGATTTTATAAAAAATTATGATGTTTCATACCCAAAGATTTAAGGCAGCTGTCTTTCACATGAAAAACTTTTCTTAAAGATGAAGGATTGCCTCCTCTTTCCAGTATTCTGTGACTTGGTTACCAGGTGTTCCAACTATGTGATGGATTAGACATGTTACTTGTGTCCGAGTCAGCTGTCATCTTCCCACACAGAAGAGACCTGGCTCTTCACTGCCTCTCCTCCTGCCCCAGGGTCACAGGGGCTGACTTGGGACCTTTCTCATCAGCACGTGTCTGTCTTGAGATACACAGAACTGGTCTGCTCTCCATTTGTGCATCCCAGAAATAGATATATTGAGTGCCCACTGTATAAGATACATTTCTTGCCCTTGAGAAGCTCCCTGTGCAAGAGGCCAACCATAAGCAGGTCATTTTAAAAGGCTTTCAACAGGGATCTGAGAATAGAGTTGTAGGCACACAGGGGAAGCAAGATTAACTCTCTGAGCAGTGGTGGCAGGGCTCACGGTCAGGGGCAGAAGGTGAGGGTCTCACAGAGAAGGGTAAAGTTGAGTTGGGACCAAAAAAGTGTACTAGTTCCTCACAAGATGGTGGTACTGTCTTCAGAGGGCAGCACAACTTCCAGGTATGAAAAGGGAGCAGAGAGAGTTAAAAGGAAGCCCATGCATAGTGGTGGAGGGCCAGGGAGGGAATGGTGGAAGATGAGACATCCCACAAAGCAGCAGGATAACGAACTGTGCCTTAATGACCTCATAAGATCCAGCATTCCATTCTCATCTGGGTTGATGAGATCCAGAAATAGTGCTCAGTGCCCTCACCCCTTGCCTTGGGTGGAGGCTGACAGCTCCACGTTATTTTTCCCTGGATGCATTACCAGAGTTTTCCCCAGCGCAGCTCATTTGCCACTTCCCTGCCCACGTGCTCAGCCCTGAAGACCTCCCACCGTTTGTCTCCGCTGGCCTGGCATTCCACCACCCAGGAAGGTCCAAGGTCATGTGCTGAGTCGCTGACTTCACTGGGCACATTTTCTTCTAGATCATTTGCAAAAACATCACAAGGGACCATTTCCAGGGCTCCTCGCCAGGGTCTCTGCAGTGAACTCTGTTCTTTCCAGCAATGCCTCTTCATTATTGTTCTTTCACTCCAGTCTGGAAGTCACTTTCTTATCCTTTGAAAACACTCCTTGTGCTCACCCCACACTATGCCAACTAAAGGTTGAAAAATAGATTTAGGTGCAGAAACTTGTCAAAGGCTCTTTGGCAATCTAAAATATTGTTTCTATGTGTTTCCCCTTGTACTCGTTTACTCCTTGACAGGGATTTCATCGGGCTGTTTCCTGTGCCAAAACAATGACACTTTCCTCCCACAGTCTTTAATTTCCTTTGCTGTTGGGGGACCATTCTATAGACTCGTGATTTGCCACCTTGTCTAGAGCAGAAGGGACACTCACTTGGCCGTTCTCAGGGTCCGGCTAGAAGACCCCCCACACTGATATTTTTACAGATGTCCTTTTCCTTCACAGTGGACGCCGTGAAGGCCCTGGGCATCCTCCATATGAAGATGGTCAAGAGACCTAGGCAAGGCATTTGCAAACTCTTTTTTTTTTTTTTTTGCAAACTCTTTTTTAACGGAGGAAATTTTGTTCAATGAAATCTTAAGTGGAAATTTATTCATTCAACAAATAATAATTTTAATGCCTACTCTGTGCCATACACTTTTTTGGGTCCTTGGAATATATGAAGGAACTAAACAAAGGTCCTGGTCTCTGGACCTCCCAGTAAGGCAGGAGGGGAGGGGAGGGGAGACAAGGCAATGAGCACAATTAATAAACTATATCGCGTATTCAAGGGTAGCAAGTGTGATGGGAGAAAGAAACTGTGAACTGAGATGGCAGGGTATCCCCACAGAGGGTGGCCTTTCAGAAAGACCTGAGGGAGGCAGGAAGGGGTTGAGATAGAGATTACCTGGGGGAAAGTGTTCTGGGCAGAGGGAATGGCTCTACAGAGGGAATCTGTCCGAAGGGGTCCCGGCGCACCGAAGGGGCCAGTGAGGCAGAAAAGGGAGAGTCAGTGGACAAGTTCAGCAGGTTCACAGAAGGAATGCCTTTGAGGTCATGATAGGGACTTTGGCTCTGGGGTGTCATGGTGGCGTTTGAGCCAGAATATGCCATGATCTGAATGATGCTTTAAAAGACCCACTTTGTCAACTAGACGAAGTGAGAGGAGAGGAGGAGCTGGGCTGTGGGCTCTGGGTTGGTCAGTTTCCCATGGAAGGCATGCTCCCAGGTTAAGTTTGTCACTACATCTAGGGATTAGTTAATCTTAGGAGGCAGTCCCTCTGGGTCAGCCAGGCCCCAGATGTCAGGGCATCAAATATACAGAAAAAAAATGTATGACAGATACACAGTAGTCCTCATTAGCACCACTCTGGGAACATTAGAAACAGTGACCCCAGACCAGTTGGGTCAGAATTTGGGGAAAATTGAAGAGTCTTCAGTGCAACCAGTGCCTCCCACTAGCTCCTCAGAGGCAAGAATAAGGAAGGCAGGGGCAGAGGCTCTGGCTCACCCACAACCTGGCTGTGGGATCCAGGCCAGGTCACATTCCCTCCATGAGCCTTCGTCTCCTCTGTGAAGTGACGAGTGTGTTTCATGCTGATCAGACAAGGATCCATGTCCTGTCAAAATGTTCCATGATTATAGCAAGCTCTACAAATATTGCTCTTCTTAGTATTTGGCTGGTTTCTTATCCCGAGAGCTTTCAAGCTCATTTCAGAAGTGGGACTCTGGGTAATGTTTTCAACTTTCCTCTCAGGGCACTTATTTTTCTCTGCCTTGTCTGGTTATCCCCCAAAATTGTGTCCTTGGGCCTCCCTCCGCTAAGATGCTGAGAGCTCCTTAAGGGCAATTGATGGCCCTTCAGCTTTTATCCTTGGCACCCCGTGCCTTTCCTGGAATGCTGGCTCCCAAGAACATCCGTTGAATGAAAGCAAGATCCCTAACCAATAGTAGCTCTATAAGTATAGATTGTATTGAATTCTTCTTTCCCAAGCCTGGAGCTCAGGAAAGACCCCTGCAAACACTTCTAACAATGGCACTGAAATCTTATAGACCAAGGAGGTCTTTGTGAATTGTTAACCTTCCGATGTCTAAGGAGAACTAGCTTGATTCTTCTGAATGACTGTCCAGTTAACAAGGGGTTATGACTCCAGCAAAACTGATGTTTCTTTTTTTCAACAGACATTTGTTGAGCTTCCACGATGTCTCAGGCACAATCTGAGGGCTGGAAGTTTAAAACACTGCCCCTGTCTTCAAGGAACTTACCACTTAGAGTAGAACACACAGAGAAGCAAGTATTATAATACAAATGACTGTTCTGCTATCACAGCTCCATGAATACAGGTTCTATTCCAGGAGTTTAAAAAGTCCAGCATTTATTTCACTACATTTTCCAAACTCAAAGTGGGAGGAAGCTGGCAAGTGAAAAGGATTGATGAAGCTCCTGTTACAGAGGCCAGCAAGAAATCCGAGTAGCCTTCTTAAAAAAATTAATGGAATAGACAGAAGCTGACCCACTGAATGAGACATTAGGTAGGCAGAGAGCAGACAGATAAACAAGTCAGATTATAAAACCCAATGAAAGGAGCCTAGTATAGAGGGTAAAATAATAAGAAGGTTCATATAGATTCTTGGCAGCAAATGAAGATCTTAACATAGCTGGCATCTCTGAGACCTGGTGGCAGGGGAACAATTGGTGAGATGGGCTTCTAGACCCATCAAGAAGGAGAAGGATGGTGGGTGAAGGAGAGAAGCTGCTTGGAAAGGGGTAACACCTGGATGGGCCCGACAAAGACACACTAAGGAACTCCAGAGGGTGGGAATTTCTTTGCAGTGAAAAAGCTTTGCTAACTCAGCACCCACAGCTCTGCCCTCGGCCCACACTGCTGTACCCCAACAGGGATGACCAAGATCAGAGAGAAGCATTAACTGGTATCAGTAAAGGGGCCAAGTGAGTACTGATATCAATGGAAACCATTTGTGACTCTGCACAGAGTAGCCACATATGTTAGGGAACAGGAAGTAAAGGTCAAGTGGCTCTGAAGATCAGTGGCTTTTTTTTTCCTTCAATTTTTAACTTACAGAAAAGTTGAAAGAATAGAACAAGACACATACATATGCCTTTCCACTGGGCTTACTAGGTTAAGTTTCCTTTCTCTCTCTTTCCCCTTCTCTGCTCACTCTCTCCTCCTTTTCCTCTCTCTTTCTCTCCCCACACTGTCTCTCTCTCTCTCTCCATCTCCTTGCTGAACCATTCCTAGCCCTTCACCTCTCATTGATTCATCATGCATCTCCTAAAAATAAGGACATTCTCCTATTTTTCTACATGAGTATGTCATTTAATGCTCATACCTGCACTGTGCAGGACGGATTACTGCCCCTGTTTCCCTGGAGAGAACTACGTACCAATAACACACTTACAGGACTGACATTAATCCAGGTGCCTGATGCATGTCCCTGTTTGCTCCCTGAAGGGTGTTTGTAGATGTTTTGCTTTGTTTTGTTTCACCTGCTCCAGGACCCACTTGGGGACAACCTGCAGGGACCTGGTTGTTCTGTCCCTTCAGTCTCTCTTAATCTATACTATCCCCCCACCCCTTTTGGCTTGTTTGTTTTTCATGACCCTAAATTTTTTTGGTAGAGTCCAGACAAGCTGTCCTTTAGGATGCCTCCCATTCTGTATTTCCTCACGACTGCATCCAGGTTAAATGTTTGACAAGAATGCAGGTGACGTGGCCTCAGTGTGGGGGGAACACAGTGTCCAATTGTCCCACTACAGGAGATGTGAAGTTTGACCGCTTGATTAAGGTGGTGCAAAGAGCAGGTTTTCATAAAGGATACTGGGCTGCCTGTCAGTGGGTTAGGACACTGGGTTTGACAAACAAACAATGACTGCACCAAGAAGTCATGGGAAAAGCACCAAAAAATAGGCAAAATAATAATAATAGCAATTAATTACTGAGTACTTATTGCCTGTAAGACGAATGGATAATGTTTTACATAGAATATCTTACTTCATCTTCATAACTTCACTTTGCAGTAGGCACTACTGTGTATGTTTTCCTGAAGAGGCTCAGAGAGGGACAGTGATTTTCCCCGAGTCACACAGTGGGTGAGAGGCAGAGTGAGGATTCCAACACCAGGCACCTGAGTGCAAATTCACATTTTAGCTCTCAGGTTAGGCTACTTCCTGGCCATAGAACAAACTCATTGTCTGGGCAAGGTGAGACGGGGGGATCACACAGCCCAGAATTTGCTCACCTACCTACCTGCTCCCTTTAGAAGGATAATATGGTTAAAGTGGGCTTTAGGAAAACATGAAGGGGGCACTAAAAGGAACCAATAACTCTACGAAAGCCAGAACATTGATTCACTGGATGAAAAGTGCCTCATTACAGAAAAACATGCAGGCTTTACTGATTTGTTCTAGTCAAATCTCAGTTTCCTCATTTTCAAAATGGGCTAGTAATGGCCGAGGGCAGACGCCAACCCAGGTTTTTATGGAGTTTGAAGCTTATTCAATCTGAAGAGCCCTCTTTTAGAAAAAAAAAATGTAATAAAATCAGGAACAATAGTGAATGTTTAATTACAATCTGTAAATAATCTCCACAAATGAGCACATGTGGGGAAACTGACAGCACCCACATCACAAAATCCAAGCCTTGGAGAGAAGTCCACACTTCATTAGCATCCCAGACAGGACCTGCCTGTGCCCCCAAGTCTTTCTTGACTTCTCCCTGCAAAGCCTGCGAGCCTAACCTGCAGCATGGACCCCAATCTGACCTCTCTCACCACCAGCTTCACCACCCTTGTGAGAGTCACCATCATTTAAAAGAAAAACTTGTCCAAACGGAAGTAGAGAATCCTCTGAGCATAGTCAGACACAACAGGACTCCCAGGACCTTGTGTAGTTTACAAGAGATCCTCAACCAATCACGTGAAAAGAGGCTTTTAATGATATTAAAGAAGAATGACTTCTACACACTCAGTAGGAAACTCCTGGGGACTACATTAATCTGGAGTCATTGGTTGCAATTAACAAGACCCCAACACACACTAGCTCAAGGGAAAAAGGACTCATTGGTGTGTGTAGCAGGAAAGGCAGGTAATGTCACTGGCTCTGAAGACCTCAGAAACTGAGCTCTCGGACTACAACCCTCCGACTCACTCCCTACTTCCCAATTCCTCCCTGTCTCTTGATTGTCATTCTCTGTGCTTATTGCTCTTACCTGCTTCAAATAGATCTCCTCCATTCGAGAAGTGGCAGCTCTGGATATGAGTAGAAAGGGCCTCCCCCGCAGACTCCACTTAAAAAAATTTCATGGAAGGATTCTGGTTGACCCATCCCTGGACAAATCACTGTGGCCAAGGGAACTGGGTATTGTGAGTGGTGACCCTGGCACCACCATGGTGATGGAGTGTAGGGGGAGCAATTCTTTAAAGGGAGAAAAAGTGGTACTGGGCAGACGAGCTCCCCAGATAGGAAGTGGTGGAAGCAGGGCTGAGCCCAGGTTGGTCTGACTGTGAAGCCAGTTCTCTCAGTCACCAAGCAACAGAACTCCCTGATCAAAGACAAGGTTAGCATCCTGCCGGGAGACCACGAACCACCAACCCAGGTGCTCACTCCACTTTTGAAAAGGGTGATGTGACTAATAGATGTTCTCTGCAGGGGAAAGGATGAAAAGAAACCAGCAAACAGATTAAATGGACTTCTAGCCTTGGTCTACAGAGGCTATTCAAATGGTTTCTACAGTAGACAGGTACTAGATCAAACCATGATCAATACTGGGATGTTCTAAGCCAGATTGGAAAGAAATAAGTGCAGATAAATCACTGCAAGCAGATGGCATCCACCTGAGAGAGCTGCAGGAGCTTGTGGCTGAAACTGGGGTGGTTGGCTGGCAGGAGTGTGGGGCCTGTCAGTGCACACGGCCGCTGTGCTGGAGAGGATGTCGGCTCACAGATGGGACCCCTGCCACACGAGCGCCTCGGCAGGGCCTGGGAAATGACAGCACAGATGAGTCAGCTCTTAGCCTCCATCTGGACTGACCTGGTGGTAACTGGAATAAAGAAGAGAAGCCTGTGGATTTGAAAATAACCTATAGGGCAAGGAATGAATGAGGTGTGGGAACAAGAGCAGAGACACAGGTAGAGGCTGCCCGGAGAAATCACACCTGAGGACAACAATGGAGTCCTCCAAGTCCCTAGAAGTGAGTCAGCAGGTGTCCAAGGGAAAACTGATGCTCTCTGCTGTCGTCGCCCTGGGGTCATGTGTGATGAGCAGCTGGTACAGTCAGGAGGAAGAGCAGGGTTCAGAAGCGTGCTGCGCTGGCTGCAGCCCTGCCAGTGACTTGGACTAAGTGACCTTGGGCTGGCTGCAAAACTTGCCTGAGGCTCAGTAGCCTCACAGGTAAAGTGAGGATAATCACACCTCACTCCACAGGTAGTATTGAGGATTAAAACTGATAAGGGAAGCACCTGGCAGGTAGCAGGTAGGTCATAAATGGAGGCCAGGATTATCTACTGTTCTGGGAGCCAGAGGATTTCCCAGCTGAGTTTTCCAGTGCCCTAGGGTCTCTGGGGGCAAAGTCTTCTGAGCCGCTTTGAAGGGTCTTTGAGGAAGTCAGGAAACAAGCATCCTTACTTGTTTTTCCCAAACAGCTCTGCTTGTATTTATTTTCTACATAAGATTCATTTTAAAAACAGGTGTGGCATGGTGGGGTTCTCTGGCCCCTCACCTCCCATCCCATCCTCCCCTGCTTGTTGGCTCACTTAACATAATTAATGATAGTTCTGATTAACAGTATTATAAATTCATTTTCTTCTAGATTTACTACCCCCAAAGACTCTGAAGCATTTGCACCTTGAGTGCAGTGACTGAGAATGTGAGCTTTGGAGCCAAACCGTCTGACTCTACATCCTGGCTCTACCTTTAATGGCTGTGCCACCTTAATCAGGTAACTTAAAGACACTGTGCCTCAGGTTCTCCATCTGCAAAATGAGACTGATCATGTTAATAATATTCATAAGGATGTCCTGGGGAGTGAATGAATATTAATTTCAAATTGCCAAGAATGGCACCTTGCATTGTTAAATGCTTTGGCACCACCAACCATCCTCCTCCGCATCTTCATCACCAAAGCCACTGCCTTCATCCTCCTCACCATACCCACAGAACACTGATGCTCTCCCTTGCTCTCCAAGATAGAACAAAGAGCAAATGTCCCTGGCTTTGAACTGTGCCAGGAGCCAGAAGCTGCAGGACCCCAGGGTGGGTAGTGGGTTGAAAAGGGAAGATGGAGGGGACCTGTGGAAAACAGGCTCCCCTACAGCCTGTATCTGAGACTGAATTTGTAAGGGTTGAAAGGTAACCCAAGCAGAAAAAGGCTGTTTGCTGCATTGCACCGGTCCCAGGGCCCCTTGTTGCTGTTCACAATCAGCTACCTGTTGACTGAATACCTTTTCTGGTCCGAGGTGTCCATGCACACTCTTCTAGGTGTCCAGGGGTGGCACAACAATGGGGTAACGAAGGGTTTTGCTGCTATAAAAGGTTTGAAAAATACTACTTAAATATTCCAGTTACAGACTTCAAGGAATTTTGCTCACTAAAGGCCTTTTGAAATAATTGAACCACTGACCAATTGAGATGAGGGGCTGTTTGGACACAGCTGGTAAATGACAGCAAGTGTGGAAGAAATGGCAGTGATAAAGGGACAGAGTCTTTTCTCCAGAGGAGGGTGTCAAGAGCAGGACTCCTGAAAGATCAGTGCCAGCCCCAGTTTTATTTAATATTCTTTTACAAGAGCTGAAGGAGGAGGCGGGGGTGAGTGCAGAGAGAGCTCAGGGTTAGCAGATAAAAGGACAAGGGATGGGAAATTGATGACAGGGAAACAGGAAGATCTTAAGACTGTGCAGGTGGGCAGGAAGGAGGGAGAAGAGATCGAATGTGAGTAACTTCAAGGTGATGATAAAATGGGAGCTCTTGGAGATTGCCTCTAGCCTGCTGGTTTGGGAAGATCACCATGTTCTAGACATCACCAAGAACATCTTTAAAAAAATGGAAAGGTACCCATCACTTGTATGTTAACTAAATTTCCATATTTACCACCTACTTCCCTATATTTGGAGGATATTTTGAGCTCTAGCTCAGTAAGGCACAGCTGAACTGGGGGACTGGGTCAAGGGGGAGGCTGCTATCTGCTGAGTGGCCATCTGGCTTCTTCAAGTGCTAATGGCCTTGTTACCATCCAGAGGCTGACCTACAGAGAGAATAAAAGCCATAATGCTGCTATCACTTCCCGAGATGCCCTATCAACTCAAGTGGTAGATGACTGTGTTTTTCTCTCCAGAATGCTTGTGTGTAATCAGTGATCTGCCAGTGGCAATATTTGTGAGCCTCAAATGCTTAGGATGAGCTGGCCACAAAGCTACTTCCTCTTTTTTGTGCCCGGTAGTTCATACTCAGTGTCATTTCTCTGTTGTTTACACTTCCAGGGTGAGCTCAGTGCATGAATGGCCTGAGAGAACTCTCTGACCAGCTGGCTCTCCCAAATGAGCTCATTCTGCCTTTTTTGCTGCCCCATTTTCTTCCATTAGCACAAGAGCAAAGCAAGCGTGGCTTTTAAACAATACGATGTGTCATCTAAATAAACGCATTTCACTGGGGAAAACATGCTAAATACGATATTCCCAGGAGTCACAAAGCAGCTGTGCTGGCCTCCCAGTGTCAGTCTGCAGCCCTATTGGTACTAATGGTTAGGGAAGAGTGAAGGGTGATCATACTGCAAAATGCATGATCCCTGCAAAAGCAGGAAGTGGCCACCTCCTGGCATCCTGAGGGGGCTTGGAACTGCTGTGGAAGGCACATGAGCTGTAAAGAATAGCAGCCAAATAAAATGAGGTGAGGGTCCAGGGAGCTCAGTTCAGATTTAGAGTTCATGGAGAGGGAGAGACACGGGCAGAGAGAATTCTACAAAGCAGAATAAGTAGATCGCCTGTTCTTCAATTCCTATTATGATTAAAAATAAATAAATCAAACCCACATGCCTCCCACTCACCTACCACCACTGCCAAGCGCAAGGGATCCTGGGTTCACAAACAAATGACCTAATATTTGCAAAGCCACTTGGTAAAATTTGGAATGCTATTAGCAGAGGTCAGTTGTCATTACTGTCATATAAATGACCATTTGGACGGTGGCTCTCTGTAGACTGGGCAATGACAGTGTGGGGACTGTAGAGAAGGGCTTTAGAACAAAGTCAAACCCTGTATTCCTTGCTTTCAACTATCAGAGGATCTTAAAACGTGGCTTTGGCTGTGCTATGTTCAAAGCATTCAAAATTCAGGAGGCGGGAAGAAGAAAAGAGAATTTCATTTTAACTCTCCCCAAATGGCAGTTTAGCTCTGTATTTCCCTAACCCAATTAATAGGAGGCCACCCGTGTCCCTGTGAAGGAAGGATCCCTGAAACATGGCCACAGTCTCCTGCTGTGCTCTACAGAGGGGACATCTCAGGAAGCAATCTTTAAGTCACACTGATGGATTGCCTATTTTCTGGAAACACTTTTTCAACAACTTCTTTGAGATTTCACCCAGGAAAGAGCCTACAGGCCAAAGTATAAGGATATTACTCTCAGAGCATTTTGAGGGAGATTATCCTAACAGGGCTGTCACCTTCAAATCTTAATCCTTTTGGACCTCTATAAACAGCCTATGAGGCTACCTTTTCTTAAGTCTGAGAATGCCTCTGGCAAAGGTAGACTAAGGACATTTCAGAGGGGACAAGCAATAAACAGATCAGATCTAAGATGCTAAGAAGTTCTCCATGGTCCAACTCTCCCCATAGCCTTGGCTTTGATTTTTGGTGTTCATTCCAGCTGCTCATGAATCGCTGAAGCACGTCAGCCCTGCTCTTGCCCTGAGAATTACATGTGGAATGTACTGTCTTCCAATAAAAAATCTGAAATTAAATCCTTGTGTCCTTTGATAGCAACTTTCAAAAGCAAAATTGCCTGCTCAATTATCCAAATAGTGTTTTCTGACTACGCAAAGAAAAGTGACACAGAACATAGTTAATATATTTAATATTATATTTTCAGAAGCATATACATAGAATATCTTTGTTAGTATAATTAGTCATGCCTAACAAGACATTTTTTAACTATATTGGTATTTGAATAGGTGATATGATTACAATAACCTAACATTCTTTCTTTAAAAATTTGTATTTAGTGTCAAGTGATAAGAAATTGAGAGAGGGATGGAAACCATTACTGTGGAGGCTTGAACAACCACAATTTACTGCTAAGAGATAAAAACCTAACACCTCAGCCATATTATCACCGTAATTGTCTGCCGTTTACCCATCTTGTAAAATAAACGGATCGTGAAATGTGAGAGCATGTTTCAAAACATACATAGAAGGTGTTAGAGCGATTATGTGTAGGCTGCCTGACCTAATTGTAAATTGTTTTTCATTCATCGGGAAGTGAAAAGGTATTAATTAGTAGTGATTTTGACAGGATTGGATGTCCGTGGACTTTGGCTCAGAGAGAACTCTGCGAGGTACTTACTGTCTGAGGGTTGCAGTTTTTGTTTTTGTTTTAGCTTTTAATGACCTTTTATTGTTTGTTAATCCCTGGTGTGGGCATACACTGGAAGATCTAAGATTTGATAAATGTGCAAGTGGCTAAGTTTTAACAAGGAGCTTTTCTCCCCTAACTCCAGGGGGCAAAGACAAAAGCTGGAGGGCACTGAGTGGCCCCAGGGAGCTGCTGATGGGAGGTTGGGGCACCAGCTGTCTGTCCCTACTGCTCTGGCTGTGCTGGCACCGAGTTGACATCTAACACAATGTTCCCTGCCTTTCCTTCCCAAGCACTTTGTTCTAGGTCTTTTCCACCAAGAAGTTTTTATTTTCAGCAGCCAAAATAATTTATTGGTTTCCACTGCTCTCCTTGGCTGAATCCTCAAGTACACCAACTCCCTCCTTTTCTGGACAGACTCCCCATAATTCAGCCACATCTCTTCAGCGCCTTGCTGATCTTCCACCCTTCCTTTCTCCAGAGTCGTGATTCTTCCTTCTGATGTTGAAGGGGAAACGCAAACACATAGACAGTTCAGGTTAAACTGAATGGGGAATGAACTCTACCACATTTTTGCTTCTTTGTTGAAATAAGTTCCATATCTCCCTTGCACGGTTATCAGATCAGTTTCATTAAGGCAACAAGCATGCCCTTGCCCTCCTGGTCAATGTCACGATTCTGCATTTCCCACTCATAGACATGACTACTAATTGCATTCTCACCAGGAGTGTTTTCTGAGATTCAAAATGTCCTGTTTTCCCTGTTCCATCCTCTTGTTTGGTGCAAAAACAAAGCCATTGTGGTATAGGTTCTTTCGGTGAGTTGGGAATGGGATCTAAACATGTGGGCGTGGGTCTGGCGGCCAAATTCGGACTGCCCTCTTTGGTGATCCATCTTCCTGGGGTACCACTGAGAGTATACATAACTCTGATCAACCTTACTGCTGCAGAAAAACAAAGCAATAGTATGGAGGTAAAAAATGGCTCATTTAAAATTGAAGTAGAATTCAGCTGGGCTCTGTGTAGCACGTGTGTGTGTGTGTATTTCATACCAACCTCTGTCATTTTTGTAGTTGGGCCAAAGACTTCCATCAGCACATTAATTTCGATGATGGATCCAGTTAGAGACCCATGGGGCATTCGGCTGGCATGATGGATGCTGGGGACAGTGGCTCACCTTGCAGCCCCCACACACCAGAGAACAGGTGGATGGAGCACAGCCCACCAACACGGAACACCCAGGAAACAGATCGCATGCCAGGAAACTTCGAATTGCAGCATCCTTCCAGTGAAGTGGCAAGACCCGCAGCATTTGTTTGTAGCATCTACCTTTTACAAGAACATACCTAGGTGTTTTGTTGGGTAAGTTACCATTTTTTATGAAAATGATGTGAAGGAGTTAACATTTTTAAATGCTGGCAGCAAATGAGGGGCTGGTACAGTGCACCCTGGAGGCAGCCTTCGACATTTGTCTAAAAATACTTGCCTAAAAACAACTACATCTCCGTTTGCAGGTTTAATTATTTTTACACCCCTGGTGAGCATGTCTGAGGGCTGAGATGGGAAAGCTGTCCCAAGCCCCTCCCACAGTCCCTGACACGTGGTTGTTACTTTATTTAAAGCAGGCATCAGGCGAGGGAATGGGAAGCTGAGGGCCAGGAGTGAGTTTGGGAGAACTGTCAAATCCACCTACAGCTGTTGGCAGGACACCAGCTCCCTAAACAGCCCCCAGTACAAGATTCTGAAAACGTCCCACAACGTAGGTCTCCCTCCCAGTTGCTTTGCAGGGATAGATGAGTGAACAAGGAAGTTCTTCCTCACGGTAAGTGCAGAGACCCTGCCTTCTCACTGGATCAGCACCGGGGAAGCTTAGAACACAGCCCTCCCGTGATGAGGCCCATAGGCATATGGGCATAACGCTGAAGCAATGAAGTCAGTCATTAAAGAGAATATGTGTAGGATCCTGCACACTTTCTGCATATGACAGTAAAAAAAAAAACACGATTGTATATCCAACTATGCTTCAATTTTTAAAAAATTAAATAGAAACAATAAAAACATATGGATCGGAATAAAAACAGAAACCAAAACAAATATGATTCATCTATGGGGATAAAAGTCCCAATGGTGGTCTTTCTTTGTGGGGGCTGTTACTAAAAGGGGGCTTCAGAGAAACTTCTGCAGTGCCGGGTCCTATAACATGCTGTGGATGTATTTACATTGTAAGGATTTATTAAGCTGTACACTTGAGATGTGTGAATTCACTGTATTAAGTAATACCTCATTAGTTATGTCTATACGGTTTCTCTCCTTCCCTCTCCCTCTCCCTCCTTCTAGCTCATATTTTTAAGAAAAATGTCAAACATACAGAAGTGTGTACGGAATGATAGCTTAAATGCTGCGTGCTCACAATTTTAAAAGACTTAATATTTTCTTGCTTTCTCCAAATCTTCTCTTTTCTTTTTGAAGAAATAAAACATGATACTGTTTCTGATCCCACTGCCTGCCCTCCCTTTCCAGAGGTAACCACCTTCTTGCATTTAGTGTTTTTCATTCTCATCCATGTTTTTATGTCTTTTCAACATAAGTATTTTGTGTAGCCATAAAAGATACATTGTGTTGTTTTGCAGGCTCTTAAACTTTATATAAATGGTGTCATATAGTTTGAATCACTTTGCAACTTTCTTTTTCAGGTGAGACACTTTGTTTGGAGAATTATTCATGTGACCCACTATATAGTACTCCATTGCAAAATATGCTGCAATTTATTTATCTACTCTCCTAAACATAGACATGTAAGTTGAGTGGCAAAGACTACTGGTTGTTTCTCAAATCCCCTTCTCCCTTCCTTACTAACAGACCCCATGTTTATTCAGAGCAGCAATGAGCCCAGTTTAAAGGATACACTTCCCTACCTTTCTTACTTCCAGATGTGTCTGTCTGGCCCCTACAATATAAGCAGGGTTTCCTTGGAAGGCCTTTAAAAAAAGCCTTTTAAAAAAAGGCCTTTTAAGAGGGATGGACTGGGATATGCCCTTCTGTACCTCCTCCCTTTTCCTCTTCTAGTTGCTTGGAATGTGGATTTGATGCCTAGAGCTTCCGCAGCCATCTTAAACCACGCAGTAATGTTGAGGATGGAAGCCACCCTCTAAATCTGACAGAGCTGAGTGACAGAAGAGAACTGGATTCCTCTGTGGAGCCCTCATCTTCTCTTTTAATGAGAGAGACTAAACTCTTAAAGAGGTCTCTATGACTAGCAACTGAACATTACATCATCATTAACTGATAGAATTAGGATTTTTAAAAATAAACAATGCAATGAACATTCTTGAGCCTAACTGTGCACTTATGTGAGAGTTTATCTATACAGCATTGTGATACACTGAGAAATATACATTTGGTCTTTGTTCCCAGTTCCTTTCACATAGCTGCTAAATCCTTGGAAGTTTTTGAGTGATAGGGATCATAGGAGCATCTTTTGGTATTCCTAACAAGCCCCTCTCAACCACATCTGAGTATATGCTAGCTAATAAGGTGACTCAGGGTGGGCCCCTAAACAGCTTCAGGAAAGAGGCTGGTTGCTGGAGGAGCCACCCAGGTGATTAGAGGGTTGGAACTTTCAGTCTTACATAGGGACCTCCAGGGTAGGGAGAGAGGAGGATTTGAGTTCAGTCACAAATGGCCAATGATTTAAACAATCGTGCTTAGGTAATGAAACCTCCATAAAAACTCTAAATGATGGGGTTTGGAAAGCTTCTGGTCTGGTGAGTACTTTAAGGTGATGGTACACTTGAGGAGGGTGTCCCTCACACACCCCCAGAGAGGGCATGACAGCTCTGGGCCCCTTCCATGTCGCTGTGCATCTCTTCCATGCCCTGTGCATCTCTTCCATGTCACTGTCCCTGACCTGTACCTTTTTAATAAACTGTCATAGTAATTATAGTAATTATTTATAATCACTTTCCTGGGTTCTGTGAGTCTTTCTGGTGAATTATAGAACCTGAGGAGGGGGTCATGGGAACCCTTGATTTATAGTCGGTGGGTCAGAAGCACAGATGACAACCTGGAACTTGTGACTAACATCTGAATTGGGGGTGGGCAGGGGCTGTCTTGTGGATGAGCCCTTTCCCTGAGGGGCCTGGGGTCTGTGCCAACTCCAGGCAGTTAGTATTGAAATGAACTGAACAGTGGGACATGCAGTTGGTATCAGAGAGTTGGAGAACTGATTGGTGTGACAAAGAGAGCCACCATTTGGCAGAAACATTCCAGGCATGTACCTGGAAAGAAAAGTGGGGAAAGGGAGTATATGTACCACCTCTCCAGTTTTACAAGATGCTGACAAATGTTTCTCAAAAGTTTGTGCCACTTTGTATTTGCACAGAATATATGAGAGTTCGCACACCTCCCCAGTCCTGCCACTCTTAGTGTTGTCTTTTAAATTTTTGCCTGTCTGATGGGTATAAAGCAATATCCTGATGGTTAAATTTGCATAATTTGTACTTGCTTGATTGCCTAGTGAGATTGACCATTTTATTCATATATTTATTTGCTATTCAGGTTTCCTTGTCAGTGAATTATCTGTTATTTTCTTTGAGGTTGTTTTTTTGTTTTTTTTTTAGTTTTTGGCTTTCTTCTTACTGACTTATAGAAATTCTTCATATATTCTGGAAACCACATCTTAGTTATTGTTTCTCCTCATATGTGTCTTATATTTTTATTTTGTCTCTTTTATGGCAGTTTTATTTTGTCATATTCAGATTTATACATCCATGTGTTCCTTTACAGTATGCACTTTTTTGTGTCTTACTTCAGAAATCCTTTTCTACATGCAGACCATAAATATATTTTTCTATATTTTCTATTAAGTTTTCTAATATTGTTTACATTTAGTAACATATGTTTAGTCCATAAGGATTTTTATTCTATTCATACATTGAGAGGAAACTAATTTTTTATATGAATTACCAATTGTCCCATATCCTTTCCCTACTAATTTGTATATTTGTTTCCATTGATTTTGGTTTGTCTCTGTTCTTCCTATTCTATTGATTGACCTATCAGTCTACTCTTGTGTTATTATTGCACTGTTTTAAACCCCAAAGCTCTGTAGAAATTTTGATATTTAGTAGGGCAGTTTCCTTCCTATTTGTTTCTTTCCACAAATAAGTCATAAGCTATCCTTAGCCTTTTGTCCTTCATATGATATTTTGAATAAGCTTAGGAAATTTCTTGAGTAATCCTGTCGGAATTTAATTCAATTTATAAATTAATTAGAGGAGAATTAATATCTTTATTATCTGGAAGATTGTCAAGCTTGTATATGACTTATCTGCACTTTAAAAATATACCTTTACACAGAGGCACTGAACAACACATTAGAACAGATGGACCTAATAGACATCTACAGAACTCTACATCCAAAAGCAACAGGATTCACATTCTTCTCAAGTGCACATGGAACATTCTCCAGAATAGACCACATACTAGGACACAAAAAGAGCCTCAGTAAATTCCAAAAGATTGAAACCCTACCAACCAACTTTTCAGACCACAAAGGCATTAAACTAGAAATAAACTGTTCAAAGAAAGCAAAAAGGCTCACAAACACATGGAGGCTAAACAACACGCTCCTAAATAATCAATGGATCAATGACCAAATCAAAATGGAGATCCAGCAATATATGGAAACAAATGACAACAACAACACTAAGCCCCAACTTCTGTGGGACACAGCAAAAGCAGTCTTAAGAGGAAAGTATATAGCAATCCAAGCATATTTAAAAAAGGAAGAGCAATCCCAAATGAACGGTCTAATGTCACAACTATCGAAATTGGAAAAAGAAGAACAAATGAGGCCTAAGGTCAGCAGAAGGAGGGACATAATAAAGATCAGAGAAGAAATAAATAAAATTGAGAAGAATAAAACAATAGCAAAAATCAATAAAACCAAGAGCTGGTTCTTCAAGAAAATAAACAAAATAGATAAGCCTCTAGCCAGACTTATTAAGAGGAAAAGAGAGTCAACACAAATCAACAGTATCAGAAAAGAGAAAGGAAAAATCACAACGGACCCCACGGAAATCCAAAGAATTATTGGAGAATACTATGAAAACCTATATGCTAACAAGCTGGGAAACCTAGGAGAAATGGACAACTTCCTAGAAAAATACAACCTTCCAAGACTGACCCAAAAAGAAACAGAAAATCTAAACAGACCAATTACCAGCAACGAAATTGAAGTGGTAATCAAAAAACTACCAAAGAACAAAACCCCCGGGCCAGATGGATTTACCTCGGAATTTTATCAGACATACAGAGAAGACATAATACCCACTCTCCTTAAAGTTTTCCAAGAAATAGAAGAGGAGGGGATACTCCCAAACTCATTCTATGAAGCTAACATCATCCTAATACCAAAACCAGGCAAAGACACCACTAAAAAAGAGTTCTCAATAAATATTACATTTACTACTAAAAAAAAAATATATATATATATATATATATACCTTTGATCATGTTTTGTTTTTTTCGTCATCAGTTTTTTTTTTTAATTTTTGAGATATTCACAACTGATGTAAATAGTTTTGGTTGCTGCTGTGTAAATTTTTCTTCTATTATGTTTTGGGTGTCTTTCCTTTCTATTACATATGGTTACAGAGGAATTCTATTGATTTTGCATTTTGATTAATATCCAGAATATTGCTGATCTCTCTTATTGGTATGGCATCTAAATTTCCGGATTTGCTCTGGACAGTCCTAGTTTTCACCTGTTTTCCTGGCAACCCATTTGGTTTAGCATTTGTCCCAGGTCTCTCATTTTTAAGGAAGTGATATTAAGCAATTACATTTAAATGGACCAGAATGGATTCAGTAGACCTCATGTTTGTAATTCCAGCTTCTGAAATGGTATCATTTCAGAATGTAATTCCTTCATCTGAGGCTTGTGTAAAACAGCTAGGTCTTTGTTCAGTAAATCAGTTACTTGCACACATAGTTTAATGTGAAGGACAACCAATGATAACTCACCTTTCTTTTCCTGACTTTCTACATGCAAGGTAACTGACACCTCCCTTAATAGGACAGAAGGCAGGGCACTGTCTGATAGGACAAATATGCTTGACCCCTCTTTGTGGCATCATGAGGAATTGGTCTGGCTATCATGGTTAAACTAGGTTTATAGAATTATTTCAGTAGCTTTCAATCTTTTTATAGTCTCTGTAATAGCTTTCATAAGATAAGGGCTCTTTCTATTCTCTGAAATTTTGTTAGAACTCACCTATAAAACAGAATCTGGCTTTTTTGTGTGTGTGTACAGGGTTTGGGCTGTTAGCTGTGGGAGCAACAGTGGGAGTAATTTTGATTGCCAATTCAATTTATTTAATAATTGTTGATGTATTTAGTATATTTAAAACCTTATTGAGTCAATAATGGTAGTCTGTATTTTTCTAGAAAAATGGATCATTTCATCTAAGTTCCCACATCTGTTGGCATAAAGTTATTCACTGTATCCTCCAAATTAAAAAAAAAAAAAACCTCAACTGCATCTGTATTTACCCCTTTCTATTCCTACCATTGTTTATTTGTGCTTTTATTACCCACTTTTAAATCTTGCTAGAGGTTCCTCTTTTATTTGTTTGACTAAAAAAGATATTTTTATTATTTTTTGTTATTTTTTAAATCCTAAAATTTTAAAATTTTAAAACCTAAAATTTTAAAACCTAAAAAAAAGCTTTTGTTATTTTTTAAATCCTATCTACTCTATGTTGGTTTTCTATTTCACTTATTCTCATTAGTTATTATTTTTTCTCTTAAAACAAAAAAATAGCATTTAAAAATAGGCAGTAGTTTATTGCATTTGCCAATGTAGTTCATGAATATTCTCATTTTTTCACCCCTTATGTCTTTGTCCACTTTCCCTGATAATGAATATCTGTTGCTAATAAACTCTTTTATATGCTGTACATCTGAAAATGTCATTTTGCCTTGACTGTTTAATGATAGTTTAGTTGGGTATAGAATCCAAGGGAAGGTGTTTTAAAGAAATTTTTCTTTATTGTCCTTATTACATCTTATAATTATACACATTGTGCAATTATTAATGTCTGTCTCCAAGCAGGATAATTTTTGTTTTGTCCACCACTGTGTATCTTAATCTCTAGAATAATGCCAAACACAAAACAGGCACTCAATAAATCATGTTGAATGAATGAAGGAGTGAATGAATGAATTCCTCCTTGGGTCCTCTGTTCTCTGAGGGTAAGTGAGGGCTGAGCCCCAGAGCTTTGCCTAGTGCCTGAATTGTAGGAACTAAATAAACATTCTTTGAAGGAATAAATGAATTCACCCAAGTTCTAAAATAAAATAATAAGAATAGTAGTCTTAGAAATTAGGGACTTTTGAAAAGGCAATCTTTGGATTCCTCTAGGTTCACATTTTCTTTTTAAACTTTCTTCCCTGAGATTAGCTTCAAGGAAGTTGGGGGCAGGCAGGGGATTTCATGAAAGCAAAGCGCTCTTTGGAGTGTTCTCTTTTACCAAATCTGCAGAAACTTTCAAAGATCTGCTCACAGAAAGGATGATGTTCTCTGGCTTAACTGGGAGCCTGGTTGAGACCTTCTTTCTGAATGAACTATAATAACATCATCACTGGTGGCTCCTGTAAGAGAACAGGGGGTCACAATATGTAGATGACATGCAGATGCAGACCACATGGATAGGCACAGTGATTAATGAAATATTCAGCAGCTGCTGCTGTGGTCTCAGCAAGGACAGTGCAACCGAGCTAGCGGGTGCCTGAGGGTGAGGAGGTGCACTAGGATTCTGCAGTGAGACCCATTTAGGAAGGAAGCAGGGGCCTTTGAGGCCCATTGTACAGGAGGCATTTAAAGGGTTGGCCCCCTGAGAGCACTAATGAGCTTCGATCTGGCCATTTATAAAATAGAAGGAACTATTAGGACACAGAAAAGATGCCTGGCCTGCACCATTTAGAGGACACAGGGGTCACCTCTGTGTCAACAAAGTAAGAGGGTCATTCATAAACCCCTTAGTCTATTTGTCAGCCCTAAAATGCAACTCCCCATGCCAGTGGGCTGCTGTGCTTCTCCACACTGGTCCATTCTAATGATTTTCAGTTGGGCGTCTGCTCTCACACATGTAGAGTCCCAACTCCAAGCAGTTTCTATAGAAACAGATGGCACTCTGTCCCACTCAAACCACACCCTTTAGATTGGATGAGGGCCATACTCTCGTAACAGACACCCTCTGCCAGTTGGTGATGAGACCACACTGCACATCTTTGCCCCTGGTCACTCACATGACCACACAGTTCACAGACAACCAAGTTGGAAAGAGACAAGAAAGAGAAGAAAAATGAGTCTTAAAGATGCCAAAACTAATGTGTTAGCAAGATCTTAACAACATGTTTTTCTTGGCTTGAGGAGAACAGGCCTTTTCTCAAACTGCATCTCCTTCAGCCATGACGTCTTCCCTGAAACATGGAAGTACAAACAGAGAAAAACATCCCTCCCAAATATTGGTTCAGATGCAAGCAGAACACAATTGCCAAAGGAAAAGAACAAAATCAGAATCAGAAAAGCAAATTATTTTTTGAGGCATCAAAATAGGTTTCCCAAACAAAAAAGAGTGCTCTTTCTTTGTTAAGGGGGAAAAAGCCATTGCGAACATACTGTGCAGTCCCCTTTAATGTTGATAAATGACAAGAATGTTTGCTCTGATCTGTGGCTGCAATCCGGCTTGCCTTTCACTCTCCAGCTCCAGAAAGGGACTTACCAAGAGGCTTCACACATCTTTCAAGAACAATAATAATAAAGTAATAAATTGGCCTTGAAATATTGGCAAAACCTAAAACCATATGTTCTGAGAGTTGCTTCATTCTCTGGTAATTAAGTTTTCTTTCTTCCCCCCAAAATGAGGCTTTTTTGGAACCAACAAATGGCTTTAGGCATGTGGGCATCTTGTTGGGACCTCATCTTTTCTTTTGAGGGTCAAATCCTGGCTGGCTCTATTTGAAGTTCAGAGCTCTGTGTGGGGTCTGAGCTGTGTTAATAAAATAGAAGTACATTGTTTAGAGTTATTCTACAACCCCAAAGACTTCATCCCAGGAGGGAAGTGTAATAACAACTCACTGACTTAAACCAAACAAATAACACAATCGCCAACTCACTCTGACATTATGGGACCATACATATGTCTTCATGCCCTGAACACCCCAATGGCCTGGGCGTGGGGATGACCATGCATTACCTGCCTCTAGCCTAATCATCACACAGCCCAGATGGTCACCAGTGCTCCCCAGCAAAAGTCACAGAGCATTTGGGCATACACACAGCTCGTCTGTCTTGAGTTAGTGCAACTTGCAAAACACAGATGTTTTCCTTTTAATCTTGTTCATACTTTGCAATGGTCACACTCAATGTCATTTGGCTGCAGAAAACCCTCCAGGAATGATCCTGCAAGAGAAACAGTGTATGTAGAGCCATCTGATTCAGGACAGCTCCCTGCCTCTCTGCCTAGCTGAGTGCAGTTAATTTATTTGAACAGAATGGGTTATGAGAGTGAGAATGAACACACAAATACCTCTTTTTTTTTTCAATGCTAACTGTACAGAATCTAATCATCTGGCCCTGCACAGTGAGTTAATGATGATGCATAATGTACTTTAGGATAGTCACTCCTCTGCCAGGCTGTCCCAGCTTTCCTGAGGAAGATGGCATGTCAGGATTTAAGACCTCAGACTGATGGCAAACAGTCTGGGTTCAAGCCTTGGACCTGCTGCTTCCTATCTAGCTGTGTGGCCTTGGGAATGTCACTCTACCTCTCTGGGCTGTTTTTCTATCAGTAAAGAGGGGCTAATACAAGTATCTATGTCATAGGGTTGTGAAGACTCAGGGAGGTACTGCACAGAGGCACGTGGTGTAAATATGTGATACATGTTTGATATCCTTTCACTTAATCTATGCCTCTTGGATCTTTTGTTCCTCGCTTCAGGCCCTTGACCTCATGTACATAAAAACCTAGCTCAAGTATCAGAGACTTGTAATGAAAAAGACTGTGTATATTTCTCCTCTGCCCACGAAAATGCTCCCTCCTCTGGGTCAAGGAGTTAAGTCTGCTATGAAATATGTTATCACATGACTCATGTCACTGATGCTATGGTGCAAATTTTGGATCAGCTCTAGAAGAAGCTCCAGATGAATGGAACATGGGCAGGCCCATGGGAAGGTCCCACTCAGTGGGTATTAATCAAGGGCCTGCTCTGTGCTGGGAAATTTGCTGAGTCTATTCTCTTGTGTGGTTTCGTTAATAATATCTGTAACAAAACTACAGGGCAGTATCATTATGATCTCCATTTTATAGGAGAATTAACTGAACTTTAGGGAGAGTAAATAATTTGAGACCCAGAAGTTCCTCTCTGCCTACAGCAGCAAGTCCCAGACCCAAGACACCCTCCAGGGGGCGCCCTCCACTATCCAGCTGCCTCGTCCTCCGGTCTCCTGTCTTGGAACCCTCTCTAACCCAAAGGAAATTCAGATTTCCTTCTCCTGCCTTAAGGGAGACTGAGACTCCACTAGCCAGTAGTACAACCAACAGAAAATCCAACCCAAAAAAGCACTGAGCTCTAATGACAATGTTTACTGACAATTCCTTACGGAAGGCCTGAACACACAGAGGAATGTCCTAAAAACACATTTTCTGCACCTCTCACCTCGAAGCCTGGTGCCTATGAGAGCCGCTCATCTCGTTTCTTTTCCTCCCCGCATTAATTCCTAGAGGCCACACCCTGGTGCTCTCCCCTCCCTGCAGACCAGCTCTTAGTTTTCTTGCTCGAATAGAGAAGCGCGGCCAGCTCTGGCCCTCCACCCTCCTAACCTCCATTCCCTGCCTGGATTGGCACAGCAAAGGCAGCCGGCAGATTGCAAATATGTGCGTTCACACTCTCTCTTCTGTATCGTAAGTCACACTGAACTCCAGCAAAATGGAACAGTGGTTAAGTTGCTGCCTGGGTCTCAGAAGTTCTCTTCTCATGTAGTCCTTTCCATCCCAGGCAGCCTTCTCCCATAGCCTCCTTCTCCTCCTGCCCCAAGTACCCCAGGGGCTCAGGGAGGAGGCCTTGCCTGATTGAACAACCTAGTGACAGGGTCAGGTACCCTGCTCTGGGCTCCCACAAATCCCTGATCATAGCTCCTGAGTTGGGGTTACCAGGTAACATTGTCGCTATTCGTCTGTGGATCCATTTCCCACCATATTGAGTTTCTGGAGAGAGTCCCACAGCAAGCTCTCCACGGTTGGTTTTTCAGAGTGGCTTAAGCAAAAAAAGAATTGATTCTTCTCAATGACAAAAAGACAGGAGGTGGGCGGCCGGCACTGACCCAGGCAGCCGGCACCCCCAGATCCTCTTGGCCTTCCCTCCATCACAATGCCCATCACTCAAGATGGCTGCTGGGACTCCATGCAGTGCATCTGTACTCAAGGAAGGAAGAGAGGGAGTAGAGGTAGAGCCAGCTGTCTGAACTTCTCCCAGGAATGCAGTGGCTTTCCTAGATCCCAGCTCTACCTTGGACCTGAATCAAGGTGTCTCATTGGCCATCCCCTGTTCGAAAGGCAGCCCCAGCTGTTTTAATGGGTGTTATGAGCCGATTTGTTTTTGCTCTTTTCTTGGAATGAAATTCACATAACACAAAATAAAATTTTTTAAATGAAAAAGTCAATGACATTTAGCACATTCCCAATGCTGTGCACCCCCATCTCGATCTAGTTCCAAAGCATTTTCACCACTCCAAAAGGAAACCATGGCCATTAAGCAGTCACTCACTGCCTCCAACCCCTGCCCCCGTAACCACCACCTGCTTCCTATCTCTATGGAATTACCTATTTATTCTGCACATGTTATATAAAGGGAATTATACAACATGTGACCTTTGCATCTGGCATCTTTCACTTAGCATAATGCATCTGAGGCTTGGCCATGTTGTATTGTGTACCAGAGTGTATGGATATACTAACTGGTTTGTCCATTCATCCACTGATGGACATTTGGCTGTTTATCATGTGATTTGAGCCCAGGCACCCTGGCTGCACATCCCCCCTGGACTTCTGCAGAATGCCAGGGCCTGGGACTGAGGCACACAGAGGAGGCTTCAGGGGTGTCCAGGTTGCCTGGAAGGACTGAGCATGCTCCTGGGATGGGAAACCACCTTTGCCCATCTCCCAATCCTGCCACAGACCTGGGAGCTCGTGCCTTTTGGGAGCATCTGCCTTCTGCATCCACTTAGAACTACCTAATAGCAGTGGCTCTCTTAACCTGGTGTAATCCAGTCCAGGACTGACTGGCCTAGAACCCAGCCAAGAACATCCCTCAGCACTGGTGTCATTTTATGTCGCTCTTATTATAATCAGATAGGATTCATAGCTGGTTGGCTCTTTATTCTTGCCAGAGGCTGATGAATTGGCCAGACACAAGAATTATTCCTCAATAATTAAAAGCCTTTATGGCTTGCGGGAGAAAGCAAATTTGGGAGCACCTACCATGGATCTGTGCAATGCTCTTCCCAAGCTGACATCCACATCTGCCATCGGCCAGGTGACTTTCCACCTTTGGCTTGGCCTCAGGGATCTCAGTTCAGCCATCCAAAGGCCACTACTATCTGCAGAGGTCAGACACATTTCAGGTGTCCCCTGGGGTTTGCACATGGACCAGTTGGTCCAGGGAACTGAGAGAATGGCCCCATGAATGCGCTCGTCATCCAGGAGGTTTACATGGAGCTACCACTTCAGCTCCTTATAACTTCCTGCTCTGGAGACATTGCAGGAGCTAAAGCCTGGCACACTGTCCTGTCTTTCTAGGACTCTATACTCCTAGGGAAGGATGCAGGAAGGAAATGCCCAGCCACTGGCTTATAACAAGTGAAGGGAACGGCTAAGCAATGATACACCAAGATACCAAATGGGCACCACATGGCCCACACTGACTTACTTTACTTAAAAGCAGACATTTCTATTTCAGAGTGAGCCATCATAGCATCATGCTGAAGAGTTCTGGCTTTTGAGACAAAAAGACTTGAGTTTGAATCCAGACTCTGCCACTTGCTAGCTGGATGACCATGGGTAAGTTACATTAAAGTAAGTCCCAGACCCAAGACACCATTTCCTCATCTATGAAACAAGGACAATGTCAACTTCATGAGGAGTAAATAGGATAATCCTGTAACACACAGTGCCTGGCACAAGGTGAGAGCTCAGTAAACTGTGCTCATGACTCCTCAGTTCCCCACTTCATTTGCTCCTATGGATCAAGACAGAGATATCAGGACCCCTACCTCTCCAATACCTTCCCCATTTCAGTCATTCTAATCCAAGATTTTATGGACTCAAATCTTCCCAGGGCATTTTTCTTAGGGGGTCTTCTTTGCCAGGATGGGCTGAAGATTATAAAGTGTGGTTAAGAGTTTCAAGGTCAAACCTAGTACTTCCTATGAAAATAAAAGATAGCAGTACATTATGTTGTCAAGTTAATACAGTGTGATGGAGCATCTCCAGACTGCACATCCTGGAAGACTGTAAAAGTCTAATAGATTTAGGGAAACTGTACCTCAGGGAGCATATTAGACAGTGCTCATCAATGGATCAAAACTGTCTCAGAGGCTCCCTTCCCAGGGAACAGCGGTGCCCCTTAAATGATTGCTTTCCCTTCAACAACCTGGAGATAAATTGTACTTCATACATTAACTTTACACGAATGGGGCACTTATTTTGACTGTAGAGTGCACCTTATTTTACCCCAAATGAAAAAGTATATCCTTTATAAGCCAAATTTCACTTTCTTTTAAATTATTGTAAAGTGACACAATGCCACATTAGTCTCCCTAGCTCCATCTCTGCTGATTTCAAGGTGTGTTTGGACACATTTCGCTTCATGGCCCTATTGGTGAAGTGTCATTAATTATTCCACAGGATGTTTTGATGCATTTACATTTTACTCAGATATAAAATTAGCAGAGTGTAAAGTTTGCACATATGCTCCTAAGAAGGTATCATTTCAATGAGCTTTAGTCCTGGGAAGAAATGCCTTTTTACAATGAAAATGTTAACAAAAGTAACATAACTGGACCATACAGACTTTTTAAGAGCTGCCATGTAAAGTCACCAATTTATTTCCTCATATTACACGCTCCTAAAATTGCATATGCTTTCCCAGCCTCAATAGTCGCTTAGGAGCCATCGGTCCAATGAGCTGAAGTTTGATGAGGAACAGTGCTTGACAGATCTTGCCCCTTGTTTCTCATGTGACTCTCTGCTAGTCGGGATTTAATCTCTTCCAGGTGGAGGACTGCTCAAAATGACTAATTTAAATGCTTTCAGTGGCTACACAATGTACCATAGCACCCCTCAGGAACCAGGCTGTTAGATGGAGCATCCCTTCCCAGAGTCTTGACTCCTTGGGTTCAGGGGCAAGATGCTCTGGGACCAAAATGCACATCATTTATCCCATAAATTGTTTTTCACAACAGTCATATCCCAGCCCAGATTACAGGGGAAGGGAGAAAGACTCCATCTCTCAATGAAAGAATTGTGAAAGAACATTCAGCCATCTTTAATCCCCCCCAGCAGTTCTTAACACTTGCAGGATAGTGGTTGTTTTGGAGATGAGTGTTACTGTTAAACTGCTGTAGCAAAGGACTTAACAAATATGCATGTTCAGCTAAGCCAAGAGCAATTTAAGGTAATCACCAGACTTGTTACAAAATAAATTTGGTTTCTCCTTGTTCCTCACCATCCATTTCTAAATGATCTCCTAGAATCTCTAAATCTGGTCCATTTTACATTCTAAATATTATTCAGATTTCCATTTCTCTCCTTCTACACCATCACCACCATCACCACCACCACCACCACCATCACCACAACCACTACCATCCCCACCACCACCACCCTCACCATCACCACTACCACCACCACCACCTCCTCCACTGTCACCACCACCACCACCACCACCACCATCACCACCATCACCACCACCATATTCAAGTTAGCTCAATAAGAAAAAAAAAGACACACAAATCAAAAAGAAAGAAATAAAATTGTCCTTATTTGTATATAACAGGATTGTCTACATATACATAAAACTTGCTGGGATTTTGATAGGAATTACATTAGACCGATATACCACTTGGGGAGAAATAGCGTATTTACTATTTGAGTCTTCCAATCCATAAACATAGTATGTCTCTCCAGATGTTTGCATCTTTCATTTATTTCATTAATGTTTCCTATTTTGTAGCATCCAAGTCCTGAATGTGTTTTGTTAGATATAAATGATTTCATTCTTTTGAGCAACTGGAAATAGTATTGTAATTTTAACTTCAGTGTTGACATGGTATGACTTCCCATTTATTTAAGTAGTCCTTATTGTTTTTCATCAGGTTTTTGTAGTTTTCAACATATAGATCCTGTACATGTTGTGTTTCATTATACTTATACCTACATATGTCAGTTTTTGACCTGTATAATATTCCTTTTCATCCTTGATACATTTCTTTACTCTGAAGTCTACTTTCTCTTACTCATATACCAATACCCAGATTTCCTGTGTTATGTTTGCATGGTATATATTTTTTATTCCTTTCACTTTCAACTTACTTTTATTATTATAGTTAATGGAGATTTTGTAGAAAGCATATAACTGGGACTTTTTTTGTTTGTGGCTTTTTAGTGTTGTTAATCTAATAATCTATCTTTCAAAAGGTGTATTTAGACCATTTACATTTAATACCATTGTTGATATGTTTGCAATTAAGACTATTTTATCATTTGTTTTTAGTTTACTCCTAGGTGCATATGAACCATCTTGTGATATCACAATCAAAATATTTGTCACTGGAATACTATTCAACAATCAACTGGAATGAATTACTGATCTATGCCATGCTGATGTATGTCACATCAGGGATGAAAGTCAAATGTGTGATGCTGAGTGAAAGATGCATTGAGAGTTCACACTGTGTGATTACATTTATATGAAATTATGAACAGGCAGGAAAAAATAAGCACACTTGTTGCCTCTGAAAGAATAGAGTGAGGATTAGCTGTGAAGGGGCATTAGTCCTACAAAGGACTTTTAAATAGCAGTCATGAAAGTCTGAGCTATCCCCCATGCCAATGACAATCTAATTCTAAATCAGATAAAGGATAAGAAAGGAGTATAGGACACTGAAAGATGGAAAATCCAATCTCAGCTTTTTTACTAACTTAACACTCAGGGTATTCATCTAAGGAAAGAATTTCTGCTTCACCTTGGCAGGTAGGTAATTTGAAGTTTCTCACCCCACACAACCCTCCTCAAAGCTTTCTGAATTCTGCCTTCTCATAATACTATTTCCCTCTTTATAAGACTCCAGCTGCAATGAACTAAAAGTTCAGGTGTCCCCCAAATCCCTATGTTGAAATCCTAACCCCCACTATGATGGTATTAGGAGAAGGAGCCTTTGGGAGGTGATTAGTTCTTGAGGGTGGGACCCTTAGAATGGTATTAGTGCCCTTATAAAAGAGACCCCAAAGAGCTCCCTTCACTTTCCGTCATGTGATGATACAGTGAGAAGATGAGAAGATGGATTTCTGTAAACCAAGAGGCAGGCTTCCACCAGACACAGAATCTGCTGGCAGCTTGATCTTTGACTTCCCAGTTTACAGAACTATGAGAAATAAAAGTTTGTTGTTTAACACCCCAGTCTATGGCATTTTTGTTATAGCTGCCTGAAGGGATTAAGACACCAGCCCAAAAGACAGTATTGAACATACATTTGCTAATAATTACTCACTAACAATTTCAGATATTTTAGAATTCTTGTTCCAGAGAGATTTTAAAGCTTCCCAAGGGCAAAGACTGAATTTTATATTTATCTTAAATAACAAGAACATAAGAGAGCTTTCTGGTGGGTTGGAAATATCCTATACCTTGATCAGGGCAATGGTTGCATAGGTGTATACATGTGCAAACAGTCACCAATCCCTACACTTGAGCTTTATGAACTTTACTGTATTATGCTACACCTCAGTAAAAAAGGAAGATAATATATAATGATATGATGATTTATTAAACACTTACTATGTACCAGGCACTAGGTTATGGGCTTTATGTACATTATTTTTATCCTCATAACAACCAGGTAAGGTTGATGTCATCCCCACTGAACAGAAGAGCAAACAGAGATTCAAAGAGCTGAGGTCATTTGTCCAGGGCCACACAGCTGGTCAGTTCTGGGGTCATGGGCCACACTCAGGCAGATTTGACTGCAAATCTCATGTTGTTCCCAGCTGAGCTCACCGGGTCTCAAGGAAAGAAGAGACACACATGCGCACATATACACTCACGTACATACACTTATTTCAGATGAGCTCTCAAACTAAAATTCCAAAGGTCATTTTATTGAATGTATAAGATGTATGATGGTGAACAAACTCGTCCCTGCCAAGGACACACAAATAGAAGAGCAACCTGGAAGAACTTGGTAAGGATGAGTCCAGGACAGTGCTTTCCAACCCCTTGTGTGTAATGCACCACCTGGGCATCCTGTTACAATGCAGGTTCTGATTCAGGATGTCTGGGGTGGGATTGGGGACCTCCATTTCTCATAAGCTCCAGGGCATGCCAATGGTGCTGGTCCATGATCTACACTCTACATAATCAAACATCAGAGCATACTTCAGTGTACATGTGATCAATCGAATCATTAGGAAGACACAGAAATTGCTTAGAAAATTAGACAGTAGTTCCTGCAAACAAAAGATATACTTGTACTTGTCCCTTGTCTCCGACCAAGTTAAAAACTAAATTTTCACCTAAAGTACACATTTGAAACCCATTTCTGAGGGGTCCAACCTGAGGCCCACAGGACTCAGAGGCCACCTTGCTGTGAGGTGTCAGGTTCCCCCATGGCCTAGCTTACCCTGGCTCCCAGGGACACAAAGGTGGTTACCCATGATCTCTTTCTATGGGAGGGAGAACCAGGATTCTGTTTACTGTTCCCTTCCATGGCTTTTACACCTGCAGCTACAGGTGTGACACTGTGGTTATAACTAAACCCTGGTCTGGGTTTGAAGATGAACAGGACTCACAACTTCTTGCTTCTGCTGTCCTCTTCTCTTGCCCTTACTCCCCTCCAGATTTTAACCAAAACCAATTTGCATGTCAGCAGCACACAGGTATGGGGGCTGTCAGTTTGCAAACTCCCAGTCCTAAATTCAGACAGAATGTGGGGTTCAGCTCTAAGTCTACCCACAGGGGTGTCTCAGTTAATACTGAGAGATCAAAACAGCTGTTGGTAGGGACACATCTGACTTAGCTTGACATACCTTGTAGGCCATAACAAAGGGAGCTTCTCATCCAGCTAGCTCTTGTTTCCTGATCAACAAATTACCCCCTGAAATCAGGGCTCAGCAAAAAGGAAATACATATAAATACATATATATAGAGAGAGAAAGAGACACGTAAAGAGGTTTTGATTCTTGATGCCAGTGTTGTGCTACCATGTAACCTGAAGCACAGCTTGTAGACTACAAGAAGGTTACTCTTTGAATGTTGCTGCAATTTGGTGAAATATATAGCAGAGAAGGAGCTTTTGTTTGTTTCTCTCTGCATGTGCATTTTATAATGTCTCAGGCAGGCCACATGGGAATGACAATCTGAAGACTGAATGCGTGTAAGGAACAGAGGAGAAATGTGGCGCACCAGGCCTCAATGCAGGAACACAGTGCCAGTCATCAGCTGCAAGTGAGATCTGGAGCTGCCAAGAACATTCACCCCAATGGCTGTCTCTTTTGTGAGATGCTGGTATGCAGGGTCTGTACAGCATTACCAGCGGCTTTGTCAACAACTCTGTTATAAGCCCTCCATGAAGATCCAGTTATTTGGTTGTTGTTATGGGAACAGTACTATTCTGGCCAAATTGGAGTGGTGATGGGGACAAAAAAGAAAGTGGATGTGGGTGGGCAAAATTGCTATTTTTGTCCAAACGTTATTTTGGCTGATAACCTGGACTGAATATGAACAATCAGGAAGAGCAGGTAGCAGAAACCCTGCTCAGCTCCAGGGATTACTGCGTTTGTGTTAGAAAAAAAAAATTGCCTTAAAGAGAGAAAATATCACATCCTTTATAATTTTACAAAAATACTATAATTGTGCATCATAGCAGGAAGTTCAGTGATGTTCAAAGATTCTATGTGGCCTTTTTACTTTTGTTACCCTAGTTAATACATGCCTGAAATATGTAATTTTGCAATTTAAGGTTTTTGATTGAAAAATCTAAAGTATCAGTAAGTAATCTTCCAAAAGGTCATTATCCAGGCAAGTCAAGCAAATGACTGACTATAAGCTAATTAAGATAGCAATTTAGGTGCCAAGGCCGTCCATGCTTTATGAGACTGAGCTTCTTTTTCAAAACTATAGGCGGGAAAAGGAGGTTAGTTCCCTTAAAAATGGCAACATGAGTTCATATAACTCTTCCACCTTCCATCTTCAAAATCATAGAAATAATGAAAAAAATATAAAAATATGTTTTAAGACTTCATTGCCCTTGAAAAACATTTTGGGAGCTAACTTCTGCAAGGTAGAGAGAACAGAGAATGGTCTCCATGCGTCCCAGGACTGGCTTGTCTGTGGAAAGCTTTCCCATTTATGAGTGGAGCCTAAAGCATTGTGACAAGGGCCCAGGACAATTGCTCAAGGTGGCAAGAATGAGCAGAGACACTGACCTGGTGTCAAATCACACCCTGTCAGTGTCCCTATGGGACAAGAACCCTGAACCACCAATATAAGACCTTGTTACTCAGGAATCCATAGGGCTAGGTGGAGGCCCTGTAAACTGCTGGCCACAGAGAGGTGATCCCAGGGATGGGACACACACAAAAAAAAACTTCTATCCAAGATGAGCTTTCGAATTAAAATTCTAAAACATATCTTGTATGAGGTAACTAGCAAATTCATCATTCCCATGGAAATGAAAATAAGGATAATTATAATCCTCAGGTAAAGGAGGGAACACCCATAGAACACAACCAAGATAGTGAGAAATGAAGCAGCAAATAGATTTTTAAAAATTAGTAACTTCCACTTAAAGAAGGATGGTGTTCATGTACTTTTCCTTAAAAACAAACACCAAAAGATGGTGAGAAGAGGAGAGAAGAGGGCAGAACTTCTAGGGAACTCAGAATCAAGAAATGATACATTAGTGAATTAGAGTCTTCTTTTTCCTCATATGTCCAGATTTGGTGCTGGATAAGCTAGCAACTGAGAAACACCAAGAAGCACAGACCAAAAAAAAAAGAAAGAAAAAAATCTTCAAGGAAAGCCTGTTCTCTGTAGTTAAAGGAAGAGAAAAAGGCTTCCTAGCAAAACAGAAAACTTTTAGGTAATAATCACTACTGTAGGCAAATACCACAGAAAACAGTGTGGCCCCACCCATATGCCTACCAGCAAAAACTGAATGAAAGCTAGCACTTTCATCCCCAATAAGAGGTAATGAGGCTCCACCCATGGGTGTCAGTGGAGACCACGTGGGGAGCCTGGACTTCCTGATAGGATGACATGCCTGACCACCTCCCGGCTGGAGTCACATCAGAAGAGCAAAATAGAGATTCAGAACATTCACTACCATCCAGTGGTAAACAAAGTTACCTCCATATGATGACAGTGGACACCACATGGAAAGGAGTATGGACATACCCATGGACCTACAAGCCAGGGTGGTATCAGTGGTGACCTGGTGAGGAACCTGAAGCCACCCTTCTTCCCAGCAGTAATGAGGAACACCTCTCCCTCTTACATCATCAGAGGCCAAGTAGGAAAAGTGCATTTCCCCAATAACAAGAGAAGATCTCCTTCACCAGCTTAAGAAATGTATAAAAGCATAAAAAAAATACAGAATCTCATAACATAATACTCAAAATGTGCAGTTTCAATCAAATATTATCCATTATATCAAGAATGTGAAGAATCTCAACTTGAACAAGAAAAGATAAACAATAGATGCTGTAGTGAGTTGAATAGAATCTTCCCCCAAATTCATGTCCACCTTCAGAATGTGACCTTATCTGGAAATAGGGTCTTTGCAGATGTTATTAGTTAAGAATCTTGAGATGAAAAATCATCCTGGATTTAGGGTATTCAATTCAAATTCTTATAAAGACACCAGTATTCAATGACTGGTGTCTTTATAAGAAGAGGAGAGGACCCAGAGAGATAACAGAGAAGAAGGCTAAGGGCAGGCAAAGGCAGAGATTGGAATCATGTCTCTACAAGCCAAGGGATGCCAGCAGCCAGCAGAAGTTAGGAGAAAAGCATGGGACAATTTCTCCCTTGGAGCCTCCAGAAGGAACCAACCCTGCTGACACCTCAATCTCAGACCTTTGGCCTCCAGAATTGCAAAAGAATAAATTTGTTGTTTTAAGTCACCCAGTTTATGGTGATTTGTTATAGAAGCCCTAGAAAACTAAGACAGATGCCAACATGGAGATGATACAGATGTTATAATTATCTTCCAAAGATTTTAAAGCACATGCTATAAAATACATCAATGAGCAATTATGAACACACTTGAATGAAAATATGGTCTCAGCACACAAACAGAAGATAAAAAATGTCAAATAAAAGTTTTTAAAACTGAAAAATACAGCCACCAAAATGAAGATCTCAATGGATGGGCTTACCAGCAAAATGGTGAGGAAAGAATTAGTAAACTTGAAGAAAGAGCAATAGGAATTACATAGCCTGAACAACAGACAGAAAAATACTCTAGAAAAAAAAAATGAACTGAGCCTCAGGAATCCATGGCACTATAAGACCTAACACTCATGTTATCTGAGTCTCAGAAAATGGGTAGCAAGTGGGGAGGACTGAAAAAGTCTTCAAAGGAACAATGGCTGAAAAGTTCCCAGATTTGGCAAAAGATGTAAATTTACGTGGTTCAAAAAGGTTCAAAAAGCTAATTAACCAAACAGGATACACTGAAAGAAATATATATCATAGTCAAATTTAAGAAAACTCTTTGGTTGGAAAGTAAAATAGGAAAAGAAATGTATCTTTTTTTTTTTTTAAATAATTATTTTTTATTGAAGGGTAGTTGACACACAGTATTACAATACATGAGTTTCAAGTGTACAACACAGTGGTAGAACATTTATATACATAATTCTAGGTTCCAGCTATCACCCTACCAGGCTGTTACAATATCTTGACTATATTCCTTATGCTATACATTACACCCCGGTTAATAATTTATTTTACCATTGGAAGTCTGTCCTTCTTTTTTTTTTTTTTTTTTTTTTTGTGAGGGCATCTCATATTTATTGATCAAATGGTTGTTAACGACAATAAAATTCTGTATAGGGGAGTCAATGCTCAATGCACAATCATTATTCCACCCCAAGCCTAATTTTTGTCAGTCTTCAATCTTCTGAGGCATAACAAACAAGTTTTTACATGTAGAACAATTTCTTACATAATGAATAAGTTACATAGTGAATAGTACAAGGGCAGTCATCACAGAAACTTTCGGTTTTGCTCATGCATTATGAACTCTAAACAGTCAATTCAAATATGAATACTCATTTGGTTTTTATACTTGATTTATATGTGGATACCACATTTCTCTCTTTATTATTATTATTTTTAATAAAATGCTGAAGTGGTAGGTAGATACAAGATAAAGGTAGAAAACATAGTTTAGTGTTGTAAGAGAGCACATGTAGATGATCAGGTGTGTGCCTGTAGACTATGTGTTAATCCAAGCTAGACCAGGGCAATAAAACATCCACGTATGCAGAAGATTTCTCTCAGAACGGGGGGGTGAGGTTCTAAGCCTCACCTCTGTTGATCCCCAATTTCTCACCTGATGGCCCCCCTGCGACTGTGCCTGTCTTAGGTTGTTCCTCCCTTGAGGAATCTTACCCGTCTCTGGCTAACCAGTCATCTTCCGGGGCCATACAGGGAAATGTGAAGTTGGTAAGTGAGAGAGAAGCCTTATTGTTTGAAAAAGTTAGCTTTTTACTTCTTTGCATATTTATGCCCTGTGGCTTCTATGCCCAGCATTTGTCTTGAGGTATCTTTACCACTTGGAAGAATTATGATACTCGGTAAATTTGATATGAGGCACGAATTCTATTTAAGGGTTGTAATTAGGAAGGAAGAAGAAAAGCTATAGAAGTAGCAGGCGGAAGAAAACATGGGAAGATTGATTATTTCTTTGACATATCTTCTTGTAGAGTAACTTCAGCATTTATAGGTTTTTAGCTACTACTTAAATTGCACACACACATTAACATAATAGGAGTATAGTTACATAACCAAAGCATATCTGTAATTACCAGCCATCTGCAGTGAAACCAAGAAAACCAGTTAGGCACCTTAGGCATTTGTGAAAACTTATCTATGATATGGTGGATATTGTCCAACTGAACTTGAACAGTCTGAGAGAAATCAGACAAATTAAAACAACCCATTCCTGGGGACTGTTCACATGCCATATGTTCTTTTAACAGTAAATAGTTTGTAGTTGTAAGACTTTGGAGCGCTACAATTTGCACTTCTCCAAATTCTTGGTTGAGTTCCAACAGCATAGATCCAGTCCAATTTTGTTGTTTTACTGTATGCACAGGCCAGCTTAGATATCTCCTTCCTCATTCCCATGGCAAGTCCAGGAACTGGTGGGATGAGTGCATCTACAGCTGTAGCAGTGCGTGGATCTTTGTTGGGGTTTTTTGATGATCATCTTCTGGCATGAGTCTTCCAGAGAGTGCAGATGTTGGAAGTTCTTTTTCATATCGTATCTTAGTTCATTTTCGGGGTAGCCCAATTAGGCTTTGATCCTCTGTATAAACACAAACAGACCCTTTGCCTACACTTTTATATGCCCTTTATACCCTTGTGTAGAACTCGTTGGAGGTTACCACACAGGAACTGCCCTTTTTTTTTTTTTTTTTGCTATCACTAATCTACACTTACATGACGAATATTATGTTTACTAGGCTCTCCTCTATACCAGGTCTCCCCTATAAACCCCTTTACAGTCACTGTCCATCAGCATAGCAAAATGTTGTAGAATCACTACTTGCCTTCTCTGTGTTGTACAGCCCTCCCTTTTCTCCTACCCCCCCATGCATGTTAATCTTAATACCCCCCTACTTCTCCCCCCCTTATCCCTCCCTACCCACCCATCCTCCCCAGTCCCTTTCCCTTTGGTACCTGTTAGTCCATTCTTGAGTTCTGTGATTCTGCTGCTGTTTTGTTCCTTCAGTTTTTCCTTTGTTCTTATATTCCACAGATAAGTGAAATCATTTGGTATTTCTCTTTCTCCGCTTGGCTTGTTTCACTGAGCATAATACCCTCCAGCTCCATCCATGTTGCTGCAAATGATTGGATTTGCCCTTTTCTTATAGCTGAGTAGTATTCCATTGTGTATATGTACCACATCTTCTTTATCCATTCATCTATTGATGGACATTTAGGTTGCTTCCAATTCTTGGCTATTGTAAATAGTGCTGCAATAAACATAGGGGTGCATCTGTCTTTCTCAAACTTGATTGCTGCATTCTTAGGGTAAATTCCTAGGAGTGCAATTCCTGGGTCAAATGGTAAGTCTGTTTTGAGCATTTTGATGTACCTCCATACTGCTTTCCACAATGGTTGAACTAACTTACATTCCCACCAGCAGTGTAGGAGGGTTCCCCTTTCTCCACAGCCTCGCCAACATTTGTTGTTGTTTGTCTTTTGGATGGCAGCCATCCTTACTGGTGTGAGGTGATACCTCATTGTCATTTTAATTTGCATTTCTCTGATAATTAGCGATGTGGAGCATCTTTTCATGTGTCTGTTGGCCATCTGTATTTCTTTTTTGGAGAACTGTCTGTTCAGTTCCTCTGCCCATTTTTTAATTGGGTTATTTGTTTTTTGTTTGTTGAGGCATGAGAGCTCCTTATATATTCTGGACGTCAAGCCTTTATCGGATGTGTCATTTTCAAATATATTCTCCCATACTGTAGGAATCCTTCTTGTTCTATTGATGGTGTCTTTTGCTGTACAGAAGCTTTTCAGCTTAATATAGTCCCACTTACTCATTTTTGCTGTTGTTTTCCTTGCCCGGGGAGATATGTTCAAGAAGAGGTCACTCATGTTTATGTCTAAGAGGTTTGTGCCTATGTTTTCTTCCAAGAGTTTAATGGTTTCATGGCTTACATTCAGGTCTTTGATCCATTTTGAGTTTACTTTTGTATATGGGGTTAGACAATGGTCCAGTTTCATTCTCCTACATGTAGCTGTCCAGTTTTGCCAGCACCACCTGTTGAAGAGACTGTCATTTCCCCATTGTATGTCCATGGCTCCTTTATCAAATATTAATTGACCATATATGTCTGGGTTAATATCTGGATTCTCTAGTCTGTTCCATTGGTCTGTGGCTCTGCTCTTGTGCCAGTACCAAATTGTCTTGATTACTATGGCTTTATAGTAGAGCTTGAAGTTGGGGAGTGAGATCCCCCCTACTTTATTCTTCTTTCTCAGGATTGCTTTGGCTATTCGGGATCTTTGGTGTTTCCATATGAATTTTTGAATTATTTGTTCCAGTTCATTGAAGAATGTTGCTGGTAGTTTCATAGGGATTGCATCAAATCTGTATATTGCTTTGGGCAGGATGGCCATTTTGACGATATTAATTCTTCCTAGCCACGAGCATGGGATGAGTTTCCATCTGTTAGTGTCCCCTTTAATTTCTCTTAAGAGTGACTTGTAGTTTTCAGAGTATAAGTCTTTCACTTCTTTGGTTAGGTTTATTCCTAGGTATTTTATTTTTTTTGATGCAATTGTGAATGGAGTTGTTTTCCTGATTTCTCTTTCTGTTGGTTCATTGTTAGTATATAGGAAAGCCACAGATTTCTGTGTGTTGATTTTGTATCCTGCAACTTTGCTGTATTCCGATATCAGTTCTAGTAGTTTTGGGGTGGAGTCTTTAGGGTTTTTTATGTACAGTATCATGTCATCTGCAAATAGTGACAGTTTAACTTCTTCTTTACCAATCTGGATTCCTTGTATTTCTTTGTTTTGTCTGATAGCGGTGGCTAGGACCTCCAGTACTATGTTAAATAACAGTGGAGAGAGTGGGCATCCCTGTCTAGTTCCCGATCTCAGAGGAAATGCTTTCAGCTTCTCGCTGTTCAATATAATGTTGGCTGTGGGTTTATCATAGATGGCCTTTATTATGTTGAGGTACTTGCCCTCTATTCCCATTTTGCTGAGAGTTTTTAACATGAATGGATGTTGAACTTTGTCAAATGCTTTTTCAGCATCTATGGAGATGATCATGTGGTTTTTGTCTTTCTTTTTGTTGATGTGGTGGATGATGTTGATGGACTTTCGAATGTTGTACCATCCTTGCATCCCTGGAATGAATCCCACTTGGTCATAGTGTATGATCCTTTTGATGTATTTTTGAATTAGGTTTGCTAATGTTTTGTTGAGTATTTTTGCATCTACGTTCATCAGGGATATTGGTCTGTAGTTTTCTTTTTTGGTGGTGTCTTTGCCTGGTTTTGGTATTAGGGTGATGTTAGCTTCATAGAATGAGTTTGGGAGTATCCCCTCCTCCTCTATTTTTTGGAAAACTTTAAAGAGAATGGGTATTATGTCTTCCCTGTATGTCTGATAAAATTCCGAGGTAAATCCATCTGGCCCGGGGGTTTTGTTCTTTGGTAGTTTTTTTATTACCTCTTCAATTTCGTTGCTGGTAATTGGTCTGTTTAGATTTTCTGTTTCTTCCTGGGTCAATCTTGGAAGGTTATATTTTTCTAGGAAGTTGTCCATTTCTCCTAGGTTTCCCAGCTTGTTAGCATATAGGTTTTCATAGTATTCTCCAATAATTCTTTGCATTTCCGTGGGGTCCGTCGTGATTTTTCCTTTCTCGTTTCTGATACTGTTGATTTGTGTTGACTCTCTTTTCTTCTTAATAAGTCTGGCTAGAGGCTTATCTATTTTGTTTATTTTCTCGAAGAACCAGCTCTTGGTTTCATTGATTTTTGCTATTGTTTTATTCTTCTCAATTTTATTTATTTCTTCTCTGATCTTTATTATGTCCCTCCTTCTGCTGACCTTAGGCCTCATTTGTTCTTCTTTTTCCAATTTCGATAATTGTGACATTAGACCATTCATTTGGGATTGCTCTTCCTTTTTTAAATATGCTTGGATTGCTATATACTTTCCTCTTAAGACTGCTTTTGCTGTGTCCCACAGAAGTTGGGGCTTAGTTTTGTTGTTGTCATTTGTTTCCATATATTGCTGGATCTCCATTTTGATTTGGTCATTGATCCATTGATTTAGGAGCGTGTTGTTAAGCCTCCATTTGTTTGTGAGCCTCTTTGCTTTCTTTGTACAGTTTATTTCTAGTTTTGTGCCTTTGTGGTCTGAAAAGTTGGTTGGTAGGATTTCAATCTTTTGGAATTTTCTGAGGCTCTTTTTGTGGCCTAGTATGTGGTCTATTCTGGAGAATGTTCCATGTGCACTTGAGAAGAATGTATATCCTGCTGCTTTTGGATGTAGAGTTCTATAGATGTCTATTAGGTCCATCTGCTCTACTGTGTTGTTCAGTGCTTCCGTGTCCTTACTTATTTTCTGCCCAGTGGATCTATCCTTTGGGGTGAGTGGTGTGTTGAAGTCTCCTAGAATGAATGCATTGCAGTCTATATCCCCCTTTAGTTCTGTTAGTGTTTGTTTCACATATGCTGGTGCTCCTGTGTTGGGTGCATATATATTTAGAATGGTTATATCCTCTTGTTTGACTGAGCCCTTTATCATTATGTAGTGTCCTTCTTTATCTCTTGTTACTTTCTTTGTTTTGAAGTCTATTTTGTCTGATATTAGTACTGCAACCCCTGCTTTCTTCTCACTGTTGTTTGCTTGAAATATGTTTTTCCATCCCTTGACTTTTAGTCTGTACATGTCTTTGGGTTTGAGGTGAGTTTCTTGTAAGCAGCATATAGATGGGTCTTGCTTTTTTATCCATTCTGTTACTCTGTGTCTTTTGATTGGTGCATTCAACCCATTAACATTTAGGGTGACTATTGAAAGATATGTACTTATTGCCATTGCAGGGTTTAAATTCGTGGTTACCAAAGGTTCAAGGTTAGCCTCTTTAGTATCTTACTGCCTAACTTAGCTCGCTTATTGAGCTGTTATATACACTGTCTGGAGATTCTTTTCTTCTCTCCCTTCTTGTTCCTCCTCCTCGATTCTTCATATATTGGGTGTTTTGTGCTGTGCTCCTTCTAGGAGTGCTCCCATCTAGAGCAGTCCATGTAAGATGTTCTGTAGAGGTGGTTTGTGGAAAGCAAATTCCCTCAGCTTTTGTTTGTCTGGGAATTGTTTAATCCCACCGTCATATTTGAATGATAGTCGTGCTGGATACAGTATCCTTGGTTCAAGGCCCTTCTGTTTCATTGTATTAAATATATCATGCCATTCTCTTCTGGCCTGTAGGGTTTCTGTTGAGAAATCTGACGTTAGCCTGATGGGTTTCCCTTTATAGGTGACCTTTTTCTCTCTAGCTGCCTTTAAAACTCTTTCCTTGTCCTTGATCTTTGCCATTTTAATTATTATGTGTCTTGGTGTTGCCCTTCTTGGATCCTTTCTGTTGGGGGTTCTGTGTATTTCCGTGGTCTGTTTGATTACTTCCTCCCCCAGTGTGGGGAAGTTTTCAGCAATTATTTCTTCTAAGATACTTTCCATCTCTTTGCCTCTCTCTTCTTCTTCTGGGACCCCTATAATACGGATATTGCTCCTTTTAGATTGGTCACACAGTTCTCTTAATATTGTTTCATTCCTGGAGATCCTTTTGTCTCTCTCTATGTCAGCTTCTATGCGTTCCTGTTCTCTGATTTCAATTCCATCAATGGCCTCTTGCATTCTATCCATTCTGCTTATAAACCCTTCCAGAGTTTGTTTCATTTCTGCGATCTCCTTTCTGGCATCTGTGATCTCTTTCCGGACTTCATCCCATTTTTCTTGCGTGTTTCTCTGCATCTCTGTCAGCATGTTTATGATTCTTATTTTGAATTCTTTGTCAGGAAGACTGGTTAGGTCTGTCTCCTTCTCTGGTGTTGTCTCTGTGATCTTTGTCTGCCTGTAGCTTTGCCTTTTCATGGTGATAGGAATAGTCTGCAGAACTGGGACGAGTGACGGCTGGAAGGACTTCCTTTCTTGTTGGTTTGTGGCCCTCCTCTCCTGGGAGAACAGCGGCCTCTAGTGGCTTGTGCTGCGCAGCTGCGCGCAGACAGGGTTTCTGCTTCCTGCCCGGCTGCTATGGAGTTAATCTCCGCTGTTGCTGTGGGCGTGGCCTGGCTCGGGCAGCTACTCCATAATGGTGGAGTCGCGTTGGAGCAGGAGCTGCTGGGAGACTATTTATCTCCGTAAGGGGCCTCCCTGCTCCCTGCAGCCCAGGGGTTAGGGTGCCCAGAGATCCCGGATTCCCTACCTCTGAATTAAGTGACCCGCCCTGCCCCTTTAAGACTTCCAAAAAGCACCCGCCAAAACAAAACAACGACCACAAAAAAAAACAAGAAAAAAAAATTTTTTAATTAAAAAAAAAATTTTTTTAATTAAAAAAAAAAGGTGGTCGTTCGTTTTTCTTTATTCTCCGGTGCCAGCCTCAGGCCTCTGCTCACCGGTCTTTCTGCCCTGTTTCCCTAGTATTGGGGTCCCTGTCCCTTTAAGACTTCCAAAAAGCGCTCGCCAAAACAAAGCAGCAAAAAAGCAAAAAAAAAAAAATGGTCGCGCGCTTTTCTTATGTCCTCTGTCGCCCAGCCTCCAGTGCCTGCTCACTGTTCTTGCTGCCCTGTTTTCCCAGTATCGAGGGCCATGCACTCTGGCCCGGATGGCTGGGGCTGGGTGTTCGGCAGTCCTGGGCTCCGTCTCCCTCCCGCTCTGCCTGCTCTTCTCCCGCCGGGAGCTGGGGGGAGGGGCGCTCGGCTCCCGCGGGGCCGGGGCTTGTATCTTATCCCCTTCGCGAGGCGCTGGGTTCTCTCAGGTGTGGATGTGGTCTGGATATTGTCCTGTGTCCTCTGGTCTTTATTCTAGGAAGGGTTGTCTTTGTTATATTTTCATAGATATATGTTGTTTTGGGAGGAGATTTCCGCTGCTCTACTCACGCCGCCATCTTCCGCCCCTCCTATAAGAAATGTATCTTGAAAGCAATGAGAGAGTAATGAGCCCTTCTATATAGAAGAAAAATAATTCACATGATAGAGAATTTCATAACATAGAGGCCAGAAGGAAGTGGCAGAACATTTTTCAAGTGCTGAAATAAAAGAAATGTCAACCCAGAATTCTATATCCAGGGAAAATATCCTTCAGGAATGGAGGAAAAATCAAGACATTTTTAAGTGAATAGAACCTATGAGAATTTGTCACCAGTAGACCTATACTAAAAGAATAAAGGAAGATCTCTAAACAGAACAGAAATGAGAAAAGAAGAAATCTTGGAATGTAAGGAAAGAAGAAAGAATACACTAGGCTTTTCTTCTCCTTTTGACATTTCTAAATTATGTTTGATGGATGAAAAAATTTGTGACACTCTTTGATGTGATTCTCAAAGACAATCATATTATAAATGGGGGAGATAAAGGGACAGAAAAATAAGAAAGGTTTCACCAATTCACTCAGTCCACTGAAATATGGACCCCAGGAGATTGTTAAATGTTCTGTATATATAATATAATACCCAGAGGAACAGCTAGCACATCCTCGAAAAAGATGTATTCAGAGATGCATTCATTCAAAAGCACTGTAGATAAGCCAAAATGGAATGGCAAAGTAACCCATAAGAAAGAGGAAAAAGAAAACAGGAATTAAAAATAGGAAACTGACTTCCAGTTCTAGCTCCACCAGGTAAAGAGCTTGGAAGTTACTGCTCCCATTCTCCCAAAAAGAAAAAGGCTGAACAAACTGAAAATCAACAATTCTTTTTAGATCCATCATAGAATTGAGGTCACAGGGAAGTTGCTGCCTTGGAATTTGGAGAGACAGGTGAAGGCAAAGAATCACAGCATATGGGGAGCTGGAGCTGGAGAGTTAAGACTCCCAGGGGCCCAGTCTTGGGGAGCTCCACACTTTCATAAGTTGTGTCTCCAAGAGACACACCAGGGTCTCCCAGTGAAGATGAAAAAGGCATCCCCTCATGCTGCAGGCCAGAGGAAGCAAAAAGTGTACTTTAATATACACTCAGAACATCCTGTTCTCCTTAACAAAAGCCTGCTCTCAAGGGAATCTTCCAGAATATTCTTTGATCTAGGGAAAGGCTAGCACCCAAACCTGCTTCAGCATCCCTGTCTCACATAACAGGAGGGAAAAAGCTGAGAAGCTCTTATGAAGGTCATAGCCCAGGGACTCAGGTCCTCTGGGAAAAAAAACAACCCTGAGATTTAATCATAATATGATAGAATATCTCCTCTTCCTAGTACTCACCACCATGTCTAAAGGGCTCCAACATAATAACAGTGGATTACAACATAGAGAGCCACAGACTTGATTTAAGAAGAAGTTTACAGGGAAACCTAATGACAACAAGGAGAAAAAGAACAAGGATACCAGAGGACACTAAAGCCTCTGACGCTTGAAACTACAGCAAATATTAACCTACTCCCTAGCCAGATAAACACAAAACCTCACACTAAAGGCCTGTTTTCTTCAGTTCCTGTTATCGGATACATAATATTTGAATTTCAACAAAAACTATAGGCATACTAAAAAGGAAGAAAAAAACAGTTTGAAAAGAAAGCAAGCACCAGAATCAGACTCAGATATTGACAAAGACATTGAAATGATCAGACTGGAAATCTAAAATAAGGAAGACTCACATGCTAAGAGATTAAGTGGAAAAAGTGGACAATATGTAATAACAGATGGATAATGTAAGCAGAGAGATGGAAATGCTAATAAAGAATCAAAAGCAAATGCTAGAAATAAAAAACACTGTAGAGAAATGAAAAATATTTTTGATGGGCAAATCAGTAGATTGGACATGATCATGAAAAGAACCAGTGAGCTTAAAAAATGTCAGCAGAAACTTCTCAAACTAAAATGCAAAGAGAAAGAAGAATGGGGAAAAAAGAAACAGAATACCCAAGAACTGTGGAACAATTTCAAAAAAGTATAACATATGTGTAATGGTGAGGTGAGGGAAGAAAGGGAGGGGAAGGGAAGAAAGAGAGAGAGAGAAAGAAAGGGCTACAAACAGCAAACAATTATTGTATTCAGAGAAGTCTCATTTCCTATCACTACTACCAAAGTTCCCTAAACCCCATAGGTAATTGCTTTCCTTAACTGCTGGTTCATCTTTCCTGTTGTTTAACAGAAAAAAAAAATACCCACACACATTCAAAACAGCATATCACAATACTCTTGCAATTTGCTTTTTTGACTTAACCATATATCCTGGATATCACTCTAGTTTTTAAGGATTTTCCTCATTGTTTTCTCAGCAGCATAGTAATCCATTGCATGGATGTATCATAATTCATTCAATCAGTCTCCTAACAGTGGGTATTTAGGTTGTTTACAAAATTTTGCTGTTAGATACAGGGCTATAGTAACTTCCTTACTGATATGTTATTTCATATTTGTGTAGGTGTGTCTTCAGGGTGAATTTCTAGAAATGAGATTGGTGGGTCAAAAGGTGTTTTGTAAGTTAGTTGGATATTGCCAGATTCCCTTTTTGAGGGCTTAACTATTTTGCACCACAGTGCATCTTCACCAACAGGGTATTGATCAGGTCTTGAATTTTTTGCCAAAATGAAAGGTAAGTGATGGTACTTCAGTGTAGTTCTGATTTATATTTTTCTTATCAAGAATAAAGCTGAGTATCTCCTTATATGTCTAAAAGGGATATTTGTATATTGATTTTTATGAACTATGTGGTTATGTCTTTTGCTCATTTTTCAACCAATTTGTGGTCTTTCATCCCTCCCTTTTAGAAAGGTTTTATATAGTAGAGATACTAGCTTTTTATCTGTAATATAGAGTATAATTAAGTTCCCTAGTTTCTCATTTGTCATTTGTTTTTTACTTTGCATACACTGATTTTTTAAACCATAAAAATGTATATTTTTATACAATCAAATGTATCAGTTCTTTTGTTGACTGCATCTGGATTTTTCATCATAGTTATAAAGGATTTCTCCACACCTAGGTTGTAATTTTAAAAACACTATATTAGATTTCTGATCCATTTTGGATTTATTCTAGTTTATGGGGTAAGGAATGGATTCAATTTTATCTATGTCCAAATACCTATCACAAAACCATATACTATAAAGTTTCTTTTCCCTCAGTGATTTGAGATGCCACATTTATCACATGTTATATTTTCTTATGTCTTTAAGTCTATTTATGATGTTCTATTGATCTTTCTGTCTATGTATGCTCTAGCAACACATAGAAACTTATAATATGTGCTAAAATCTGGGAGACTAGTTAGTCTTTATATCCCTTTTCTGTAGTTTCTCCCTTTTTGCATGTTTATCTTTCCATTTGAACATTTAAATCAAGTTGTCAAGCTCTGGAGAAAGCAAGTTGGTATTTTTGAGGAAAATCTGAACTCTTCCTGATATTGAGTCAGTCATCTTGTGCAAAAACAAGTGATGTCATTCTATTTGCTCAGGTTTATTTTTGTTGAAAGATACTGGATTCTTAATTAGAAATCTCATAGCTTGTGCTACATAGGATAAACACAAATAAATTCATGCATAGAAAATTTTAGTGAAGCTGGAGAGTATTAAAGATAAACAGAAAGATTCATAGTAGCCAGGGAGAAAACACTGATTATTCACAAAGGAAAGACAATCAGGTAGACACCTCATGAGCAATAGTAGATGCCAGAAACATAAAATTGCTGAGAAAGAACAATTTTCAATCTACAATTATATACCCAAATAGGCTATCACTCAAGCGTGAAGGAAGAATAACAAAATTTTTCACACATAAAAAGACGGAAAGAGGAGGCGGAGCCAAGGTGGCAGTGTGAGTAGAGCAGCGGAAATCTCCTCCCAAAACCACATATATTTTTTAAAATATAACAAATACAACTCTCCCTAAAAGAGAGACCAGAAGACACAGGACAACAGCCAGACTACGTCCACACCTGCGAGAACCCAGCACCTCGTGAAGGGGGTAAGATACAAGCTGCAGCCCAGAGGGACCCGAGCACACCTCACTTCAGCTCCCGGCAGGAGGAGAGGAGTCGGAGCAGGGAGGGAGAGGGAGCCCAGGACTGCTCAACACCCAGCCCTAGCCATCCGCACCGGAGCACAGACACAGAGTGTGTGTGGGGTGCTGGAAACTAGGGAAACAGGACAGTAAGACCTGTGAGCAGGTCCCCGCAGCCAGCACCCTGGGGACAAAGAAAAGCGAGTGCTTTTTGAAAGTCTTAAAGGGACAGGGACAGCACAGCTGGACGGAACCATTCAGGGACACTTAGCCCAGGAGCTGGGAATCCCGGGGAACTCTGGGCACCCAAACCCCCTGTGCAGCAGGGCGGCTCGGAGGCCCCTCACAGAGATAAACAGCCTCCTGGCCGTTTCCCCTCCAATGCATCTCTGCCATATCAGAGTAGCAGCCTGAGGCAGGCCACGTCCACAGCAACTGCGGAGCTAAACTCCATAGCGGCCAGGCAAAAATCAGAGGCCCCATCTGCGTGCAGCTGCCCAGCACAAGCTGCTAGAGGTCGCTGTTCTCCCAGGAGAGGAAGGCCACAAACCAACAAGAAGGGACATTCTCCCAGCTGTCACTCGCCCCAGCTCCACAATCTATCTCTATCGCCATGAAAAGGCAGAATCTGAGACAGACAAAAATCACAGAGTCAACACTTGAGAAGGAGATAGAACTAACCAGTCTTCCTGAAAAAGAATTCAAAATAAAAATCATAAACATGCTGACAGAGATGCAGAGAAATATACAAGAGCTAAGGGATGATGTCCGGAGGGAGATTACAGAAGTGAAATGATCTCTGGAAGCATTTATAAGCAGAATCGATAAGATGCAAGAGGCCATTGATGGAATAGAAACCAGAGAACAGGAACGCATAGAAGCTGACATAGAGAGATAAAGGGACCTACAGGAATGAAACAATGTTAAGAGAACTGTGTGACCAATCCAAAAGGAACAATACCGCATTATAGGGGTACCAGAAGAAGAAGAGAGAGAAAAACGGATAGAAAGTGCCTTTGAAGAAATAATTGCGGAGAACTTCCCCAAACTGGGGGAGGAAATAGTTGCTCAGACTATGGAAGTACACAGAACTCCCAACAGAAAGGACCCAAAGACGACAACACCAAGACACATAATAATTAAAATGGCAAAGATCAAGGACAAGGACAGAATATTAAAGGCAGTGAGAGAGAGAAAAAAGGTCACCTACAAAGGAAAACCCATCAGGCTATCATCAGACTTCTCAACAGAAACCTTACAGGCCAGAAGAGAAAGGCATGATATATTTAATACAATGAAACAGAAGGGCCTTGAACCAAGGATACTGTATCCAGCACGATTATCATTTATATATGAAGGAGGGATTAAACAATTCCCAGACAAGCAGAAGTTGAGGGAATTTGCCTCCCACAAACCACCTCTACAGGGTATTTTAGAGGGACTGCTCTAGATGGGAGCACTCCTAAAAAGAGCACAGAACAAAACACCCAACATACGAAGAATGGAGGAGGAGGAATAAAAAGGGAGAGAAATAATCATCAGGCTGCATTTATAATAGCTCAATAAGTGAGTTAAGTTAGACAGTAAGGTAGTAAAGAAGCTAACCTTGAACCTTTGGTAACCACGAATCTAAAGCCTGCAATGGCAATAAGTACATATCTTTCAATAATCACCCTAAATGTAAATGGACTGAATGCACCAATCAAAAGACACAGAGTAACAGAATGGATAAAAAAGCAAGAACCATCTATATGCTGCTTACAAGAGACTCACCTCAAACCCAAAGACATGCACAGATTAAAAGTCAAGGGATGGAAAAAGATATTTCATGCAAACATGGGGAGAAAAAAGCAGGCGTTGCAATACTAGTATCAGACAAAATAGACTTCAAAACAAAGAAAGTAACAAGAGATAAAGAAGGACACTACATAATGATAAAGGGCTCAGTTCAACAAGAGGATATAACGATTATAAACATATATACACCCAATACAGGAGCACCAATATATGTGAAACAAATACCAACAGAATTAAAGGAGGAAATAGAATGCAATGCATTCATTTTGGGAGATTTCAACACACCACTCACTCCAAAGGACAGATCCACCAGACAGAAAATAAGTAAGGACACAGAGGCACTGAACAACACACTAGAACAGATGGACCTACTAGACATCTATAGAACTCTACATCCAAAAACAACAGGATATACATTCTTCTCAAGTGCACATGGAACAATCTCCAGAATAGACCACATACTAGGCCACAAAAAGAGAATCAGTAAATTCAAAAAGATTGAAATCCTACCAACCAACTTTTCAGATCACAAAACTATAAAACTAGAAAAAAATTGTACAAAGAAAGCAAAAAGGCCCACAAATACATGGAGGCTTAACAACATGCTCCTAAATAAACAATGGATCAACAACCAAATTAAAATGGAGATTCAGCAATACATGGAAACAAATGACAACAACAACACAAAGCCCCAACTTCTGTGGGACGCAGCAAAAGCAGTCTTAAGAGGAAAGTATATACAATCCAGGCATATTTAAAGAAGGAAGAACAATCCCAAATGAATAGTCTAATGTCACAATTATCGAAACTGGAAAAAGAAGAACAAATGAGGCCTAAGGTCAGCAGAAAGCGGGACTTAATAAAGATCAGAGAAGAAATAAATAAAATTGAGAAGAATAAAACAATAGAAAAAATCAATGAAACCAAGAGCTGGTTCTTTGAGAAAATAAACAAAAAAGATAAACCTCTATCCAGACTTATTAAGAGAAAAAGAGAATCAACACACATCAACAGAATCAGAACTTAGAAAGGAAAATTTATGACGGACCCCACAGAAATACAAAGAATTATTAGAGAATACTATGAAAACCTATATGCTAACAAGCTGGAAAACCTAGGAGAAATGGATAACTTCCTAGAAAAATACAACCTTCCAAGACTGACCCAGAAAAAAACAGAAAATCTAAACAGACCAATTACCAGTAACAAAATTGAAGTGGTAATCAAAAACCTACCCAAGAACAAAACCCCGGGCCAGATGGATTTACCTCAGAATTTTATCAGACATACAGAGAAGACATAATACCCATTCTCCTTAAAGTTTTCCAAAAAATAGAAGAGGAGGGAATACTCCCAAACTCATTCTAGGAAGCCAACATCACCCTAATACCAAAACCAGGTAAAGACCCCACCAAAAAAGAAAACTACAGATCAATATCCCTGATGAACGTAGATGCAAAAATACTGAACAAAATATTAGCAAACTGAATTCAAAAATACATCAAAAGGATCATACACCATGACCAAGTGGGATTCATCCCAGGGATGCAAGGATGGTACAACATTCGAAAATCCATCAACATCATCCACCACATCAACAAAAAGAAGGACAAAAGCCACATGATAATCTCCATACATGCTGAAAAAGCATTCAACAAAATTCAACATCCATTCATGATAAAAACTCTGAACAAAATGGGTATAGACGGCAAGTACCTCAACATAATAAAGGCCATATATGATAAACCCACAGCTGACATCATACTGAACAGTGAGAGGCTTTTCCTCTGAGATCAGGTACAAGACAGGGATGCCCACTCTTCCCACTGTTATTCAACATAGTACTGGAGGTCCTAGCCACAGCAATTAGACAAAACAAAGAAATACAAGGAATCCAGATTGGAAAAGAAGAAGTCAAACTGTACTATTTGCAGATGACATGATATTGTACATCAAAAACCCTAAAGACTCCACTCCAAAACTACTAGAACTAATATTGGAATACAGCAAAGTTGCAGGATACAAAATTAACACACAGAAATCTGTGGCTTTCCTATACACCAACAATGAACTAATAGAAAGAGAAATCAGGAAAACAATTCCATTCACAATAGCATCAAAAAGAATAAAATACCTAGGAATAAACCTAACCAAGGAAGTGAAAGACCTATACCCTGAAAACTATAAGACACTCTTAGGAGAAATTAAAGAGGACACTAACAAATGGAAACTCATCCCATGCTCCTGGCTAGGAAGAATTAATATCGTCAAAATGGCCATCCTGCCCAAAGCAATATACAGATTCGATGCAATCCCTATCAAATTACCAACAGTATTCTTCAGTGAACTGGAGCAAATAGTTCAAAAATTCATATGGAAAGACCAAAGACCCTGAATAGCCAAAGCAATCCTGAGAAAGAAGAATAAAGTTGGGGGGATCTCGCTCCCCAACTTCAAGTTCTACTAAAAAGCCACAGTAATCAAGACAATTTGGTATTGGCACAAGAACAGAGCCACAGACCAGTGGAACAGAATAGAGACTCCAAACATTAACCCAAACATATATGGCCAATTAATACACGATAAAGGAGCCATGGACATACAATGGGGAAATGACAGTCTCTTCAGCAGATGGTGCTGGCAAAACTGGACAGCTACATGCAAGAGAATGAAACTGGATCATTGTCTAACCCCATACACAAAAGTAAATTCGAAATGGATCAAAGACCTGAATGTAAGTCATGAAACCATAAAACTCTTAGATAAAAACATAGGCAAAAATCTCATGGACATAAACATGAGTGACTTCTTCATGAACATATCTCCCCACGCAAGGGAAACAAAAGCAAAAATGAACAAATGGGACTATATCAAGCTGAAAAGCTTCCGTACAGCAAAGGACACCATCAATAGAACAAAAAGGTATCCTATAGTATGGGAGAATATATTCATAAATGACAGATCCGATAAAGGGCTGACATCCAAAATATATAAAGAGATCACACACTCAACAAACAAAAAGCACAGAACCCAATTAAAAAATGGGCAGAGGAGCTGAAAACACATTTCTCTAAAGAAGAAATTCAGATGGCCAACAGACACATGAAAAGATGCTCCACATTGCTTGTTATCAGAGAAATGCAAATTAAAACCACAATGAGATATCACCTCACACCAGTAAGGATGGCCATCATCAAAAAGACGAACAACAACAAATGTTGGCGAGGTTCTGGAGAAAGGGGAACCCTCCTACACTACTGGTGGGGATGTAAATTAGTTCAACCATTGTGGAAAGCAGTATGGAGGTTCCTCAAAAAATAAAAACTAGAAATACCATTTGACCCAGGAATTCCACTTCAAGGAATTTACCCTAAGAATGCAGCACTTCAGTTTGAAAAAGACAGATGCACCCTATGTTTATCACTGCATTATTTGCAATAGCCAAGATATGGAAGCAACCTAAATGTCCATCAGTAGATGAATGGATAAAGAAGATGTGGTACATATACACAATGGAATATTACTCAGCCATAAGAAAAAAACAGATCCTACCATTTTCAACAACATGGATGGACCTAGAGGATATTATGCTCAGTGAAATAAGCCAGGCAGAGAAAGACAAGTACCAAATGATTTCACTCATATGTGGAGTATAAGAACAAAGGAAAACTGAAGGAACAAAACAGCAGCAGAATCACAGAGCCCACGAATGGACTAATAGTTACCAAAGGGAAAGGGACTGGGGAGGATGGGTGTGAAGGGAGGGACAAGGGCGGGGGAAAAAGAAAGGGGGCATTACAATTAGCATGTGTAGTGTGGGGGTGGCACGGGGAGGGCTGTGTAACACAGAGAAGACACGTAGTGATTTTACAGCATCTTACTATGCTGATGAACAGTGACTATGGAGGGGTATGTGGAGAGGACTTAGTGAAGGCGGGAGCCTAGTAAACATAATGTTCTTCATGTAATTGTAGATTAATGATCCCAAAAATAAATAAATTAATAAATAAATAATAAAAAACATAGGTAGGTAGATAGATAGATAGATAGATGATAGATAGATAGATAGATAGATAGATAGATAGATAGATAGATAGATAGATAGATAGATAAAGATGGAAAGAGTTTATTTCCACAGATGGCCTCATCATGTAGTTAGTTGGATATTGGTAGATTCCCTTCTGGAGGGGTTAACCATTTTGCACCACACTGTATCTTCACCAACAGAGTGTTGTTCAGGTCTTGAAATTTTTGCCTAAATGAAAGGTAAGTGATGATACCTCACCCTCCCACAAGAAAGCTACGAAAGGATGTACTTCAGCCAGAAGAAACACACACTCTGGGGAAGGCATGGGATGTTTAAGGAAGTGTAAACAAATGCATCATTAAATAATTTGATAAATCTTATTAACTATTGACTTTAAGAAAAGCTATTTTTGTATTTATAAGAGATATTTGTGAACTTCTATAGAGCAGTAACATGGAAAATAAGAGGAAAGAGCTTGAATTTGTTAAGACCCTTTTGCTGTGTTAGGGAAGAACAGAGATAGTGTGTAACTTTAGGCTTTTGAGGAAAATCTAAAGTATTTGTGTTCAAAACATTTATGGGTAAAAAACAAAGAACAAAAATACAAGTTATCATTTCCAAAACAGTAGAAGACAGAGAATAAAATAAACTCTATCAATCCACAGACAAAAAAAATAGGAAGGGGTGGGGGAAACAGAGATAAATTTTAAAAATACAAAATAATATCACAGAATTAAATTCCAATATATCATTAATCACAATAAATGTGATTGGGGTAAACTCACCTATTGAATATTAAGTGGCCCTTAAATTTCAGTTATATGATGCTTATAAATAAGAGGCACACTTAAAACCAGATGACTTAGATGTATTAAGATCATATGGTTGCTTTTAAGTTAATTCTTTGTACCTTTGTTTTTCTTATCTCCAGAGCAAGAATTTACATTTATTTTGGAAAACAGCTTGTTCAGTCAACCCATCATTTCTAATCTGTTGGAGTTGGTTGGTCTGATTCTGTCACGCAGAATAGTTCATTGTTCCTCCAAATTTACGACTTGTCCCTCTTTCATTAGCCTCATGTGGATTTTGAAGGAGGCTAAGGAAAGAGCCCTAAGGTTCTCCACTGGAGACTCCAACTCCCTAATAGTTCTCATTTGGACAATTTCATTCAACAAGTTGCAAATTCACCTGGCTATCTCATTCATCCTGCTCTTTTCCCATTTTGTCCAATTATTTTTACATGCCAGGTATTTGACCTCCAAGACACAGAGAAAACTCTTGCTCTTAACAGACTTAGCACATCACGAGTTGTTTTGCTATGAAACCCCAAACTACCTAAACCCCTTTCTTAAGCTGGAGAAGGACAACATCAGCTGACAGAGATGCATTCCTGATGTTTAATCAGCACCTCCTGCACCTCCTGTACTTCAAAACACTTTTGATGTCCGTTCTTTTGTTTTCAGCTTGTGGTAATTAAGAAATAACTGTTCTAAGTCAAGAAAAGTACCAGAACAAAACTGATAGCTGCATACCAGTCACTTGGTTTGTTTGAAGTGCCTTCTTAAGGAGTTCATTGAGAAGTCTGGGCAAATCGCACCAATGGTGCACCTGTCTCTTTCAGCTGATACAAGAATAATTAATCACATGAAAATGACTTCCATTGGAGGTTGATTTATTTTGGCTGACAGTCACATACATACACAGATATGTCTTAGGCTGCAGTCAAGCAGAGCTTTATTTAGAACATTTTATTTATATCTTGAGTGATTTCATTCCTATGAAAATTGAGGGAGAGAAAGAGGAGACAGTGCAGGAATGCAATAAGGGAATATTTCTCACCTTTTTTTTTTAAACAAGAGGGAAAAAAATGACAATGTCAAAGCTAAGAATTTGGCTTTCTCCCAAGGATACAGTAGAACTCAGACACAATGAAGAGGGGTCAAGTGTGTGTTGGGGCAGCTGGAGTCAAGGTCAAGGGTGTGGGTGACAGAACTGGCTGCTTTTCTGTGGGACCCGAAAGCTCTTCTTTACTTCCTTCCTTCTGAGAGGTCAGGGGTGGAGACAAGGTTGTCTTGAGGACAAGGCAGCCCCCAGAATCAGCCCACCCACCCCCAACAAATGTGACCTCAGCCTCCCTAGAAGCTAAGAGGAACTCATCTTTCCAAATAATGGCTAAACTAATCGTGGGCTTTGTTACATGCCAGGCACTTTCTAGGCATCATCTCATACATGCATCCTCTGAGTGTACTATCATGTCCCCATTTATGGAGGGGGAAACCGAGGCTCACAGATGTTAAGGAATGTGCTCAAACTCACACAGCCAGTTGATGATGGAGCTAGGTTTGAATCCAGGACTGGAACTGACACCCCCAGTCTATACTGGTAAGCACTGCACCACATTGCAGCCCTGCAATCATTATAGAGACCAGGGCTCCCTCAACATGCCTGGAAGGTCTTTTACATTCCTGATAGGTATCCCCTAGAATTAACTGAGAGGTTTTCTGAGGGCTCAGCTGAGGGCTGGCCTCCCCGCCACCTCAACACGGATAAAGAGAACATGGACAAAGCGTTGAGAGGAAATTGCCTTAGATAACCATTTGTGGTCCCCCTGCTCATTACCAGTGGGGGGTTGGTCACAATGGGGTGTCAGCTCAGGTTCCCAGACCCAGGCCACCAGCCTGTAATAATACTACTACTACTCATTACCAGTAACGCTATCTCCCACTTATTATTCGCTTACCGTCCGCCACAGTTTGATCCAACCATGACAATTCCATGTCCACCCCTTCCTAGCCTTGTGACCGGGGGCTCACTTCACCTCTCGGAACCTGAGTTGCCTCCCATGCACAATGATGATGATTATGCCTATTTTAAAAATAATGTTTATTTAGTCATCATTTTATAGGCATGCATGCATGATTTCATTAATCCTCACGGGAGCCCACCAAACAGATACTATGAGGATGTGCATTTTTTCAGGAGGAAACAAAAACTTAAACAGGCAACTGCTGAAGGTCACACAGCTTATCAAATGCCAGAATGGAGATTTAAGCCAACTGTGGGTGACTCCAAAGCCCAAATTTTTAATCATGATATGCACCCAGGGCTATCATAGGCATTAGAGATGAAATATGCTCAGGGCTTGATCCAGTGTCCAGCACATAGTAGGACTCAACAATCCCACAGCACCCACTGCTGCTGGGACTCCTGTTCTCATGCTGGCCCTGCTCCATCTCCTGGGTGAACTCGGTGCCACACTGCAGGTGGCAGCCACAGAAACACCCCCCAGCCGGGCTTAGGAGAGCGGTGAATTGCCCGCAGAGAGTGCTAACCAAATTGACAATAATCTTATTTTAAAGCAGCTACTTCTTTAAAAAGCAAAAACCAAACCAAACCAAAACCTGTTCTGCCAGATCTCCCAGTTTCCTTTCACAATAGCGTAATGAAATCTCAAGTTCATTTACCCTGAGAGCCTCTTAAAAGGTAAGGCACCTGTGTGCATTGGGGTAACCAGACACTTCTGTCAGCAGCCTGTTTTAGGGAACAGATACCCCCACTTGCCTCCAGAGCAAAACTGTCCCTAGATTCACAATAGATCTTGCTTCCACTCTGATTGCCAAGAAGTGTAAAATAATACTTATGGGAAATGAGATTATGCTGCCTTGCCATTCTGAGAGTGGTGCCGTGTGGTGGTGAAAGTTCCACCGTGGAGTCAGGCTGCCCAGATCTGTAACCTTGGGCCAATAGCAGCCTCTCATGCCTCTGTTATCTCGCCTGTAAAATGGGAATAACAGGACTGCCTACCTCCATAGGGTGGCTGCATGGATGTAATGAATCAATTCACCTGTGTAAGGTGCTCCCAGCAATGCCTGGCACATAGTCATGCCTGTGGGCTTTTGGTAGTTACAATACTTAAAATAATAATGACAATAGATATTTTTATTGTCGTATGGGAATAGCTTTGACATCTGTGGTAACCCAGCTCATGGCAATATTTTTACAGGCAGATTTGCACAATCAAGAACCTTTCAGGTTTGCAACAGAACCTGGTATATAGGCTCAGGGTCAGCTGCTGGGGAAAGATCTGGCTGGGGATTAGTGGGGAGAGAGGTTAGGAAAGGGGTGGAGGCTATGGGTCTGGGCTGTCACTGAACCTCCTTATAAGGCCTAAGATGAGGTCAGAAATGGATGGACTTCCAGAGGGGACTCCCTCAAACTCCAGGGGAACCCAAGGTAGGCTTCTTTGCTCAGCCCTTCGAAGAGTTTGAGGAACCAACCTGTTTTGGGGGAATAGAAGTTTCTAGGGGAGATAGGCCCAGAGGATTTATCAGAGGGCTCTGAGCAAAGGTGGTAGTGTTCTAAGAATATATGTAAACCATGGAGTATTTTAGGTGACTCCTGTGGGTCAGTGTTGGGTTTTATCTGAGCCCTGTGCTCCTGGAACACAGCACGGTTAGGAACCAGCCCTCCAACCCCATATGGTTGCAGCTGCCTTATCTACCGACAAAACGGCCAGGCGCAGAGGCCCCAAATTCCCATCCTTTACTTCTTAGATGATTAGCTGGACTGCTCGACGCCCCCAGTCAACTGCAACAAATGTGTGTTGACCAAACCCGGGGTAAGCTTCTCTCCTTCCCCCAGGACCCCGAACCTTGGCCCACTCTTAGGGAGAGGCCCAGGCAGGCCCTCCTGGGAAGACCGTAGCCCTGGGATAAGATATCCTCTGATCTCCTGTCCCATCATCTCCATCCCCTCTGCCAAACCCCTTCACTGTGCCCACTGCCTTCTAGCCTTGCCCCTTCCTCCCCCTAACAGGCAGTTTGGCCTAGTCTCACAGCATTTGCACATCTGTGATTGGAGACCCCTCCCATTGCAACAGCACCTGCCCACCCCCCTCACATAATGATCTCTTGAATGAAGTGTCTCCTTTCTAAGTCTGCATTTGTTGTTTATTTGACGGGGAAATCCTTGCATGCAGTCTCCCAAGGGTTGTGGCTCTCTGGACGCCTGGATCTTCCTCTGCTCCTGGTGACTTACTCAATCCATTAGAAAAAAGGACAGCCCCCACCACCAATATCCAGAGAGGAACCACATTAGAATGAGGACTTTTCTGTGGCTACCGGTGCATTGAGAATAACATCCCCACCAGACAAGTCCACAGGGTCACTATAAGCACAAACAAGAGGAAATCTCCTGCCCACCTCCTTGCTTCATTTGGGATACTTATTTGTTGTGTGTAAAAGTTTTTTTCTGTATTTTTTTTGCTGGTGCTGCAGCAACCAGAATCCCCTTTTTTCTTTTTCAGTTTCAGCAACTCAGGATGCTACACCATGCGAGTACACACTGAAGGGGTGGGGTGGGTGTGCTGAATACCATAAAGGCAGCCGCCACAGTAAAATAATGAGCAGGAGCCCATGTGAACAAGGTGGCCCTGAAGGGACCAAATCAGAAATTCCCAATTAGGGGTCACAAGCCATGTGAAACAGCATGTCCAGGACTGACTGCTGATGAGAATGTTCCAGTTAATTAAAACATCAGGGTTTCCTGGTTCTCCAGATTTATCACTAGCCTGGGAGGTAACACTTGTCTGCTGGTCAGTTCCTGCTGATAAGAAGTTCTGCTTGACAGTTACTGAGGCCTTTGATAAATAAAATATAGGAAAACAGATGAATTATTACTTAATAAATGCAACATTGGTCAGGAGTTTTTTAGAATGCAGAGGTTGTGAGCTGGCAGCCTATGGGCCAGAGCCAGTGCTCAGACATCTTCTACTTGGTCTGCACAGGACTTCTGCTTTGTTTTACAAGTTTGACCCAATATTTTAAAAAGGCGGTATTACACATAAGCGCACACACACACACACACATACACACACTTACACACACGTCAAATCCAGACTGATGGCTTTTCCCAAAAACTGACCCCACTGGCCGCATGTTTTGAGGGGCAGCCACTGGCTGCAGCTGAGTGCTGACCAACACGTGGATGAGACGGGTGGACACAGTGCTGGTGACCATGCATCACACCCATGCACTGTGCCTCCTGCTTCTGTCTAAACTGGGAAGAAGAGCAATTGGAACAAGGGATCATGTTAGGATTTTTTGCTACTGGCCTGTTTTATTCATTGACTTTACCTAATGGCCTCTTTAGGTGAGGGGCCGGCAAACTACACCAGTAGACCCAATTTAGCCCAACACTTGTTTTCCTAAATAGTTTTATTAGAACACCGCCATGCCCAGTTGTTTACAGATTGTCCATGCTTGACATCATGCCTCAGTGGCAGGTATGAGGAGCAGGCCCAGAGCCTGTCTGGCCCACAAAGCCTAAACTATCAATGATCTGGCTGTTAATAAAGTCTGCTGACCTCTGCTCCAGGCAGTTGAGTTTTCGACCCTTGGCGTGGTGACTCACCCTACTTACTGTTTAACCTTGGGCACATGACTTACATTCTCTGAGCTTCAGCACCTCATCTCTAAAATGGTATAATTTGAGATTCTGTTTCATAGTATTGTCGGGGAGATTCAACGAGATGAAACATATGCCCAGCACACAATGCGGGCATTCTTTTCAACATACGGTATCTTCTGACATTAGTCAAAACACTGGTTTGACAAGGATAAAAATATCAAAAGGCACTCTATGTGTAGATTTAATATTAAGAGTAGTCATGTGCAACAGCAAGATATGCCAGAGACTTCACCTTACTCCCAAAACCAAAGGGCTCCAGGCATCTCTCTTGGCTGAGTCAGTAGTAGAGGAAAACTTAGTTCCAGAGAGAAAACACAATTGAGAAACATTCTGGGGGCACCAGGCTGGCCTGAATGTGTCTCCAGCTGCTACATGTCTGCAGCCCACACCCCACACTTGTGCAAAACCCTAGAGAAACAGTTAAGAAAGATGGCATCCCGCCAGCACCTCCTGGAGCTTTAGCTGGGTCCCATTATACCTTCATCCTACACACCAGGAAGCCTACCCAGGAGGAAGCAAATGGGGCAACTGCTGAGGGTGGAGGCTGGCTCTCCTGGTAGTGGGTCATAACTGTGGAGGAACCAAATAGAGGGCTCTACTGCTTATCATGTAAGAAAGCTATCACTTAGTTATCATGTAAGAAAGCTAGGGCAAGGGGGCCATAGAGAAGACTGGGGAGGGAGATAGCACCCAAAACATGCAGGGCCACTGCCCCCAGGGCGAAATGGGTGATATGGGCCCACAGTCCTTAATTCCCCTTGAAGTAGTACTCTAGCCATTGTGGGGGTGGGAGGCACTGATTAACGTTTAACAACTGGCTCTGTGAGAACAATTACATCAAGAATGGTGGTTAATATTTTCATCTATGTTATGACAAAAGTAAAACAGTGAAGGCGTAAGCTGACTGCACTTCTTTGTAAATGGCCTGAGCCACTTGCTTGTTGACTCTGGAAACAGCAACCAAGTACTGGAAGAACATTTCTTTAATGCTTTGTGCTATTTACAGTTTAACATGACACACGTTTAAGTGTAGTCCACATTATTAACCTTTTCTCCACCTCGATCTTAAATCTAGACAATGAACCAAACACTAAACCGAGCTCTGATCTGCAATATTGGCTATCCCACCACGGCCAATGTCAAGTCACTCACAGACCTCACAACGCCACCTTGCCATACAATAGGCCCACCCTGCAGATCCAATACATGTACATGACCTCAAGAACAGAGAAAATAGTACAATAATGTGGAAGTGATGAGGGTTGAGTATTCATTTTCTGTGCAATGTAAATTTTTATGTTTAAGACTTTATTATCTAATTTTTAATAATGTCTGCGTTTAACAACCAGCTTACAAAATTCCTGAAAATGTAACAGTTGGCTCTTCTGAGCTGATAGGAGCTGGGTTTACCACAGCACTGGGGTTGGGGTGGGGGGACTCTCAACCATGCACAGGACAGACAGCCGCTGTCTTCCGAGCTCACAGGTTAGTGAGGCATCTTGAGCTTATTTAAACAGCTTCCCCTAGACAAAGAGCAAGGGGGTCAGAGATGGAACTGAGCCTTGGTCTGCCCTGGCCCGCACTCTGGTCTAGGAATGCCCCTACCTGAGGGGTGGCTGCAAAGCCAGGCCTCCGGAGCCCTGTGCACAGTGAGCTTGGTGGAGACTCCCTGGGACAGGGGAGGAGGAGAAGGAATTGGGGGCTGGAATGGACGGTATTTTGGAGAGTCTTGGCCTGGTCATCTTGGCTTGCCCCTCCTGATGCTGGGCTGCCACATGAAGGAAACGATGGCAGAGCATGTAAGCATGCAAAGAGGTGCCCCAACAGCCAGAGCCCCCCTAAACTGGGACCAGCACTGCAGGGCCTGGCATCAGGAAAGGAACCACCTCCTGCCTCAATGGCCTGCTCTGAGCAGGTTGGAGCGTTCGTGTTCTCTCACCGTGACCCTCAGATGACTCAGTGGGGTTGACACCACATCTCATGGAAGGAGAAACAGGCTCAGAGCATTAAGGAGCTCACCCAAGGTCACAGGGACACAAGGCAGCAGGGCCGAGACTCAACACAGGAAGCCCAGAACTCTGCTTGCCTGGAATGGGGGCCAATGACACACGAGACCCAGGTCATCCTAACTGGAAATATTGGGGCCCCTCAACTGGTAGTCCTGTCCCATGCTCCTAAGTGAGGCAGAGCCATTGCTGACTGTTCCCAGTGGCTATGCCTATCTGCTCAGAGCCCTTTATGACTTGTTTCTCCCTCCTGGGTGCAGAATTAGTTCCCTTTGATGATTGTTTTCCTGGAGATGGTGCGGCAGACACCCGCCTTGTCCCAGCCACGGTCCTCACTACATTCAATTACCCTGGTTTATTAGACTCTTTAAAGCTACTTTACTGCTCTCTCCTTGCCATGACCCTGATCTTCTTTTTCCACTGGCTTTCTCCAGGGTTGTTGCTCATCAAGAGAAAGGTCACCACAGAATCAAGAGAAACAGGCAAGAGCGGGCTAACTTCCAGCTATCAAGTTTGTTTTCAACGACATTAAATTGATAGGCAAAACGGAGGGGCCCTGCCACAGACCCTGTATCTCCTCAAGCTACACCTTGCTGGGCCCCAGTTTCAGAAATTATAATAACCCTCTACTAGCATAAGATTTTCTGTGTACTTTCATATACACAAACAGCTTAGTGAATTCTAAAAACAGTTCTGTAGTGCAAGTAGAGTAGTTGTTAAACCCATTTTATAGATAAAGGAACAGAGAACAGAAAGGTCATGGCGGACGTAAACTTCCAGCTCTGGACAGGATTAAGTATCTCCATTTCTCCCAGGTACTCCCTCTCACAGATAAAAATCTTGGGACATGACACGATGAAGAAGCATAGGAAGAGTTCCCTTCTCCCATCCCCCAAGTGTCAGCAGGCCTTCTGTCCGCTGACCTGCAAGAACAAAGCGGGGGGAGGCAGCTCCCCACTTCTCCCATACCTGTATCAGTGGGGCCTAGCAGGGGAGCTCAGAGCGGTAAGACAGTGCAGGCCTGTTCTCCATGTTCACTGGGACAGTGTCAGCCATCCCACCCAACTGCAGTGGAGCAGTGAGAGTCAGCGGGGAGCCAGCCAATCCAGCCCCCATGCCACATCTCAAAAGGGAGATGGACTGCTCAGAAAGAAAACCTAACAGGATCCAGAGTTTTAGAATATAATGTCCAGGAGAGAACAGAAAATCACTCCTTGTATCAAGAACCAGGAAAATCACCACAAAGATGAAAAATGGCACCAGTGCAGGGATGAGCTGGAGGTTGGAATTATCAAGATTTAAAAGCAACCATCATAAAAATGCTTGAGCAAGTGATTATGAATTCTTGTGAAACAAACAAATGGAAAGTAGAAACTCCCAGTAAAGAAACAGAAGTTATAAATAAAGAACCAAATGGAAATTTAAAAACTGGAAAACACAATAACCAGGAAAAAAAAACCTCACTAGATGGGCTCAGTAGTCAAGTGAAGATGACTGAGGTCCGAGTCAGCAAACTTGAGGTCAAATCAATAGGATTTCCCAATCTCCATAACAGAGAGATAAGCTGAAAACCTTGAGACAATGAGAAAAGAATTAACATTCATATCTGCTGAGACCCATAAGGAAAAGAGCAGGACTGAAAAAGTATTCAAAGAAATAATGGCTGAAAAGTCACCAAATCTGAAGAAAACATAAACTACAGTTTCAAAGAGCTGAGTGGATCTCAAAAGGGATAAATGTAAAGAAATCCACATAATAATTACACTTCTGCAAAATAAGATGAAATATTAAAGGTATTCAGAAACAACACACTGCTTATATGGGAACATCAATTTTAATGATAGCAGATTTGTCATCTGAAACTATGGTGGCCAGAAGGATGTAGCTCAACATTTTTCAAGTACTGTCAAATGAACTAATAACTGCAAATTCTCATGCGGTAAAAATATCCTTCAGAAATGAAGGGGAAAGACACTTTCTCTTTAAACAGACCTTTAAAGATTGGATAAGATAAGTTTCCAAAACAGAAGGTTTTTTAAAAAAATAACTTCTGTTTCTTTACTAAGAATTTCAATTTTTCACTTGCTTCCAGAAAGCTTGGAACTTCAGAAAGAAAAAAAACTTTGGAATGTGTAGAAATAGGAGAAGATATAATGGACTATACTTCTTATGAGTATCTTAAATCACATTTGGTAATTATAACATGTGATACGGTGTTCAATGTATGTAGAGATACACTTAAGAATCATATATATATATATATGTATGTGAGCATATACCATTGTGTATATTGTATATATATATGTGTGCATATATAAAATTATATGTGTGTGTATAATATACATATATTTTTTTAATGAAATGGTTAAAGGAACCTATGTGGAATTAAGTTTTTTAAACTCTACTCAAGTGATAAAGTATCAATACCCATAGGCTTTAATAAATTGTATATGTATGCTGGAGTCCCTACAGCAGTCAATAATTTTACACACTCTCTCCCAAAAAATAGAAGAGAAAGTAACACTTCCAACTCATTTTATGAGGCTAATATTAACCTGACATGAAAACTAGAAAAAGATAGTGAAAAGAAAGAAAAATACAAGAGCCATTATCTCTCATGAATTTAGGTGCAAAAAAAATCCATACTAAAAAGCTTAGCAAACTGATTCCTGTAATATAAAAAGAGAATTATATACCATGACCAAATGGGATTATTCCAGGGATGTAAGCCTAGTTCAATATTCAAAATCAACATACTCTACCATATTAACAGGTTAAGGAAGAAAAATCATATGATCTTATTAATTTATGCAAAAAAATTTGTCAAAATCCAACACCGATTCCTTATAACTCCCAGAAAACTAGGACTAGAGGGGTACTTCCTCAATATGATAAAGAGCATCTACCAAAAACCTTCAGTGAACATCATACTTTGTGGTGAAATGCTAAATGCTTTCCCCCTGATAAGGATGTCTTCTCTCACCACTTCATTCAACATAGTACTGCAAGTTCTAACCAGTACAATAAGGCAAAAAAGGGAAATAAAAGACATATAAATTGGAAGAGAAGAAATAAAATTGTCACAATTTATGGATGGCATGATTTTCTATGTGAAAAATTCTAAGAAGTCTGCAAAAAAACTCCTAGAACTGATAACTGAGTTCAGCAATGTTACATAATATAAGATCAACTCATAAAAATCATATTTCAATATACTAACAATGAACATGTGAAAAGTGATATTAAAAACATTTGCTATTGCTCCAAAGAAAATGAAATACTTATGTATAAATAGTAAAATGTACAGGATGTGTATGTTGAATATTCCAAAGTACTCATAAAATAAATAGAAAGAGACCTAAATAAATACAGAAATATACCATGTTCACAGACTGGAAGATTCATAGATGCCAGTTCTCCCAAAATTGATCTATAGTTTTAATGCAATTATTATCAAAATCCCAGCAAGATTTTTCATAGACAAACTTATTCTAAAGTTTTTATGGAGAAGCACAAGACCTAGAGTGGCTAAAAGTGTTCTTGAAAAAAATTAAATTGGGAGAAATTTCTTTCTCCAGAATTGAGATATCTTATATAGTTGCAGTAAAAAAATAAAATAGTGTACTTTTGCAGAGGGAATAGACACACAGATCAGTGAAACAGAATAGAGAACCCAGAAATAGATTCATACAAATGCCCAATTGATTTTTTTTTTGGTATCATTAATCTACAATTACATGAAGAACATTATGTTTACTAGGCTCCCCCCTTCACCAAGCCCAATTGATTTTTGAAAACAGATAGAAAGTAATTCAGTGAAGGATGGATAACCTATTCAAAAAATAGTGCTGGAGCAACTGGGCACCCATAACTAATGATAAAGTGAACATCTATCTAAGCCTCATACTTTATACAAAAGTCAACTCAAAATGAATCATGGACTTACATGTAAAAACACAATTATACAATGTTTAGAAAAAAAAAGAAACAGGAGAAAATTATTTGCTCTATAGAGCTAGACAAAGAGTTTACTGAAAGCACATTTAATAGAAGGAAAAATTGGTTAATTGGACCTCATCAAAATTAAAAACTTTGCTCCATGAAAGACCCTGTGAAGAGGATGAAAAGACAAGCTATAGACTGACAGAGGACTCACATCTAGAATACATAAAGATCTCTCAAAATTCACAGTAAATAAACAAACAATCCAATTAGAAAATTGGCAAAAAGCATGAGCAAACATTTCACTGAAGATACACAGAAGGCAAGTAAGCACATGAAAAGATGTTCACCATCATTACCCAGTAGGGAAATGCAAATCAAAGCCATAGTGACCTAGCAGCACAGACCTGTCAGACGGCTCACAGAAACACAGAGAACATCACATGCTGATGGGGGTGTGGAGAAACTCAATCACTTGCACAATGCCAGTGGGAACTTAACATAGTACAACCACTCTAGAAAAGAGTGTGTCGGTTTCTTATAAAACTAAACACAAGCTTACCACATGACCCAGCAATTACACTCCTGGGCATTTATCCTAGAGAAATTAAAACTTATGTTCACACTGAAATCTGTACATGAATGTTCATAGTAGCTTTATTCGTAATAGCCCCAAATTGGAAACAACCCAAATGTCCTTCTAAAAGTGAGCAATCACACAAACGGCAGCATGTCTAGACCGTGGGACACCATTTAGCGATTAAACAAAAAAAAGAGCCAACTATTGATACATACAATAACTTGAATGGATCTCAAGGGAATTATGCTGAGTGATAAAAGCCAAATCTCAAGAGATTAAAGAGCATATGATTCCATTTATATAAACCTCTTAAAATTATAAAATTAGAGCTGGAGAACAGATTAGTGGTTACCAGCGGCTTCTGGGGGGTGGGGGGAAGAAAGGTGGCTCTGGATATAAAGGGCAGCACAAGGGATCCTTTTGGTGGACCTGTTGTGTGTTGACTGTGGTCAGCAGTGGTCACACAATCCACACATTACAAAATTGCATAGAACTAAATACACGCATATGTACACCTGCAAATGAGGACATGTGAAACTGAAACTGAATGTCAGTGAATCATATCAATGTCAATTTCCTGTTGTGATATTGTGATATAGTTATGCATGATATTGTAATGTAGTTACCATCAGAGGAGGAAGTAAAGGGTATACAGGGTCCCTCTACATTGTTTCTTACAGCTATACATTTATTTACAATTATCTCAAGGTTTTTTAAAAGGTCTCACCTGTGTAACATGTAAAGTGGACTAGAAGTTATGTCATTCCTGAAATTCTTGTTAAATGCAAGGCATGATTCTGGAGAACCAGAATATAGAGTCGGAGACAATGCACAGAACTTTTGGTCTGAAGTCTTTCACAGGGAATGAGCAGCTGGATTGGGTTGGTAAGAAAAATCTCACAGGACACAGAGGGAGCCAGCCGTAACTGTGTTGATGCTGGGCTATGCCAACCGTGTGGTAAGATGTTCCTGGAGGCAAGTGATAAAGGCCAAGTGATGGCAGAGACACCAGCTGCTGGGACTCGGACCAAGACAGGAGGCTCCAAGGGAGCATCATGGAGGAGGCAGCTCTCAGAAAGCACCAAGTGGGCTTCACTTGCTGACTCGTGCCTAATGAATAAAATACAGCAAATTTGATGAGATGTCACTTCTGAAATGAGGCTACAAAAATCAGTGACTTTCACCTGAGTCGTTTCTCTCTCTCTCTCTCTCATTTTCTCATTTTGGCAAAGCCCAGTGTGGAGATAACAGGGCAGGGAACTGAGGCCTGCCTCTGGCCAACAGCCCAGGAGGAACTGAATCCTCCCAATGACTGTTCGTTGGACCTGGGAGTGGATTCTGCACCAGGTGAACTTCGTCATGACTTTGGCCCAAGGACCCCTTGAGTGCAGCACTGCAAGAGAATGTGTGTTGTTTTATGCTGCTTCATTTTGGAGTCATTTGTTACATAGCAAGTGGTTACTAATACAGGAGCTAATGTCCCTCTTTATCCAGCAGGTTAGCCCAGGCTTGTTCATGTGATAGCCACAGAATTCCAAAAGAGAGAGCAGAAGCATGCAAAACCTCCTGGGGCCTCGGCTTAGAACCTGCATGGCACCACCTCCGTCTCATTCTATTGACCAATGCAAGTCCTGGACTTGGTGGGTGGAGGGGGAGAAGTGGATTCCACCTGTTCATAGGAAAGAGCTTCAAAGTCATGTTTCAAAGAAGCGTGGATACAATTTTGCAATGCAAACCGACCAGTCCAGACCTCCACCCCCATCCCTCCTCTCTGGGGCTCTCACACTCAGGCCCCAGTCACCAGACCCCCAGGGACATCGCGTCTGCCCAGAGCCCAGGGCTGGTGGGACTCAGAGGAGCCTGTCCTGAGCCCGTCCTGAGCCCACTTGCCCTGCCGGCCTGTCCCTTCTGGGGGAACAGCACTGACTCTCTGGCCCTGTGCCCTTCCCTCTGCTCCTGACCCGCCGGGTGCTTCCCCGGTGGAAGCCATCTCCTGATCCCATGGCCTTACTGCACCTCAAATGTTCTGTTGCAACACTATATTTCAGAATAGTCTTCCGTTCAGTGACTCTTCCAGCCTGCTTTCCCAGGTGGCTTCACCACCTCAGGAGTGGCCCCACAACTCTGCGGCAGGAAAGAGAAAGTGGGAGCATGTCCCACGGGCTCTGACCTGTTGCTGCCCAGGAATGGCACATACCGGCTCTGTTCAGCTGCTGGCCAGAACCTGTCAGGACCCCACTCAGGCAGGGGTGCGGCCGGGATAACGGGCGGGGGGCTTGCCGTCTCCTCCTCTGGCCTTCAACTTCCCATCAGAATAAAGAGCGAATCACCAATCTAAGGTCAGTTTCATCTCATAACTATGACACGATATGATTTCAGGTCACCCTTTGACATAGATATGACCTAGTTTGTCACCAGAAAATATGGAAGCTGAATGTTAACAAAGCAGAGACTCCAAGGAGCTGGAGCATAAGGACTGATTGGGCCATAAATGTGCTCTGGCATTAGGGCCGGGAATGAGATTGATGCTGTCACCTCTGTGGGCCAGAAGCAGGTGGGGGCCATTTGGGGGCGCTGGTCTAAGCTGGGATGTGGCTGAAGAGGAAATCTGCATCTATTACTGCCTTCTCCAGTGAATATCCTCCTTGGGTGTGGTGTCTCTGAGGCCTGCTTTTGCTTTTAGTGGGTCCAGATATTTACTTCTAAGGGTCCAGTAAGCAACTTGATGAGTGTCCGTCCTTGATTATTCATGCCCAGGGAGGGGTCAGCAGAGGAGAGAAGTGTTGAGAATATTTGGAAGTGCAGACCTGGATGAGATGATAATTCTAGCTTCTTTCTCCCCCAATATTAACTTCAGCTGCTCAAAGTTTGCAAAATTAGTGAGGGTCGCACCCCTCCTTCTCCCATCCTGCTGAAGTGTGAACAGCAGGGACACTGGCTGGAGGGTGTGGAGCATCAGGAAGGAAGACTAAACCAGAGATGCACAGAGCAGGGCTGGAGGAGGCCTGGGGCAGGAGAGGAAACAAGCAGGTGGGCAGGACCTGGGCAGGGGACTTTGAGTACAGAATTTCATTGACTCCTCACACCCACCCTGGAAGGAGGGCCTCATTTTTACAAAGGAGGATGAAGTATTCCAAGAAGGTGGGAACCTAGCCTGGAACGACCCAGAATTTCAGTGGGTGATTTTGAACTGATGCCTAGTCTCCTGCTGCTCTGTGACCTCAAAATTAAGTCATCCCACCACCAAACTGTGTCTATCTTAGAAATGGCCATTAACCTAGAATGTAAACTCGAAACAAATTGAGTGACCCAGTGTGAGATCAAAGCACCCCTTTATTCTCCATGCACCTGTCAGGTATGTATCTCTACCTCCCAAGGCTGTGGGAGGTCAGGAGCTCTGGGAGCTGGGACGGTCGGGCATTGCATTCCCTGTAGAAGCATGATCTGCATCCATCATGCAACCCCAGGCCTGCTCGTCTCTGGAAGCACCTGTGGTTAGAGACGTGTCTGCTTGTTGTGACCACCCCCAGGAATCAGCCTTGTCCTCAGTGAAGCCTGTCAGCAGAACCTTTTAAGTGGACTTCATGTGGAAACAAAATCTCAACTGCATGTGGGGGGGAGAGGGGGCAGTTTCTTTCCCCATGTCACCCCTCCTTGTGTGGATGCAGTGGCTCTGTCACTTCACTATTCTCCAATCTCAGCTGGTGACACAGGAATGCCATGCTGCCTGCTGCCTCCAAAGTACTGTATTCAGCAGCTGCTTCTGGTTAGGAACACCCTTTACCTTTAAAGCCTGCAAACCAGTAATGATGATCTCACTCACCTTTAACTACCTCCAATTTGTTTTTCAGCAAGAGAAAAAGGCATCTAGGGCCTCTCTTGTCCCCTCCTGGCATGAGCTGGGAGCTCTGTCCTTTCACTTTATCTCTAAATTAAAGCCTGTACCTTGCTCTCCTTAAAAAAAAAATAAGGCATCTATATTATTGATGAACTCAGTATTTGGGGGAGAAAAAGCATACTTCAGCTGAGTTCTGACCTTACATAAATACAATCCACTCAAAGAAAAGCAACAGACTAGGAAAAATATTGTTAACACCTATTAAAGATAAAGGATTACTTACCACCATATATAAAGAGCTCCCACCAAAAAAAAAAAAAAAAAAGACAGCCCAGTGGAAAATGGGCAGCAAATTTTACTGTAAGCAGTGCTGCTTGCCTACTGTGACAGCCATTCGTTTTTCCCCCATTCCTATGGGGTCCCAGCTGCTCAGGTCCCTGCCTCTACATGTATATATGCTTGAAGCAGGGCCCAGCCCAGTGTCCTAAAGTCTAGATTCCCTATGGCCAGTTGCAGTGGGCTATGTCCTTGCCCATGGCCCACAGACTGGATGGGTGTCAGGCAGAGTTGGGGGGGAGGAAGGGGTCTTCCGGAAGAGGTTATCCTCACCCTTACAAAGAGACACTGAGAAGGCTTCTGGCATCATAGTGAGATGTGAGGCCTGAAGCTGATGATGATGTCTCAGACCTGGAGGGGAGCTGGCTAAAGATGGGATTTTTCCCAGGATGGCAGAACAGAAAAATGGAAAGAACAGGGCCTCCCTGACTCACTGGGCTGCTAAATTCGCCAATCTTGGAGCTGCTTTTAATCTGTACTTTGTCTTACTTAAAAAAGTTTTAGTTGTGGTAAAATGCATGTAACATAAAATTCACCATAGTGACCATTTTAAGTGGACAGTTCAGTAGCGTTGAGCACATTTACATTGTGCAGCTGTCCCTACCATCATCTCTAGAACTCTCCATCTTCTCTAACTGAAACTCTGTTCCCATTAAACACCAACTCCCCATTCCTATTCCCCAGCCCCTGGCATCTGCCCCCCATCCTGTTTTCGTCTATGAATTGATGAGTTTAAGGTCTTCATGGAAGTAGAGTCATACAGTAGTTATCTTTTTGTGTCTGGCTTACTTCACTCAGCATCATGTCCTCAAGCTTCATCCACATTGTAACAGGTGTCAGAATCTCCTTTCTTTGTAAGGCTGAATAATATTCCACTACATGAATGCACCACATTTTGTTTTATCCATTAATCCATCAGTGGACACTTAGATAGCTTCCACCTTTTGGCTATAGTGAATAATGCTGCTGTGAACATGAGTGTGTAGGTATCCTTTAAGCCCTTACTTTCAGTTCTTTTGGGTTTAGACCCAAAAGTGGAATTGCTGGATCATATGCTCACCATGTTTACTTATTTCTGAGGAACTGCCTTACCATTTCTATCGTGGTTGCACCATGTTACATTCCCTCATTTGCCGTTCTTTTAATATAAGAAAATAAGTTCCTTATTGTCAATGCCAGTGGAGTCATGGTTTTCTGTTCCTTGCTCCCCAAAGCATCTTAATTCATACAGATATAAATAGGCACTTTTATAGACAAGATATGATTGTCCACTGAACATATGAAAATACACACAGCCGAAATAGTTAAATAGGGAAATTCAAATTGCAGTAACAGTGATATAATGTGTGCTTGTTAGATTGGTAAAAAGGAAAATGATTGCTAACAGGCAAGTTGGTGAGGCTGTGGTGTACTAGGAGCTCTCATACATCACTGGAGGAAGTGTTAATTTTTTTTATTTGTACAGCATTTGGGGAGGGCAATTTGGCAACATCTCTAAAAATTTAAATGCACATACATATCCTTTAACCTAACGATGCCAATTCAACCTGTTTTGTAGAAACACTTGCACAGCTACACAAGGAGTAAGTAGGAAAATGTTGATTTGAAGCAATGGTAACAGAAAAAAAATGGAAAGCAGTCCAAATTGCTTTCAAGAATGACTTAGTGAAATAAATCATGATGCAGTCATACTATGGAAAACTATGCATCTGTAGGAAGAAGGAGCTTTGGAGCTGAGTGTGCAAACATGGAAAAATCTCTGAGACAATAAATAAAAGTTCAGTGAGAAACAAGTCACAGAATAATGCAAGTAGTATAACTGCACTTCCACAAAACCTTCTATCTGAATGTGTGCATATATATGGACACGTGTATACATATGCAAATTCATAGAAAAAAGACTATAAAGAAAAGAGTAAAATATGAACAGTAGTTCCTCTGTAGAGAGAAAGTAGGAGGTGGGAAGAAAGAGGGAACTTAAAATTTTTATTCTATGATCTGTTTGAAAAAAACTTTTGCAGTACATTACTGTATTGTGTGATTTCTTAAAAATGCAAGCCACTAGTGACATTCAAAGTCAATATATAAAAGGGATGTGTTATGGGAAGAAAGGGTTTCATTGTGTGAGGGGTGGTTCTGCCCACCCCCTAATCCTGCGAGGCCAGACCCCGTTTCACAGACTCCTGAATTTTGTGGCCAGTGAGGAAATGGCAGCAGCTCTCAGGCTGCCAAAGTGAGGCCAGTGTCTTCAATTTCTCTGCCTGGGACCCAGAGGAGACTGAAAACAGAGAGAACTGTCTAACAGGGACCCGCAGGCCCCCAGCAGTGCGACCATCCATCACATGTGCCCGCCCCACCTGGCTTCCTACCTTGCATCACCGTCAGAGCTCTGGCCTCAACCTGGAGCCAGCTGTCCTGAGAGATCGGAAGGTGCGGCCACCTCAGCACATGTTGGGGCCACGAGCCCGGCTTGCTGCTGTGTGGCTGGACTCTGGCCTTCTTGCTGTTCCTTTTGTTTCTGGAGGTGTCTGACAGCTCCATGTGGGGGAGCTCCATTCACCCCTGCCAAGGAGCCTTAACCAGGAGTTCCTCTGGTACAAATCAGAAGTACAGGAACTGGTACCAGGTGAGATACTCATGTATTTTATTTTATACATTTCCACTTTTTCATAGCCACTTTTGCTGTAAGACCCGCTGTTTAGCAGCTGTGGGTCTGAGCAATGTCCCCTAACCTTCAAGAGCTTCAATGTCCTCATCTGTAAAATGGAGACAGGAATACTGGCTCAAAGTTAATGTGGGGATTAACTGAGCACAGTGTAAGGGCTGAGATCAAGTAGCCCAGGAAAGGGGAGGGAAGGGGCACAGGAAATAGATGATTTGACCCAGCCTGGGCATCCTGGAAGACTTCCTGGAGGAGGAAGCAGAGGGCTGAGTTTTGAAGATTTTCCCAGTTACTGGTGCTGTGTAATAACAGCAACAACAAAAAAAACCCATCATGATTTAGGGGCAGAAAAGAATGATTTCATTATGTTCATGGACCATGAGCCAAGAACCTGGATGCAGCCCAGGAGTGCCCGCTGCATTCCACCTGGGGCAACCCATTGGGAGGCTTGAAGGCTGCATGCGGCATCGGGGTTCCGAGAGTGAGAATCCCAAGAGAGCCACATAGAAACTCTATCACCTTCTACATTCTAGCCTGGACATCACAGCATCACTTCTGCCATGGTCACACCCACCCAGAATCACGGGAAGAGAGCAGAGACCCCATCTCTAGATGAAATAGCTGTCACTGTAAAATGATCATGTGAAATGGGAGACAGTGTGTCTGCCATTTTTTGGAGAATATAATCTGTCACAAAGGGCAGGAGCAAATAGAAAGTATCTACTTTAGACTAAGGGGACGTGAACACGTTCCCTGGGCCATCTGAGACTGTTGTGCAAGTCGTGCGCTGCACAGAGGCACCCAGCAGAGAGCGCAAGTACAAGCCCAAACCCATCCTGTCTTCTGTTCACTGAGCTTTGTCCTCATGCACAAAGCTGCGCACGCTCAGCAGAAGGAGAGACTTTTCCTTTGCAAAGGTCATCGTCTGCTTGCTAAGACAAGTACTCACCAAGTTTTATGCACCCAGAAAGGTACACTTTTCTAACACCCATAAAACAACCACATGGACCAGCTGTGGTCCTGGGTGATCCTATCCTCGGGGAGGCATGCAGAGCTAGAGGCTGGCACAGAAGGTGTGGGGTGGGAAGGGGAGAAGGCAGAGGAGGGAAGGAAGAGCCAAGGCTCAAGACTTAGGCTGAGCCCCAGGGACCCTGCCTCTCTGTCATCCCCACGCCCTCCCCAGCACACACACACTCACACAGAAAGTCGTTTTCCATCTCATTTTGTCATCCTATGGCCAGGATTCTAGTTTGTTCAGGTCCCAAATCCAATGCACCTCAAGTTCATAGAGGAGGCCCCAAGCTTACCTACTGGTCAATGTAAATGTGGAGTCAACTCTCAACTCTGCAGAAAAGCAGTGGGGTAGGACTTGGCCAAGAAGCCCAGACTCCAGGTTTCAGCGGGGACACAGCCTCTCCTGGGGAAGGAAAATGAAAGAACCAGGATGAGATGTGTCCCCGCAGAAGAGCTTCCTTCAGGGGCCCTGGCGCCTCCTGCTGAAACCAGAGGAGAGAACTCCAAGGTAGACACAGAACATCCCTTTGCTTCGCATTTAATCATTTTTTCCAATTCCCCTTTACAGAGACAGGGCTATTTTGAAGAAGGCTCAGCACTATAAAAATAAAGCTGGAATCGCGTATCTGAGTTCTGTAGAGCCCACTATAGGAAATGTCGGACGCAAAAGCTATTTATACAGTGAGGGAGCATTTCAACAAGAAACTTACAACTGGTGTTTAGGATTAATTTAGTGCCTTGTCTGCTCCAAGGACATATGCTACGTGTCTAGAATTATGACGCCTCCAACACCACGTGTGTGTGTTTGATGTGGCCAGGAAGGATTGCGGAGCCTCCTGGCACAAAACTCAGGTGCACTTCTTGTGTCAGCAATGATCACACCTCCGTATATGTGTGAATGCTGCCAATGCGTGCAGAATCCTAGAGTGTTCGGAAATAAGTGGGCATATGGCATGTGTCTCCCGTTTTGGCACCAGGCAAGGAAAATAAATGGCGGTGAGCAACTGGGAGTCAGGCAGTGTGTGACCTGCGCTGTCATTGCCGTCTTGACTTCAGGGGATGTGGCAGATTCCCAGCTCAGGAGGCAGGTGGGTGTCTGCGAGCTTGCATCTGAAGGTGCTGGAGCCTGCCGTGGGGCTGCCGGGACCAGGTGTGGGAGAGGGCAGCCACCTGTTCTGGCACAGGCAGCTCTTGGCAGTGTCTGCCTTTGAAGTGCTGAAAAGGTGGCTGGCACACCTGGTGACATGGCACTAGGAGACCTCAGTGCAGGGTGGGAGCAGGGAGATAGAGCTACAGCAACAGATGCAGGGTCACAGGCCAGACCCCCTGGGCTTTTCAGGAAGGAACTGGGAAAAGCAGCGATTGTCACCAGTCGAGCGGGGACTCATTGTTGCTGTGGTGCCCAGACATTTTAAGGAGCCCCAAGACCCTTCTCTACATTCCCTGGGAGGGTCAGATCCCAATTCACTTATGTACTTAACAACGATTTATCGAGCACCCTTGTAGGAATTAGCTATATGAAAGAGAACAAGGGATCTAAGCACTTGTCTTCAAAGAGCCCACCTTCCAGCTGGGGTGCTGGGAGTGTATTAGTCTATTCAGGTGGCCATCCTAAGGTACCACAGGCTGGGTGGCTTGAACAACAGACATTATTTCCCCCAGTTCTGGACATCCAAGATCAAGGTACCTTAAGGGTTGGTTTCTGATGAAGCCTCTCTTCCTCTCTGATGGCCGTCTCCTTGCTGTGTTCTCCCGTGGCCTTTCATCTGTGCACACACAGGGACAGAGAAAAAGGGGGAGGCTGCTGGTGTCCCTTCCTCTTCTTATAAGGCCACCAATCCTGTTGGAACAGGGCCCCACCCTTACAGTCTCATTTAACCTCAATTACCTCCATAAAGACCCATCTACAAATACAGTCACACTAGGGGTTAGAGCTTCAACATATGAGGTTTTTGGGGGGGTTTTTTGGTGGGGGGTTACACTCCAGGGATGGGGGCCTACATGGCAGAGGTTGAGATGTGTTGAGGATAGTAGGGAGGCCAGTTGACTGGAGAGGTGGGCATGACAATCAAATCAAGCTCAGAGAGGGCAGGTGAGGTGAGAGCAACAGTGGGAAGACAGGTTATATGGACCCTGGAGGGGATGACGAGGATTTGGCTTTTACTCTTGGGAATGAGAACTTTGGAGGAGTTCAGAGCAGAGCAGCAATGTGATCTGACCTTCACTCTGGCTGCTGAATGGAGAATATTCTGTGTCAGGGCAAAGGTTAAAGCAACATTTTTATTTTTCATACTCCATGAGTTATTGCTTTAGTCTCTGATTTCCCAATTCCACTTAGGACCCCATAGGAAAAACACAAAGCCATAGTCAGCAGACCTGGGTGGAGGCCCTCACTGTGATTGCAGACACGCCACTTAAGTTTCCCTGCCTCAGTTTCTCCATCTGTCAAATGGGGGAAGTCTGGCAGCCTTCCCCACCTCCCTGGTAGTGAGCATGAGATGAGAGTACAGAAATGCAGAACTGCAAAGCTTTGAAGGCAGAGATGCTCTGGGAGATCTGGGAAGAAGAGCCGACACTCCTCATTCGAGTGGAGGCAGGGTGTGGGGTCATAGCATGCAAAACAACCCAACACAAGGCCATTTCTGCAATGTGAGTTCTGCTACAAGGGAGCCATCAGGCTGAACAGGGACAGGATATGAGATGGGAGCTGTGAGCCATGTGCTCAACACGGAATACCCCCTGAGGCACCCTCAAATCCCCACTCCCTTCACCTGGCAACTTGCCAGAAATTGTTTTTCTTTTTCATTTAACAATCACCAAATTCATTTTCAAATTGTGCAAACTGAAAATCAGCTCATGAACTGAGTATAACCGCACCAACTATAGAGAACAAGAAACTTAAGAAAAAAAGAGTCAGGTTTTCAAACATTAGGTGCTACTTGCAGAAAGTAAAAATTTCTGCCCTGATGTCCATTCTGCCTCCCTGAAATCAGAAACTGTTAGTGATGCCCATGTACCTTCCAGGAGAGATAGCTACACCTGTAACGCTGCCTTTATATACTTCTGATACACACATGCATATGTAATTCCTTTAATTTTGAAACACTTAGTGAATCACACTCCCTTTGGTACACTGATTTTTTTTACTTAGTATATACCTTGGATACTGTTCCATATCGCATAAAACTTCCTCATACCTTTACATTTCTTTTTGCACATTCCTTTTCATGGAGTGAAAGTACCATAATTTAGACAAGCAGAAACCTATTGACTTGGGTTGTTTTCCATTTTGTGCTAATTTCCACAGTGTTGGAAAGAATATGCTGTACAAGTGCTTCTGGGTACCTGTGTGAACGCATCTGTAGGGTAAATTCCTAGTAGAGAAAAAGCAGGGTCCGGAGGTAAGGACGTCAGGCAGGTGGATAGATGTCGTGAATCTTCTCCCCAAGAGCTTGAGTCTGTCGATGCCACGGTTCCCCGACGCACAAGGGTTGTGATGCCCCAAGTGGAAGTTGTATGTTTCCTTGGGCTGTAATAACAGATGACCACAAGCTTTGGCTTCAAAAATGACAGAAATTTATTTTCTCACAGTTCTGAAGGCCACACGTCCAGAATCAAGGTATCAGCAGAGTGGATTCCTCCAGGAGGCTGGGAGGGGGGATCTGTTCTGTGTCTCCTCTAGCTTCTGGTGGCTGCCCCCATTCCTGGGCTTTTCTTGATGTGTAGTGACATCATGCTGCCTCTGCCTCTGTCTTCACATGGCCTTCTCTCCTGTTTGCTGCATGTCTAAACTTCCCTTGTCTCAGAGAGTCCAGCCATTGGATTGGGGCCCACTCTGATCCAGTATGACCTCATCACAATGTGACCACATCAGCAGAGACCCTATTTCCAAAAGGTCACATTCACAGGGACCAGGGGTTAAGACTTCAACCGGCCCTTTAGGGGGACACAATTCACCCTGCAACAGACACAGTGCCAAATGTGTTTGTCTTTGCCACTCACTCCAAGAAACCCCAGCTGATTTCATGACCATCAAATCAACAGTGGGAATCCCAGTCAGGCAGCTACTCCCGTCAGTACTGGCTGCCTCACCAGTCCCCCCATCCCCCCTCATCAGAGCCCTACCAACGCTCGTTCACTGGCAGGGCTGCAGGTTAAGGAGGTGGGAGGAGTGGGAGGCAAGGAGGATGATGTGATTAGATGTTCCCGCACTTTCCCAAAACTGGAGCCACGGAGGAGACGTGGCCAATCCTGTTGCCTGTGCCAGTGCAGTCAAATTTAATTTGATCTTAAATTCTGAAGTTCTGCAAAGTAAAAGTCACATGTAGTCAAAGTTACATTTGAAAAGGCCCTTGACACGTTCAAAAGCCAATGCTTGTCTTCTTTTGCGTGCCTCTGCATTTTGGCCCTGGTGTCCACGGAAGCCACGGTCTAGCGTGGGCTCTCTCTATGTAACCTCCATGGGCATGATGATGCCATCAGATACATTTGCCCTGCACTAAGGGAAGGACGCTCCCATCTGGGAAAAGCCCTGTGGCATCAGAACCCCTCCCAGAAAGAGGAAGTGTGGTATTCAGCCCCACCTTCCCTTCAGCAGAACCTATGCGTAAAGGATTCCAAATTTCAAGCGCCTGGCGTGCAGGCTCAGCCCCACAGAATCCCTCACTGTGGTCCTCCGGCAAGATGAACAGTCTAGAAGCAGACCATGACCCCCGGGAACCCAGAGGGTGCCTCCGACTCTTGGCAGCCCCAAAGGCCCCCTTTCTGTTTTCTGTCAATGGGAGCAAAGAGTTTCTCTGTGGGCCAGCAGCCCTGGTGATGAGCCCATATCACCCGGCCTTGTGTTATCCTCATGTTAAGGGAGAATGAGGAAGCAGGTTTGCCAGGAATTCTCTCCAGTTCCACCCTGTTTGCTTCTGTAGAAAGATCAGGGTGTGACTTGGGACCTATAAAACAGGAACAATGAGAACCTCCTCAGGGCCATGACAGAGAAGAGGAGAACCCCTGAGTCCCATCAGTGAAAAAGGTAATGGACCGGGGAGTTTGCTGTGGGAAATTCTGCCATCTGCTCCAGCCAATTAGCCCATCTCATGGTGAGGACTCTAAGTGTTTTGTCCCTTTTAAGTGGTATTTAAAGACCTGCCTTGATGTCAGAGGAGAGGGTGGCTTCCCCAGCGCACATCAGTTTAAATGGAGCAAACGAAAACGTTGTGCACAATTCTTGATTTATTGACTTGCTTCTCCCAGTCGATTTCCCACAGGGAACAGCCTGGGGCTGGAAGCTGTGTGAAAACCTCCAAATGCTGCTCAGAAAGCAGGGGTCATCCCCTGAATATATTGCCTGTTCCCTGAGATGGCCAGAGAAAAATCCCTAAGCAAAATTTACCACTGAGGCTTCATGGTTAATCCCAAGCACCAAACATAATCAGAGCTCACAATCTGGGCCTGATAAATGTACCAGGGTGAGAAATTGGATTTGCCAGAAGTTTCCCATTACTAAATTTGTTTATTGATTTGTTAAGGTCTTTTTTAAAAAAAAAAAGAAGGCTGTTATTGGTTACAATTATATCTCCTTTAATGTCTTAAGAAAAAAAAGATCGAATATTGGGATTATTGTTAATTAGTGTTATTTGATGGCTTGTCTCTGTCAATGTAATCCTACACCAAACAAAGCCAGGTGGGGTCTGGGGGTTATTTGGGTTACATTTGGGGACACACATCAGGATTCTGGTACAAACGTGTTGTGCCCAGTGTGGGCCTGGGCAAAGAGTGTTTTCACAGTGAACTCCCAGCTCCTGGACTTAAGAAATCTAGGATGAAGGCCCATCAGCTTTGAGCCATTCTGATTCTTGGAGTATAGCAGCAAAGTCAGAGAGAAAGACATCATAGAGAGGGCATTTAAAAAGAAACTACACTCTCTGGAAAATTGCACACCAGGGGCAGGATATTTTAGGTGGAGACTCTCAATATGAGAGCAATATGTCTATTCACTAAAATTGAGGAAGCTTTAAAAACCTCTTTTGGAAAAGTCTGAAAGTTTCAGTTTGAAATTAGATTCATTCCCCTGCCTCCCAATTTCCAGAGACACCAAGATTCTTTTTTAAAAATCAAAGTCACTTTCAGACACTGGGAAAAGTTCAGCTACAAACTTGTGGAATTCTAAGTAATCGAGTGAATAAAGGATGAGAACTGTCCTCTCATCCCACAGGACCCAGCCCTGGACAATACCCAATCTGTAGGCTGCCGGAACTGCTGGCCAACACCAACCAGAGCATCGTGAGCCCTGTTCTCAGAGAATGTACGATCTGGTGAGGAAAGGAGGCAGCAGAGACATAGCTGAGCCGGCAAATCCAGGCTCTGGTAAGGAATCACCAGCTCCTGTTTTGTGCCCTCCTTGCTCCACTCCGCCCACCACTGGCCCTTCCCTGCATGCATGTCCCTTGCTGTGTGGCCCTGCGGTTCCTCCCATTACATTCCCCAGCCCCTGCCTGCGGGCTCACCCGTGGGACGTGCTTTGCCCAGTGGAGTGAGGAGGGCGTGATGGTGTGCCAGCTCCCAGCTGGTGCTTCGAGAGTGCTTCTTTATTCTGCCTGCCATCGTCACAAGCAGAACATGCCTGCCTAGCCTACCACCTCAGGAGGGAGATGAGGACCACCCTGCAAGCCCAGTCTAGGTCATCCAACCCTCCGCTGACCCTCAGGCCCATGGGCATAAATAATTGTTGGTTCAAGTCTCTGAGTTCTGGGGTGGTTTGCTATGCAGCACTTTTATCTCAAAGGCTGAGTTTTGCACCCCCTTCCCAGGACTTGCTCATCAGTCCCATGGTTTTGGCTCACCTGCGCTGTCCACAGCACCCACACCCATTGCTTCTCTGCTATTACATGCTATTATTGATTCCCTAGACCTTTTGGCACCACCATTGATTTTTCAGTCCACCCATTTCCCTGGTATTGACATTCCCATCTCCTTACAATCTTTCTTGGGGCTGCAGCACCTCCTGCATTTAGATCTGCCCTGTCCCTGCCACTCCGTGCCTTGTGGCACCGGGCAGGGGCTTGCCTGTCCCCTGGAATCTCTGCTGCCTTCTTTGCAGGAAGGAGTGCAGACATGCTCCGTGAAGACATTAATAATTCATGAGATACTGTCTAGTTGAAGGGGTAGGTAGGTCCCACAGTGGGCCTCGCTGACCTCTGGTGCCAAGATCTCCTGGCAGAGGAAGCTGGGCTTCTGTGGAAGAGACGCAACCTTTCTGGCAGCATGCAGTCTCAGCCAACAGCAAATTCCATCGACTGTGACTGTTATTTGACAGCATTTGGTGACATACTAATGACAGGAAAAGACTTTTTGGCAGAAATATCTCATCTATTGGTCCTCCTGTCTAGAAGAAAGGAACGGGGCTGGGTGGGGAGGAAGAGCAGACACAAAGGAACCAACACGCCCTGAAAAGGATCCCCAAATTCACCAACATTGTTTTATTTAGAGTGTGAACTCCCAGATGCAGACACCCTTGCTGTCTGTTGGACCCCAGAGTCACACATGAGTTGCAAGGGACAGGGGCCCACATGGGCAGGCAAAGTCAGGTGAAACAGAAGCTCTGTCAGGACGCTCACAGCAAAGATGGTGCACTCACATGAAGGGCTATTTACAAAGGGATGGGCAGTCTGCTGGGAAGCCAGAGGGTGAATAAAGTGTCTAAAGGCTGGTAATGGGGAGCTGTCCCCAAGTCTAGGGGCAAAGGAGCAGGAAGAAGCTGACTACAAGAACCAGGGAGGAGAGAGTCACGTGGAGGAAGCCACCTTGAGGTGACCTACAGCTTCAGTTGCAGGGCACATGAGTGAGTTCGGTAGGGCACGAGGGAGGGAGCTGAGGAAAGCAGCACAGGACCTTTGAACTCCTCCCAAGGCTCCCCGCTGGCTGAGCCCAGTAGGAAGCCAAGGACAGATCAGGACAGATCAGACTCCAGGGCTGAGAGCAGAGGGAGGAAGGGTGGCCAGCAGCTCTGGATATTTGCAGCTCTTAGGCAAACCCCGAGACCACGATTCCGGCTGGGCTTCCCCAAGTCTGATGCTAAGAAAGGGTCTGGATTCCAAGGCACTGGAGATTTGTTTTTAATCAGGGAAGACGTGGGTCGTGCAAACAGCTGTCACGAGGGAAGAAGTTATTATCCTACAGATCCCTGGAAACAGGAGGCTGCGCGCCTGGCAGGGCCACATGGGAAGCCCCCAGGTCTGTCAGGAGGCACACGGAGCAGGAGGAAACTGTGTGGTTTCTCTAGAAGGAACAGGCCATGCAGGGTGAGCAGGCTTAGGACCAGCTTGTTGGAATCCTTTCATTGGCTCCAGGGCAGAGGCACTGTCCCTGGTCCCCCTGGTACCAACCCTGGGGACTGGGCCTGCATGTGAGGGCCCCAGGGAGGGAGGTGGGCTGGTCCGTTTGCATTTGGAAGGTGAGCTTACAGGTAAGTCTCTGTTACCTCTAGGAGTTAGCTAGCCCTTCGGGATAGTCCCTACAGGGTCAGCAAGGTCCCAAGATACCAAACCTCTAACACAGAAAACAAAAGGCATGATTAAAACAAACGGGGAGGCCACAGAGGGGAGCCATGCCCAGAGCCTGCTCCGGAGCAGCTGGGCACACACCAGGTTAGCCCTGCCAGAGCCTCCGGGATGCTGCCCAGTGGCTTTTCAGGACTTGAGGCTTTCAGCTGAGTAAACACAAGGCCAGCTGGGACTCCGAGGGGGCGGGAAGGGGAGCCTGATAAATGCCCACAGTGGAGGTCGGGGGTCAGGGCAGGTAATGCCTGCCCCGGGGCAGTGGTCTGCTGCAATGGGGGCTCTCACTGCTGTTGCTTTGTGGAAAAAACATTCCACTCTGTGACACGGGTGCCTCCAGAACGGAAACACTGGAAATCTTCAAATGCGATTAATTTTCCATTCCAGCCCTGTCCTCCCAATAAGACCAGAGGTTTCTGTCACTGAACTCACAACATTAATGTGGCTGGAGGTAAACCAGTTGCCCACATTGAAAATAAGAGAGTTGTACAACGAAAAGAAAAATGGGAAAAAGTCATGAGGATGTCCTTTGGAAAAGAGCACCAGGCGCTTCCACTTGATTTCCAACTTAATGGGCCCATTGGCTCTTTTCCAGAGCGCCTTCTCCCTGCCTCCTGGGGATGCCCCTCTGACACAGACGCAGGCCAGCCATACTCACGTCAGCCAGCCTTCTTTGGGGAATGAGCAGGGGTCTCTGCTCTGAGGCAGCGCAGCAGACCCCAGCCTCCTGCGACCCACACACAGCACCATGAAACGCTCAAAGCCCACGACAGTGGCAAACACCTTTCTTCATTATTATTTTTTTCCTTGAGCTTGCTAATTGAATCATTAAAATTTTATCGTCATTTCACCATGAATAAGAACCATTTGAAACATTTAATTAGTATGCTGCAAGGGATAGCCAGGAGCAGGAATCTCTGCTCCTGGGCCTGTCATGTAAGGGAGGTGGGCAAGGTGGGCGAGGGCAGAGACACACAGGAAAGAGACAGAAGAAAGAGTGGACGGTTTCTTTTCAAAGGAATCTGCAACCCTCCCCTGCCTTTGCTCAGAGCCAGGAGAGAAAGCAGACCCACCGGCCTGGTGCTGCCCCTTGGCTGTGTCTCATGAGCTTTGACCGGCAGCCACAGTCAGTTTCTTACCTGGGTGGCAATCTCTGTGTGCACGCATGGCCGTGTGCATGTGGGAGGTGTGCATGCATGCACATGCATGTGCAAAAGAAAGAGAGGAAGCGAGACTCAGCATCCAGGGCTCCGGGCCCAGCAGTCCAAATGGCATTTCAAATTTTACATACGTTTACATTCAGGGTCTCTGAGTTCCCTGTCCTTCTTCCATTCTCAGCCAGCAAAATAAAATATCATGAAATAAAATTGAAGTGGTGCAACTCCAAGGTCAAGTTACTCAGCAGGTTGGGAAAGGGCCCCTGAGCCCCTGAGGAATATAAACTGCCAGTTCTAGTCTGTCCCCCACAACCAGAAGCTTGCTAAGCATTATGATCTCCATAATCCCACATCCCCTGTGGAGCTGGTGTCACCTCCTTCTCCATGATGAATCCATGGCCGCCGGAACAAAGTACAACAAACTCAGTCGCTAAGCACACTTATTGCCTCACAGTTCTGGGGACCAGAAGCTGAAATCAAGGTGTTGGCAGGGCCAAGCTCCCTTCAGAACCTGTAGGGGAACCTTCTTGCCTCTCTGGCCCCTGGTAACCCCAGATGTCCTTTGCTTTGGCAGCATCAATCCAGTCTTCACACGGCATCTCCCTGTCTCCTCCCTCTGTGTGTCTCTGAGTCCGAATTTCCTCCCTTACAAGGACACTAGTCATACAGGATAGGACCCACCTAATGACCTCATCACGTGATTACCTCTGCAAAGCCTCTATCTCCAAGTCAAGTCACATTCACAGGTCCTGGGGTTAGGACTTCAACATGTCTCTCTGGGGACACAAGTTAACCCACAACAATGGCTATCAGAGACTTGGCAGTCCATGCAAGGTCACACAGCTGACAAGCAGGCGAGCTGCACTCACAATCCTGATCCTACCTCAGTGCCAGGCTCCTAGGTGCTGTGCTGCTGGAGGAGTTTGCCAGCCTTCCGCTCAGGGGTTTCTGAACCCCCTTCTCCAGGGGTCCCAGTCTTGGGCCAGCTGGGGTGGGGCAGGTGGGACACCAGGCCAGGTGGGTGGGAGCCTGGAGTGAGCCTCACGCCCTCTGCTCACACCATCTGACACAGCTCTTTTGGGGGTTCAGGGCTCCCTGCATGTGTGAAGAAATCTCCATGGCAAGGCTTCTAGAGGATTCTTTCTGGTGGGGCCACTCCCTCCCTCCAGGTCCCCCTGCTGCCTTGCTCACACCTGTGCAGGGTGGAGGGCAGGGTTGGTCCCTGAGAGCGGGCACCCACCCTTGCTTCCTACCCACCTAGGTGGAGAGGACTGCCTCTCCAGGTGACCCCATGTTCACCCCCATCTAAGTGATAGAGTCAGTGCAGGCAGACCCCAGGCACGCTGGCACATCAGTCAAGTTTTCCACAGGAGGGATTAGAAGAGAGGAAGCATTTCCCATGAATCACAGTGATTAGTCAAGTCTTTTGAGGCAACATACAGTAAAGTCTCTTGAGGCAACATGCACAAAACATTAAGGAAACTTCTGGTACCAAACCACTATTATATTGTCAAGTTACAGATACGGTGGAAGAAAAACACACTGATGTCAGCATTCAGGAAACATAATGACCCATGGCTGCGTGTAAAGCGGCAGTGACAGCCCTGAGCCTGGTGAAATGCTTGTTATGAGATAACGCCAGAGTGTGATTCTTTGATTTTTGCTGACTACCTTGGGATTGACCCTTCATCCTGGAACGGCTCCAGGCCTGAGTGGGAAATCTGACTGTACTCTGTCCACTTTCCTACAAGCCCCCCAGGATGTTAGGAAAGCAGGATTTCTGCTCCTGGGGCAGATGGGGCCATGACCTGATGCTCAACTGACTGGTGTCAGTGATCTCCTGGGAATTCTTAAAAGAGCTAGGGGCAGGAGTGTGCTGAGAGGGGCAGGTGGACTCGCCGTCACTGTAACCACCTGCCACGGTAAGCCCACCGTTTCCCCCCAACACCAGGGAGGGCAGGCCGAGAGGCAGGACTGTGGGGCCCCACGCAGACCTCAGTGTGTAAACTCAGGCTCCTTGGCCTCTCCCCTCACCCACAGCACACAGGAACTGCCCTCACAGCCTGGGGGTAAAGCTTGTGTGTGCCCAAGAAAGTTCTGGTTAGATTCCTGGGCTGGGCAGAGGGAGGGCAAGTGTTTTTTTCTTCCTTGTGAGGAGGGAACATTCCACAGAAGAGAAAGCAGACAGGTCTTTGTGAGTTGCATCCGGAACTTTCTATTGCCCTGGGCACTCCCTGGGGCTTTATTGATGCCCCAGGCATGCTGGGTTGAGTCGCATTTGAGGACAGCTCCTAATTGGTCCCACCTGCTCCTGAAATGCTCGGCAGCAGAACACAGTCCTCCTTGATGACAGCCCCCCTCTTACTGTAAACAAGCTAAGTGCTCCCACAGCCAGGGAGGTTTCTCTGCTGCTCAGGGCCTGTAATGAGGCTGGAGGTGCTCCGCACCAGGCCCTGTGGTCACTGTCTTGGGCAAGCGGCCCCTTCCCAGGGCCACAGCCAGCAGCATCCCAAGAGTCCTGAACTCGCTGCCTGAGGCCTGATGCAAACCCCAGCAGCATTGGCACCGACTGGAACTTGCTAGAAACCCACACATACTAAGTCAGCATTTCATCAAGATCTTCAGGTGACCGTCACAGGACGGCTTAGAAGCTCTTTCATGGGGTCTTAACAGCCGCCCTGGAGGACAGGGGAAAGGAGAAGACCTCCAGAAGGAAGGGTCCAGAAAGGGAAGACTTGATCACAGGGATGGCCTCCGTTATGGACTGACTGTCCATGTCCCCCTGCCAGAATTCTGTGTTGATATCCTAATCCCCAAGGAGATGCTACTAGGAGGAAGGGCTTCAGGGAGCGATTAGGTCATGGCGTGGGGCCTCATGAATGTAGTTCGGGCCCAATAAAAGACACCCCACAGAGTTCCCGCCCTTTCCCCCACGTGAGGACACAGCACCCAGACACCATCTGAGAACCAGGAAGCAGGGTCTCACCAGACACCGAACCTGCTGGCACCTTGATCTTGGACTTCCAGCCTCCAGAACTGTGAGCAATAAATGCTGATCAGGCACCCAGTCTGTGGCATTTTACTGCAACAGCTGGAATGGACTAAGCTTCCCCTGCACGTGGAAAATAAATAGCTGCTTTCTGAGCAGCGGCTTCTTGCGGAGAGAAATGATTGGTGTATCCCACAGCTCTGGTAGGAGAAGAGCGACGGAGAGGGCTGAGGGCACAAGACAAACCTCGGTGTTCCCTGGATCCTGGACCATCCCCTCCGCAGATCTGCACTGAGCGTGAGCTGCCGCCCTCTGCTGGGCTCTGTGAGAAATACAACGAGGGGGCTGCGTAGTGTGGCCCAGGGTCAAATCAGACCCCCTGATAATTTCAGTGAAAACTAGGCCAGTGATAATAACCCACATTTACTGAGCACTGTTCTATGGTCTTTATATATTAACCCATTTAATTCTCACAGCCCCCCGGGCAGACTTTTCTCTTACTGTTAGAGGTTTTAATACCTACATTTGTCACAACTTCACCATGCCCATTTCCTTGCAGTAAAACTCAACATGTGGAGCATAAACTTTCCATTTTAATCATTTTTTAAGTGTACAGTTCAAGGGCACTAAGTACATTCACACTGTTGTGCAGAATCCCACCATCCATCTCCAGAATATTTCCATCTTCCCAAACCAAAACTCCGTCCCCTTCCCCAGCCCTGGGCACCCACCGCCCACTTTCTGTCGGTGAATTTGATAACTCTAGGAACTGCATATGGTGGTTTTTTATTAATTAGCCAATTTAAATGAAAGTAAAATCCTTCAGTGTTTTTCTACAAGGAAGCAGGCATGATAAAGCACAAAAGCTGGTATTGCAATCTCTCATAATAGCTCTAAAAAATTAACTTTGTGTTAAGAGAAATATGTCACACAAACAATCTTATTTTTCTGGAAATGGACCTCAAACAAGTAAAAAAAGGAGGTGGGGTAGGCAACAATAAGAGAAGCCCTGCCTGCTGCTTCAGAAAAGTTCTAGAAAGTGGGAGGTGGAACCACTCTCTCCGGTGGCTGCCCTGGGAAGCCTGTACCACCCACTGCTTCTGGGCAGCATGTGGCCTTGTTCACAGTGTGTTTCTAAGCCGAGCTGCTCTCCCCGTGTAAGCTGTTGTCTCAGCCCACTGGGCAAAGCCTCGTCTGTGAGCCAAAGGCAGCAGATTCAGCTTCTGAGGCAGGAAGCCTGGCAGCGGGTGATGGAGACCAGCCCAGTCGTGTCTACATGGATGCCCACCAGTGCCCCTCGGAACTGGCAGATCTCAGGACTTCAGCAGGGCTGGACCTGTTGCCCGGGTGATCCCGACTTCCTGTTGGCAAGGGGAGGACAAGTCCAGAAAGGCTCTCACCCAGAAGTCCCAAACCCTTGGAGGAGGCTGCCCCCATCCCTCCAACATTATTTCCAAGTTCTCTTCCTACAGGGGCCCATCGGAATCCTTTGCCTCCAGGGTGAGTTTAATCACCTCTCAGTGACATGTTAGAAATCAAATATTTTCTAGAAGCCCATCTAGACCTGAACTAGATTCTCCTATTCTGGCCTAAACATTTCCAAACCAAGGCCTGTGACCACAGCTCTTGTTCAGCTTCTTTCTGCTTTGAGGACATCACGGGGCAGAGCAGAACGGTGGAAGCAGAGCTCCTTTCCTTTTATAAAAGGTAAGATTTCCAGCTCAGAACTTGTAGAGTACAAATGGCATGGGCTTGTCCCCACCCGGTTACTACTCCCATTTAACAAGTCCCCTTTCCGCCCTCCCCACTGAATTGCCCTCATCTTGGAGGAAGAGCCACAGTGTGGGCCTGAAGAGTACTCCTCAGGCCTGACCTTTGACAAGGAGTCAGCCCACAGGCTGGCTGAGGAGTCAACGTCCTGTTCAGTTTAGGGACATTCTCCCTGCTCGCAGTTCATCTCCTCCTCTCTCTGGCTCTCCTCTTTCCAAATGGGAATCTCCCACACCCTTCTCCAGACAAAAGAATGAAGCAGGGGCCTGAGTGGGCTCTGGTTTAGTGAGCAAGGCCCCACCTCAGCCAGCTCAGCTGGGGAGCATCTCCGGGTCTGCCCGGTGAAGGGGGCGCACAACACTGTCTGCAGAGCTCAGGCTGGGGGCTGGGAGGGCAAGGGGCCCAGATGGTTCCCAGGCAGCACCTGGGAGGCTGGCTTTGATGCCAGCCCAGAATTTGGTTCAGTGTCAAAGCAAACAAATGAATTTCGTTGGCTGGAACACAGCCCTGAACTCTCCCCAGGAAATTCACTGGAAAAGAGATTTAACCTGGGAGGCTTTCAATGAGGGCACGAATCACCCAGCTCCCCATATTTTTTGAAGTTTTCAGAGGACTCTACTGAACTGTTCCTCCTGTGATCTTCGGGCAACGCTGAGTTGTGAATGGTCAGGAGAGGTAGCTGGAGCCCTGGGGTGACAGTCACTGGAGTACCAGTACAGAAACAGGGCGCAGATCAGCTCAGTGACTTTCCAAAACCCTGCAGCCCAGGAAGCGAGGTTGTCCCCAGGGCTCAGGCCTCCAGCCTCAGTGTTCAGTGGGCCTCAGCTTCAGGCTGCTACACACTAAGGTCTTGGGAAAGGCATGGATTTTTAACCTTGAAACTCATCAGTCCCATGCCCGCAAGAGCACTGCGTGACCACATGTGGCTAGCAGTGGCTTTATCGGACCCGCAGAGAGAACCCAGCCATCATCACTGGAAGCTGGGTGAGTTTCAACGCAAAACCAATCCTGTTTCATCTTGTCCTCTACCAACTCTTCCCAGTGGGCCCTGGATTCTTTCGAGGCAGATCCCAAGCTTTCTGTCATTTCATCTGTAAGTATTTCACTGCACATCTTTAAAAACCTAAGCTTGATACCTTTGGTACCTTGATACTAGTCACAATTATTCCTTACTATCACTAAATACTCAACCAGTGACCGAGTTCTCTAATTGGCTCATGGATATTTTCCATGTACTGCTGTTATATTGAACTGGAAGCTAAATAAGGTCTCTGCCTTGTGATTGTTGACCTGTCTCTCATGTCTCCTTTGATCTATACCCCTCCCATTCCTTGAAATTATTTAGTTAAATAACTATTTGATTTAATTCAATTATTGAATGAAGAAATTGAGTCTTCTGACCCATAGCATTTACCACAGTCTAGATTTTAATGATTGTACCTCCATGGTGTCATTTAACATGCATTTGGCCCTCTGAATTTTCTGTAAATTGGTAGGTGGGTCTTGAGGCTTGATGGGATTCAGGTTGTGGTTTGAGGCAAGAATATTTCATTCTGTGCTGCTGTGTCCTCCTACTGAGGGCACAGAATGCTTGGTTTGTGTCTTTTCTGGGGGAAGGGTGTTCATAGGCTTCACTGGTCAATGCTTAGGTCCACTAATCCATTAGAGGCTACAAATGATCATGTTTGAATTCTACATTCCTCTTCATTGATTAGCTGGAATACTTCTTTAGTGAGGACCCTCCCCTCATCCTCCATTTACTCACCTGGCCTGAGGTGTATTTGCTAGTGGAAAGGCAGAAAGAATAGTTTAATTTTTCCCCCCTTTACTGATAAATTTTCAAGATGAGTCGGTGCCTTTAGCATCCTCCAAAGGTGGCCATTGAGGGATTATTTTCTCTTTTAGGTATCATGAATTCATGGATTTAAGCATATCTGGTGTGTTTTGATCCATTGCACTAGCTATCCTTAAAGATGCTGAATTGTCTGAGGGGATCTGTTGGACCAGACCTCCTATAACCTTGAACAGATAGCTTCTGGCACAAGACTCATCAAGCTGGTTGGGGAAAAACAGAGTCTCCTCATCTTGCCACAGGCTGCACATCCCACCTGGTCAGTCCACGGTCTGCCTGTGAGCAGATACATGATTCACAGAGCAGCCACAAGCAGAGAACATTCTAGAACCCAGCCAGGCAGTGGGAAAGGTCAAGGCAGCATTCCTGGTCAAGAATGAGAAGTCTGGACCTGTGGTGAGGGGTGTGCCTGTTGGGCTATGGCTGATACAGACACTGATTCTAAGCCTTAAAATGTGCACATACATACACATACACAGGTACACACATGCCCTCACAGATACACCTATCACATATCACACTAATGCGTGCACACAACCACTGTTCATGAAGGAACATCATTTCCAGGCTCCTGTTCCCACCTGCTTGAAAATACAGATGCTTTCATATCATAGTTGGCCAACTACCTGGTTTGACAGAGGAATAGATTCTGCTTTACAAGCCACAGCTCACCTCTCTCTGTGTAAGTTCTCCTTCCTCCTCCTCCCATCTCAGGACTCACAGGTTGCTGTGCAGCAAAACTCTGGACCAACCAGGGAATGTCTAGTTAAAGTGAGACTTCTCATGCCATTTCCAAAGCCTGCAGATATCCACTGGCGTTCTGTTTATTTTATTTGTTCCATCCCTGCTCAGGACAGAATATTGGAGATGAATTATTTATACCCCAAGAAACCAAAAGAAAGAGGGAGGGAAAAGAAAGCAAGAAAACAATAATTTCCGTATGGCTGTCTTGCAGGTTTCTGCCTTTCTCACTAAAAAATATTTTACTCTTCCTTCATTTTTGAAAATTTCATTTGTGTATGTTCACTGGAGAACAACATTGTTGATTTATTTTAAATATTTATACTGAATTACAGTGTCAAGATAGACACAGGCATTAGCAGAAGCATTCAGAACAATATGCCCATCAAGTTTATTTTTGAATAGAAAGTTGAGAAGTCTGTGTCTGCAAACATCAGATGGCTCATTCTTCTCTAATTACTGACACCTGCAGCCAAATGGCACTCTGCTAAAACTCAACATTTCAGTTAATTTCTGCTCTAATTAGTGTGGTAACAAATGCATCTCCTGCAAATGTAGAAATGTAGGCGCTACACAATGACTTTGGGAGCCTTCAATTTGCTTCCTAAAATTCTAGCAAAGAAATCAAGAAAAGGCAATGGTTTGGGCTTCACAGTGTGACCCAGAGGACCCTTACGTGATCTCTACCTAAGGGCAGGTTTCTTGGGGGCCAGTCAGGTCAATCTCTTAAGATGGGATAGAGGAGAGGTCAGGGGCTGGGGGCCAGATGTTTTCCAATGGCCTGAAAGACCTTGTCTTAGGTTCATGTTTCTGCCCCACCATTTACATGCTGCGAGACCTCGGGCAAATCACATAGCCATTCTGAGCCTCAGGATGGAAATAATCAGTTGGTCCTATCTCAGGAGGATGTTGTGCAGGCCAAGTACTTGGAACATGGCCACCACTCCACATCCGTTATTCCCATGCCTACTGCCCAGGTTCAGTTCCACTCTTTTTGGCACCAAGATCCCCCAGCCAGTGCTGCTCCTCATTTTAGTTCTTTAGGCTAAGCTCCTGACGATTTCCACTGCCTACTCCAGGTCCCACTACTGCAGGCTCCTACCTTCAACTGGTCCATGATGTGGCCGTCCCTCATCTTAACCACTGGGTGGAGAGCAAGACAGTGAGGGCCACCAGGGTCTGGTGTCCACTGTGCGGTGGCAGGGACAGAGCTTCTCTGTGGCAAGCCGCCTTGCCAAGCTCTTCATGTGCATTAACTCAGTAAATCTTCTCCACTTCCAAGAGATAGATATTAATGTTTCCCCATTTTATGGATAAGGAAACCAAGACTTTAGAGAAAAGTAGTCCAAAAACATAGACAGTCTGCAGAAGAGGAAATCAAAACTGCCTATCAAGTTTAGGAAGAGTTGCTCAAACTCACCAGCCATCACGGAAATGCAAACTAAATTGATCACAAGATTCCATTTTTCATCAGTTAGATCAGCAATGATGAAAAGGGCAATAACTTCCAATCCTGGCAAGAATGTGGGAAACCAGGCACTCACATACTCTATGGAGGAGAGTGAATTGATACACACTTTACAGGCATTAACCTTATAATATCTAATAACATTTAAAACATATGCCTTTTGAGCAAGCAGCCTCACTGCTGGGAACCCCTCTTACTTGAGTAAAATCAACCATGTACGAACGATGCATACACAGAGGGCACCCATGGCATTCTTTGGGGTGGAGAAAAGGAATGATTACTACAGCATTGTTTGTAGTGGAGAAAAAAATGGAAACAACTCAAGGCTGTTATAGGATTGCTTTTAATGGGGGAAGTGGAAACAAACAAAGTTTCCATCAATAGAGAGTAGCGCACTGACAATTTTTTTAAATCCGTATTACGGAATAATATGCAGCAGTTAGACAGAACGAAGTCAAGCTCTACATACTTAATTGCTGAGTGAAAATCCAACTAAAGCCACTCCTTAAAATGTATTGGAGCAACGGATGGGATAACAGGAGACTATAGTCCATTATTTTAAGTGGGAAAGTATCATAGTGCAATCCCTGCCCATTTGAAAATGCCAAGCAATTCCCAAAAATAACCAAAACTCATTCCAACACCCATATAACAAGCATTATATATGTTATATGATATATATATATCCAACACCAAATATTTTTCCATAACATCAAGCATTTAGCACACCAATAACCTAATTATTTAATGCTAATAACCTAAGTATTTATTAAACACTTAATGCCCTCACTTGAGGGCGTGTGTGTGCACACAGTCAACAGCTTGTCTTCCTTCTCTTTGGCAATTACTGTATCTGGTAATATCAGCAAATGGCCCAGTAATCTGTTAAAGATACACAACAAATGCAAATAAGGCAGTGAAATAAAATAAACAAGGGAATGTTTTAATCATGGTGGTTTGCTGACTGAAAAGCCGTCTAAGTGACAGCTGTGATCGGCACTGTATGCCACCCAGAGGCCCCATTATGAGGAGCCTGTTGCTCCAACTGCTGGCAGAGCTGAAGGCAGACAGTCTTCAGGACCTGCTGCTTCTGTAGAGGTGCGTCCCCCAAGGCCACATTCCTTCGTGGGACAGCTGATCCATGTGGGGCATTGGACTCCCAGCCTAATGGGCACAGTCAGACATCTGCTCACTCTTCAAGGAAGAGCAGGGTGAGCAGGCTCAGGACTGGCTCCTCTGCATCCCTCCAGCCCTGGGCTCTGGGCAGAGGCGCTGTCCCTGGTCAGCTCGTACCTGCCCTGGGGACTGGGCCTGAGTGTGAGGGCCCCAGAGAGGAGGGGTGGACCAGCCCCTGAAAGGTGCTCACAGGTGAGTAGTCTGTTATCTCTAGGACACCGCTAACCTGGGTGGGCTGCAGAGTCAGCAGGGCCCCAAGATACCAAAATATCAGAACATAGAGAATAAAAGACAGAGGTTATGCACCCGTAAGGTAAATAAGAGCAGTAAGAGGAGAGAGGGTCCTGCTCACAGGATCGCATGATCGCAAACACAGGGACAGCAAACTCGGGCACATTCTCAGCCCTCCACCTACAGCCTCAAATGCTGGCTTGTGGACTCCCGGGAGCAGACACATCTGTGCTCTGGTGCCTCAGGAGTAATGGGGGCGAGCGGGGCTCTCATCCTTCACCAGCCTGCACCTGCTGCCCCTCACTCCCACCCAACGTGACAGTGACCCCCCTCCACTGCTGTCCAGGTCAGGCACAGCTGCCACGTGCAGATGTTTACTGAGGACTGCCCTTGGCGCTGACGGTGGGGTGGGGGAGGACACGGGAGTGGGTGAGGGAGAAATTGAGCTGTGATGCAGCTTCAAGCATGGCCTCATCCAGCCCCATGAGGAGCCCTGCAGCTTAGCCAGCCCCTCAGAGCAGCCCAGGGCTCCTGCGCTAGCTGGGCCTTTGCAGCAGCCTCAGGAGCCCTGGGAGCCTAGAGTCGGGCACGGTCCCCAGCTGCAGGGCAGGGAGAAGAGCGAGGGCCTTGCAGAGGGGGAGGGTGGGAATTGCCTCTGGAGGGATGAGCAGACATGCTTGCTCACACAAAGGGAGAGCGTGACTCAGCGGAGGCGCCGAGGCTGGGAGACAGCGTGCTCCAGGGCTGATGATTACAAGGGAAAAGTCTAGTAAGATGAGCATGACCTTGGTCATGGGATCCCCATGAGGCCTGCCAGGAAGCTTGCACTGAGCCAGATAGGCAAGGGGAGCCACTAACGAGCGTGAGAAGGGCCACTTGTCCAGCTGGATTTGCTGTGCTGCGGAGGTCTGAGTGCAGGGGAATCAATGTCTGACTCAGTTTTTGTTAAACTGAATCAATGAACAGATGCAGGTTGGAGCCATTGCAGTCAGGGGCAAAGTGAAGTGCACGGTTTGGAGACGTGTAGGATGGTGGGTGCCTGAGGGCTTGGAGACACAAATGTGTGTCCTTGGCAGGCAGTGGGCAGAGGGCAGGCAGTGAGGAAGCTCCCCGGTTTAACTTGCAGGTTGGGTGCAAGTTGGAGTATTTACCTGAAACAGAACCTCAAGGACACATTGGGTTTGGGGAGAAAACACCTTAATGTAAGATAAAGGCATCCTGGATGGAGTCAAGTGGGAGTTTGTTTAAGTGTGTTGAAGCGGATGCTCCTCAGTGTGGGCCACCCTCCTCCCAGCTTCCTCCTCTCCAGGTCTCTATCGCCTCCTCCCTTCTCTTCTCTCTCCCTTCCCTCTTCCCTAATATACGCTTTCAGCATCAGAGTTCTTGGGCAGCCTCCATGTGGCATTTAAGGAAAACTTGGCAATAACTCTAGGGGACATAAAATTCCTGAGAGATACCTAGCTTTGCCTTAATTATTCAGAACTCAGTATCCATTTACCCCACAGTAGGATGAGATGGGGGTACAGGGGCCTGCAGAAGAAGGCTGCCCTCTGAGCTGCACAGCCTCATGAGGAGCTCATCTGTCTGAGTCGGTTTCCTTGGCTCAAGGATACAACAGGAGCTAGCCCCCAGGCACTTTGAGGGCCCAGTGAACTCACACTATGAGCACCGCTGTTCTTCTTGAATAAGATCTTATTTTTGACCTTGGCAGTATGAAATATTCAGCCCTTGCTGGAGTGGGGATCTTCCACTCACATGCCCTTTTCCCTGCTTGCTGACTCTCTGCTTCTCAGTACATGTGCCCTGGGACTCCCATTTTCATACCCAAGCCTGGAGCTTCAGTGCACCTGACCTCATACTGACTTCCGCAGCCTGAATCCTTCCACCAAATTTGCAGGGACTTTCCTGGTAAATGATTACAAAGCAGAATGGGGACCCTTCTATGAGAGACTACTCAGAATAAATTGCAGGGGCATTTTTCTCCTGCATTTGCAAGGTTCAGCTTAAAAATGTCCACTTGACAGTTAAGTGCATTAGCATAAGCTAGTGTTACATTTCTTCCCTATTGCAATTATTATTTCCTCTTACAATTTTTGAGTTGTATGGTCACCTCTAATGTCATTACTGAAGCACATAAAGATTCCCACTGCAACCTAATAGTAATGGTGCAGAAAATGCAACACCAGTGAGATCTCAGACTTACACACGGATCTGGTAGGAACGAAGCAAATAGTGCTGATTAGATGAGCAGGACTTGCATTACCTTGTCAGAAAAATACCAACAAATTCATTAGCAACAATTCCAAACAAAGACAGTGCAGTCTTCAAGGTTTGGGGCAGTTCGTATCATCTCTAATTATAATATAATTCTTTATGGTGGTGACCTTATTCAAGACGCTTGTTTATCAGTCATCTGAGGGACACAAAGCATTCTTCCGGTGCACACTTTCCTCTGCATCACTAGCACAGCTCCAAAGCTCCCAAATGCAGAGGGAAATAAAAAGGCATAACAATAAAAAAGCTCATGCCCACTGTGCCCAGAGGGGTCGCTGACTCTGTCCCATGCCATCAAATATGTACTTTGCTCTGAAGCCATATCGTGGTGTTAGTAGCCTGTTGGCTTTATAGAGGAGAACTGGGAGGCGGTTCATGGGCCAGATACAACAGGCCATGGTGAAACGCCGGCTGCTCAGAGCATGGTCCTGAGACCACCAGCCTGGGAGGCCACGAGAGCTTGGTAGAAATGCACCTCATACCCTGTGGGGTCAGAAAATGCGATTTACCAACATTCTCAGGTGACCTGTGTGCACACATGTTTCAGAAGCATGGATTTAGAAAAGAGCTTCTCAAAGGTAAAGCCAAGAGAGAGGTGTAGGAAGTCATGCAGAAGGTGGTCCTGGAATGCTAGACTGTCAACAGTTTTCAGGGCATGGAAGCAAAGGGCCCAAGGGGGGGCTGGGAACCCCTCACTTCACATTTAGGACGTTTCAGTTAAGTATGATTTTGTTGCTCTGTCAATCGGCAGGATGTCAGCAATTATTTTTTCAGGGTATATATGTGAACTCGAAAGAACAGCTCGGGGGGCTTCTGCTGCCTCAAATCCAGCTGGCTTGGATTCCTGAGCCATGTAACTCCCATTCACGTGAGCACGCAACCTGGGGTTCTGATTCCAGGGAGAGGAGGAGTTGGAGGAGGGCGAGAGAAGGCGAGCAGGCAGCTGGAGAAAAGGCAAAACAAAACACAGCTTTTTATTTGGGGGAAACAATTCAACCCTAGTCCCTGGCTGTAAAGAATTATTGGGTTTGTTTTTTTTTTAATATTAATCGGGGGCTAGGTGGGCCCCAAGTGTTGGACTTTATAAATATACTTTTCTACCTGCGAAGGATGTCACCTGCTCACCATCATTCTTGCTGAACTGTGCCAAGACCAGAGCCAAGGACAAGTGTCCCCAGGAGATAGAAGGTGCTTCTGGGAGCAGAGAGTCAGATCCAAATGTGTCCGTGTCCTGGGGCTGCTAGAACAAAACACCATGTGCCAGGTGGCGTGAAATCAGAGATGTGCTCGCACGCAGTTCCAGGGGCTAGTCCTGGGAGAAGGGTGGTGGGGGCCACGCCCCCTGTGCAGCTAGCTGGGGGGATGGTGCCTGCTTCGCCAGCTGGCTCCTAGCTTCCGAGGCTGTGTCACTCCAGCCTCTGCCTCCCACACTACATGGCCTCCCTTCTTTGTGCACTTGGCCCTCTAAGGACACCTGCTGTTAGATTTAAGGCCCTCCCTAGTCCAGGGTAACCCCTCCTTAAGTAACTACATCCACAAGGACCCTATTTGCAAATAAGGTCATGTTCTCAGGTGCCGGGTGGACATTAATTTGGGGGGTATACTATGCAACCCATAATGAGGGGGAGGTAGGTGACAGAGCAGCAAGAACACCACACAGGGCATCAGGACCCGCACATTCTGCTCCTGGCTGGGCTCCCTGCCTGCTCAGTCACCTATTTAGAAAGGTGCCACCAAGACCTTTGTTGAACTTTTTCTTTAATTCTAAGATGGCAGAGAACCCATCAAGGACAGAAGGAAGGGGACCAAAGAGGAGAGAAAGCTGAAATTCCATTCTCCTTGAGTGCTCAAAATTGGAGGCAAAGTCCGAAGTGTCTGTGGAATCTCCAAATCAGTCCCTTCAGCTCCGTGGCCGGGTCCTTTGCCTCTCTGCTTCCATCGCCTTGCATTTGAAACTAAGTTAATAACTTGGAGCTTCCTGGCAGGAATATTGCAAAGAGCTGGTATTTAAAAGAAAACGATTCTCAAGCATGTTGCAAATATGAGGTGCTACAGGAATACTAACTAGGAGGTGACCTACCAACGTTTCTCAGATTCTAAATCTGGCAAGAGGGAGGAAGAAGAAGTGGGGAAGTGGGGGCAGGAAGGAAAGAACGAGCTATTTTTAATTCCTGGCCAAGAAATGAGTTTTCTAAATCCACACTGATATTAGGAGTTCAGCCTGTTCGAACAATGTATTATCTTTCCATGACTGTTCTGCCCATGATTATGCTGGTGGAGAGAGTGAGAACATGGTGATTTCCAATCTAAATCGTGTTTCCAGGTGGCAGGATGGGGGTGAGGATGCTCTGGGAGCCCCCAGAGAACCCTGAGGGAGAGAGATGGTGGCGCCCCCTGGGGCCAAGCCATATGACTAATAATTAATATTTAATACTGGCTTTAACAATAAATGACAAAGCCCTCTGCCCGCACATGTGATCCCAGGTCAGGAACAGAAGAAATGCATTTATTGATTGATTTGTTTTTTACCTTTTTACCCACATTGAGTCTCTGCCTATATGTGAATCAATACTGCCTACAATGTCCAGATTTTTTTAAAGGTCTCCTGGATGCTGCGGTAAGAGAGCCGGTTCTGTTGCTGTGCTCATTGCTACTGGGGACAGTGTGTCGGCACGACATTTTTTAAGGAGGGCATCTCCATCTCCTTCTGCCACCAGACCTGCCACAAAACAATCCCCTATTAATAGAAAAAGAGGGCCACATGAATTCACTGCATAGCTCCACATTCGTTTTACTTTTTTTGGAAGCATTTAAAACACAGAGAAGAGCAGAGAATAACACAACCGATTCCCAGGTGCCCATCACCCAAAACTGACAAATGCCACCATTTTCTGTCTTCTGCTTTTTAAAAAATATAAAATGAACAAAACATTACAGATCAAGTTCAGTCAAGCAGGGCTTTCCTTCCCCAACCTTGAATGGGGCAAGTCATCCACCTGAGTGCTTTTGTGCTTGGATACCTGAGCAATCTGTATCCATGCACAACCTGTAATATTGTTGCTGGGCTGCCATAAGGTTCCCAGAACTTGGTTTTTCTAACTTGACATCACATGTTTGATCACTACCCGTGTTGAACTATGTACATCAGTTTACTCATTGCACCTGCTCCCAGAAGTCCACCACATGAATACACCATCCCTTGTTGATCTTTCCCCTGTTGATGGACATGTAGGCTGTTTCCCTCTTAAAAACAAGGAGCATCCTTTTCATGCTTCCTGGCGTACACGTCCATGTGGAATTCTGGCTCATGATCATGCACATTTTCACTTTACAGGATCCTGCCGAGTTGCTCCCCAGAAAGGCTGGATCGATTTGCACTCAATCACAGGGTGTGCGGGTTGCTTTCCCCCCACATTCTCCTTGACATTTAATATCGACCAACTTGTCCTCCTCATTTTAAAGAAGTTGATGGGCTGGGGAAGGGAATGGTACCTACCGCTATTTGTTTCCTACCACTATTCTTTGGCTCACTCTGTTGGAAGGACTAAACAAAGCAAAGGGAGCAGGAAGCAAAGGGAGCAGGAACCAGATTTAAGAAATCTGAAGCTGGAGGATCAGTTCCGAAGGGAGGCTCTCCAGAGGCTCACCAGGACTGGCCCACCATCTCGTCTGCCGTTTCAGTCAGAGTAGCACAATGCAAGTGCTGTGAGAATGAACTGTGGAGGTGGGGAGATCCGTCCACCTGCTCTACAGTTTTCTTTAGACAACTGGCTTTGCTCTTTAGACAACCTCAGTTTCCTCAGCTGTCAAAAGTGGACAATTCTCATCTTGCAGGTTCTATGAGGACTGAAGGAAGCAATGCATGTGGTGGCTTAGCACATCGCTTGGCACATCATGTTCAGAGAAGTCTACCTATGATTAGTAGTAATCAGTAGTACATCGGAAGGCTGAGTCTGGACCCTGGAGGTTCCATCTGGTTTCTTTCCTGGGTTGGCCACTCGCTTGCTGTGTGCCTTGGTTTCTCACCTGTGAAATGGGGACGCTGTTAATACTGCCAGTGAAGATTGAGTGAGATAGTCTCTGTAAAAGACTTGGTGCATGGCACATAGTAAGTGCTTAGTAAGCAATTGCCTATATTATTAACAAAGCAAATTAGTGAGAACAGAGCTACTGTGTGGTTTGGGCAGAATCTGTCCAAGAACCTTGGCCTGGAAGGTCACCAAACTGTGGCCATTTCACAAATGCAGCTCCTTTAAAGATTCCAGACTACAAAATCTCCATTCTCCTGCCTGTCGACTGTGGCAACTGGACAATGGCTGGCATGTCTGGTGGGCAGTGCCCCGAAGACCCAGCAGTCCTTCCCCTCCCTGCCTAGTTCTGTGGCATAATGTCCAGATCTGATCTGCAAAGGACAGTTTTCAGGTGGAGGGAAGAGTGGAAGCATAAGACCACAGAGGGGAGCATCTCACGTGGAAGCTGCCCCACGCACACAGGGCCCGGGAAGCACGCACATTGGACTGGCCCTGTGGAGAAACGCCAGCAGAAAGCAACATCAATTCTATCCTTTTCTAAGATTCCCCTGCCAGCATTCTGAGTGATAATAAATCACTCATTCCTGACATAGCTTATTTTTCAAGGCATTTTCATAAGAAGCATCCAGCCATGTCATTTCAGATGTAATTTAAATGGAAGGAACAATCCGCAATGTTTATTATTAATTAAACAGGATTGCAGGACCAACTGGGTATAAACAGGCAGAGGGAAGCAGGCATCATCCCAGATATTTTACATCCAGCCTCCAGACCTTCCTGGGAGGGGCTTCCAGACAAGAAGCCCTTTCGTCATAAATACAAATATCTATTCATGCCTATCTGCATTTTGATGGTGGAATTAGATGCTCTGTGTGTGCGGATGTTGGAATATTCATTGATAGTTAAAATTTCATGTTTTCTGGATTGATGTTTGTGCATAAGGACAAATGACTAGTGTCTCACAGGTAGCTTGAACAGGTGTAGAGTAAAGATTATTTAACACCAGCTTCTGCTTTCTGTCTTTAGATTCTCCAGGAAACAAGAAATCAAATCTCCAGGGACTATCCAGGTGTGAAATGGAAATAAATGATAAACATATAAATAAGTCAGTTCAATTTTCTATTGGTTGGGAGCAGCCTTTTTCTTTTACGATCTTGTTACTGTTCCAAATTTATGAATTCTAAAAAATTTAGAGACGATTTGAAATATTTAAATGCGTTTTAAAGACTCTGCCTAGGAAACGGAGCCATAACCTGACAACACCCCAAGCGTGTTTCACAAGCCCGCGTTCTGCTCTGCGAGGGCCTTTAGGCGGTACCTGAGCCCCATCTGGGTAATGCCTGAGCAGCATAAAGGGCTGCAGCTGCCTGGGACAACATCTATGACTCTGCTGTCACTGGGGGACTCACAGTTATCCCAGGGGACCACCACTCAGACAGCAGGGACAGCAAAGACCCTGCAAGAAAGCCAAAAAATCACTAGACAGCTGATGAAGGCTCTGCTCACTGAAAAATTGTGAAAAAAACAGGGCCTTGCTCATTCATCCGAAATGACTCTCTACCCCAGGACACTGCAATAAAGGGTACTTGGCCTGTAGAGAATTTTAAAACAATAATAACACTGACTAAAAGCCAGTCTGCTTTTTATTTTCACCAACGGCACATGCTCAGGAGCTCAGCTGCACATGCTCATTTTAGTAGGAAGTTCATCAAGACTCAAGAGACATTGAGAGCTGCTTGGCATGCTGCTCAGGTCTCCACCTCCTGTGGCATTAGGTGCTCTTGTGTTTAAGCAGTAGATTCAAAATAAACGATAGCATGGTTATTGTGAAGACAAATAGGAGTTATCATAATCCTGCCATTTATTGTGACCACTTGGAGTTTTTAATTGTGACCAGCGTTTAAAACAGTGAAACAGGAGAACCATGTGTTGAGCATGTGCAAATTTTAGTGTGTACAAGAGATATTTCATTGAATTCGAGTAATATCTTTCAAAGTTCATTTTTTGGTTGTTACCATTTGTTTTAAAGCTAAAGGATGATTCAAGAAGCTAATGTCTTGTGTGATTTCTAGAAAATTATTTTGTCTTATAAAGGAGGGGCTATTAAAAATGACGGGCTTTTTGGAATATCACTGCCTCCCCACAGACTTGAACCACCATGAGATGGGTACGGGCTGGGACCCTGTAAGCACTTACCCAGTCAGAGCCCCAAGGTCACAGCAGAGATCCAATAGATATTTCTAAACATTGAATTCCACAGTCAGTTATTTAAATATAAATGTCCTAAGTGTTAAGAAAGAATAATGTAATGTAGGAAATAAGCAAATCGGTTCTCTGATACAAATTATCACAAAACATTGTATCTCCAAACAATAAACATTATCTCCATTCTGTGGGTCTGGAATTCATGGCTTAGCTAAGCCTGAGTCTTTGATGAGGTTACAGACAAGAAGTGGGCTGAGGCTGCATCATCTGAAGACTCAATGGAGAAGCAGTATCCACTTCCAGACCCACTGCCCGTCTATTGGCCAGAGGCCTCGGTGCCTCACCACGTAGACTCAAGCAGCTGGCTTTGCCCAGAGCAGGCAAGCAAGAGAGAAAACAGGGAGGAAGCTACAGTGCCTTTTATGAACTGGTCTCAGGAGTCACACGTTGGCTCTTCTGCCACATTCTACTCATTAGAAGTGAATCACTAAGTCCAGTCCACTCTCAAGAGGAGGGGAACTGGGTGCCACTGTGTAGAGAGGAACATCAAAGAATGTGTGGACTTATTTTAAAACTCACACACCTACTCTGAAGTGTGAATGGGAACTAAGTAGGTAAAGAAAGAGCCGGAACACCCTGGGCAGAGGATGCAATGTGTGCAAAGGCCATGGGGCAGCTGCAGAGTAAAGAGCAAAGTGACTGCAGATGAGGAAGGAGAGACAGGTAGCGGTAGGGACAAGCCCTTGTAAGGATTCGGCGTTTTATCCTAGTAGGGAAAAAAGGGTGTGCAGCAGGAGACAACAGAATCCAACCTGTATTTTTAAGGATCTCAGAGGCAACCATAAGGAGAATGAGAGGGAGTCAGGCATCAATGGGAGATGGGCCTGTTGGAAGGCAGTTACCAGAACCCACACCGGAGGGGGGATGGCCCAGACTAAGGAGTGTGGCAGGCAGGATGGAAGGAGGTGACAAGGCTCAAGGATATTTGATTGGCTTAGAGGGGACACGAGGAGAGGTCAGAGATGATGCTGAGGTTCCTGGCTTGTGCATCTGGCTGAGGAGGGGTGGATGGGGCCATCTGCCCTTATAGGTAAATGCTGGGGGAGCAGGAGAAAGTTACAGGAGCAAGACCATGAGCTGAGTTTTAACCTTAGCTTGAGAGCCCTGCTGCATATCCAAAATAGAGAGCTGATGAAAGTCAGGAGTTCAGGCTTGGAGATGGCCATGGAACACATAAGGAGAGAATGAAGAGAGAGGAAAAGAGAAGATGGCGTTTGAGTCCCTTTCTTTCAGCTTATTCTTGTCTGCTTTTATGGTTCTATTAGATCAACAAGAAAGTTACCTGTTATGCTTAAGCTCCTTGGGGGTGGGTGGGGTTTCTGTCACTTGCATCCCAAGTGTTCTGACAAATACACAGGCTACTTGTCTGTTATGCTATGGTTCTTAGATCAATAAACGAACTTTTCCTCCCACTTGAAAGGAAGATGAGAAAGTATTCGATTTGTATGCAAATGGAGATGGTTATGACCTCCTGCTTATCACCAGCAATTCTTTTCAGAAAGCAGAAACCTGCATTCCATTGTATACAAGTGGTAGAGTGCAGAGTGGCAGCCTGAGGCAAATACTTCCCCTTCTTTTTGATGTCATTGTCGCCAACTGTTAAGTAAGACCTCACTTGCTATGTAAATGTTTCTGAAACCTTTGACATAATTACTTCAGATCATTCCTGCTGGGTGAAACTTTTCACAGAAGGGGCTGAGCAGAGAAGTCTAATCAGAAAGCAGATCACCCACCCACAGGTGATCAAAATTCAGAGCGTGCAGGTCCCTCCTGGTTGGCATTCCAAAAGAGGAATTGATGGAGGCCAAATGTGGGCAGTCTCCTGAGTCAGCTCAGGTACCAGGTCAATGTGTCAGTCTTGGGAGGCCATGACCTTGGCTTCCTTTTTTAGAAGAACACAAATTATCAAAGACCGGACATACTGGCATGGAAAGAAGGATGCTAGACAAGATGACATTGAGTGTAGTTTGGATACCACAACGATGCTCCTAGCAATAATTATTTGATTATTTGTCACTGACAAAATGTTTTCACCTATATTGTCCACCACGCCCTTCTTCTTAAAGCATTTCCCAATCTTTATGGGAACTAACTTCTAAATGAGACCCCCAGCTCCAGAAATCCTTGTGCCTTCACACCCACCTTCATCATTTTTAGAGTTTAACAAATCCTGAAAGAAAGTGGCAATGTCTCTTGTATTTCCAATTGCTACAGAGCAAATCACTCCAATATGTCACAGCTTAAAACAGTACTCATGTGTGGTCTTGCAGTTTCTGGGGATCAGGAATTTGAGAGCAGCTTAGCACAATCGTTGCAGCTCAGAGTGGCTGTGGGGAAAATGGAAGTTCCTATGGATAGGATCCTCACCTGACCCTAAACTACTTGAAAATGTAACTGGCCTGCTGCTAGGCTAGTGCTTTCACACCCATAGGCAATGAGCTATTATTGACTGAGTCACTATATAAAGAGCTCTGCCCAGTGCTCTGGGTGGAGGCAGAGATGGAGGTGGATTGCAGACCAGCAGACTGCTGGATGCAGATGGGATTCTAGTGGTTGACCTACCCCAGGAGAATAAAGCCAGGTATAAACCCCTTTTTCAGTATCACTGAATCCATAGTGAACTTGCGCAGGGCTGAAACCCTCATGTTGGCTGGGACTTTGGTCATCTGAAGGCTCAAGGCTCCCCTTCCAAAACTGCTTACTTATAGACGTTCACTCTGTAGGACTGCCTGAGTGGTTGCACAATGTGGCAGCTGGCATTCTCCAGCATGAGTGTTCCAAGAGAGAGGGCAAGGCAGAAGGCACACAGACTTTTATGACCCAGTCTCAGGAACTACACACCATCATTTCTGCCATATTCTATTCATCGGAAGTGAGTCAGTAAGTCCAGTACACACTGAAAAGGGAGGGGGTCTAAGCTTCACCTTTGGAGGGAAGACTATCAAATAATTTGTGGAACTATTTTAACACCAAATCTCTGAAGCCAAAAATACTGGAGAGAAGAGGCACCAAATTAGTGCAGAAATTCATTAAGCAGGGAATAGGGAACCAGCTCCATCACATAAATTTCATTTCACAGTGAGCATTTTTCATCAGTCAGGGTCCTAGCAGGAAACAGATGGCCCATCATCTCCATAGACACAGAAAAGTCAATTGACAAAATCCAACACCCATTCATAAGAAATGCCATCAACAAACTAGGAACATAAAGGAATTTCCTCAATCTGATGAAATGCAAAAAACCCACAGCTTAATCTCATACTATGTGAAAGACTAAATACTTTCCTCAAAGGTTGGAAAAGTGCATATGTCTGTTCTCATCACTTCTATTCAACATTGTACTGAAGATTCTAGCCAGTGAAATAAGGCCAAAAAAAAAATTAAGGACACCCAGATTGAAAAGAAAGAAATAAAGCTTTTTATTCACATATGGTATAATCATACACATAGAATCCTGAGGAATACACACACACACACACACACACACACACAAAAATCCTCCTCCTAGAACTAATAAATTCAGCAATTTTTCAGGATAAAAGATCAATCTACAAAAATAACTTGTGTTTTTCTATGTTAGTAATGAACAATCGCAGAATGAAATTTTTAAATTTCACTTACAATAACATCAAAAAAGAATAAAATCTTTTGAAATGACTTTAACAAAAATTGTATAAGCTTTATATCCTGAAAACTATAAAACATTGCTAAGAAAATTTAAAGGGGACATTTAAATAAATAGATACTTATTCCATGTTTATAGATTGGAAGATTTAATATTGTTAAAATGTCAGCCTCCCCAGATTGATCTATAAATTCAATGCAATACCAATTAAAATCCCAGCAGGACTTTTTGAAGAAACTGATAATCTAGTCATAAAATGTACATGAAAATGCGAAAGATCTAGAATTGCCAAAACAATTTTTGAAAAGAGAAAACAAAGTTGGAGTCCTTATATCACCCAATTTCAAAACTTACTATATAGCCACAGCAATCAAGGCAGTGTGGTATTGGAGTAAGCATCAGCAAATTGACTAATGAACAGAAGCAAGACTCCAGAAACAAACCCTTACACTTATAGTCAATTGATTTTTCACAAAGAGGCCAAGACAATTCAGTAGGGGAAAGGATAGTCTTTTCAAAAATGGTGTTGTAACAATTGGATATTCATATACAAAATGAACTCAAAATCAATCATAGACCAAAACATAAAAACTACAATTATAAACCTTCTAGAAGAAAAATCTTCAACACTTTGGGTTAGGCAGAGATCTCAGGCATAACACCAAAAGCATGAGCTGATTAATAAACTAGACATCATTACAATAAAAAATGTTTACACTTCAAAAGACACCATTAAGAAAATGAAAAGACAAGCCACAGTCTGGAAGAAAATATTTGCCAATCACATACCTTGAAGAACTTGTATCCCATAACATACAAAGAACTCTTACAACTCAATACTAAGAAGACAATTTAGCCAAATTAAAAATGAGCAAAAGATGTGTTGGACATTTTACTAAAGAAGACATTTCACTAAAAATTACTAATAAACCCGTAATGCACTCAACATTATTAATCATTAGGGAAATGCAAATTAAACCCATAAAGAGATGCCACTGCACATCTAATAAATGGCTATAATTTTAAAAATCAGAAAATACCAAGTATAGGTGATAATGTGGAGAAACTAGAACTCTCTTTCACTGCTGGTAAAAATGTAAAATGATACAGTAGCTCTGGAAAACAGTTTGACAATTTTTTTAAAAGGTAAACATGAACTTACCATATGACCCAGCAATTCCACTCCTTGGAATCAACCCAGCAGAACTGAAAACACATGTCTTCACAAAGACTTGTACATGAATGTTCATAACAGCTTTACTAATAATAGCCCCAAACTGCAAAAAAAAACAAATGTCCACCAACTGCTGAATAGAGAAGCCAGTGTGGTGAATCTGCACAATGGATACAATCTAAACAATCTGTGCAGGACAAGAAGGAATGAAATACAGACAGATGCTACAGTGTGGATGAACCTCAAAAGCATGACTCTAAGTGAAAGAAGCAGACATAGAGGACTGTATATTACATGATTTCATTATATGAAATGTCCAGAAAAGGCAAATTCTGGATCTTGCCTGGAGCTACTGCAAACAGGCTGGAGTGAATTTTGTGGTAGCATAATGTTATAAAATTACTAAGAATCAATGAATTGTGTATTTGGAATGGATGAACTTTACAGTAATGCAAATTACACATCAATAAAGCTGCAAAAAAGGAAGACATAAGAAAAGAGGTGAAGGGATGCAGAGAAGAGAGTGGAGGCGGGTGGAGTGTTGAGTCTGGGGGAGACAACATAGACCACAGACAGGGATGGTCAGCTAAGGCCCCTGGGAGCCCTGCGTCTTCTCCCCGTGTTGAGGACAGTGCGCCAAGCTTCCTTCCACCCTCTTGGGCCCTGTGATGTCTCGGTCCTGCCAGCAGGGAGAAGCAGGTGACCAGGACCTGGCTGATCAGTGTCAATCCGAAGGGTTTCAGTAGAGTTGTCAGGAAGGTATTGCTATAGGTTGCTAGCAGAGAAAGTGTAAGATGGCCCTGTGAGGCAGAGCCCACCAGAGACGTCAATACAGGGAAAGGACAGCAGAGAGATGGAGAAAAAGAAACAAAGACACTGTTTGAGGCTCGGCTACTAGACATTTCAGATGAGTTAACCAAATCCTCTGGGGACAACCCCAGCGTGGGTCAGGTTTCTGTCCCTTGTAACCAAGGTCCTAACTCCCACACTTTTCCTGTGTCATCTGGCTCACTGCCCTGCACTCTCCCTCCCTCCCTTCATCCCCCCTTCACTTCCTCTGCCATTTTCCCTTTCCTTGTTTATTCTCACCTCCTACCATTAGGCTTCTAAGGACAGAGGAGTGGCGGGAAAGAGCCACTTACCGCCCCCACTTCACAGCTGTGTGACCTTAGACAAGCGACTTCCTTCTCTGAGCCTCTGCTACCTCATCTATAAATCAGGAACGATAATGTTGACTTACATGTTTGCCAGAAGGATTAAATGAAGCACTATCTGTCCAGTGCCTGTCACACAGTAGGTTATCAATAAACTTAACTGTTACTACCAATCATTCTGGTCTTGGCATTAGCTGGCCCAAAACGCAGCATTTGGTACTAGAATGGTGGCAAACCCCCCTTTCACAACCAGCCCTTCTGTGTCATGTCACAGTGAAGAAATCAGAGTTGACTCTTGGGTGCCACACCACCCCTAGGATGGCCAGTATCACTGGTCCATGTCTCCCTGAAGGTGGAAATCAGAGATCAGTTAGCTAGAGGGGAAGACAATGAGGCTTGGGATTGTCCACAATAACCAAGATTCCTCCCAATAGCGATCTGATCTGATGCTTCCCAAACACTCATGCGTACCTGGATCAGCTGTGACTCCTGCTAACACGTGGGTTCTTGTTCAGGTAGTCCTGGCGATTCCGGACGTCTGGCATGGGGTCTGAGATTGTTTTCCCAGCTGGCTCCCAAGTGGTGCTATGCTCCCAGCCCACGGACCTCACGTTGAGTAGCCAGGGTTCCAAAGCACACTGGCCTTCATTCTGGGCTGCACATTAGAATCATCGAGGCAACTTTTAAAAAACACTGATGCCTGGGTTCCACCCCAAGAGTCTGGGGTGTGACTGGACTACGTGCATTTGTCGAAGCTCCCCGAGGTATCCTATGGGGCAGCCCTGTGTCTCTTCCCCCACACACCTCCATGCTAGAGAGATTGGCTTTAAACACCAGGGAGTGAAACTGGCTTCTTTTCACCCTTCAGTAAGTGCCGCCAAGAAGGAAGTAAGTGACTCAGATCTGCACAGAGATGATGAAGGAAAGTCGAGCGGGAAAGATGTGGAAACCCTGTGACCTAATCAAGATGCCTCAGTGATCCTAGGTGGACAAGTGGTGAGCTGTGAGCTTTGTTCAGAAAGCAAAGCGGTGACATTTTCACATCGTGAAGGGAAAGCATCTCCCAGAATCAGGACCTTGGTGACGCTTTGAATATTTTGGGGGGAGGCTTGAATGTTAATGCACACACTCTGGAAATGACTCACTCCTGGAGAAATGTTATGCACGGTCCGTGCTGTGTCGCCTCTTGTCTCCACGTCTGAGGTTCTCACTCAGGGCTCCCAACTTTGCCTCCCAAGACACTGGGAATTCAGCCTCGCTCCTGAGCAGAGGTCATGCCCATCCCTAGTCCTTGTCATAAGCAGAGTGGTGTCAGCTCCAACAGAAGAAGCCAGTTTCCAGTACACTCAGCCATCACCCTGGATGTCAGCTAGAACCCAGAGAACCTGGCGGCGGGTGGGGGGTGGAAAGGGAAGCTCAGAATCCCTTGCAAGAAGCACAAAATGCTCATATTTTTTATGAGGCAGGGAATTGGAGGGAACAGTGGTTTTGCTGTTTTTGTTTTTAAGTAATATTTTCCCACAATAAGTTTTTTGTATTGTGGCAAAATACACATGGCATCAACTTACCATTTTAACCATTCTTAAGTGTCCAGTTCAGGGGCATTAAGAACATTCACACTGCTATGCAGCATCCCCTCCATCCATCTTCAGAATGCTTCATCTTCCCAGACTGAGACTCTGTTCCCCTTAAACACTCCCTCCCCACCCCCTTCCCCAGCCCCTGGCACGCCCGCCACCCACTTTGTCTCTGTGAATCCAATGACTCTAGGGACCACAGAGAAGTGGAGTCACACAGTGCTGTCCTGGGCTGCCTGACTTCACGGAGCATAATGTCGTCAATGTTCATCCATGTAGTAGCAGATGTCAGAATCTCCTTCCTTTTTAAGGTGGGAGCATGGGTGTGGAGCCATTTGAATTCCAGACATGAGGTAAATGCTTTTCTTTCCAGGCCTTCATTTCCTCATCTGCAAAGTGGGTCGTTGGAAGTCGTGTTCACTCGTATGTAGTAGAAACCCAGCATCAGTGGCTTCAGCAGAGATGGTGCCTTTCTGTCCACCTAGCATATAACAAGATGTCTGGAGGAGGAGGAGGCAGCCCCAGGCTGGCAGGTGGTTCCACGGTGTCCTCCACATCCTGAGCACCTCTGCCTTACTCCAGCGTCATAGTGGATGACTTTCATCTTCACCATCATGAGACAGTTACTCTTCCACAGCTTCCCATCCACGTTATCGGCAAGAGGAAGGGGAGAGAAGCAATAGGAGGAATGACGGGTGATGCCTGTGTCCAGAAGGCATAATTTTCTCTGATGTCCTGGGAAGACGTACCCTCTCAGCTCACTGGCCAGGACGTGTTTCACAACCACTCTGAGCTGCACAGGAGGCCGGTAATGGAAGGGTGCTGTCTGTTCCATGTTGTCTATCTCATGTCATAGGACATGTAACTTCTATTTCCAGCTGTTTCCTAATCGTAGATCACCATGCTTAAAGGATGAAGTAGGTTTTGTTTGTTTTTATCAATGCAAGTTTTTATATTTTAGTGCCTTGCTACACTCAGTGCACTCAGGGTCCTTCCCAGTAAGGGGTGAGGGGAGAATGCCCCTGAGGTGGGTCGCTAGCAATATGCCACGGCACAGGCTATCACAGGGTTTAGATACAGGTTTGTAAACCATCTGAAACAGTGCACACAGTAGGCACTCAGCCAATGACTGTGTCCATGATGATGAAGAATGTGGACATGAACATTTTTGGTAGCGTAAACTTTCTCGTAAGAATGCTGGTTAGCCAGATTTCTTCAGGAAAACAGTAGCAGCCGATCCATGTCTCACATTTTTTGAGCGCTCACTGCGTAGCTGGCCCTTTGCAGGCATTCTCCAGATCCTCTCGGCTCCCCCAGGAGCCTCCCAATTTTTGTCTGGGTCTGCTTTGTGGGGCTAACTCCACATCTGCTCTAGAGGAGGGACAGGTAGGTTCTCTGGCCCAGTCTGACCAGTGTGAGGTCATCCCCTGGGCCCTGGGTGGTCATCAGCCAAATCAATCCATGAACCCCGGGGGGAGTTTCAAGGAGGGCCCCATGAGAGAACGTTTCTCGCTCTTCTGTGGGACTATCCAGAGGGACACTTGTCCTCTGTCCAAGGGCACGTTTCTAGCCCCAGAACTGGTTGGCAGCCACGTCATAATTATGTTATGATGCAGACACTGCCCAGAAATGGAAATAAATGAGGTACAATCTAGTTGGAGTTGAACTCTTTGTATCCATGTGCTTCCTAAACAGCGCAAGTTGTTACTTTATCAGCCCCATTTCACAGGTGGAAAGACAGAGGCTCAGCCAGGTCAGGGCTACACAGCTAATAGGTGGCAGACTGAGATTTGCATCCAGGCAGCTGGACATCATCCCTAAGAACATAATCACTCTATTACCAAAATAGTGTGCTTATTGGTAGAGGACCCAAGTTCCCCCCATGTATCCCTGGTGTCCCCATCTTTCTTCACGAGCCCTCATCCTCCAGGATCACTGATGTCTTCCACAAAGGTCAGCTCGACCCAGCCTGCATGCAGGCAGCAAGGGAGGCTTCAGCGCACTTCCGTGTTTCCAAAAGCTGATGGAAGAAACCTGCACACTGACAGCATGGCAGCATTCAGGCTATTAAAACACAGAGCATTTTTGCCTTCCACAGAAATGGCACCCACTCACTTAGAAGCACTGATTAGTTAGCTCTGGATTAGTACACATCCAGAAGGCATTTTGTATGTATTTGAGTAATAATAATAATTTTTGTTAATGAATTGATTATTTCTTAATAAAGGCAACTTAGTATACAAAATCTTTCTAAGTATGAGATGTATGAGGAGCCCAACAAAGGGGCCCCGCTTCCCTGTTCACACAAGGCACACAACCCCCTCACGGTCCCCGGCCCTCCTTCTCTCTAGGCTTGTGTAGCTTTGCAACAAGATCTGGAAACTTCTCTCCATGCCAGGCCACCTGAGACCCAGAGCTGAGCAAAAAGCAACTTTTATTCTGTACAAGAAAAATGTCTATGCACCTTTTGCCCTGAAGTGAAAAGGGAGAAGTTAATATGAGATGAAACCAGTTTCATAAATCTTGTTTAAATGTTGTTTAAAAAGGGCTGGGCAGGGAGTGATGCCAGCCGCTTCTGGAATAGAGTTCTGCAGGGTTTCCGCAGAGGCTGTCTGAGAAAGTTGCTGGTGAGCGCGCCTGTTGCTAGGGAGATGCTGAGGAGTTTCATCATATGTAAATTGTAAATCCCACGCCAATAGGAGGAGACAGGGCCACTTCTCTCAGAAAGGGAAGAAGTGGGGAGAGTTGGGCAGGCAAACTGCTTGAGAAAACTTAGGATTGAAGAAAGGTTTCCCCACGGGCTTGTGGGGGCCCCCGTAAGGAAGAGGGAAAGCCCCCACCCTGCCTCCCTCTCCAGGGAAGGGGCAAACCCTAATCTAAACTTCGCTGCTCATAAATCAGAGGTCCAGGCAGCTGCCAGATAGAGCAAATAGAAATATTTATGCTAAAAAAATATGTTCTTTATCTGAAACCCAAATTTAATCTGGCAATGCTCCATCCGGGAGCTCGGGGCAGCCCCTAACTTCATGGCAGCGCCAGCTTCCCACCTCAGACTGCAGCCTAGGCTCCCCAGGTCCACAAGCGTGTGTACTTGTGTGTGTGTGTGTGTGTGTGTGTGTGTGTGTGTGTGTGTGTGTGTGCACATGCATGTGCAGGCCCACACATGTGAGCTCTGGAACCTGAGAGCATGTGAACCTCAACAGTACATGAAACCAGCCTCTTAAATTGTAAGCATAGCATGATTCTATTTATTCTGTGCCTCTGTATAAATCACATTTAAAAAACCAAGATCGGCCCTAAAGAACACAGATAAACCTGGCACACCACCACTGAAGAGATTTGCCTTTGCGAGACTTCCTGGCAGCAGCCACTCACCACTAGCACCCCTCCCACCCTCCGTCAGCCCCTCCTCCCCAGTCCACGGCCCTGCACACTCACTGGCCGTTTCCCACCTTGAGCCCCTGACTTGAAGCCACAGCTCTTCCTTGGGGGATCCCTGCCCCTCAGCTGCTTTCCTACTAACCCCCTGCCCTCTGAGCCCACCTGCCTGAGATCAGGCTCCCCCAACCCACTTCTGATGCTCTGCCCTGAAAGACTGAAATGGAGACAGAGAGGGTCCCCTGCAAGGAGGTGGACCCCCAGCAGAGGCCGCAGGACCCCATGGAACCGGGTTTAACACAGAAGATGTGTCTTCACGCCACTTTGTTTACAGGGCACCATTTCCTTCAGTCACTAAATAGTCTCTGCAAATACAAGTGTTGTTTAGTCGGATGGGCATATCCTTACTCATCCTCTTTTGTTGAGCATTTAGATTGTGTCCAATTTTATAAGGGCTTTGATCTCACCGTCTTCAAGGGAAAGATGAATAGAGATCTAATAGCTACAAATTTATGAGCTATGCACCTACATTTTATGTATTATCTTGACTTGGCATGTTTGCTGATGAGCTCTGCAGTTTTCATCAAAAGATACATTTTAATAGGTTATTAATGAAACTTAAAATAAGTGTGGAGGAAGGACAAATCACAAACCATCTGAGCAAGAAGCGTAGCTAACACAGGAAGGGGTTGTGGGAGAAAACCATGTTCCTGGGTGCTACGTTTGCAAATGTGAAGTTACAGAGGGACAACACTGGAGAGACGATATCCTAGAAAAAGAGATGCTACCTAGGCCAAAGATGACAGGAAAACAATCCACTCTACCCAGGGCTCGTCCATCTAAGTCTCATTCACGGTGCAAGGGAAGACAGGGAGTCCCAACTGGGTGCAGGGCACTAGGGAGAGGAGAGGCCTGGGGCTTAGTTGAACCACCAGGGAAGCTGATCTGAGTCAGTAACAGCATAAGACAAAAGCTGGAGTTTGAGCAAAGCATTAAGAAAGGGCAAGGTGAGCCTAGAAATGGAAAAATAACCCCTAGATAATCACTGAGGTCAGATGGCAAGGGGACAAGGAGCTGGGTGCAGGGCGTGGCTCAACCGTAGCCAGTGAACAGGGAGAGAATTTCAAGTTCCTTTTAAATGAAGACAGTGTTGTTCAGGACACAGATGTGGGTGTGATGGCTAAAGGGAACCTTGTGAGATTGGACACCTGTCTCATTGCACTTAGACACTGCTCGTCTCATCTATCAATCTCCTTTCTTTGTCCATTCCCAATTTAATGCCACGCTTAGATTCTCAGACAGCTGCCAGCTACTGCTCTGCCCACATTCCTAACACCACCACCTCTAGCCTCTCTCAACCATCTCTAATAGAGAACTAGAGAATCCTTTCCTTACATTCAGACAGGAACATCCTCTAGAGAAAAGCTCCTCTCCTCTCCACCCATTCTGAATAATAAATCTAGAAGATAAAAATTTAAGCCATCAAAATAACGTCACTTGCAGACAAGCTATGACTTGAAACAACTAAATGTTTGTGGGTAGAAGGGCACAGGGGAAATCCAGCTGGGGAAATTATTCCTAAAGTTTGCTGTTCCCTTTTGGCCTTAAAGTTTTTATTTTCTCAAATTAAGGGAAAAGATCGATCATGGTAAGATAAAAATTTCTTAAAGTTGTGAAAAATGTCTTTGCTCCAACAGGAAGCAAGAGTTATGTCTAATTTTCCTGGTGGACACGTTGAAGATCAAGCAAAGCAGAGAGTAAAGGTGATGGTGGCTCATGTTGCTGACACACAGTCGTACAGATGATAATCAGCTCGCCTGGGAGAGCTCAGGGGTCCCCACCTCTGCTGCAAGATGTTCATCCATGGATGCCCTACGAGGATGGAATGAACACACGTGATCTATAAATAGGGCACATGCCTGAGAAGCAGCTGTCATATCTGGAGATCATCTTACCTCTGCCATTTCACTGCTTCTCCCCACCTCCATGGTGTTGCTTTGAGCTTTCTGTTAATCTAATGACTGCGCTTTGGAATAATAATGCGTCTCTCCTGCCCTGTCTCTCCCATCTGATGGACAGCTTGGATACATCAGAGAAAGGGCTGGCGAGCTGCATCTGTCATTATTACACAGAAATCAATAGAGAAGGTTACCTAGAGGGAGCAGCAGGTCTATGAGACGAGGTGCCATGTCACCTCTGATCTCCACAGTCCATTCCAGTTCCCACGCACCAGAGTTCTGTGAGGCCCTGCAGGGACTCTGGGCCCTGGAAACATATTCATATGCTTTTTAAATGAATGCTGCTCAAGAGGTAAGCAGGGTAGGATGCGATGTCAGTACTGCCCCCCAGGCTTGAACAAATGTCTGGGCAGCCTGGTTCTGGACTCCCTAACTCAGTGGATTTCAGTACAAAAGCACAAATACACATCTGCAGGCTATTTAGCAGTGCCGAGCAGACAGCCCTGCTCACCCCATCTAAATCGCAGCCCGGGGACTGACTGCTTGGGTTAAGGGCCAGAATAGGCAAGCGCAAAGGGACATCTGAGGGTCTGAAGGCCAGAGGACTTTTGAAGCTGTGGGCCAAGGCTCCTGGCTGGTAACCAAATGCCAGCTGGGGAGACACTCCCCCGTCCTTCTGTTCCTCATTTGCTAGTCGCAGCCCCGCGTTGTTCCCGTGAGAGCTGCGCGGGTTCACCACTGTGGCTGATGAGCAGGAGAGGCAGGCAGACCTGCAGGCTGTCCCCATTCTTCCTCGAGTGCCCCAAGAACGGGAGGATGTATTACTTTCTGAGGATACAGAGGTCCCCACCTCTGCTGCAAGATGTTCGTCCATGGATGCTGGTCCGATCCTATTCATTACAGTAATAATACCAAATAACAGCGAACATCCCGAGGGCTCACCATGCACTATCAGCAAACCCAGGAGACCTTGTTCAGTTTTCGCATGGCTGTGAGCTGGTGCCTGCTATTGCCCTGTCTGTGGGGAGCTGTCTGAGGCTCTGGGGAGACCAGCACACCCAGATATCAACCCAGCCTTCCTGAAGCCACAGCCAAGCTCTTAACCACTACGTTCTGATACCACAGCCCCACGAGTCAGCGAGATCCAGGTCCTTCCTCCAGGCGCCCTCCCCACGCCCCCACCCCAGTGTGAAGTTATCAGGGCTCCCTCGGACCCCTTTGCCACGATGTGCACAAGCCCCTCGCGCTTTCCATCCCAACAGCCAGGACCTGGATGCCTTTGTGCGAAATGTCTTCCTGCTGCCAGCGCCCACACCCCCACCTGGGAGGAGAGCCGGCAGTGCCTGAACTTTGGGACCCACCCACCGCACCCCCCGCAACTCTGAACTGATGGCAGAGGTGCTTGGGGACATCCTGCTCCAGCTCCTGCTGATTGGGACCCTCTGAGGCATGACCTGCAGGCTCCAGACATGCCCTGAGCTTTGAGGCAGAAAGACTTTATCAGTTCTCTGGAGCTGGAGTTAATTAACTCTCTGGAGTTAATGAACAAATTAACCCCAAATTTTGTGGCTTAAAATAACAATCAGCATGTATTATCTCACAGGTTCTGTGGTCGGCAGTCTGGATGTGGCTTAGCTGGGTGGTCCCGGGCCAGGGTCTCTCATGAGGTTACTCGAGCCAAGAACTGCTCCAGCAGAAGCTCGGCAGGCTGGGGCTGTGCTCCTAAGGGCCCCCTCCTGTGGCTGGCAGGCTGGTGCTGGCTGCTGGCTGGAGGCCTCAGTTCCTCCCATGGGGGCCCCTGCACAGAACACCTGGGTGTCCTCACAACACAGCAGCTGGCCTCCCCCAGAAGCAGGGTCCCAGGGAACAGTGCAATGCCTCTCGTGACCCAGCCTCGGAAGCCCCACTGGGTATTTCCCACAATATCCTTTATTAAACAGGCTGCCCTTTCAATGTGGGAGGGGGCCACATAAGGGTATATATACATGACACGAGTATCCTTGGCACCCTCTTGGCTACCGTGTGACTCTCTGTGACTCTGTATTTGTCTCTACACCCTGTGGCCTCCTGCTTTTCCTGGTTCCACTGCCCTACCTTCCTATCCAATTTCCTGGGAACACCTTCTATCAGCGGATTCTCACGTTCACATGTCTCTTCCCCTGAGAATTAGCTGCTGGAAAACCCAGCCTGAGACCACCACCAGCCACCAGCTCTGCTCCATTTCAGGCTCACCCCTGGCTTTCTGCAGGTGCTGAAGCCCTGCTGTGAGCCCCATACCTCCTCGGCTGTGCCTCAACCACTTGTACTGAGGAAGCTTGATTCTCTCCTTTGCCTTTGGTCCAGATGCTGGGTGGGGTCCTGCTGAAGAGAACTACACCCAGGACCCTTTACCAAGCAGTTGCCTACCTTACCCCATTTCACTTACCTCCAAAACAATCCTACATGCAACTTAAGTATCTCCTCTTCCAGGAGAGGAAATAAAGTAGTGAAATAAAGTAGTGTGTGCATGTCTGCACCGCTAGCGTCAGAGCAGTACTGGCGCCCACCCACCCCCATCGTGTCACCAGTCATTTCTCTGTCATTCTTTCCACCTGCTGCCATGCCATGTCCACAAGCCCGGCCCTCCAAAGACAGGGCTGGAGCTGAGATTGGCCACACCTCCTTGTGTTGCTGGCCACCACGTCACCCTGTGACCTGAGTCCACTCTCCCAGCTGCCCACTGCTGGCTTCCTGTCCCCCCTCACCCACAGTGGAGAGCCCCAGCGCATGTATGGCCTTCCTGCCTGAACCACCCAGAGTTGTGGTCAGTGGGGTCAGGACACAGAGCTCTGAGTTATTAGTCCCTGCCCTCTGCCCATCAGCCCCATCACCTTCAGGGAATCTATGTCCCTCATGTCACTGGGCGCCCGGCCTGGCTGCCACAGACGGACCGGCCTCTTCCTGATCAGAGCTCTGCTGCCCCTGAGAAATGTGCTTGAGCTTAAGGACACTGGTGCGGGGGTTTCCTTTGGAGACAAAGCCATGGATGGCTCAGCACAACACAGGGCAATAGGCTGTTTTGGGGGGAAGCAGGCTGAGCAAGGAGCGGGGCCAGGATGTTAGTGCCCACAGATAGGTCAAGCTCTCCACCCAGGAGGGATTAGGGTTTATGGAAACCAGTCCTGGGAGGGTGGAAACTTCTTACTTGTAAAACACAAGGGCTCCCAGAGCAGCACCTAATGAATTCGCCAGTTGTTCTGCAGTAATTGCCCTTTAAATCTAAAAGAGCAGGCTCCTTGGACACACCACAGCTGAGTTCACTTTTAAAGTGAGAGTCAAGAAAGTATCAAAGGGTTTGAGTTCACTTTTAAAGTAAGACTCAAGAAAGTATCAAATGTTTTTTTTAAACTTTGTATTAAAGAAAGATACATATCTTCTATATATATCAATATACCTTCAATATGTATTGAACTTCAAACACAACATTCAGTGAATTTTCACAAACAGCTCCCCTGTGTCATTAGCATCCCCACTAAGAAACAGAATATCCCAGCACCCCAGATGTCTCCTCAGTCCCTCAGGCACTGGCCCTCCGCTTGCTGGATTTCTAACACCATAGTCAAGCAGGGGTCATGTGGGTGTCATTTTTTAATTGAATATAATTAGCACACAACAAAATGCACATTTTTAATTTTTGATAATTGCATACACTCAAGTAACTGTCACCCAAAAAGATTCAGAGAGCTCTGTGCAAGAGCAACAAGAGCCACACATGTAATTTCAAATTTTTTAGTTGTCCGATTGGTAAAGTACGAAGAAACTGGTGAAAATGATTTCAGTATTGTACTTTTAGCCTGGTGCATTTTTTAAATGATCATTTATTATAAATAAATGTTTGTTGTTTAAGCCAAAAAATTGGTCATTTCAACACATAATTAATATTAAAATTATAATAAGAAATTTTACTTTTTTGGTAACAAGACTGCAAAGCTTGAAGTATGTTCTATACTTTGGAACATCTCAGTTCAGATGTTCACTTTGTAATAGTTAATGTGAAATAACATCCTACCAAAACAACAGAGTTGTGTTTAAGGGAAATATTTACTGCTCCAGTTTTTAAATTTAAATTCATTAAAATTAAATAAAAGCAAACCTTCAGCCCTTCAGTTGCACTGGCCACTGTTCAAGTCACATGTCCTATGAGACAATGGCCACTATATTGGACAGAGAGGGTGAGAAAATGTCCATCAGCCCAGAAAGTTCCCTCTTCTCTCTTTCCTGCTGATATCCTCCCACCACATCTGGGCAACCACTTTCTGACTTCGGTCATCATAGATTTTATCATTCGTTCTTGGGTTTCATATAAATGGTATTATACAGTATTTGTACCCTTCTGTGTCCTGCTGATTTTGCTCAGTACGGTTGTTTGTTTGTTTTTTTATCCTGATAGGAATTTAATATATCCTCAAGGTGGCATTACAAATCAGTGGAGAAAACAAAGATTTTTGACAATAAAAGGTAACTGAATAGACCAAACTGAATAGCAATGTGGACAGTAACTGAACTGAACCCATATGTCACATGATACCACAAAACAAATTCCAAATGGACTATTTATTTAATAGAAACAAAAACACCTTAAAAGTACTATATAAAATATATATCCAGTATGGTTGTTTTTAAGAATCATCCAATACCACTATGCACAGCCACACTCCAGATCACTGACACCACCAACTGCTGACAAGATCGCAGAGCACAGGAGATCCACTCACTGTGGTGGGAATGCAAAACGGTGCCGCCATGATACAGTTTGGCGGTTATTTACAAAACTAAACATACTCTTACCATACACTCCAGCAATCGAGCCTCTTGGTGTTTACCAAAAGAGCTGAAAACTTATGTCCTTGCAAAACCTGCATTTGAATGTTTATAATAGCATCTTCATTCATAATTGCCCATACTTGGAAACAACCAAGATGTCTTCAGTTGATGAACAGTTAAATATACTGTGGTCCATCCAGACAATGGAATATGAAACCATAAAAAGACATGGAGGAACCTTACATGCATATTTCTAAGTAAAAGAAGCTAATCTGAGAAGGCTGAGTATGGTATGATCCCAGCTATATGACATTCTGGAAAAGGCAAAACTACAGACTACAGAGTAAAAGATCAGAGGTTGCCAAGGGATGAGGGGAAAGGATGAAAAGGTACTCACAGAGGATTGTTAGGACACTGAAAATATTCTGTATGACATGGTGGATACATGTCATTCCACATTTGTCCAAACCCATAGAATGTACAACACCAAGAGTGAACCTTAAGGTAAATCATGGGCTTTGGATGATTATGATATGTCAGTGTAGGTTCATTTTGGTAAAAAATGTACCATTCTAACGAGGGATGCTGTTAATGGGGCAGGGGGTATATGGGAAATCTCTGTATTTTCTTACATAATTTTTTTTGTAAACCTAAAACTGCTCCAAAAAAGTTAAATTAAAAAAAAGAATGATATTTGATGTTGCAACTTCTTTATTGTTCTTTATTATTGCCAAATAATATTCCATTGCATGAACGTGCCACTTTTTACCCATCCTCCCAATCACGCACTTTTTGGCTGTTTGCAGCTTGGGGCTGTTATGAACAAGGCTGCTATATATATATTCTTGTACAAGTCGTTTGCAAGCCTATGTTTTCATTTATCTTGGGTAAACATCAAAGAGGAAGTGCCCAGTGATACGGCAGGTACTTGCTAACTTTGTAATAAACAGTTCTCCAAAGGGACTGTACCACTTCACATTCCCATCAGGAACATGTGGGCGTTTCCATTTTCCCCACTCTTTGCTGACATTTGGTACTGTTAATCTTCTTTATGCTAGCCATTCTATCTACTGTGGCTACATTTGCATTTCCTCGATGAGAAAGAGGAACATCTAAAGATGTTAAGAACTTTTGATATATTTATTGGCCATTCTTAGATCTTCTTTTTTGAGGGGCCTAATCAAGTCTTTTGTTCATTTTTTAAATTGGGTTATTGTCTCTGTATGGTTAATTTGTAGGCACTGTCTACATGTTCTGGATACAAATCCTTTGTCCAATATATATGCTGCTGATATATTTTTTTCCAGTCTGTGCTTTATCTTAATGGTGTCTTTGGATGAGCATTTTCTTAAAACTGTCTTGTGATGAACCGAAACTTTCAATTTTGAGGAAGTTCAATTTATCCAATTTTTAATTTTGTGATTACTACTTTTTGTGTCCTGACAAGATCATAAGATTTTTCACCTATGTTTCCTATCAGAACACAGGCTGGCAAACTATAGATCCCGGGACAGAGCAGGCCCACCGCCTGCGTTTGTTCATCTTATGAGCTAAGAATGATGTTTAATGGCCAGGGAAAGAATCAAAAGGAGAATAATATATTACATGTGAAAAATACATGAAATTCACATTTCAATATCTGTAAGTAAAGTTTTACTGGAACAGAGCCACATCCGTTTATGTAAGCGCTGCCAGGCTGCTTCCACACCTTGGAGGCGTAGCTGAGGAGTTGCACCAGAGACTGGATAGCCACAAAGCCTGAAATATTTAGTGTCTGGCTCCTTAGAGAAAACATGTGCAGACCCCTGTTCTAGAAGCTTCTATAGTTCTGGGTTTGGGGTTTGGGTTTATGATCCCTCTTGAATTAACTTTTGCACTTAGAGTAGGATAAAGGTCAAGTTTCATTCAAACAGATTTCTTAAAATGATTATTTGAGTTATGTGGCCGATTGGGTGACACTAGGGTGCAGCCCATGTTTCTGGAGTGTGGCCAGAAACCACCTGCTTCTTCCCTTCTGGAAAGAGACTATGCAGCCCCCTCCCAGGGGGTGACTGGGCTGAGGGCTGCAGGAGGGGGTCTCAGCTGACTTAGAAATAGCATGGTTTTCAGCTCTTGTGGATTTCCCCAGATTATACAAACCACATCAAATCTGGGTTCCTTATATTAAAATTGCAGTCCTCTATCCACTATTGGCCACTGTTGATTCCAGGAGCCAAATTCCTCTCCAGATAGGGCTCGTGGCCAGTATTCTTGTCACCACACTCACCCACCATGGAACAGGCTCGACAGCTGTCCAGGGCTCCTTGCATCCCTGTCAGCTCGGCAGGGCTCCCTCGGGCAGGGCCCTTATCACACAAGCCATCTCCTGCCACCCCGTAACCACATGGAAATGAAATGGCAGACTTACAGAAGCAAATAATTAGTTGGCATCTGTTTATAGCCGGGCAAAGTTGTTTGGCTCTAAGAATGGAGTTCAAAAAGTCATTCTTCCTAACAACCGAGCAGAAATATTCGCCTGTTGTTTTAAAAGTTCTGTAGCTCTCAGGGGCGCCTTACGTTAAAGTGCTTGTTATGCAAAGCGTTCTGAAATGAAATTGAACTTCTGTGTCCAGGGAAGGGCTTTCGATGGATTTATTAACTGGCTTTATTTGCACTGCCTCTCTTGTATTCTGTGCTCTACCTTATTGTTCTCTTTTATGTGAGGCCAGGACTGGTGGTTCTTCTACGTTTGTGAATACTGCTTTCAAAAGACCCCTCATGCACATCACACACACACACCAACCCTTAGGTGTGCTTCCAGTCAGGGGAGATGCTGCCAGCCTCCGCCTCCCCACTGCAGAGACAGTAATCATGTAACTACAAGAATACTCTGTACCCACACCACACGTTTCATCCACAGCTGCAAAGGGCTTCACAGGCTCCTCTCTCATTCCCTTCCTCTTACAAGTGAAGAAACCAAGGCCCAAAGACACGGGTGACTTTGGCTGCCACTGACTCATCCTACCATGCTGGGCTTGTTGCAGACACTTCCCTCGGCTCACCTGGATGATGACAACATCCACCACCTGCCTCTACTTAGTGTGTGTCAGGCTTTGCTCCCAGTGCCTTGCACAGACTAGCCAAGTTCATCCTCTGTACAGTCTAGATGCCCAGGCTTCAGAAGGGAAAAATGAGGCAAGGGAAGGCTTGGAAAATTGCCCGGGGTCATGAAGCTAGTGAGGGACAGAACTGGAATCCAAACCCAGGCAGCTGAGCATGCAAACAATTCTGGCCTCTGTGATATGGCACACAATTGATGATGATGCCTAGTAACGGTTTTTAATCCTGGAAAATAGGCATAATTGACACATACATGGAGCCCAGGGCTGTAGAAAGCCTGTAAGGGAGAGATAGCCATTCCCATCAGCTTGACCACATTTTCAAATTTCCACAGTGAAAGAAAAATTAAAGAGCATATTTTTACTGGATGTTTTGAAATTGAAACTGCACGAAAGGTCACTTAGCCTAAAAGCAAGTGTGTAGCCAACGATGTAGCTGGCTGTTTGTGGCCAAAGAGCATCCAAAGGAGATGTGGAGGGGCCAAAAGCGATTGAACCTGGTGGCATGCTAATTCGACTTTAAAGTAAGCACACATTTTCACATGTGCAACCTACATCTGTATGCAAAGCAGAATAAACCCCACAAGCAAAAGAATTATCTGGACTTCCTCTGGCTTAGAATACATCCTCCAAGGATTTTTCTGTAAGGCCAAGTAAAATTACAAGGTTGGTTTTTTTCAGTAAAGTCACAAAATTATAGTAGTGTAAAGGGCACTGGAAAGGTCAATGATCATTGCAGCAAATTAACATTTGTTAATACCAGGGGAAGAAACGCAGTAGAGTAAGCTGTGACAAGACAAGGCTGGAGTGAGGGACATTGCTCCGTGTCAACCCAGTCCAACTACAGAAAGAAGTGAGGCTTCCCGTGACCTGGGGAGCTCGAGGTGCTGGAACAGGGGTTGGGGACCCTGCCCCAGCCCTATCTCACCCGTGAGATTGTCAGGCTGGAAATGTCCCTGGGACTCTGCTTCTCATCATCTGGAAATCCATCCATGTCCTTCATTTATTCAACATTATTCAACAAATATTCAAACACCTCCAACATGCCAGACTCAGGTCTCAGCAATATGAGGGTGAGCAAGGCAGATGTGGCCCTGCCTTCACAGAGCTTCTGCCTGGAGGGGAGACGAGCTCTGTGTGTAGAAATGTAGAGATGAGGATCATGGAACCAGTTACATTAAGGGGCAAATTCCTGTCCAAAGAAGCTCAAACCAAAAGGGAAGTTCTTTTTCCCACCTAACAGAAAGGTCCAAGTAGGTGTTGGTTCAGCTAGTCAACAATGTCAAAACCCACATCTTAGCAAATCTCTTGGCCTTTCCTGCAAGATCATGAGAAGAGTGTTGTAGCTCCAGCCATCATATTCTCATTCCAGGCAGAAAAGGGAGGGAATGGGAATGTGAGCTGCACTCTTTCCTTGCAACAGGAAAGAAAAAGCTTACTCAGAACCCTCGACTGTATCCCATGGCCACCCCAGCTGCAGGGCAGACTGGAAGATGCCATGTTTCAGTGGGCACATAGTCAGTCCAAACAAAACTGGAGCTCTTTTTAGCAAGGAAGAGGGGATGGGATATTTGGTAACCAAACGCTGTATTTACAAACCATCCCAAACACAAGGACACAACCACCATTTCATACACTCCAGGATTCTGTGGGTCAGAAATTTGAACAGGGCATAGCAAGACCAGCCCGTCCCCACTCCTTGATGTCTGGGGTGTCAACTGGGAGGGTGACTGGGGTGACTAAAATGACCAAGGGCCAGAATCATGTGAAGGCTTCTTCCATCATGTCTGGGCAGCACAGGAGGGGCAGGTGGAGTGGGAGGGGAACAGGTGTGGGGAGGTGGGCAGCAGCCCGACCCCGGGGGGCCCTGTGGGCCTGAGAAGGGGCTTAGGCTTTGGCCTGAGAGCAGAGAGAGGTCACGTGGGGTTTTCCATAGGGAGTAACTGCCGGGTTTGCATGTCAGGAAGGCAGCAGCCTGCCGTGGAGGAAACAGAAGGGCACCGAAAGGCAGGTGGGTGGGGAGGAGGCTGCAGGAACCGAACTGATGGGAAAGATGACCTGCGGCTTGAACCAGGGCAGAGGGGGCAGTGAAGAGAGGCAGCCACGGCTTGGGATGTGTTTTGGAGGGGAGCTCATGCACTCCTAATTCGCTGAATTGTGCTTGCAGGAGAGGGGGAGGAGCTGGAAGGGGGAGTCCTGGTTGTGAGCTTGAGCACCCTGGGGCCCCCCCAAGGTGCTGGCATGGGGTTGCTTCTTAATAAGTGACACCTATGGTGGAAGGGGCACCTTTCTAAAGCCTCAGTGAGTCTACTCTGCCCTCCAGCTGAGAACGCATCGATCTCCTGAGGTGGGCCAGGCCCTCTGATGCCCCCTCCCACACCTCCAGCTTCACAGAACAGTAGAGGGGCTCCACAGCACCCCAAAATCTCTCACTTTCTCAGATCTGTGCCTCCTTGCCACTTTTCAGGACTCAGCTGAGAAGTCACTTCTTTGGGTCCCAGGATGTGCGGGTCTCACTGTGCACAACGGTACCGACCAGCCAGCCCTCCAAGCTGTGAGCTCTCGGCGGCAAGCTTCTTGTCTGATGCTGCGTGGCCAAGCCCCGGGCTGTGGTGGGCACTCAGTGAGGGTTTGGAAAGGTGACTCAACACAGTCAGTCCTGGGCAGGGGAAGCCGCAGGAGACCAGAGGAGACATGGGGGGGCTGAGGTCAGGGGTGAGGATACCTGATGAATCTAAGCCACTTGGCTTTGGCAGGAGGTCACGAGCCACACCCGACTCCCAGTCAGCTTTCACTTCCAAAGAACCAAGAATTACAAGTTCCTCAGAGGCTATCAGGCAACGGTAGGCTTCCGGCTGACCAGGCTGACTGTGACTTGACTGGAAAGTCGACAGTGAATAACCTGCCTGTTTCTCCTAACAACTCAGAAGGAATCCAGAAAGGCAGAAGTCAAAAATCGGGACTGGTAAGTGAGCAACCACGGTCAGTGGAAAATGAAAATCTGTTCATTTTCGTCATCTCTTAAAAACAACAAGAAAACCATCCAAGAGAGGAAAAAGGTGCACACGGCTTTCTCCAGCTGACTGTTCCAGCAATGAGATGAAGAGGTCATGGTGTGTGGAGTCATGCTTGATGGCCATGATTTTCTGCTTTAAGCCTTAATTTCCTTGTTTGTACAATGGGAGGAGTGTTGTTTAGGGTTCAATGAGGTATACACCCAATGCCTGGCATTACAGGGGCACCCAACAAATGTAACTCTGCATCTTTGATGCATTTAGTCAAAAATTTGAACACTTATGAATGCAAAAATTGGAGCTCCTAAATATAGAGCAAGTATTAACAAGACCTGAAAGGAGAAATAGACAGTGACATAATAATACTAGTAGGGGACTTCAATACCAGAGAAACTCAGTAAGGGAGCACTGGACTGAAACTACATCTTAGACCAGATGGACTAACAGACATGAACAGAATATTCCAGGAGAAGATTACACATTCTTCTAAAGCACATGTTGAACCTTCTCCAGGATAGATCCTAAGTTAGGCTGCAAAACAAGTCTTAATACATTTAAGGAGACTGAAGTCATAGCAAGCATTTTTTCCAGCCCCAGTGGTATGAAACTAGAAACTGCAAGAACACTGAAAATGTCACCAATATGTGGAAATTAAACTACATGCTCCTGAACAACCAATGAGTCAAAGATTTAATCAAAAAAAAAGTCAAGAAATATCTGGAGACAAATGAAGAGAAAATACAACCTATCAAAATGTAAGAGATGCAGCAAAAGCAGTTCTAAGAGGAAAGTTCATAGTGATAAACACCTAGAGTAAGAAAAAAATTTTGAACACCGAATTAGCCACCCCATACATGTTTCTTTTTCATTTCCCAGTGGGCTTAGAGCAGCTATAGCAACTTCATTTTTCTGCATACAAACCAATGTCCTGTCATGGGACACTAGTGCATTAATAGTTATGGGAAGACCCCTGCCACCACCTCAACAACCCCAACCCCACTCTGGGATGCACCCATACAGCAGTAAGAGCTAGGTGCTTTCTAGACTCTCAGTAAACACCCCCTACTTTTAAAAATTCCCTTTTATCAGGAGGGAATGTGTAAGTCTGAGAGGCAGAATGGTGTGCTCAGCCAGGGTGGAAGACAAGGATTCATTTAGTGTATTTTCATGTAAGAGCGGCAAGGTTGTTTCCTCTCAGTAAAGATTGTTCCTCGTGGTGCACCATTCAAGCAGTGTTAAATTTTAAGACCTAGTTAAAATTGTGTTTCTTCAGGCTAAGTGGAAACTCGGTAGATTATTTTTTCCCAATTAAAATAATAATAAAACTGATTTAGAAAAATTAAAATGAAGCAGGCGTGAAAAAGCCTAAACATATCTGTTTGTCAGTTTTGCCTTTACAAATAGAATTAGGCCAAACATTTAAGTGGCTTCCATGAGCCTTCCTCCTGTGTGGGCTCACTCTGTGTATATTCCCTCTGCAGAATGTTATTAGGTATAATTTATCCTCCTCTAATTTATTAGATTATGTCTATATACTGCTGTGCTTATTTTAACAAAGAGGTTTTTAAACAAATAGAAGTAAATGTAGATTTAATTTATTTCACTGGGCAAAGAATTCTCAAGAAAATCAATTTTCATTTGCACAGGTATTCTGGTGGCCTGGCACCCCCATTATTACACTCTGCTCCTACGCCGGCGTTTACATGACAGATAGCTTCATTTCTCTGCCATGATTCTATTACTTACAGAAAAATATGTTTAAGGAGTATTAAAGGTCTAACTTAAACTGACAAAAGTGACCAGAGCTTGTGTTAAGGTTTTAACTTATTGAGGCCAGTAGGGACTGTTGGGGAAAGAGCATGTTGCCTGTGGTGATGCAACGTATCAGTTTTTATTTGCAGCCCCTCATGTTTTGTTAATTTATAGGAGACCTTTAACCCTATCTAAATACAAGAATGGATCTCAGCCCAGCACAAGAAGCTCTGGTGATGAATTTTCTGTACCTTCTCTTTGAAAGTGTGTTTCTCAGGAGCAGAGTGTGCAGGGTGCCCACTGCCACCGTGCTAAAGTAGGTAGGTCTTGCGCCTACTCCTGTACGCTGCCGTTCATTTATTTCCCAGCCTCACAGCTCACTGGCAAACATAAATTAGATTTTTTATGTCCTCCATCTAAAACCCTCCTAATGGTTTCCCATCTTCATTTCCAAACTCCATGCCTTTACCCCTTATTACGTGTCCTGGATCCAGTATGTCCAGGTTTGCAAGAGTCAGGCATGTGCCTCTCTCTTCGGGTCTGTTTTCAGGGTTCACCTTGGTAGCATGAAATCAGCTTTGCTGTGAATATTTGCACCATGGAAATTGGCAAACACTACAAAGAAGGGCTTTGGGTCTTTTGTTTTTAGAGAAAATACTTATCAGCACACCACTGCCATGCCTTCCAGCCACCCCATCCCTCCCAGTGTCCTGGCCATGCCAACCTCCTAGAACACATGGACCTCTTCCTTCAAAGCTGCTGCATCTTCAAGCCCCTAGCAGGGACCGCTCTTGCCCCCCAGGGCAGACACCACTGTGCCCTGTTTACATTCCCTTGGCCTGTCCCCGCCAGCATGCATGGTCTCCCAACTTCCCGGACCACACTTACCCCAAGACTCGCTCCGGCCACCATTCAGTGCCAAGGTAGAAGGCCAGACTGCCCAGAGCTAAGGCACCACCCACAACCACACCCTTAACAAAGGTGAGCAGCAGTCAGGGAATAACAGCCTGGCTCCCTGGTCCCCTGAAGGGGTCAGTCTGGATGCATGATGCACACACCTCCTTTACTGGCCATTTGCCTTCCCTGTCTCACCTCCCAACCCTCTCTGGTGTTTCCCAGGACCACCTCCCAAATGAACTTCTTGTACCGTAGTCTCTGTCTTGTGGTCTGCTTCTAGGAGAAGTCAAACAAAAATACCCCAGCCTTCCCTTGGCTGACTCCTTCTTCCCCTCCAGCCCAGTTGCCTCCTCCAAGAAGCCTATCCTGATAATCAGTCCCTCCAAGGTCGCCCCACCCTGACCCCAGTGCCTCATAAATGCCAGGAGTAGATTTTGAACTCAGATCTCTCTGGCTCTCAGACCAAGGAGGCTGATTCTGTGGCTCTCCAGTGAGGTCTGGGAATCCAGAACCCATATTTTATTTTTAACAGGCTCCCCAAAACGATTTTTATTCACATTCAAGAGCCCCAGAAGAGAGCTCTTATGGGTGCTTTAACAGCAAAACATGATGTCCTTGTAATACGTCTTCTGCCATTTAATTTACTAAGCACTCATTCACTCCACGTGTATTTGTGAAACTGAGGATGTAACGCCTAACAAGACAGGCGTGGTTCCTACTCTCATGGAGCTTCCATGAAGCTTGTTATTGTTGTGATTCTGTTTATAAAGGAACACAAACGTCCTGGAGCGAAGGGATGATGGCTCTCCCGGCTGTGCGTGGAGGTTCCCTGGGCCCGGCGCTCCCTCCCAATAGCCCGCCCCCTGGGGCTCCCTCAGTAGCACTTGCCATTCAGTGGCCACTTGGGCAGCCTTCTCAGCCACTCCCACTAGCTCCTCCATGTCCCCCTTCTCTGAATTGAGTTGTCATCCTTCTGACTACAAACTGTTGTCTAGTGCAAAGCGCATCCCCTAGACTGTAGATCCCAGAATGCTAATAAGCGTCACAGAAAATGGTTACACAATCAAGTCACTCTGGGAACACTGCGCAGCACCTTGCAGCCCCAACTTGCAGTCACAAACCACAGCAGCACATTAAAGATCCTGAGAAGTCCTGCAGCACAACTAATAGCCAAACCAAATGCCTCTTTATCTGTCTTTCTGGGGCTATTTTGTGAATGTCTAAAAGGAAAGTTTATTATCTAGTACCAACCTGATCTCCATCTTTCAATCTATGAATAGTTATTTTAAAAATTTTTCAACTGAAGTATAGTTGACATAATATTAGTTTCAAGAGTAAAACATAGAGATTTGACATTTATGTACATTTCATAATCCCTTCCATGGTAAGTGTAGCTGCCACCTATTACCATACAAGTTATGACAATATCATTGGCTACATTCCCTGCGCTCTACTTTTCATCCCTGTGATTTATTTATTTTATAATTCTAAACTTGTACTTGATCCCCTTCACCTATTTCCCCCACCACCCCCTCACCTCTGGCAACCACCAATTTATTCTCTGTACTTACAGAGTTTGCTTCTGGGTATTTTATTTGTTTGGATGAATGGATAAAGACGATGAAGTATAGGTACACAATGGAATATTACTCAGCCATAGAAGAGTGAAATCTTTCCATTTGTGACAACACAGATGGACCTAGAAGATATTCTCTGGATAAAATAAGTCAGAGAAAGACAAATACCGCACAATTTCACTTATATGCAGAATCTAAAAAACAAACAACAGAATAAAAAACCTACAAATATTTATTTTATACCTACTTTGTGCATCACAGTGGGCACTGAGGTGATGATAATGAAATGGATGCAGCCCCACCCTCAGAGATCTTGCATTTATCAGAGAAGATGGGCAACAACGCATGCTTACAATCTAGGCATTCAGTTACAGTTGACTGCAGGATGCTTCTTAAAATGCAGATTCCTGGGTCCAACCCCAAAGATGAATTCCCTGGGCCTGGGATGGAGCTATAAGCAATCTGAATTTGTAATTCTTGTCCCAAATAACTGATAGTACAGAGGCTATGTGGCTCTCACCTGCATACCTTATCCCTTCTCTAGAAAATGTTCCTTTCTCTTTGAGGAAGGACATTCCCATTCCCTGGGGGCCCATGAAGCCCTGCTCTGCATCCCTGGCTGGCACTGTGACCCAGCTCAATCTGCTACACTCCCAGGGAGAGCCCTTCTCCCCTCCTGCAGCTCTCTCCTGCCCACCAATCCTCATTTGAAAGAGAAAGAGCCCTGGTGCTTTTGCCTGCTACCCTGGGGCCAGCTCCAGGTCAGACCTGACCCCACAATCCCTGATCCCCAGCTGCAGCCTCACAGGCAGGCCCGGTCCCCTCACTGTACCCCAAGTCTAAGCTCTGAGTCTCCATCCATTCATTGCCCTGAGCCTGCATCTCTGACCTGGGTACCTCATGGGAGGGGAATCTCTGGGCCCCTGGAATGTCCTGCCTGATGGGAGTATCTTTGTTTAGGGGCTTTAGGCCAAGCCAGAGAAACTAACATGTGATTTATGATGGAGGCTTTGGGTCACAAGCTATAAGTTCAATCTCTGGAAGGGCTGGAGACTGGGGCCAGACACATGGGGACTCAACTACATCTGTGTGATGAAAGGCCTGATCCCAAGGTTAGGGGACTTCCCTAGTCAGCACCCGCACCCATCCAGGTCCCAACCCTGCTATTCCATCTCATCCCCTTTTCTTCAACCTATAGGATCACTAAAAAGGCCTCCAAATGCCACCTCTCCTCCCTTCAAGGTACAGTGCTTTGGGGAAAATGGAAGTTCCTATGGCCAGGATCCTCACCTGACCCTAAACTACCTGATAATGTAATTGGCCTACTGCTAGGCTAGTCCTTCCACACCTGTAGGATATGAGCTATTATTGACTGAGTCACTATATAAAGAGCTCTGCCCAGTGCTCTGGGTGGAGGCAGAGAGGAAGATGGATTACGGACCTGCAGGCTGCTGGATGCAGATGGGATTCTAGTGCTCCACCTACTGCCATGAGAATAAAGCCAGGTCAAACCCTTTTACCCCAAGAACGTTCCCTTGTCATTTCTCAGCCTCACTGAATCCACAGTGAACTTACCTAGGGGCTGAAACCCTCAGGCAAGACAAGCACCATCCTGGGCCCCAAACCAGACATTTATCGATTTAGGAAAAGCCCAATAGATTTCTCTCCGGATTTTCTGGTTCTGCTGGCCCGTTTCATCTGGGCACATTTACCTAGTTCCAGCCTAGATATGCTTCATTTCCCTTGCTCACTGAACAAGTTTGTCTTATGTTTTCAGCCTCTGTGGGCTCCAGGGATGACTGGAGCTTTTGTCTTGTCATCACCACGTTTCCCTCTTTGGGCATCGATCGAGACACACAGATTTCACAGCTTCCTCTTTGGAGAAGCGTGAAAGGGTCTGTAGCAGGTGCCCTGTATGCTTCAAACACAGCAAGGCCTCCCCCTCCGTGTCTTTCACAGCCAGCTGTCTGGCAGCCTCTCCACTTCCTGACATTAAACAAAAAGGAAACCGAGGTTTTCCTAATTGGGGCTCATAATCAAGAATCTGTCACGGGGTCTCTTAGAAATTAATTCAGCTTGATTGTTCTTTAGATCTTCGCTAAGGAGCCAGCATTCTCTTCTTGACACCAACTTGTCCCTTCCCATCCCATATTAGATCCCTAACAAGATTGCACAATAGGCTCCTAGTTCACAAATTAGAAAAATGGGTGATGGTTCCAGCAGCTACAATTCGGCACCCTCACACCAGATTGCTGTAATGGTCTCATCGCCAGGCTCCCGGATCTTTCTCTAGGAGCTGAAATCAGTTCCAAATGTAACTCCTGTTTGATTTTTTTTTTTCCCCTTTCCCTCAGCTCTGTCATGGTGCTACATTTTTTAAAATAACTTCACCCTGTTACCCATTTCATGGCAATTGGAGCAGGATGCAGGTCTGATGCATACTGCACAAAGCTTTTGACTCCCTTTAAATGCATCTCTGGCCGCTGAAATTATGCAGATGATTCCCTCTGATCAGGGTTCATGACACCTTGCTAAGGGGGTGTCACTGGGGGCAGTTCTGATTTGGGGGCACCTGTCAGCAAATACCCTGAAGTTTCAGGTTGTGGTAGTCACAGGTGGTAACTGCTGTCTTTGTCCACGTGGAGCTGGGCTGGGGAGCTAAGTGGACTTGCGTTTCCACCTCAGAGCCTCCACTTCCTAATGACGGGCCCATGGGTGAGTTTACTCTGCAGGGCCTCTATCTCCATTTGTAAAGTGGGATAATCAAAACCTCCCTTCCAGGACTGCTGTGAGGATTAGAGTAAAACAGAGCGGGGCCAGCACTGCCCACCCACAGCAGACACCACTGAGCCATGGTCCCTGCGCCCCACCAGCCCTTCACACTTGAGGTATTTTCCCCTTTGGTTCTGCATCTCATGTCTTTGAGTTTCTGAAGGACGGGATGTAAATCAAATCAAGGTTGTAATTAAAAACATCCACCTTGCAGCTCAGCTGCTCATCTTGCCTCAGCGACACCTGATTCTCACCTGGGGGAAATCACAGGACATCATTAAAAAAATAATTGTGGAGACTGAATCCAATGCTACACCCCACTGCCAGATAGTCACTGTCCAAGTAAGAAACATTCGTCCAGACCGTAATACCAAAATCATCCTCAAACACCAGTCAGAGAGGTGAAAACTGTGTGAGTGCCAAATGAATTGATTTTCACACAATTAGCATTATACTGTGTAATAACATTTCCCAATATAAAGTCTTTCATATTAATATTTATAACGTTATAGGATTAAATCACACCTTTGTGATTATTTTAATCCTTTTATAACCTATTCTGCTCTGAAGGTTAGAGCTGGTTGTGCATTGTTTGGGGGGTGTTTTGTTTTTTTGTGTGGCCTTTATCTTCAGAATGTTCTAGAAGCATTCTGATTTCTTCCAGCAGGGAGACACTGTACTTTCAATAACGGGTACACACACACACACACACACACACAGGAATCTGTCATGAGTTGGTGGGACTGAAAAGCCTACTTAGACACCCAGCTTGAGACAGCTTTCATCTGTTCATGCTTCCTTTGTAGCCACCTCCCTCTCTTGCACACAGCATCAGGGCTGCTGAAATAGGAGATGAAAACAGGCCTGCTCCTGCCGCCTCCTCCATCCCCTTACCAGGGTTTCTGAGTAGCAGGGCCGCTGCCCTCTGGGATCCGGAGCCGTGACAGGAGTTGGGAGCACACAGAGCCACAGAGCGCATGCCCGGGCTGCAGACAGCGCCCCCGTGTGAGGCCTGACATGGGCCCAGTCCCGCCGCCGTCTGAGCTGTGTGCACAGACAACGCGCACAAACCCAGCAGGCAGGGCAGGAAATGAAGACCGCAGCCACATCCGAGGCCCTCACTTCCTCCACCTTGTGGAGAGGGGACCCTACCCGTCTTCCTTTAATAGTTTTTTTTTAAAGCATCACTATTTTTTTTCTTACTTACCAATATTTTACATTTGGCTTTTTGAACACTTGAGCTCATCGTTCGTGCTGAGAAGCGGTGAGATGCACACGGCTTCCCCAATCTTTCACCGGTTTGCTAGGCCTGCAGTGACAGAGAACCACACGCCAGGTGCTCGAACAACAGGCACTTACTGTCTCCCAGTTCCAGAGGCTACAAGTCCTAGATCAAGGTGTCAGCAGGGCTGGTTGCTTCTGAACCTGCTCCAGGCCTATCCCCCGTTTCTGGGGTGTGCTGGCAATCCCTAGTGTTCCTTGGTTTGCGGGAACATCGCCAGGATCTCTGCCCCCATCTCCCCATGGCCTTCTCCTCTGTGTGTGAGTCTGTGTCAGATTTCCCCTTTGTATAAGGACACTGCACATGTTGGATTAGGGCCACCCTAATGATCTCAACTTGATGATCTACAAAGACCCTATTCCCAACTAAGGTCACTTACACAGATACTGGGGATTAGGACTACAACATCTTTTGAGGGGAACACAATTCCAGTCATACCAGGTCCCCTCCTCTCCACCCTCCACTCCCTACCAGGAGTCCCATCACCCAGCATCTGGGGGAATAGGTCTTTTCTTTGCAGAAATAACTGGACGGCATATTGCAAAGCTCAATACAGGTAGCCAAAGTGATCACTCTAAAAGGCAAATTTGATCACGTTACCCTTTACATCTTTCAGTGGTTCCCATGGCTCTTGAAATAAAGACTAAAATTCCCCAGCCTGGCCCCTGTCCACCTGTGTGGTCTCATCTTGCACTGCATCTCCTTTCCGACAGTGCTTGCTGCAGGCCCTTCAGCCACAGGGCCTTTGCAAATGCTGTTCCCTCTGCCAGGATTGCTCTTCCCCTTTTCCACCTGCCTAACTGACTCCATCTCATCTTCCAAGGGTCACTTAATCAAATCCCCCTACCCACCAGCTCCTTGACATTGAGTTCTCGTCCTATAGGCTGTTAGAGCACTGTGCAACATCCCCAGAAATTCATTTATGTTCTTGTTTGATTATTGTCCAGCTTCCTACTGGACTGTAAAGTGCCATGAGGACAGGGCCCAAGTCTCCACTATGGTTTCCTCAGAGCTTTGCACAGGTCTGGCACACAGTAGGTACTCAATAAACGTGTACTGAATGAATCAATCAATTCATTTACAATATTAACAATACATATTGTTCATACGGAATAAGGTTAATATTATAATAACACTAATGGATGAATTAATGACTGTATCTGTCTGCTCTCCCATTAGTAATGCCCCACAGTGGAGGATTTCACAGGATACCTGTGATGCATGCACATTCACAGGCTAAACAAATAAACAAGGAAAGCAAGAACTGGCTGCTTCCATCCCTGAAAGCCATGAAAGATTGGCCCTCCAACAGGTTAATAAACAGCAGAGGGCCCTGGAAGACACAGGGGAGCCATCTTTCCAAGCAAGGACACAATTCACCAGGTGCGAAGATTAGTAAATGGCCCCCTGGTGGGCTGAAAAAGAATGTGCTTTCCCACAACATTGGGCCTAACCCAGCCACCCCAGGAGGGTCCCCTGGTGGAGGCAGGGAAGAGGACCACAGCTGTCTACAGGGGGTGTGTCTGGAAATCTTTTCCAACAGGTTTGCCTCCTAGCCATGAACGTCCTGGGCTAACAGATCAGAGCCAGAAGGAGAGAGGACAAGAAATGGGTATGAAGCTCTGGCCTTAGAATTTTTGCATGACAGGTGACCACACAGAGAGCCTCTCGTGAGTCGCGACGGAAGTCAGCCCTGACCCTGTCAAGCTGTGGAAAGCTGCCCTCCAGTTTCCCCTTCATGGGAATCCTTCCCAACCCACCCAACCACACCACTCCTCCCCAGACCCTCCATGGACACCAACAGGCTGCTGATGGCTCCGTGTCCCCTCTGAGCTCCCCCGGGGCATGACTGTTCCATGTTTGCAGCAACCCAGTGAGGCAGCTCCATCACTATCACTGCACAGAGGGCACCTAGGGGAAGCAGTGTGCAGGAGCTTGAACTCTACCCAGGCCGGGGCTCTTCCCACAGGCCTCCCACAGGGTCGACAACAGGGAGGGAGCTGGAGCCACAGAGACAGGTGGGTCACCCATGCTTCACCTCTGCCCTCATGACCACTGTGTATCCCAGGCCTCCAACTACAGCAAGCGCCTTGTCAACTTGTCAATGTGCACAGCCAGAGGGTGAAAGGCAGGCCTGAGAGGCAGACAGCAAGTCCTGTGCATCAGGCCCAGGGTGCATGCCTCTGCCAGGACCTCCTGGGGTCTGGTTGTGCATTCTTGGCTGGTGCTGCACCAGCACAGAAACTTCAGCCCTTCGGAGGAAGCGTCCCCACCCTGGGGCCTGTGTGCCAGTGAAGCCCCTGACTGACCGCCTCGCTGCTCTTCCTGGCATCTGGGCAGCACTGCAGACACAAAGAGGTGACTCTGAGCCCCTTAAGTGCTTTCTTGGCATCCAAGCCCTAAATGGCAGGTCAAGCTAGGAGCCACCTGACAAGAAGAGACACCCCTGGCCCCCGGGCACCTTCTGTTCCCAGCTCTGTGCAGGAAGGTAAATGTTATACAGTAAATCCTATTCTAAGACATCAGCAGGGCGTGACCAGAGCATTTTCCCCCAACCGACAGGCTCATCCATCAGTAACAGCAAGTGGGACACAGGTTTCCTGCGCTGCTGGCAGAATGCTGCAGATGAAAGCACACACCTGTTCCGAGTGGTTCCGCCAGGACGGGAGGGTGACAGCATCAGCCAAGAGAATTCCACGGAGGCCGGAAGGTCTGGGTCTGAGCAGCAGTTCCTCCAGCTGGAGAGGGAAGGGTGTGTATTCCCCCAGGGGTGACCTGGAGCTTTGAGTGTGGGCATGGCTCCTGGTTCTTTAGGACTTCAAAAGACTCCAATGCCATTAGGATTGAAGGTCAAGGCTTCTGTTTCCAGATCAGGAAAAGCAGCCGCCTCAGGTCACTGAGAAGAACCCACATCTCCTGCAGCCCCGTTTGGCCACAATCAGTTTCCAAACGAAAGGGCTGCCTCCCCCTGCCTGTGGAATGTGCCCCCTCACCCCCCGCCAGGTAGGAAGAACCCCACCATGGCACCTGAGACATGCTGTGTCTTCTCAGGGAGCGTGACAGCCACAGCTAATGAGATGAGATGGCCTTGAGCTTCCAAAACACCAAATGAAAAATGACACTTTTCAGCTCAGCAAAATATAAAAGACCACTTCTGAATCCCTCTGAATGCTTGCGTTGTAGCCTTCAGGCGAAGCTGTCATTTCGGACTAAACTCAGCCAAGGAGGAACTAATGCTGATGGCTGGTCGTTAGCTTCCAGTACTCCTGACTTCTTTGCCTTGTTAATACATCCAAAGTCATTCTCCCCCGCATTAACAATGGCTTGTTTCCTGCCTGGGCGTTTTGCAGGCGTGACACTGGGTTCCTTGGGAAAAGCGTCCTCCGTCACAGTTAAATAAATAAATAAGATGAAATCTTCCACATTTCCTAGCCGAGCACCCCATCTCAAAATAGTAAGTCCCTGCTTTTCAAATATACAGTCGGCATCTCTGACTGTGTTTTGTAAGGACAAAATAGTAAATATTATGTCTCTCGCCTCTGGTCGTCAGCAGAAGATGTGAGGAAAGAGCGCCGTAACTCTTCTCCTTGGGAAGCGTTGCCCCGAGGATATGATCTAAGTCTGGCCTGGACTCACCAGCAGTTCTGGCTCCGTCACCTTCCAGCCATCCCGAGGAGGAGTGCCTTTCCAGTGTCCACGCAGGGCCTTGCACTCTCCCTCTGCAGGTCTGCTGGTCCAAGGACAGGACCCCCGAGGCTTATATCTGTGAATCTATGAACCTCGTTACGTTTTCTAAAATGAAAATGCACTAAATTTGTAGCAGAACTATGAGCCTGATGATGGAATCTGAAAAAACAAACAAAAAAAAACACCTAAAGAGAAGACACAAAGGGAAAATACCAGAATGTTCTAGATCTACTGAGGTTTTACTCATTAATTTCTGTTTTTGTTTTCATGGATTGACCTTTGCTGTATCCTTCAAATATTGTCAGCTAAAACTACCCATCTCAACATCTCTCCTTTTCTGAGCTCCAGAATATGAAGAGTGGGTTTGAGTCTGACTTTCTTGCCTCCCACGAAGTAGGGACTCCTAACCCTGACTACCAACACCTCCAGGGGCCTCTTGGCCACATCCCTTGGGCTGTCTTGGTCATCAATCCTTAAAAGGCCCCATGGCTGGTCCCCCATCCCAGGATACCCACCCCCATCCACCTCTCCATCTTTAGCTGGACACATGTGTGCACCCCATCTGCTGTCACCCACACCTTCATGACTTCTTGTCTACAACAGGATTTCAGTGGGAACACCCCCCGACCCGGCCCCAATTCCCATATGCCCCCACAAAGGACTGGCATCTCTTCCTCTCTTCCAATCAGTCCCCTGGGTGGATTCTAGGCCTGATGCCTGGTCATGTCCACAATATCTTGGCCTGTCTGTGGTCAGCCTCCCAGTAATACCCAGGCCCTCTGGCCCTGGACAGCCTCCCTCCTGGCAGCCCTTTGGCTCCTAGTTAATGGCCCTGACAACCCTCTTTTTGGCCTTGAGTGAAGCTCTGCCCTGCTCCCCACCTCTGTGATTGTCCTACGATGTCTTCTGATCCCATGCATTTGATGAACGGTGCACGACACATTCTGCCTGTGTCTGCACAGGAAGTCCATAATTAGCTGTGGAGCATTTTGTTGGGCTTCCATGTGAAAAAAGGCAGAGAGGAATAAATTGCACTGTATTGTATCTTACTCCTGAGCCAGTTCTGTACTCCCGGCCCCAGCCCCTCTGCCTGCTGCATTACCCTCCTGAAAATTGCTATTCTTGTCTTGATTACTGGTCCTTTTCAGCCTCAGAATTAGTTTTCAAGGTACAGAGCAGTTTCTACCAACTCTATCCTTTTTCAGAAGGGTCTTATTTACCGAAGTTAATTTTGCTCATATTGCAACATGCTTGAAAATAAGTATGAATCTTGTTTATTTTCATTTGCAGTGTTTCACCAGCAAGCAGCAATTGGAACTCAATTACAAGTGTTCAAGGAATGTACTCACATATTTTCAAGCTGTTGAGAAACAACTTGCTGGACAAAGCTGGGTTCAAACAAAGCTATAAACCAAACCTTTGTTAGCTTTAGGACCCCCCAGAGAGTGAGTGCCTGGGTGCACCACAGGCCTGGTGGGGGAGGCCCGTTTGTTTTAGTTGCAAAAGCTGGTCACAGTTTTCCAATCTGTCTCTTTCACATCCCTGGCAGGCAGGCTGGAGATGGTACCAATTTAATGGTTCCTAGCCCATTAGGAATGCAAACCTTTTTATTTCCTTGTAAATAAATCTCTGTGTATTTCCAAGGCTTTCCGAAAGGAATGGGGCTGCCATGGAAGGACTTTGTGCTTTCTCAACCAGGTTACTCTCCATTTCTTTCCAGAAAGCAGGAGAGCTCTGTGCTCCAGGGCAGGGGTCGGAGGCAGGCGTAGGGTAGAAAGTCAGTTGGCACATCCTTACACTGGGCTGGCTGCATGCTGGGTCCCTGCCCTCACTCGTTTGCAGTCTAACAAACATGAGGCCCACTGAGCCACAAGGAAAGTGCTACGTGGAAAGTCGGCAGTCTCTGAGAAACACTGGCAGATGCCCCGTTTAGGCTGGGGACCCAGACAGGAGCTCGCCGAGGGAGTGACATCTCGGCAGGGCCTAACACCTTGACTCTAGCAGCCAAGATGGTGTTTTTCTGATGGACCTAACACAGGCATTCCTACCAGCTTTATTATTTAACATGTGCCTTTCCTGGGGTACAGCATAAACCTTGGACACCATGCCACTAGGAATTTGTGGATTGATTCTGATTCTTCCATTAAGCTCAATGTCAGGAACCTTATCATCATCTCTGGTGGAGAGCAGCTTGGCAGGGGCCCCTATCCCTCCTAACCGCCTCCAAATTACTCAGACTTGAAGTTCAGATTTTTACATTCAAAATAAAACGTCTGGGAATCTAGGGTGTTCACAAAAGTGACCCCATCTCTCTACCCCTCTTGAAACTCACGTCCTTTGCCTCTCCACTCTGCCGCATCTGAGAAGATGGGTTTCCCGACCCTTTGCTGAGGTGTGGCTGGCCACGTGGTCTGCTTTGGCCAATGGGATGCAGCAGAAGTGGTGACACGCGCCCTCCCTCTCTCTCTCCTCTCTCAGCCCGGCCGTCACCATGACAAGCGGGGGCTCCCTCCTGGAGCAGGAGAGACCACGTGGAGCACAGCCGCGTTGCTGCTCCTCCCGGTGGAGGCCACTGAGGACTTGCTGACAGCCAACCCCTGACGCAGGAGAGCTCAGCAAGGATCAGCAAGCCGCCCAGCCCACCTGCAGACCCCTGAGCAATAACACATCTCAGGTGTGAATCAGTTTGTGGGGCCGCTGAAACAAAGTACTGCAGACTGGGCAGCTTCCACAATAGTCCTGGAGGCTGGGAGTCAGAGATCAAGTGTTGGCAGGGTTGGTTTCTCCTGAGACCTTTCTGTGGCTTGTCTGTCACTGCTTCTCCTAAGTCTTCACATGGTCGCCCCTCTGTGCATATCTGTGGGCTGATCATCTCCTCTTATAAGGACACCCATCCTACTGGATTAGGGCCACCCCAATGACCTTATTTTACCTTCATCACCTCTTGAAAGGCCCTGTCTCCAAATATAGTCACATTCTGAGGTCTGGGGTTAGGACATTGACATATTATTTGGGATGTTTGTGAGGGGTGCAGTTCAGCCCATCACAGAACGTTTATTTCACAGCATTACTGCGGCCATTAGCACAGATGTAAGCACCAGGTACTGTGTTTGCACTGGGGTTATAGGAAGCACCAGACAAGATCCATGCCCTGCCCAGGAATCCACAGTCTGTGGGGTTCTCTTCATATGAGACCCAGTCCCCAGGGCCAACCGTGAGCACGTGCATACACACATTCCAGTCTGCAACCAGCCATCCCCAGCAGGCAGACTCGTGCTCTGTCTTTGCCAAACAGACTCCCAAGAAACCCAGGGGAAGAGAGCGAAAACATTACACTCCCCTCATATCTTCACATTCAGTCAGGTAATAAGCAGTTACATTTGCTGCCCCAGGCAACAGCTTGTTCTGTTTTAATTAACTTGCCTTTTATTGAATTTCCCTATCTGTCACCAAACACCACGGCACCTTTATGTGCATGTGTAAAGGCGGCTCTCTCAGCACCTGGTGTTCTGGGGCACCGGACCTCTGATCAGGGGGAGAAGCGGTTTGGCTCACATCGGGAAGTGAATTCATGGTTTGATCCTATCACGGCATGATGGGGTGGGGGCCGCAGGAGAAGGTTTGGTGAAGAGAGGGGAGCCGTGGGCAAGCAGGGGCTCCAGGATTCTGCCCTCCAGAGGGGTATGAGGATGTTTGTGTCTTAGCTGTGCTGCCTAAAGGATGAGACTAAAGCCACAGAAGCTGCAGGTGGCAGCTGCACGGAACGGGCACTTTTCTTCTGCTTGTAGTAACAAGAAATGCTTGCCAGTGGGGAGGTGCACTGTGCACAAATCAAACTGAGACTGAGGGCTGCCTTCTCCAGTATCTCCCAAGGCCTGACAGGGATCACACAGGACTAACAATTCCAAACCAGGGGCAGATGCATAAACTCTACTCCTAACCTAGAGAAAACTCCTGATTCTGGCCAAATGGGAGGTCAGCCCTGCAAGGAGAGGGTTTTGCCCATTGCTTCACTGCTCCAGTGCCCAGAGAGCATGCTTGGCAAAGAGCAGGTGCCCCGTGAATATGGGTTTTCATGAGCCCCTGGACTGCGTCTGCCTTGCCCCTCTCTTCACATGGGGATCTGTCGTAGGTTAGGTTCCCAGAAACAGATCCTAAGATAAGGATTCTAGAGCTCACAGGAGAAACTGGAGAATGAGGGGGTGGGTGGGGAGCCAGTGGGGGGGAAGGGAAGGAGCCCTGCAAGGCAGGGACGTCCATAGAAGTACATGCCCGCTGACGGGGGGGTGTTAGAGAGAAGATCAATCATCCCGAGGAAGGGGGCTGGGCTCCCCACTGCTGTCCCCTTCGGTCTCTGGCTAAGTGCTGTGCCTCAGGTGAGACAGCACCAGCCGCCTGAGGGTAGCCCTCTGGGGAAGAGGTGACGTGCTGGCCTTGGGAGAGAGCTGCCCAGAAATGGGAAAGGGGCCAGAGAGGATCTGACGGAAGTGTCATTTGGGAGCCAGAGTGCCAAGTGGGAGTCACTCTAGTGGTTCCTTGCCACCTGTGACGGTGACTCCATGTGTAACTTGACTGGGCCACATCATTCCACGCATGTGGTCAAATACTGTTCTAGATGCTGCTAGGATGGTACCTTTCTAAAACAAGATTAGCATTTAAATCAGTAGACTTTGAGTAAAGGAGAGCACCCTCCAGAATGTGGGTGGGCCTCATCCAATCAGTTGAAGGCTGTGGGACAGAAGAGACAGACGTCCCCCAAAGAAGAGGGAATTCTGCCAATTGCCTTAGAACCTGAGCTGTGACATAAACTCTTCCCTGGGACCAGGGTCTGCTGGCCTGCCCTGCAGATTTTGCACTTGCTAGCCTCCACAATTGAGTGAGCCAACTCATAAATCTATAGATAGGAAGACAGAGCTATGTGTATAATTATATCTATACTTACCCATGTTTATCTAGGTATAGATGTATATATACACATAGATCCACTTACACATGTGTATATGTGTATGTAGCTATAGCTATAACTGTGTCTGTCTCCCAGTGCAGTTGGCTAGGGCTGTACCATCTGGAATGTGAAGATTGCTCACCCTCAGGCTGGCAGTTGGTGTGGCTGTGCCTGGGAGCTCCTCCACATGGCCCTGCTAGTAGCAGGGCTTTGGCACAGTGTGGCATCTGAGTCCTGAGAGGGAGCATCCATACGTAAACACTGCAGGTGGTGTAAGGTCCCCCAGGCGACGTTCCATAGTGGCATTTCCACCGCAACTCCCTGTAGAGCCCATCACAGGGTCGGCGCGGACTTGGCACCCGCCACACAAGGACAGAGGACCAGGAGGCAGCCTCACTGAAGGGAGAATCATCTTAGAAAACTAACCACCACGAAAGAAAATTCAGATTTAGAATGTTAAAAACCATCGTTTAGGCCCCATTAAGCATTTGCTGGTCAAATCTGATCTAGAACCTGGCAGTTTGAAATCTCTGTTTCTGGCCCAACACCCTCTTTTTCCCTAGTGAAGACCCCAAGATCTTGGGGGGACAGGGGAGGCAGGAACTCTTCTTTTTTTAATTGAGGTGAAATTCACATCATATAAAATTAATCATTTGAAAGTGAACAACTCCGTGGCATTTAGTGCATTCATAGTGTTGGGCAACCTCCAGAACATTTCCATCCCGTCCAGAGGAGCCCCGCCCTTCAAACGGTCTCTCCCTCCTCTCCCCAGCCCCTGGCACCCATCAATCTGCTTTTGGTCTGTGCGACTTACCTATTCTGAGTACGTCATATAAAAGAAATCATATGGTATGCGACTTGCTGAGCCTGGCTTCTCTCACTTAGCGTCATATTTTCAGGGTTCCCTTCCTTCCTGTGGCTGAGCAGACATCCATTGCAGAGATATGCCCCAATGTGTTTATCCACTCCCCTACTGAGGGGCATTTGGCTTGTTCCCAATGCGTGGCTCTCCTGAAGAATGCTGCCATGAACACACGTGGACAAGGATTTGAGTACAGGAATTTATTTTTGAGACCTAACAGGCTGTTAGCTGCAGACCTTTAACAAAATGTAGGTTCTCTGGCCCCTAATTTAACACATATTCCTAGACTATGTTAGAATTAGATGCAGCCAAAAGATACAAGGATGCAGGTGGGCAGACTGCCAGGCCCTGGCTATTTCGGAGGTGATTTTGACAATAAATCAGAACCAGAAAATTGCTGTGGAGTGGGGTCCTTCCCAGATGTTCAGGCAAGTCTAATAGCATACAAATAAAGCCACCTGGTGATGAGAATTCCAAGAACCAGAGACTTTGATCCTATTATTTCCTTTAAAAGATGAGCACGGGCACGTGTGTACGCATGTGCACACACACACACACACACACACACACACACACACACACACACACACACACACGCTCAGCCTCCATTCTGCCATAACACCGAGCCCTGAAACAACACCAAACATTTTGAATACCTGGCATCAGTTCTCAAAAGATTCCTGCAAAGCCCCTGCAGGGTATTCCTTTGGGACTGAGGATTTATTTCATCTTCCCAAACCCAGGGGAGATTCCATGGTAAATGACAGCTACTGAGAAAATACGAGCATTGTGTTGGGAACAGAAAGCACCCAACATCTCCAGTTTTAACATCTCTGCATTTCATGGGTCCCTGGAAATGTCTTTGTTGCTGTGTTTCAAAAGAAAGATTATCACCCCCCAGGGGCCCCAGGCAGGTTGCAGACTTTGAGTTACGGCTTGGGGTCTTGATATATGTTGGTTATTATGCAAAATTAATTATCTTGGTCATTTGAATGTTTTCCCCCAAACTTAATATAATCTCATTACAAACTTCTCCATACCAGAGTGAATCAGGAGCCAAATTCCATTTAGGAAATTGAAGGTAATTTAGAGTTATATGATTTGCAGAAAAAGAAGCCCCTTTCTCTGCTAAATGCTAATTTGGTCTGTCTCTATAATGTCGAAGTGACATTCATTTGGTTGGTGAATTGCTGTAAGTGTGTGGGAGACTTGGGGCAGCAGAAGGGGCAGTTCAGAATTTTTGAGTGAGATCTCTAGAAATAGACTGTGCATAAGAATTCTGAGATACAGGCTGCAGAGGCCAGAAGGCCAGCAGGCTTTCCAGAGGGTGGTATTTGACTGCTGGTGAACAGGCTGGTCCATGGGAAATACGGCCTTATACCCAAGGGACAGCTGTGAAGAGAGAGGAGGCACGGCATTTCAAGAAAGCAGAAGGGGGAGAGACAGCCGGGCCACCTGGGCCAGTCTGCTTGTAGCTTACGCAGTGTGTGTCTGTGGGGGCCGCTGTAACAAAGAACCACAGACGGGACAACTTAAACAACAGGAATTTATCTTCTCACAGTTCTGGAGGCTGGAAGCCCAGGAACAGGATATAGGCAAGGCCAGTTCTCCTGAGCCTGTCTCCTTGGCTTATGGATGCCGTCTTCTCCCTGTGTCACCCCACGGCTGTGCCTCTGTGTGTGTCTGTGTCCTGATCTCTTCTTAGAAGCATACCAGTCCTACTGGATTAGGGCCAACCCACATGACCTCATTTTACCTTCATCACCTTTTTACAGACCCCATCTCCAAATACAGTCCCATTCTGAGGTCCTGGGGGTTAGAACTTTGACATTTGAAATGGCAGGGGACACAGTCCAGCCCGGACAGGAGGGCAAAGACAAAGTGCCATCCACACAGCCTTGTCTCACCTAGGTGTCCATGGCGCCCTGACTTGGCCCCCCTGCTCCCACCATTACCCTTTTCTGGTGCTTTCTGCACCCAGCAGCCAGAACAGTGTTCTTAAAGCACCTCTCACATCATGACATTCCCCCTGGCCTTTGGTGGCTTTTCATTGCGTTTTGAATAAATGCAAACTCTCCAACACGGCACCAGAGTGGGCCCCTGCTGAACGCTGCCCCTCTGATGTCCAGTCATCATCATGCTCAAGACGGCTGTACTCCGTGTCCTCCCCTCCAGCTCCCTGGTCTTGTCTTCTCTGCCCCAAGGCATTTCCTGCTCCCTCTGACCAGACACACCTGTCTCTGCTTGTTCTATGCAGCTCACTCCTTCTCATCCTTGAGTCTCCATTTAGATATCACTTCTGCAGAAAAGCCTTCCTTAAAGTCCTCCCTAATCATGCCTGGCATGTAGCAGGCACTCAATAGATACTTGCTCAACAGAAGAGAAAGTGAATGAATGAATGAATGAATGAACAATAAGTGAACAAACAATAAATATCTCCAAACACAGTGCACAGCTTTAAGCCCTCCCAGTGGAAGCTGATGCTATCAGCCAGAGTCAGGATCTCAATGTGGGTGTAGAGGAAACAGAGCCACAGGCAGTTGGGGGTCCCCACCCTTGCCCACCCTGATGGGGGGGCCTATCAGGAAGAGCTCACCTTGCTCACTTCTTGCTTTCCACAACCCACTGCAAGGGGTGATCCACTATGAGGGTTTGGGCTTTCTCTGGCCTATGGCCCTCCCACCCAAACTTCTCTCCCACCCGATATATCATATTGTAAAACACAGAGATTAAAGCTGAGAAATGTTTCAAGTGGCAGTGAGAGTCCCCATTAGACTTCATCCCGATTTTTTTGTTTTTATCCAAAAGCCCATTCAAGCCAATCACCCCTTGACCATGGGGTTACAGTTGAAGTTAACAAATGACCCTCAAAGAATTTAACAACCTTTTTCAGAGTCACGTAATTATAATTATCAGTGAAGTGTGAGTACAACGAATTAGTAAATGAGTCCTTGAAAGTGTGAATCTCATTCCTGTGAAATCATACTGTCAGAGGTGAGGTTCCTCCAGAAGCAGATCCTGAAACAAGGAGGTGAGTGTGACTATTTATTGGGAAATTGATCCCTGGAAGTGTGATTGACTGAATAATGCCATCACCCCAAAAAGAGACTTAGGTTCTAATCTCTGAAATCTGTGACTGTGGTGACCTTATATGGCACAAAAGAACATTGCAAATGTGGCTAAGGATCTTGAGGTGGGAGATCCTCCTGGATTATTTGGGTGGACCCTTCATACAATAACATGTATCTTTATAAGAAGGGGGCAGAGGGAGATATGAATCCATGTGGAGAAAGAGGCAGAGACTGGAGTGATGTGGCCATAAGCCAAGGGAAGCCAAGGATTGCTGGCAGCCACTGGAAACCAGAAGAAGCGAGGAAGGATTGTTCCCTGACAACTTCAGAGGGGTGTGCCCCCCCCCAAACTTGGTTTCAGCCCAGGGATACTGATTTTGGAGTTCTGCCCTCCAGAGCTGTGAGGGAAGTGTCTATTGTCTTAAACCACCAAGTTTGTGGTCATTTGTTATGGAAGCCACAGGAAACCATTTTGGAAAGAAAGCCAATACCATACATGTCACCAAGCAGCTCACCATGGTGGTGACAGCGCTCAGTCCTCCTGGAGGATGGTGGGGATGGTGTGGGTCCCACCTCAGAGCCGGCCCCGTGGGGGATGAGGACCTGGGGATTCGCTCACTGACTCTCATCAGTCACTGGGTGAAGGGTCTTCCTGGGGGGTTCCACCCCCGCATCCAGTGCACAAACCAAGCAGGTTCCAGCACCTAGGCAGGGCTCTCAGGAAGAGCTGCAGCTACAGGCCAGTCATGGGTCAGGGTGTGCAGAAATGAGGAATGCCAAAGGCATGTGGGTGAGAAACCAGCAATGTCTGCAACATACACGAAAATAAATGAAAAACTTAAAAGTGAATACCCAAACGAGGATACAGAGAGTAAACCTACACTAAAAATTTTCTCAGTAAACAAATCAGGAAGCTGACAGTTGGAGCTGAACACTAACTCAGAGCTCCAATGTTACTTTAAAATGGCCTAGAATGGATAGAAGAACTAGTGTTGGTTGAATGCTTACATCAACCAAACACTTGGATACATCTTTCCATGTACTATGCCATGATTCTCTGGAGGGGAATGTATTAGTTTCCTAGGGCTGCTATAACAAATTGCCACAAACTAGGTGACTTAACACAACAGAAATATACTCTTTCTCAGTTCTGGAAGTCAGAAACCCAAGATCAGGGTGTCAGCAGGGTTGGTTCCTTTCAAGGCTCTGAGGAAGGGTCTGCTGGGGCCTCTCCCCTGGCTCCTGGTGGTTGCTGGCAACCGTTGGCATTTCTTGGCTTCCAGACACATCACTCTGCTCTCTGCCTCCATCCTCTTGTGAACCTCCCCAAAGTATCTCTTCATATCCTCTTCTCTTCTTATAAGGACACCATCCTTATCTCAAGATCCCTAACTACATCTGTAAAGATCCTATTTCCAAATAGGGCCACATTCTGAGGTTCTAGTGGGCATGAATCTGGTGGTGGGGATACTATTTAACCCACTAAGTAGTTATTAGTATCCACACTTTTACTAATGAGGGGCCCGAGGTTGCCCAAGGTCACAAAGTGGGGTTTGGGAGACAGATGATTTCAGCCCAGGTTTACAGGGTATCAAAGTGCTCGAGCTCCCCCTGGAGCTGTTATATGGCAGCTATGGAGCAAAAGTAACTCAAGGTAGGCCGGGCACAATTTAGGCTTCGTAACTATTTGTTGAATAACTGAAATGAATATTCCCACAGGACCCCGAATTCTAGGCTCTAGACACAAATAGCACATTTCTCATTCATGTCTACCTGATGGGGACTTTTGTCCTGGAAAAGTGGTGGAAGGCGTGATCTGGGCGAGATCAATGGTCCACAGTTTGTGCTTCTGGCCACTGCTGTTGTCGTTGGCATTAGAAAAACCCTCAGCCACAATCAATTTTATATTCTATTGCTTTTTACCAGGTTCTTAAACAGTTTCGAGTACATTGGAGCATCTTTTATCCTTAATGGTCTGTCGTCCCAAAACTTATTTTTGGAAACAAATGAGTAAACAAAATAAACCAAGCCCAGCTTGATCCCAATAACTCTGAACCAAACAAATTGGGTCTTCTTTTTAGTTTCTTTCCGCTTACAAGACTTTACAGAGTCTGATGAGTCATTAATTTGTTGGCCCTTTTGGATGTATTTATGCAGAGCCATTAAGTAGCACACTGTGGAGGGAAGCTGGAACTCTTTATGAATGTGGCCTCTGACCCTGACTGTCCTTCTCCCCTTAAGAGAGAAACGTAGAGGACTTTGGGCCCTGGGCTGCCAGTTCTTTGTGGCCTGGTTTTCAGTCCCTTATACTCATCTTTAGTCAAAAACAGAAAACAAAACACAAGTGCAGAACTCTAAGGAAATATGTGGGTCCCAGAGTGATGCCTGGAAAGTGATTTCTCCAAACAGAAATGGCGAATCCTCATCTATATCATTATACATCATATATTGTATACCTCATATATACAAGGAGACATATTACCATGCAATCCTGATACTAACTACCTGGGTTTAGGTCAAATTTCACAGGTTAAGACGGTCCTTACTTCAGACATGAGCTACAAACTCAGAAAGCCCCAGGCCACTTGCACTTCTGGCCATCTGGCTACAGATTCAAGGCCCTCCAATGCTCCCTCAGGTTTGATAATTCACTAGAATAACTCCTAGAACTCAGGAAAGCACGGTACTGACATTACTCTTTTATTATAAAAGATACAAATTAGAACCAGCCAAGGACAAAGAGGTCCACAGGGTGGGGACTGGGGAAACCCCCAAAGGCAAGCTTCCGCATCCTCAGATGCTCGAGGCTCCCTGTCTGGTTACCAAACAAATGTACAACTGAGCTTCAGGGTCTGCAGTTTTTACTTAGCTCCCTTTATGCAGGCGTGACTGACTGAATCACTGGTCACTCGTCTGAACTCCAACTTCCATCCCTCTCCCTTCCCCAGAGGTGAGGCTGATGTCACCTGACTCAGAGCCCTTGACCCTCTAATCTCACAGTGGGCCTTTCTGTGTGGCCAGCCCCCATCCTGCATCATCTCATTAGCATAAACCCAGGTGTGGTCTGAGGCCCACCATGAATGTCATGACAAACAGCCACTCCTATCACTTAGGAAATCCCAAGGATTTAGAAGCCCCCTCCCAGGAACCAGAGACAAAGGTCAGCCAAATTTGTTATTATGCAACACACACATGCAATTGATGAGGTCCAAGGTCAGAAAGTGTTCTCGCTCCTCTCCCACAGATAAAAATCTTTGGTCCTGGGTCAAAGAGGGGATTCTTGCTTGCTGGAGCCAGATTTATGGCACAGACTGGAAAGGGTGGGAAGGGAGGGTGAAAGCCGGGGCTTGGGGAGGAGTAGGAGCATGTGGATGAGTCTGGCCTATGAGGACCTTGGGAGCAGCGGGAATTAGGGACAGGAGGGAGGCGCTTTAAAAAGTGCTCATGAGGATTTTAAATTGGATTGCCTGTAATATGTTTGGATAAACATGACTTAGGAAACTCATTGTAATTTTTGACTGTGGACCTGAATGTTTAGATCCCCTCTCCCTACAGAGACTGAGCTGAGGAGCCTATTCCCCTGGGAGGTACCATGATTTTGTCCATGTGTCTGTCGATCTTCCTTTTCTGATGGTGAACTTTCCCTCTTTCACACGCTGCCCTCACACCTCAGGTGAGAGCCAGGTCAGATTCCTCGTGCACTTCAGCCTCCAAGGACAGGAGGGAAGCAATGTGCAGAGCACCTCAGGAGCCCAAGGATGCTGGGGCCCAAGAGGTCCAGGTGAAAGGGAGCCAGTGGAGGACATCGCCAAAGGATGGTGCCAAAGAGCCACCTGGGTGTGCGAGGAAGGGGGGTCGCAAGAGCGGAAGAAGGGACGGCCAATGCATCCACCAGAGGACATCGGTCTTTACTCTCCCAAACTCATTCCCAATGGGAATGGATTCAATTTCCCAGACTCCGTGCCTCCCCACCCCCACTCCCTGCCCCACCCCCCTTTTGGAAGTGTGGATCTATCGTCCTTAGCCTACAGTTCAGATAGCAAAGGTGGACCCGCCTAGGCTCCATGCTTTTCTCCTTTCTGCGCTGTATTCCTGTTATTTATGTCACTTTGGGCATAAAGCTGTATTGTCATAAGGGAGCACTTTCATCTATAAGCCACCTTCCATCTGACATTCACCAAAGCCTCAGGAAGTAGCTACTCAAGTGAAATGAAAACAGACATCAACACAAAAACGTGTACATAAATGTTCATAGCATTATCTGTAATTGCCAGAAAGTAGAGACAACTCAAATGTCCATCAGCTGATAAACAAAGTGTGGTAAATTTATAGAAAGGAATAATATTTGACAGTACAAAAATAAAGTACTGATTCATGCTACAATATGGATGAACCTTGAAAGAATACAGGTACAAAAGGCCGTATATTGTATGAGTCCATTTATAAGAAATGTTCATTCAGAATAGGTAAATCCACAGACACAGAGAATAGGTTAGCGGTTGGCTGGGGTAGGGAGGGGAGCTGAGGAGAGGATGTGCAGGTCAGGGCAGGAGAATGACTGACAATGGCTACAAGGTTTGTTTTAGGGGTGATTAATATGTCCTAAAATTAGGTCATGGTGTGATTTCACAACTCTGTGGATATACTAAAAACCGCTCACTCGTACATGTTAAATAGGTGAACTTTATGGTATGTAAATTATATCTCAATGAAGCTATTTAAAATGTAAAGGTTCCTAAAGGTTCAGAATTGTGTGAGCTCATTGCAGTACGTCTGCAGTTTTTCCATGTTCTTACACTGCTCTTATCTCCAGCCCCTGTGGCACTCCTATCTTTAAACAGGAGATTCCTAATGAATAATAATAAACAGTGATTATAAAGAACAAAACAGAATTTGACTTAATTACTTTGTTTCTGACATTCCCCTGACCACTTGGAGATTTTATTTATGTTTAAAATTTAAGATAGTGAAACAAAGGGTGAATTCCCAGCTGTCACATTTTTTCAGTAGGTACAAATTCTCGTTTGTATGCAAAATGTTTTTCTGAATTTGATTAACATCTTTAAAGCTGAAATTCATTCTTTTTGTTACCGATCATTGTTTTACAACCAAAAGGCAAATAATGATTACCACTGATTATTATGTAATTATTACCGAAAATAATTTTGAAACATAGAGGACAGTGTTAAAAATGATCTGCTCTGGGTCTCAGAAATGCTGGAGCTACTCACGAAGGTGTGGTATGTCAGAAAGGTTGGAAAGTCATTTTCAAGAAACCAGCTGGATTCCAAGTAGTAATCCAGGCCCAGTGGATCTTAATAGTTACTCATAAAATATTGATATAGTTCATGTACTAGTCAAGTATTTGTCCCTCTGACCACTGTTTCCTTTTTGGTTTTAAAATAATGATCAGTTACAAAAGTAATGAATTTCAGCTTTTTAATATTATTTCACCTTGGATGGGCCATTTCCACACCATAATTGAACATCAGCATCCCCTAACACAGACACCAGTACTAGAAAAAAAAATGTGACGTATGGACTGTGTAACTGGCATGTGTGTACGTGGAGGAGCGTGTGTGTGAGCGTTGTCTGGTTAGGTTTGGATTTTGCTCCGCATGTCCCCTCTGGGCAGGTCTGTGTGGGCGTCTCAGACAGTGTGCAGAATGAAACCCTTCCACCTCGCGTGCACTTATGTGGTGGGTTTATCTCTTGGCCTCAGCACTTTGAGCTGAATATTTTTGAACCTTGTTGATTACTCCCAACATTTGCTCCTGTCTTAACAATCCCAGGGCAATTCTCTGTCCCTCTCACTTCATCTTTTTCTTTCTTCCTCCTCACAAAATTTCCTTCCCTGCAACCTGCTCTCCCCCACCCAACCTTTAAGAGTAGGTCTGCAGTTTCTCCATGTTCTTACAGGCTGAACTCAGCCATTCCAGGACACCCCCTTCAAAGGGACACAATGCTTCAAGGAAGAAAACTAAAGGTCAGAAACAAATCTCCCAATGCTCTATGCACGGTTAAATTCAAAGTAGGTAACAATGTGCTTAATTTTATACAATGTAAAATATTTGAAGGATTAAAGAAGTACAGGCTTGGAAAGGCATGTAATTCTTGTAAATAGTCATAACATAACTGTTACACAAAAGTGTCCAATTGATAAAGTGACAGGTGCTCTCCACATCAATCATGGAGGGTTTACTTCTTCGCTGGCTGGAGTGACTTTGCAAATGCAGCTTCCAGCTGAACCTTGGGGAAATACACTAAGGGTGTTATACACATAGGTACTGAGAGACGCATCATAAAAATCCAGACTACTATAAAACAGTTTGAGAACCACTGGTGTGTAGACGACTGTGTTTAAAGTGGCCAATTCTATAAGCTACAACATTCGTATTTTTAATGAGCCCTGACTTTGGTGCTCAAACATAGTGTGCCGAAAACAGACATAACTCAGAGCCATTTATATTGCGTGGGTGTTTCCAGTTGCTTTCTCTAAAAGCAAAGGCAGGGCAGAAAATGCTTGGCAGGCACAGTGATTGATGAGTGGGGCTAAATATTTTCCATTTTCAAACAGGGGGACCAAAAGCAAATATTGAGCTGCTCTCATGTTCTATGAAAGAGAAACAGACTCCCAACTTGATACAGCACCTTCCATGCCGCAGGTAACCCAGAGCATTTTAAGCCTAATCAGTTACATGCTGTTAACACAGCCCCTGCAGATGACAAGGCATCCATTACACGTTCCATGCAGTGGCTCACACACATTCCTGGTCATTACTGGGATTATTCATTATTTATATAGAGCCACACTGTAAAACGGATGTAATGTGCCAGTTACCCTTACGTTGATTAACTGAGAAAGAAACCTGTGGTCAAGTTTCAGACTGTCGTCTCTTCGCTTGGAAAGGAAAAGCAGACGGAGCCCAACACTGCAGTGACTGGGATGATGGGACACTTTCCTGACATCTGCCTCCTACACAAGATGGCACCTGGATGGGTGCATCATGGAGCTGCCCTCCTGGGTGTAGACCAAAAAGCCCTAAGTTCATTGTAGCAGTGGTACTCTCGGGAGCTTACCATCATTTTGCACATTTTGTGCAGAAACACCTCCACATCAGTCCTGTGGCAGTGAATTTCAAGGTATCTTTTCCCCCAAGAGATATATTAACCACTATCATCATATTTCATAGCTCCAGCCACTGAAAGCTGTTGAATGTATGTTACCAGTCTACAGATGGGAACCTTTTCCTCCTGGATTTAAGCCATCCTTTCTGCAAGAATTAAAAAAAAAAAAGGTCAAGGGTCATTTAAGGTGTTCAGCATACAGGAAGGTAAATGCACCCTTCGTGGGTTGCTTTTCTATTGGTGTGGGGTAACGTGCATACAGTGATGTCTTTCTGGAATCATCCTGCATAGGGAGATGGCATGGAAACAATCAAATTAAGAGGAATGTGCATGAAGGGGCAGAGAGAGCAATAACAGCATAAAAAAATACAAAGTATGTAAAACATAATTAAGAGCCTAGAAGATTCTATTTTGCTCTTGATGCTATTTGGGGGAACATTAATATATACAATGGCAGTGAGGTGTGGCATTTGGGAAAAAGGCAATATATTAATTCTCAGATCAATAGTTTGTGAAATGCCTTTTTGCTGTCCCAAGCGTGTGACTGTTTCACTGATAAGGAGTGATTTTCTTGGAGTTGAAGGCAGCCGCTGCAGGATGAAATTGCTCTCTGGAGGGGAGAGATGGAGGGGGTGAGGATACAACTCTGACGCCAGAAAGGAGGGGTCATTTAGGAGAGAGAAACACAGTCCCCTGGGCTCCCGCTCACCCCACAGGGTTCTTAGTGCATCACAGAAATGTCTCAACAGCCAGCCTTGCACCTGAGTCCACGGTTTGGCTCAAGGAAAGCCAGTCCCTCATTTTCCCCGTCTTGAGTTTTTGTGGGGGCTCAAGCAGCTCAAATTTCTAGGGAAAAGTGTGTTGAATGAGGGGAGCATTGTCAGATATACTGAGACCTGCTGGGGAGCAGTGATGAGAAGCATCACACGCACAGCACATAGCTGACAAGTAAATCGAGGGAACTAATTTAACAAACTGAGCAGCTAGGAGAGGGCTTCTGCCGGTCAAATCCTGTCCTTTCCACTCTAAGTTGTCAGCTCAGGGTGACCCTGACTTGAGAGAAGCCATATCACCACACCTCCCCTAGGCAGTCCCCCAGCTGTCGGCTGACATTTCCTTGGGTTGTGGGGGTCGCCTGCCGCTCAACAGTTTTCCTCCCTGCTCATTTGCAGGGCTCACCCTTCTGCTGGAAGCACCCCTCCTGAACTCAGCCACACAAGGAGCCCCCCACAGGGCTGCTCTGGGGCCCTGCTCAGATGGGGACGAACAGGGAGGTGTCAGTCTGCACATGAGGGAGCTCCTCCCTTTCTCGAATCTTCCCACCTGTAGGAAGTGGGGCCTTCTAAGTTCTCCCAGTAGTTGGACAAAAGGGACAGAGAGAGGACACTAAAAGGACCACATGTGAGTTTTGGGCTGCCCGTGCCAAGGCATGTCCCGCAGAGAAAATCCTCTGGGGACGAACAAGGTGTGAGAGCCTGCCATCGCACGCGAGGCGACCCCACAGCACGGGCTGAAGGTGGCCTTCAGGGCAGATGGGACTAGGGCAGATAGATATTCACCCAAGCCAGAGAGCCAAGCCAGAGTCGCACAGGAGCTACACATCAGCCCTGAATTCCAGCCGGGCGAGCAGCCACGAGGCCAGGAAGAGACATAGGCCAGGAGACCCACGGAGTCAGAGGTCAGGGGCCGGGATCCCCAGTCCCCTTGTGGCCCTCCCAGCTCTACAAGCCACTTTCTTCTCCCCTACACACAGCACCGTCTTGGGGGAAGCATAACTGATCAGGTCACCTGGGTTTTATTATTCAGGGGTCCCCTCCCTTCTGGTAGAAATGATTTATTTTTATTATAAAAGAATTGCATGGTTATGGAAAGATGCATTTTCCAGTATAGTTGGACGTGCAGTGAAGAGCGAATACACCCATTTTGGCCCTGCTCACTCTTTTCCTGCTCCCACTCCTTGGGAATGACCATTTTTGACTAAGTAAGACTCTCAGAGTGATCTGGCATTAAATGTAGTCCAATCCAATAAGTCCAGCTTTCGGTTCTCCTGGTTGCTTGGCTCCGCATGGAGAGCTGACACACCCCAGCTCTTTCTCTAGGATCCTGCACAGCTCCGATTCCTACAGTCCTCACAGATTTATTCTGCTCTTAGATCCCACATTTTCCTCTTTCTTAGAATTCTTTTTCCTTTTGTTGCAGTGCATTCTTAAGTAGTCTTTTTTCTTGAGAAGGGTTTGGGAAGTAAGTTTCTCAAAATCCCTGCATGTCTAAGAATGTGTTTATTTTGTTCTCAGACTCCACTGATAATTTAGTTGAACCCAGAACTCCACCTTTAAAGTAAATTTCCCTGAGAACACTTCATTATCTCCCCGCTAGAAGACAATCCAGGGTTGCTGACAAGAACCCTGAATCCCATCTGATCTTCAGCATCAGCATGCATGCTCCCCCACCCCTGAAAGATTTTAGAAACTTCTCCTTGTTCATCTTTTTCTCTATTTGCTGAAATTTCATGAGGCTACATCCAGGTGCACACTTTCTCTGTTCTTCACAATGGCTCTCGCTGGGCCCTCATCGTGGGGAATCATGTCATTCTTCAACTCTTGACTAATATTAGGATCATTTCATGATGAATTCTCCATGCTTTCTGTTCTTGCCTGGGATGCTTTTTAAGTGAACTCTGGCCTTTTTGAGTTAATCACAAATGGTTCAACCCTTCATTTCTTTTTTTTTCATTTTCCAGCCTGGGAGATATACTTGACAGACAACCTCTTTCAGTCCTTCTATTGAATTTTATTTATTTATTCTATTATTTTGGCAATCTCATTTGGAATGTCCATAGAAGTTCTTTTACTCAGGCAGTCCATTAGCAATCTATTCTTATTTTGTGGATGTGATTCCTGCTTGAATCTCTCTGAGGATACTCATTAGAGGCTTTTCCTGGCTCATTATGCTCCATTCCTGGAGGCCGTTGTCCTATTTGTTCAGAAAGTTCCCTCTTGCGAGATGCTGATTTCTGCCCTTCTGCCCGTGTTTGGGAAGGCCCAGGTTGACTGATGTTTTCTGACTTCTTACCAAGTGGCCAGCTGGGCCTCCGGGGCAGATGGGGCACATTGACATGCTGCCTCCTATCCAGGGCAGGGTCACACACAGTCTGGCCACAGATTCGTGTCCTTCCATGTGCTGGTCCTTGACGAGATAAGAACAGAAATTGAGAAGGAGCCCTTAGAAACTTTCAAAGTGTTTTGACATTGTCATAATAACCAAGCGTGATCAGCAGGTTTGTATTTTGAGTGCCTTCTTTTAAATTCCATTTTCTAGTAATTCATCTTCCTTATGTTTTATGAAAGTATCAGTCTGTAACAGATTAGAGATTTCTTTAAATATGGGTGGCTAGGGGACATCTGTCACTACAGATAGTTCAGGGGGCAGGGTTTTAGGGTGCCCAGGCGGGGGGAGGTCTAGGAAGACTGTCCGCCTGCTAGACGCTGAATGAGAGGGTTCTCCCCCCGCCCCCCGTTCCCCTCCCGAGAGCCTCTGACACTCAGAGGAGGTTTCCTTAGAAATGTTTCTTTGCCTTTGCCTAGGGGAGAAGCTGAAGCTGCACAGAAGCTCAGAGGTTCATGGTGATGTTCTACATCACATGAACACTTTTCCATAAAAATATATGATTTAAATTTTCCTAGTAGTAACATTAAAAAACAAGCAGGTGAGATTCATTTTGATAATGTATTTTATTTAACCCAACATACCCAGAATTCTATTATCTCAACATGCAATCAATAACAAAATTGTGATATTTATATTGAGATGGTCTGCATTCTTTTTTACATACTAGGTCTTTGAAATCTGGTACATCTTTTATACCTATAGGACCTGAATTCTGACACTGAATTTTCCTTGAAAATACTCGACTTGTATTTAGGTTTTGTAAAATTTACAGTTTAAAAAGTAGATTAATATATTCAAATTGCTTCTGACATACTGAAAAGTTTTCCAGTAACAGAATCAAGTACAAGATTTTAGACTTAAAATTAAATGGAATTTAAAATCTCACTCCTTATTCACAACAGCCATATACATGTTAAGCACACAATAGCCAAGTGTGGCTAGTAGCTGCCATCATGGGCCACACAGTTCTGTATCTTCAGAGGGTTTGCTTTACAGTCGATGCATTTGTCAAAACTCACTTCATGGTATAGTTAAAATCTGTATGTAAATGTTACCTTTAAAACACCCTCTAGTTAATGATATGCATGAAGAAGTATTTAAAGGTGAAGTATGTTGATGTTTTCAAGTTACAGTGAACTGCATCGAAAAAAATAGAAAGGATTGATGGCTAGAGGGATAGAAGGATATATATGTGATCAATTAAATACAGCAAAATGTTAATTGTGGAATCAGGTGGGTAGGATATTTGGCTGTTCACTACACAGTTTTTCTAACTTTTCTGAATACTTAAAAATTCTCATAAGATATTGGGAGAAAAAGAAATGTGTCTTCAATGAACTATGCCTACATGTCATCCCATTGCTAAATCTCAAAAACATAATGTTGATCATAAAAAAAGAAAGGAATCTTGCTATTTGCAATAACATGGATGCACTTAGAGGGTCTTATGCTAACTGAAATAAGTTAGAGAAAGAGGAATACCATATGGTTTCACTTATACATGGGATCTGAAAAGCAAAACAAATGAACAGAAACAAAACAGAAGTAGACTCATAAATACAGAAAAGGGACAGTTGGGGGAGGGTGGAATGGGTAAAATAGGTGACTGGGATAAAGGAGTATGAACTTCAAATTATGAAATAGTTTAGTCACAGGGATGGAAGTACAGCATAGGGACTATGGCTCATAATATTCTAAAATCTTTGTACGGTGACATATGGTAACTACATTTATCACGGCAAGCATTTAGTAATGTATAAAACTGATGAATCACTAAGTTGTTCATCTGAAACCAATAACATGTATATAAACTTTATTTCAATACAAGAGTTTAAAAATAAATAAGCTAGGAAAAAAACATAATTTGAGTGAAAGAAACCAGACCCTAGAGAAAAATCTATGTATGGCTCCATTTATACAAAGTTTTTGAACTTTATAGGCAAAAGATGAGGCAAAACTGTTCTGTGTTGGTAGAGGTCAGAACATGGATAGCCTCAGTGAGGGGAACTAGAAGCAGGGGTAACAGGAAGTTCTGGGGTGCAGACAGAGCTCTGGTTTTTGATTATGGGTATGGGTTACATGTGTGCACTCACTGTGAAAATTCATCAAGCTTTCTGTACAACTGTGCACTTAATGGTGTATGTATCTCCAGAACCAGTTTTGTGGCTGTTTTAAAGCATGCTTACCCTTCATACCCTGCAGGAGGGAAACCAGGGTTCTCCTTTAAAACCACACTGCCCGATTTAAAAGTTTCACTGAATGGAAGGAGAGTCCTCCCTGGTCTCCCTGGGGGTAAGGACTGGATGCTGTGGGCCTTGGTACTATTTATTTTAGGAACTTTCTCTCTTGGTGGTTTTGATTACATTTTTGAACATGCTTCACAGAAAGCAAACTCATGTCTTCCTTGGTCCCTGGCCCATGAGCATCAGGACAACCACTTGCCACCAAATTGCCAAACTTTCAAATTCTCTTGTGTTTGGACCACAGTAGCACTCTATTTATTTTCCCACTTAGCTGTTTAATGTATCGAATTCCTTTCCCTCTGGGAGCTCAAGGAACTTTTCTCAGAGAACTTAAAACATGAAACTGGAGGGTATGTTCTGGAGCTGCAATAGAGGGGAGTAGTAAACTGAGGCAGAGTAGGAGCGGTAATGGAAGCTGGGGAAATAGTGGTAAGCTGGCAGTTGGAAGAATGGAACCCAAACCTAGAACTGGGGATTAAGTTCACAATTCATACAAACCCTGGGATCTTCTGGCCCATACAGGTCTTGTCCTGAAAGTGACGCACCCAGGGGCCTACCGCATTAGCTTTCCCGGGTTAATTATTAAAACGAGGCCATCCAGAAACACCATCTCTTACAAATGTGGTTCACCTGGGCCTGCAGAGCACCGGCGGCAGTGGGCCCTGGGGCCTGAGCCAGCGGGTGAGGAAGACACAGGTGGCCTCTGTCCCTTTGCGGTGTCCACAGGGTGCCCAAGGCCGGGCAAGCCCCAGGAAGCTTCCAGAACAGTGGCTGAGGGAGGGAAGAGGCCCGGGATGCTGCAGGAGTCCTGTTTCCCACTACTTTGTGGGAAAAGCCTCCCTGCAAACTCGCAAGAACAGCAGTTTTAAAAAACGAGGCGGAAGCCTCTAAATGGCCAGCCGCCCAGGTCTCCCACTCAGAGCCCGAGGGCCTGGAGGGGGCGTCCTTCCCGAGGCCACACCTGGGTCCGGCAGGGGCTCCGAGCCGGGCAGCTGGGGAAAGGGGAGGGCGCCGAGTCGGGGCCGGGGTCGGCCTCACAGCTCCGCCGGCGCGCCCCCACCTCTCCATTGGAGGGCCACTGCGGGGGGGCCACCCCAGGGCCGCCGCAGGCCCCGCATCGGCGCCCCCACCCCCCGGGGCCGCCCCGCCCACCGCCGCCCACCGCCGCCCACCGCCGCCCACCGCCGCCCACCGCCGCCCACCGCCGCCCACCGCCGTCCTCCTCCCGCCTGCCGACCCGGGCCCCGCCCCGCCCCTCTTCCTTATCTCTTTTTCAAACTTTTGCATTTTTTTAGCCTCATTTCCTGTCGGGTTTTGCATTTCCCTTCCCCTGTCAGCCTATGACACACTTTCTCTCCTTTTTTCTCTCGACTCCCCCGGCCTCCGGACTCCTGCCCGGGTGGAGCATAGCCCCTACCGGCCCTGCAGCCCCCGGCGGGCGGCGCCCCTCGGACCTCCCGGGCGGCGGGGACCACGGCCCGGGGTGCCGGGAGGAAGCCGGCGGCCTGCGCGGAGGAGGCGCCCCGAGTGGCCAGCGGAGCATGAGCGCCCCAGGTAGGCTAGGCGGCTGCGGGGGCTGGGCGCGGGGGGGCGCGCCGAAGTGGGGCTGGGACTGCACTGGGGGGCGCCCAGGGGGGCGCGGGGGGCGTACGGGATGGGGGGCGGGGACCGCGACCGCCCTGGGGGCCTCGCCGCGGAGGACCGCGGGGCGCGCGGTGGGAAGGGACCGCGGCCACAGGCAGAGCCTCGGGTTCGTGGCTAGGGTGCAAGGCGACCGAGGGGCTGCAGGGTCCGGTTGCCTGGCTCCGCGGCGCTGCACCCCATCTCTCGTCCCATCCCCCTCTTACTCCCTCTCCCCCTCGGCCCCATCTCCCCTCCCAAGCTCTGTTCTTTCTTCCACCTCGCACCTCCCTGGGTCTGTCCCGCACGCCTCCAAGAAGAAGAGGCTGAATGGGTGCCCGGGCTGCAGTGGCGGCCGGGCGGCCCTCGCTTCATCTGCCCCCAGGGAGGAAAAGAACCTTTTTTAACACCTGAAAGGAAAGGAAGTTTCCAGACCACGGGCCTGACTCAGAGGCTCCTGAGAAGGTGGGGCCTCCGGCAGCGGGGTTAGGACGGCGCCTCCCCAGGGGAGGGTCTGAGCCGCCGAGGGGCCCAGGATGAGCTCCTGGTGGCCTACAGCCTGAAGTCCCCTCCCTGGACCTGACCACCCCCCACGTTGTCCAGGCTGGAAGGGCCCCTCCCAAGCTCTCCTGAGCTGGGGGCTCGGGGAGGGTGGACGGGCTCCCTGTCCAGAGGTCAGAGCACAGTCCGAGGGGCTGCAGGGGGACCGTAGTTACTCTGTAAGGAGCAGCTGGCCAAGGTGGCCTGCTGACCGCCAGGTGTGTCCAGCTGTGAGCCCCCTCAGAGTGTCAGCAGAGGGCCGCCTGCACAGACCTGCTCTTGGACCAAACTGACCTCTGTGCCTGCTGCCCTCAGAGCCTTTGATTTGTAGCTGGAAACGTTTCTCCTGACATTTACAACTTCTCTTGAAGGTATAAGGTCACCAACCTACCAGAGAAGGAAAAAATGTTGACCAGTCACTGGACAGTTATTGAGTGCCTGCCCTCTGCAGAATGTGCCCTGGCTGCCCCTGGCCTGTGGATTAATGGCAGAACAGGAGTGCAGCTAAATCCTCCCCATCCGTCCTTTCCCTGAATCGCCATGCTCTCCACTCCAAGGCAGCTCTGAGGAAATGATGGTTCCTCTGAGGGCAGGGGGTGATCTGAGGGCAGGGGGAGCCTGGCCTCAGCCTCGCCACATGCCAGGAAGAAGGTGTGGACGGATGTCGGTTCTATTAGTACCAGCACCATAAAGGGAGGCTGGCAGCCCCATCAGCCCAGTCTTGGTCTGTGCACAAATGATATTTTATATGGTTTTTCAAACTGTTGAATTTTGTGCTTCTATCCCCACCATCCATCTCCAGAATGTTCTCATCTCAAATGGAAGCACTGCCCCCACTGAGCACTCCCTCCCCACCCCTGACACCCACCACCCACTTTCCGCCTTGATGAATGTGATGACTCTAGGAACCTAGTGTGAGTGGAATGACACAGTATTTGGCCCTTCATTACTGGCTTATTTCCCTGGGCATAATGCCCTCCAGGTTCATCCAGGTTGGGGAATGTATCACAATGTCCTTCCTTTTTGAGGCTAATACTCCATTGTGTGGAGAGACCCCTTTGTGTTTATCCATTCACCCCTTAGTGACATTTTTAAGTGACTTGTTGGAAGTAGTCGGAGGTCACTGACCGGTGACATGGTACTGGGCACCTTGGGGGACACACGGAAGGAATGTGAGGCCCAGATGCGCCCTAAGAAGTTCGGGACATGCAGTCTGTGTACGCCATGACCAGCATGTGACTCAGGCTCTAGCCAAATTGGAAGGAACTAAAGTGAAGAGGACAGTGGGAGGTGAGTGGGGACCTGGTAGGACTCGGAGGCCCAGGGACTGATAGAAGGTTCCAGGCTGAGGTAGTGCTGGCAAGGCAATGTCCAACTTCTCTCTCCATGTTCCTATGTCATGTTCCTCCACCCTCCCGTCGGAAGACTTGCTTCCCAGGACTGACGGGCCATGTCCGGTTGGGTGGTGACCATGAGGGGCTGTGTAGAATGAAGGCAGCCCCTCGCAGTGCTGGATGCATGAAAGGCCAAGCGGTGCCGGTGTCCAGGCAATCCAGATGAGCAGCGTCGAGTGCTGACAAAAAGCTTCTCAGATTGGCTTCGACTTGCTGTGTTCCCCTTGCCTTGGAGACAGGCTTCTTGGTGACCCACCTGTGGGTGAAGTCCCGTGTGGGCCAGAATTCCCAGAAAATCACCCCGCAGTTTTGCAGAACCAGTTCTGTGGAACGACTTTTAAAGTCAAGGCAAGGGAAGAAGACAGTAGGAGGTCCGTGTTCCACCTTTTGGATATGAGGCAGTGTGGGAGATCAGGAAAGCCCCAGAAGCTGGTTCTGACCCAGACTGCGCATCTGTGCTCACTCAGTGACCTCAGCCGGCACGGCCGTGGCCGGGTCAGCCTTGGCGAGCCATTTATCTCCAATGAAATCAGGATTACTTTTGGAATTGTCAGTTACACCAAGCCTAACATGAGAAAACATGAGATGAGACACATCATAACCTTTGCTGTTATCACCGAGATCTGGGGAAGAGGAGAGGCTAGCACCGAGGTCCACACCTGGGGCTCCCACACGGGCCTCCCTTAAGCACTTAAGTTCTGTCTGCAATTCCAGTCTCCCTGGAGATTGTAGGGATTAAAGGAAGTCTACCTTGCACATCACTGCATTATCTCTGGTCTAGAAAATGCTTGGATTACTTTAAATACTGGAGCAGAAAGAAAAGGAAAGGACAGCTTTTGAGGAAGTCCCTTAAAAACGCTTTTCTGCTAAAGAAAACAAACCACAGATTCACAGATTGCTCCTCTCCACCAGCCCCGCCACACGGGAGGAACATGGCTAGTGCACATTACATGCAAAGAACACACCCTACGCATCGTCCCCCAAACTCTCCTTGAGCTAATCCTGCTCTGTGGGTCGGTGGTTTTAATGGGGTGACTGTTTTTAGGAGGGTATCCTTTTTGCTCGTGATTTGTTAAGGGCTCTGAGATTATAATGGTCGCTGTCAAATTTCTGTAATGGGAGCACTGTGCCAAGGGATAATAAACGTTCTACTGTGCCTGCCTCCTCAGGCTTGGGCTCTCTTCCCTCCTTCAGCCCCGCGGTCAAGTCCCCCTGAGCACATCTGTTACATCACAGGCCCTGGTCCTTCCCACTCAGTGGGGAGGGTCATCCTCAGTGGGCCATGCTCCTCCCAGGTGGGTGAGCCAGAGCTCCATATGCCCCAAAGGGCTTCATACACAGGTGTGGCCAGGACAAGGCAGGGCCCCCCATGCTCTATCCCAAGTGCCCTGGTGCCACAGACAATACATGTCAGATTGCTTTTTACAGTCAGCACCGTCCCCTGGGGCTGGCTCCATCCATTAAGGGGCAAGATCCTTTAAAGGAAAGATCTGTGGACTTGGAGCCAGGCAGACAGGGCGTCCATCCTGGCTCTGCCACATCCTAGCTGTGTGATCTTGGGAAAGTCACCGATGAGCCTCAGTTGCCACACATGTAAATGGATATAAAAATCTGACCCCTAAATGAGAGTAGACCAAAGTGCTTCCAGATGGAAGAGCTCAGAGGGCTTCCGTGTTTCAAGCTGCACTTCTGACCTGGTTATTTCGGATGGAATTGGAGGTAGGAGGTAGAACAGAGTAATGAGTTCAATGCAAAACAGTTTTTATAAGACAGGGCCATTTCCTTAATTTACAAGGAACTCTGACAAATCAATGAGCTGCAGGAATTGGCAAACTTGTTCTGTAAAAGTTCAGATAGTAAATATTTTAGGCTTTGTGAGCCAGATAGTTGCTGTGGAAACAGCTCAGCTCTGTTCTTGCAGATTGAAAGCAACTGGAGGCCCCAATGAGTGTGGCCAGGTTCGCCCAGTGTCACGAAATGGCCCTGCAGGCCCTTGACAGTAGTTTGCCGACTCCAGAGTTGGGGAACTCAACCCAAAAAATGTTTAAAGGATGTGAACAAACAGTGTATGAGCAGACCATCAATTCACCTCACTTATCATGAAGTAAAATGCAAACTAATACAAGAGGGACAGAACATTTTTTCACCTGTCAGACCAGCGAATATCAAAAAGCTTGATAAAACCTAACATTGGCAAGGGAGAGGGGAGGCAGACGCTCCTACACCCTGTGGATTTGACAGTGCTTGCCGCCATGATGAATGCATGAACCCCTGACCTGGGAATTCTGCTTCTAAGAAATTATCTCATAGACAGACTTGTCCTCTTTGGGCGCCTGTGTTGATGGTACCTTCGTTTATTTTGGGGGAAAGCTTGAAACCACACAGATGCTTCTCAAAGGCAGGGTCCATCAGCACCATGGAGTTCTGTGAGGCCATTAGTGAGGCCAAGGGGGCGTGGGGGATGCTGGGTCTGGGCACAGGCAGCGTTTGAGCACATGTGGGAAACTGCTGTAGTAGGGCCTTGGTAAAGGGGCTTGGTGGGCAAAGAGGGGAGGACTTGCGTGTTTATTTGGTGTCTTGTTTGTTCGTTCTCCCTGATTGCCTACTGTCTTTAGGACATTGAGCAGAGGGGCAAGGGTCGTCCCTGCCGCCAATAGGAAGGGTTCCTCTTGTAATGACTTCTGTTTTCAGCCAAGTCCCAATAGACAAAGCTCCAGGCCTCAGCGCGCCTATTGAAAGGCTACACTGATTGCTTAAAAATAATGATTTTTTTTTTAAATGAAGGTATGGCGCACCCACAAGACAGGTCCCACGTCCCACACCTGAAGTGCACCCCTGACAAACTCTCACATCCACCATGTGGCCCATCACCTGGCTCAAGAACCAGCCCCCTTCCAGGCCCACGGGGTCTGGCGCCCATCCCAGTTGCCCGTACCATCCTCTTTCTCCCTGTCCTTGAACTTGGCCTGCGTGGAATCATGTGGCACGTTCCCTCCTGCCTCCAACTTGGGGGTCCTGGTCCCTCACTGCCTGGCTGGCATTGCCGCTCTGAACCTGCTGATGTACCCATCTGCTCTGCCAGAATTTGCGTTTCTGCGGTTTGGGACCTGGGTGATGGGGCTGGGGCTGCTCCCGTAGGAGGTGTGCGCATGGCCCGCCCTTTACCCGAGGGCCCACGGAGCCCGGTGGAGCCCTCCTGGCTGGGAAATTATATCGGCAGGTGAATGCTGGTCTAAAGTGAACTGTGTGTTAGTGCGTCGTTCCTGCCGCTGAGTGTTTTCTAAGAGGAAATTCTTTTTGAAAAGGATTCAAGCATAGTTGGTTCAGAATAATAACGCTGCCTCCAACTTCACTCAAGGCTCCCATCTTCAACTCTCAGACACGGGGTGAGGGCCGGAGGGACCGGGCGATCTCCTGCCCACACCGCCGCAGCAGAGCAGAGGAAGATCCATCTCTTCCCCTTCACTTTGTGGAACATTTTATAGTATTGCATCTTTCTTAACTGATTTTAAAACACAGTTTCAAATCCCAATCTTTTATGTCTTGTGGCAGAGTCAGACTAACTGGGCCCAAGAGGCGCACCTACCCTAAGCCAAGGACTATCCTTTCTCTATCCACTCACTGTCTCTCACCTCCCACAGCCCTGCCTGGCCTGCCCCTAACCCCCAGGCCTTCCCCCACCCAGGCCTGCCCCATACAGAGGCTCCAGAGCCTGCCCTGTCTGTCCAAAGACTTCTCTAGCCCTTGTCTCCTCCCTCCTGTACCTCCAAATCATCTCCTTCTCTACAGGGTCCTCCCCGCCAGGGTGCCACATGCTGCAGTCCCCCCACTTTTAAAAGAACTACCCCCCCTCTTGGTGCCATATTCCCTTGCAGCCACCACTGCCCAACTCTGCGTTGCCTGGCACCCCTTCTGTGTGAGTTTGCCGGGGGTGTTAACAGTGGACATTTATTCTCTCATACTTCTGGAGGCTGGAATTCCAAGATCAAGATTTTGGCAGGGCGTGTCCCCTGAGGCCTCTCGCCCTGGCGTGCAGGCTGCTGGGGCCTTCTCGCTGACTGCTCACATGGTCCTCCCTCTGCACAAATGCCCCTGGTGTCTCTGGGTGTCCAGTCGCCTCTTCTCACAAGGCACCAGGCTCACTGGACTAGGGCCCACCCTGACAGCTGTACTCTAACTGAATCGCCTCTGAAGGCTTCGTCCCCAACTGTAGCTACTGGGATTTGGGTTTCCCTGTTCCAGTTTGGGGGACACAGTGAAGCCCATGGCCTTCCCAGCAGATTTCTTGGAAGTGTTGCCTACACTGTCCCCAGCACTCAGTGTAAATAGCTCTTATCAAGGTCACTGATCCAGTTGCTAAGTCCAGTGAGCCCTCTTAGCCCCCGTAGGGCCCAACCTCAGCAGCATTTAACACAGTCGATCCTCTCTCCTCCCTGGAGCTCCGTGTGGCTCACCCTCTTGGTTTTTCCCTTCCTTCCTGACCACTGCTTCCTAGTCTCTCTTTTCTGATTCCTGTGAGTCCCCCGACCCCTAAGGTCAGAGTGCCGCAGGCCCCTCCTCCCTCTGCTCTCCTTCCTGGGCCGTTTCATCCAGTCTCAGCTCCCAGGTTTGTATCTCCTGCCCACACGCCCTCGAGCTCTAGCCGTTGGGTAGGAGCCGACTGTTTTGTCTGCCTGGACATGGAGTAGGATTCCCCAAACCGAACTTCTGATTGTTGAATCCCAAGTCCTCTTTCCCATCCTGGAAGGGTGGGAATGTGTCCACTTGCTCAGCACAGAAAACCCATCTGCCCTAGTGAGGTCCCAGAGAATGTCAGCCGGTGCGCCCCCTGCCGTGGGGACTGGTTTGCCCTGCGGAGGGGTGTGGTGTGTGCTGCAGAGACGCAGGGCTCAGAAAGGAGGGCTGGGTTCTGGGCCACTAACCTGTTGGGCAGTCTTGACCAAGTCTTCTCTCCTCTCTGAACTCAGTTTCCTCGTATGTGAGACCATTAGACCGTGCCTGGGATGGCAAACGGGTTTCATCATGGGTCAGTTCCAGGCAGCTAGTTGCGGCTTGCTTGAGAAGGACCTTGAGCGTCCTGGAAGAGAGTTCTGTGATTGACTGCCTGCGTCCGCTCCGGGTGTAAAACTGAAAACTGAAGCCTGGGTGCCCAGACCGAGAACCCTCCAGGGTCAGAAATCCACGATGGCTCCGTGATCTTGAGCAAGTCACTTCACTGTCCCAAGATTTTGTTTTTGCATAGAACAGCGAGACAAATAACCCCTGCCTTCCTACCCCCCAGAATTCCTCTGAGGAGCACAGAGAGAGTGGGTGAAAAACTGATTTGAAGAAAAGCAAAACATTATGTAAATGTGATGTTTTATGGTTATTAATGGACCTCTCGAGTCGCAAATCCACCTTAGCCGTGCCTTCCTCTGACCCATGCATGGGGCTGGGCAAAGCCTTGCAGGACATGCCGTTTGCATTTCCCTGGGTGAATGAGGAAGCGGGTGAACACAGGAGTAGGGTGTGGGTGTGATCCTTCTGTTCTTGGGAGATCGCAGGATCTGAAACAAGCCCCCAGCAGGCGAGAGCCAGGCTTTCCGCTAGTCGGTGGCTGTCCCCCTGCCTCCCCACCCGTGGTCCCCACCATTTTGTGATGCCTCCAAACAACGGTTGGGGAAAAAATCTTCTCCAAGTAAATTTTCATCTCCCATAGGGGTTCCTCCTTATTATCCAAATCTCTGGTGTTAAATTAATTCTCTAGTTGGGTAGTTGGGAATAGTAGATCTGGGAGAGTTGCTGAGCGCAGCTCTGGTGAACCTCTGGAGCAGGCACGTGCCCTGCAGCCTATGGGAATCCAGGAGAGACATCCAGATATATCTATTTTTGTTACCCAGTGAAAAAATATTCCCTTCCCTAAATCTACAAGTCTCCCTTCTTTCACCTTGAATGTTGCTAATGCCCGGTGTTTTCTGCCAAAATCCCAAACAGAGTCTCCATTTGCAGCCTGCTGTATGCATTAACTTTTCCCAGAGACCCAGGGGAGCCATCAGTTCCTCTATTATGTGGTTTAAGCAAAGCTTTGGGGTATTTATTCTTGCCAGTGGTACATACCGAGTGGGATACATTCGTTGAGCTTTTATTTATTAGTGAGTGTGTTTTATTGTAATGCGTTTCATTTCCTTCTGGCTTGGTTCTGCAGCCTGTGTCATGAACAATGTTTGGTGTGGTGTGAAATGAGAAGTGTTTGAAACTTCTAAGATGGAAAGGTTTTTTTCTTTTTCTGGTTTGGTTTTTTTTACATTTCTTTCTTTTTTTTTCTCAGTTGCAGAAAAATAAAGGACTTAAGTTTCCTGTAGGACTGGAAACAGTGAATCAATTTTTGTTTGTTTAAAACCTGAAAATCTCAGGCAGAAGTTGAGAGTCTCTGGACAGAGCTGAACACTGTGTTTAGGGGTTCGGGTGATGCCCCTTCCCGACAGGCCATTCCGTGGGAGAGGGGGTGGCTGCCCACAGAGACTGATTTGAGGTGGACCAGAAAAGACTGAGTCACACCACTGCCTGGGGCGGAGCGGGCACTGGCAGTCCCTCCCTTGCCTTTCCTGTTCTGTGGGGCATTTCAGTGATTCAGCACTGGGCGTTACTCACAGAATAGGGAGAGTGGTGACTGTGGGTCTTGCCTCCCACCAGCCATGTGATCTTGGACAAATCATTCAACTTCTCTGCGCCTCTGTCCTCTTCTGTGAAATGGGGATAACATCCTGATCACAGTAAATTAAATGAGATACCACCTACCTAGTGCCCAGCACATGTGACAAGCATGTTGTCCAGGGAGACCCCAATAAGAGATAAGCATATGCTCATGATACCAGTGTGTGCCCCGTATTAGCAGGGTGACCTAGAGCAAGTTCTGAAGGTCCCTGCCAAATCTAAAGTTCAGCATGAGCCTTTTGTAAAGCATTTCATTAAACTCATTTCGTCCCCATACATCAATATCCATTCCTACCATTACCCAGTTAATTCATCCTTTAACTCATACCCTGTGTGAACCATTCGTGGGCACTCTAAGTGTACAAAGGAGAGAAGCCGGGGTCCCTGCCCGAACAAGCCTGCAGTCTGGTAGAGACAGTGTAAACACACAATGAAAACGAGTCTGTTGGGGAGAGCACTTGGGTCTTCAAGAAGTCCAAAAGCCCTCCAAGTCAATTGAAGCAGAAACAGGCCTGGAAAAATAAGTAGGCTTCTGCCAGGCAGAGAAGTGCGGAGGGCACTTCTAGGCAGAGAAACAGCACCTGCAAAGCCATGGAGGTGTGCTTAGTGTCAGTGTTGGAAAAAAGACATCAAGGTCAGGGGGCAGAGGGAGGAGGGGTCCTTAGATCCCTGGCATGCTGTGCCAATGGGGCAGGTGCCGTCCTGTGGGTCAGGGTGCGGTGCCACTGGGGTGCCCTGAGCAGGGGTCGCAAGCCAGAATGGATATTCAGGTTGGAAAGATCACGGACAGCAGCAAGGGCAACAGATGGGAGACTCGAGGCAAGAGGCAAGGCTCTCCCCTAAGGGACCGGTGCCAGGTTTAGGGTGACTGTTATTTTAAGTAAACTTTGTCTTGAAGTATAATGTTCATACAAGAGACAGGTCCTGTGTGCAGCACCACCCAGATCGAGAAACAGAACATGACCAGCTGAAAAACAATATTGTAATTAATGATGACTTTTCATGTAATAATAATTTTTAGTAAAAGTATGTCCCACATATTGCATGGGACACTGATGTACTAAAAAGTTATTGGTTGTTTATTCAAAGCTCAAATCCAACTGGGCACCCTGTGTTGTATCTGATAGCTCTGGCTTCATCCCTGTTCTGCATGTAACAGTAGTTTTTTTCACATTATTAGTGCCAGTAACAGTCCATTTTATGAATATTTCAAATTTTATCTGTACTACTCTTGATGGATATTTGGGCTGTTCCCAGTTTTTTGCCATTGTAATAAAGCTGCTATGGGCATTCTTACACATACTTTCTGGAGGCACGTGCTGGTATTTCCACTCAAGTGGATTTGCTGGATCTTAGAGTGTGTTTGGCTCTAATAAATACTGCCAAATAGCATTCCAAGGATGTTGTTCCAAACTACACCCCCACCAGTAACAGATGAGAGTTCCAGATGCTCCACATCTTTGCTCACACAGGGTACTGTCTTCATTTCAGCCAAAATGGTAGGTGCATAGTCACAACATGTAATTTTGTGGTTTTAATTTGCATTTCAGTTATGACTAATGAGGTTGAGTACCTTTGCATGTGTTTACTGGCCATTGTGGATATACTCCTTTGTGAAGTGCCTGTTCAAGTGCTTTGTCCATTTTCTGTTGGGTTGTCTTTTTCTTATTACATTGTAGCAGTTCTTTATATATGATAGTTAGGAGTCCTTTGTCACATAAATGTATTACAGATATCTTTCTTCAGTTTACAACTTTCCTTTTCACTCTCTTCACAGAGTCTACTGATGAAGGGAAGTTTTTCATTTTAATGTAATCGAAGTCATGGGTTTTTTTTCTTTTTTGAGTCCTGTGTAAGAAAGATTTGCCTACCCCAAGGTTTATGTTTTCTTCTAAGAGCTTTATTGTCTCATCTTTTACATTTAGATCTGTAATCCATCTAGAATGGATTTTTTCCCTTAAAATGAACTTTATTAAAAGATGCTTTGCTTAGAATAAAATGTACCCATTTTTAGTATTCAACCCGGTGAGTTTTGACAAATCAGTGTACCCATGTAACTACAACCCCAATCAAGATAGAGAATGTTTCTATCACCCCACAAAGTTGCCCCATGTCCCTTTGCTACTCCAAGTGCAATCCATGGACCAGCAGCCTGGGCCTCACTTGGGAGCTGGTTAGAAATGCAGACTCAGGTTCCACCTCAGACCTGCTGAATTAGGATCTGCATTTTCACAAGATTATCAAGTATTTTGTACCCACATTAAGGGTTTGGAGAGTCTGAGTTTCTTTGGAGAAAGATGACAAGCCAAAAATGTTGTTTCTATTGTTATAAATAGCATAGCCTGAAGCAAGTCATGGTAAATGATAGATGATCGAATTTGGGGAAAAAATGAGAGAAAAAAAACTAAGTTGGAAGACATTTTGAAGTTCATTACAGGAGCACCCTGTATTCTCTAGACGAAACCCTCCTTCTCCTGGGGGCCTGGCCCCCCTCATGCAGCAGGGTGTTGGACCTGTGAATCTGAGGGATGACATTTGCCTCTGGGGAGGCTGTGGGCTCAGGCAGCGGCTTCCAGGTATGTGCTCTGAAAGCCGTCCTAATTTTTGGCTTGTTGGGGTTTTTATTTTTACTTTTTTTTTTAGTTTAATTTTTATCTTTATTTAAGTCATATATGTATTGTCATTCTACAAAGCTTGTAATAAAAAGAGCAGGCCCCCGGTACACCCTCTGCACTCCTCTAACATTTTAGTCACCTACTTTTCTGGATGACCCTTATCCCTCACACCTGGTGTCCAGTTTTCCAGTGAATATGAGTAAATGTTTCTTCTGCCAAGGCTGCAGAGGGAATCTGGGGAGGTAACTGCTCCTTTTCTGTATCTTCAAAATCTCCTGGTTTTATCTCTGCCATGTGCCCCCACTAATGTTGTACAATGTGCCTCTGTTTTCTGAGCCTTTGGGAGATTCTGCAGAGAGATTGGCTTCTTTCTCACCAGCTCTTCTCCCATCCAGAATTTTAGATTCATCCTTCTCTATTCTAAGACTTTAAACATTTTCAAATTATAAATTAAATTTCTTTTAAAAATTCAAACAAAATAATATATACATATAGTATAATGAATACTGACAGAAAGACTTCACATTTAAGTCTGTGGAATTTATTTTTGTAAATGGTTTTAAATCCATTTACAGTAATTTAATGTAATTAATTTCCAAAGGGCTGTCCCAGACCCCATCCTGTCCCCACCTTACCTAAAATACTAATTCCCTCATATTTCAAATGTCTGTACATCCCTGCTTCCCAACCTGAGCTCGTTGTGCCTTTCCTTAGGTGGCCTTGTCTTTTGCCAAACAAATACCAAGCTAGCTCCCTCCCCACTTTGTTTTCTGCCTTCTCAGGTTTTAATTGAGCAATTCCAGATTCCATTTGACCTCCTCTTTTATTGTCTCAATTATATTTATTTTTTAAGGATTTTTTAGTGGTCGCCCTAGAGTTTAGAGAACACATTTTTAACAAATTCAAGTCCGTCTTCAAATGACACTACATTACTGCACATTTGGGCAGGCATCTTATAACGGCATATCCCCCATTATCCTCTCCCGGCCTTGTGAGATGGCTGTCGATCATTTCAGTTAATCCATATGCACGATGGCCCAATATACATAGTTACTATTACAAATGGTCCCTAAGACAGTTTGACTTATGATTTTTTTACTCTTATGATGGCTCAAAAGCAATATGCATTCAGGAGAAACCATACTCTGTATTTTGAATTGTGATCACCTCCCAGGCTAGCAATATGCAATGCAATTCTTTCTCGGGGTGCTGGGCAGCAGCAGTGAGCCACAGCTCTATCAGCTATGCAATCTAGGTTGTAAACAACTGATACACTTACAGCCATTCTGTTCTTCACTTTCAGTACAGGATTCAATAAATTACATGATATAGTCAACACTTTATTATAGAATGGGCTTTGCGTTAGATGATTTTGCCCAACTGTGGGCTAATGTAAGTGTTCTGAGCACATTTATGGTAGTCTCGGCTAAGCTGTGATATTCAGTAGGTTTGGTGTATTAAATGCCGTATTGATGTATGATATTTTCAAGTTACCAAGGATTTATTAGGGCACAAGTCCATTGTAAGACAAAAAATCTCTGTACTTTATAAAAGTTATATTTTAGGTAAATTGAGAATAAGAAAAATAAAATATCTTATTTTACTGTTATTTATTCCTTTTACAAAATTCTTCCTTTCTTTATACTGTTTTTCTTCTGCCTGAAGATTCTCTTGTAACATGTCTTGCAGGGCAAGTCTCCTGGCCACACATTCTCTCCATTTTGTTCATCTGATGAAGTCTTGATTTCTCCTTCACTTTGCGGACAATTTCTCTGGATACAGAATTCTAAATTGGTCCATTTTTTTCTTTCTTAATACTTACAGTATTTAACTCCACTCCCTTCTTGCTTGGGTGGTTTCTTATGGGACATCCATTGTAGCTCTTCTCTTTATTCCTTTATGGGTAAGATGTTTCCCCTCTGTAAGCTTCTTTCAAGATTTTCTGTTCATCTTTCAATTTCTGCCATTTGAGTCTAAAATGCCTGGGTGTGTTTTTCTTTCTTATCCTGCTTCGTATTCCCTGAACTTCCTGAATCTGTGGGGTTGGGGTCATTAACTCTGGGAAGTTCTTGGCCACTGTGAATTCAAATATTTATTTTGCTTTCTTCTCTTTTTCTTCTCCCTCTGCCTGTCCAGTTAGGCATATACCATATTTTTTATATTATCCAGTAATGGTTGTTTATTCTGTTCTGATTTTTTCACTGCTTTTTTCTTTACATTTCAGTTTGGGAAATTATATTGACCTATATTCAAGCTCACTGATTTTTTTCCTTGGCCATAGCCAGTCTACTGATGTGCTTGTCAAAGGCATTCTTCATTTCCGATATTGTTTTTTACTTCTAGCATGTCCTTTTGATTCTCATTTAGAGCTTACATTATCCATCTGCTTGTTGTCCAGTTTTTCCATTAAAGTCCTCATCATATTAATTATAGTTATTTTAATTCCCTGCCTGACAATTCCAGCATCTGTGTCGTATCTGAGCCTGGTTCTGATCATTGCTTTGTCACTTCAAAATGTATTTTTTCTTGCCTTTTGGCATACTTTGTACTTTTTTGTTGAGAGACATACATGCTGTGTTAGGTAATAGGAACTGAGTAAAAAGGCCTTTATGTGAGGATACTTGTTACTTTAGCCAGGATCAGGGCTCTGTTTAATGTTTGTTTTAGCTATAGGTACCAGAAGCTTCCAATTCTTCACGTATCCCTATTTTCGTCCCCCTGTTGACTTTGGGATTCCCTATGCACTCCTCCTTAGAGGGAGTCTGATTTGTCCAGCTCTTTTACCTGTCATCTCTGGTGGTCCTGGAGCCCCCTTGGTGTGGAGGTAAAGTGTTAGAGGGAAGCGCTCTGTTCTCTGTGCTGAAATTTCAGTCCTGCGGTGAGCCTGTGTTTGGGACTGGGACAGAAACAGTGACGGAGCTTTTCCCCCACCCCCAGCCCCCTTCCCCAGCTGCAGCATCCTCAGTGTGTGTCCTGGATGCCGGACCCTGTTGATGGACCTCCAGCCCCCTTGTGAGACGGGAGGCTGGAGGAGGCTGAAGAAGGGAGCAGCCCCTTCCCCCAGGTGGGCGAAGGTTCCTGCCTTGCACTCCGGCCACTCCTCCCACTGGAGGACAGGGCTCGGTTAGGGAGAAGGCTCTGGTCTATTTCACACCAGATCTTTTCCCCTCTCTCTGCCAGAGCCACACTGGGAGCCTCTCTGGGATTTTTCACTGTGAGAACTTGGTGGGGTTCCTGGGAGAAAGCCCAGAAAAGTGTGGTGGCCCCCAAGCTGCGCCCCACCCCCGAGTTTTCCCTTCTCACAGCTCCACACTCAGCCTCCAGCAATTCACCGAAATCACTGAAGTGTTCCTATTGGCTCTATTCCAGTGGTTTCTGCTGCCTGTAAGAAGACCTCAGTGGCTGTGTCCTGCCAGATGTCCCTGCCTCACATGTTCAGGGTGCCATGTGCCCTGTAACCTTAGTTCTCTGATGGGTCCAAGAAAATTGTTCACTTTCAGTTAGTCCAGCTTTTTTTTATAAGGATGGAAGTGACAACTTTCAAGCTCTTTACATGTTGGAGCTGAATCCGTCTTGATTACCATAGTACATTAGTTAGCATGGTTACACTGCATAACAAATAGACCCCAAATAGACATCATTAGTTTTGTTATACAGTTAATGTATTGATGTCTTAAAGAATAGGACATATTTTATTTCTCCCCTAAAATCCAGGATGGGCTTTGGGTCAACAGGACAGCTACCCCCTCATGCAGTCAGGGACCCAGGCTCTTCTATTTCATGCTCCACCATACTTCAGGCCACAGTGTTGTTTCCATCCAGTCTGCAGGAGAAGGGCAGAAAGGTGCACACATGGAGGTTTATTATGGGCCCTGCCAGGATGCAAAACACACTGCTTTTGTTCACATTGCATTGAAAATAACTTAGTCACATGGCCACACCTGACTTCAGAAGAAGCTAGGAAATGCACTCCGTCATGCACCCAAGGAAAACAAATGGAATTTCAGGAACAGCCACCAGTCTCACCACTTCCTGCTTTACATTAGACCTTAATGTCTGGTAGGACAACCCACTTGACCTTGTTCTTGATTGTGTGTGTCTTGACTCCTTTTGGTTCTTTGCTTCTCCTTATGTGCTTATTAGATGTAGCTTTTGTGTTCTATAAAACACTCGGTTGGGATTTCAATTATATCGAACCTATAGATCAATGTGGGGAGAAGTGGCATTTTTATGCTATTGTTTCCACTTATGAACTTGATTTATGCTTCTGATTGTTCCAGTCTTCTGTAATGTCTTTCAATAAAGTTTTAAAATCTTCCCTAGAAATGTCTTGCTTAGCTTTTGTTCAACTTATTCCTACTATCTTTTGTTTTTTACTGCTATTATAAGGAGTATCTTTAAAATGTTGCATTTATACTTTTACATATAGTGAAATGCAGTTGACTTGTTTTTTATCATGCGTCTATATGTGAAACTCTTTAATTTCAGTAGTCTCTAGATTTATTTTGGTTTTTCTATGTAAATAATATCATTTGTGAATTATGACAGTCTTTTTTTTCCTTTCCCATCTCAGATCTTTTATTTCTTTTTCTTTTCTTTATTTTTTTCACTGTGCTCACTAGCATCTCCAATATAGCATTAAACAGTAGCAGTAATAGTGAGCAACTATGTTTTGGCCCCATTCTTGAAGGAAAGTTAAAGTTTCACCTTTAACTATTATGTTTGCTTGATTGAGATTTTTGTTTCCCACCTAATTCTATCACCCACTCACCAGCTTCTGGTTTGAAAGTTATACCCTCTGTTTTTTAATTTCCTTAATGGATATTCCAGACATTTTATCATTCACATTTAACAAATATAAAGTTAATTGACATATTTGTCCTCCTCCCCAAAAATACACGGACTTCAGCATTCATTTTTAAATACTGAGCATACCAATTCATGCCCTGTTGTCCAGTATTTTAGTTCTGTTATTCTCAAACCCAACAAATAGACATAATTAGTTTTGTTTTATACAGTTAATGTTTGTCTGAATTTATGTTGCATTTATGTGTATGTATTCTTTGGCCACTGTTCTTTTATGCATATGGACCTTCATTCCAAGAGCATTTTTCTTCCTTCCAGAAATATATCCTTCAGAAGTTCCTTTAGTGAGGGTCTACTGAAGAAAAATCCTCTATTTTTGTTTATCTAAAAATGCACTGATCATGCTGTGGTTCTTGAAGTAAAATTTCACAGCATATACAGTTCTTGGTTGACAGACACATTCTTGCCCCACACTGACATATCCACTACTCCTCTGCCTGAGGCTTCTGTCGTCACTGATGTGGTCATCTGGGTCTGATTTTTCCTTTGGAGGGTCTGTTTGCCTCCCTTATAATCGCTCTCTGTTTTGTGGTGCAGTTTCACCACAGCATATATAGGTGTGGGTTGACATTTTATTTCTTCATCTTGGGATTCAGCCCAAATATGATAATTCACATTTTCATCAGTTCTGGGGAATTCTCAGTTGTACTTCCTTCAGCTATTCTCTCTCTTCCTGGCTTTCTCATGACGTGTGTGATATCTTTTCACATGTTCCTTCCCATGCCTCAGTCTCTCTGCAGGGGTTACAATGTTTTTGCCTTGTTCTTTGCATTTGGTATATTGGTCATTTCTTCCTATCTATTTTTAGTTGACTAATCTCACCTCTGGTGTGTCTATTCTACTGTTTAACCATCCTTTGAAGGCTTTAAAAACCATATTATTAAGGACATTTTCAAATGTATATTTAAAAGGTTAAGATATAGAGCCCCTTCTGTCTCCCCCAAGTTCAGTAATTATCCACACTTGGCCCTTCTTGTCATATCTGTACACCTGTCCACCCCAACCTCACTGCACTGTTTCAAAGCAAACCCCAAGCTCTCTATCATTTAATCTATGGCTTCATGGGGTTTTTAATGTTAATCATGATAGTTTCTCATTTCTAATTCTACCTGGTTCTTTTAGAAATCTGCCTGTTTATTTTGAGGAGTTGCTTACTTTTTATATTTTGGTTCACTTTTATTTATTTATACATGTTAAAGATAGTAATCCAATATTCTGTATTGGGTTAACTTCCCACATCTGAATTCCTTGTGGATTGAACACTATACGTACTGTCTTCTAACTGTTGGTTATTGGGGGGCCTTGTTTCTTTCATGATTTTTTTAAATTGTGAGCTCATGTTCTTGGAACTTTATCACACAAAAAATTTGAGGGCTGAATTGAGGGCATGCCTTTCCAAAGATCTGCTTCTGCCGGATACCTGGCACCCTGTGAGCGGATATACTTTCTTTGTTGCTCTGTTTAGGGTAAGCATTTTACTGAAGCATAGTATTCATACAAAACATACACACATTGTTGGCCAATAACCTTTATGACTAAAAAACGGACAATGATCCGAACTACAGAATTTCCCCTCCTGCTGCTTTTAGCCACCTCCTCCTCTCAAAGCTCATTGCTATCCTGAACTTAGAGTAGTTTGACCTGTTGTCATATAAATGGTATCATCCATTTTCTACTGTTTTTTCGTATCTGGCCTCTTTTCACTCAGTGTGCGTCTGTGAGAGTCCTCATGCAAATGTGTGCAGTTGCAGAGTCCATGTGCCCTGCTGTGTAGTATTTCACTTTGTTTCTCTCTCCGAGGGCTGGTGGGCACATGTGTGGGTTCCACTTGGGGTGCAATGAGCAGTGGCACTGAGAACTTCCATGCATGTCTTGTGTGAACATAATGTGCTTTTCCATCAGATCCCATAGCTAGGAATGGAATTGGGGTTAAAGGACATTTGTGTTTCTACTTTTATACTTACACGTAGTTCTTCAAAATACTTTCCGTCAGCAGTACAAGAGTACAGGATGATTTTAACTAAATCCTCAGCGTGGTGCTTTTTGGTCTGCGAAGTCAGGTGAATTAAGAGCCCCCTGCTGCATGCCACTGGTGGCTGTCCGTTCACAGCAAGGTCTTTTTCCTCCACTCAGCTGAGGCTGGACAGATGGATTTCCTCACTGCTCCACCTGTCGTTCTGTGATTCACTGCCACTCTGGGACTGCAGCCCTTGAGGGGTCCCGTGCTTTATGCGAGTCTCTGGTCTGACTCTCCTTCTCAGTCTGGCCCCAGCGTGGTCCCCTGGGCTTGGGAGAGGCCCCAGGGCAGCTCAGAGCAGCAGTTCCTCTCCTGGGCTCCTGCTCTGCTTTAGCTTTTGGCCTCTGAGGACTTCCCTTAGTGTCTTGCCAGATCAGTTGTGTAGTCGAATAAACATTTTAAAGTATTTTATCTGGCCTTTTAGATATATTATTGTAGAAGTATTTTTAAACTATGTAGTCTTCCTAGAAATAAAGTGTTTTTTTTATCAAGGTATTGTTGATATACACTCTTATGAATGTTTCACATGAAAAACAATGTGGTTACTACATTCACCTGTATTATCAAGTCCCCACCCATACCCCAAAGTAGTCACTGTCCATCAGTGTAGTAAGATGCCACAGATCCACTATGTGCCTTCTCTGTGCTACACTGTCTTCCCCGTGACCCCACACACACCATTATACTAATCATAATACCCCTCAATCCCCTTCTCCCTCCCTCCCCACCCGCCCTTCCCCACCCCTCCCCTTTGGTAACCACTAGTCCCTTCATAGAGTCCCTGAGTCTGCTCCTGTTTTGTTCCTTCGGTTTTGCTTTGTTGTTATACTCCACAAATTGAGGGAAATCATTTGGCACTTGTCTTTCTCCTCCAGAAATAATGGTTTTTATCTGCTCTCCATCTTCCGGAATTTTGTTGACGTCTGTCACCCATTGTGGTCTTTTCTATTCTGTTTGTACATGTGAACACACACACACACACACGCGCGCGCGCGCGCGTGTGTGTGTGTGTGTGTGTGTGTGTGTGTGTGTTTGAGTCCTTTCTGTTGAATTAGTGCCACTTCAGCGGGGAGCAGAGAGAAATGTATAGGCATTTACCTGGAAGTCCAGCCTGAATTTTTCTCTGTATTTACCAGTAGTTTTTCTCCTGGTGGCCCTTCCTCTTCTCCTCAAAGTACGGTCCTAAGTCCACCCACACTGACGTCCTGTGGGCTCTTGTTAGAAATTCAGGCTCCCAGTCCTGGGTTCCGCTGTCGCTCCTGGGTCAAAGGATCAAGTTCAGCATGACAACATTGTCACCAGGGCCCCAGCTTGGAGAGAAACACCGAGACCTTCCACTGAATCCCAGACCCCAGGAAAACCAGCTTCTAGGACTCTTCCCACCAATCCAGGCATCTGATCCCAAAATCATATGGCGTTCATGTGACTATGTGGGATTTACATTAAATGTGCAGAAATCTATTCTTTGCCTTCAAGAGCTTTTTCTGATTTTCCAGAATGTTCTCCCAGATCCAGGCTGGGAGTTTCCGAAGGCCGTGGCTGTTTCTTACTATCTTTGCTTCACTGTGCTATCTTCCTGCAATACCTGGCGCACCTGTGGGGCTTTGAGAACATGATGCTCAGCACCTTGCCCCGAATAAGGATGTAGTTAGCTGTGGTGAGGCCCAGAAGGGTCAGTGTTGGAAGGCACTTCTGACACACAGGTGGGAACCACTGCCTCAGAGCTTAAGTAGCAGAATCTCAACACAATTACTTCCCTGGGAAGGTTCTGGAATCAGCCTGTAAGTGCAGCCGGCCAGAGTGACCCGGCTCAGCCAGGTGAGGAGGGGGCTGGCCTGGGAGCCGCCCAGTGCTAAAGGCCCCTTGGGGGCACTATTGGTCGAACTGTGGACCCCCGCCAAATTCCTGTGTTGAAATCCTAACCCCCAGACCTCAGGATGTGACTGTATCTGGAGATCAGACCTTTAAAGGCATAATGGAGATAATGAGGTCATCAGGATGGACACCACTCTGACAGGTGTCCTTGTAGGAAGAGGAGATCAGGACACAGACAACCATGCGAGGACACAGAGGAGACCCCTCTGCAAGCCAGGGAGAGAGGCCTCCGAGGACACCGGCCCTGCCCACCCCTTCATCTCGGGCCTCCAGCCTCCGTATCTGTGAGACAATAGTTTCTGCTGTTTACACGGCCCAGTGGGTGGCTCTGTGCTGTGGCGGCCCTGGAGACTAACCCTGGGGCCCTGCTGACCCTTGCCTCTCCTGAGGTCACTCCCCACCCCTACACCTGTGAGAGCCTGAGGGTGGGAACCAGACGGCGCCCCAGCTCCACTGCTGCAGTGGGAGGAACGCGCGCAGCGCCAGTCAGGCCCCCAGGGCTCCGCAGGATCTTCCCCAGGGTCCTGCGGCCCTTGCAGAGCTGGGGGTTGGCTGCCGGGGAAGCCGTTGGGGTTGGTGCCTTCCCTTCAGTTCCCCACTGTCATACTCCGCTATGACGGGGCCCCTCTGTGGGTGCAGTGCTGAGCTGATATCTTCTAAATTTGCTTTTTGGACCCATGTGGGGAGCCTGCGGGAATTCATTTTAAAGTCAGAGAGAGAAGAAGCCGCAGCTGGCTGACCCCTGGTCCCTGCATGCTAAGTCTCATCCCTGCTTGACAAATCTCTTCCATGACAGTGGGAAGCAGATGGGTGATGGCTCTGGGTGCCCTGCCTCTGCAGTCCCAGGGCCAGGACAAATGAATGCCCTCATTACCACCCCCTCCTGCCCCTTACTGCAGATTGCCCATGAGCAGTGCAATGGACTGTTACTAAGCCCTGAAAAGGGATGAACTGCTAACTCCGGGGAGAGGAAATCCCAGGGCAAAATACGTCTAAAACCAAAATCAGTCAGAGGAAGAAATAAAGTTTAAAACCCGTTTATTGCTTACAAACTGCAGTCCAGGGCCTACTCTTTCCTGCTCCGGCAGAAGCAAGCAAGACCTCCTCTCAACCTCTCAGGTTCAGATAAGCGCTCCATCACCCAGGTAATTACCCATTGATATTGAGATAAACTACCTCTCTCCACCCCTTAGGAATGCCTGTTTAAAGGCAGATGAGCTAGAGCTAGTTGAGATATTCTGGAAATACTACAATTTTACCCACAAATGCTAACACATGCCGCTGTGAGAACCTCGGAACTGTGATCCTCGGGGAAAGAAGCCAGACACAAAGGCCATGTATTGTTCCACTTACATGAAATATCCAGTCCTGGAAAATTCTGATGGCAGATGGGTGGTTACCTGGGGCGGGGGGAGGACGTGATAGCTGAATAGAAGTTTGGAGCTTGGTAAGGGTGGCAGTGTGTGACACTGTGAATGTATGAAATGCCACTAAATTGTACACTTAAAATGGTCAATTTTATGTTTCATGAATTTCACCTCAACAAGAAGGAAGAAATCATGGATTCTCAGAGCTAAAAGTAACCTTAATCCTTTGGAGGTGATGCGGGAGTCCTGTGCAGCATGCCCCTGAGGGTCTGATATCCCTCATGTGTGAGAGGTACCACCTGGTTGGGGACGGGCCCAGGCAGGTGAGGCTGCTCCCAGGGTACAAGTGTTCTGGCATGTCAGGGTCCCCCAGCCCCCACCCCCATCTCCTCCCACCTCAGTCAGTAGTCATATGGAGCAGAACCACTTCTTAGCCTCTCAGCTTCCAGCCATGGCAGTTACACAGGCAGCTCACCTCAGAGGTTAAGAGTTTGGACTTCGGAGCTGGTTGGCTTGGGTTTAAATCTGGCCTCTGCCAGGAGGAGCTCTGTGATGGTGGGCAGATTCCCAACTTCTAGGCTCACATTCCTCCTCTGTGGGATGGGGATGGTGTTGGTATTTGCCAGATACATTTAAGTAAGATGTGGGCTGTGAGGTGCCTTGGGCCACACCTGGCACAGAGCATCCATTGGGCCATGCCGGCCACAAAGATAGTCGTTGTTGGTGTTTACCAGCCCAGTTCCCTCGACTGTCCTCGTTGAGGTTCTCATATAAATCATCAACTCAGTCTTCTCCCTGGGTAGTTAGGATGACCATATATCTTACTGTCCAAACCACAGCACTTCATTTTACATCACATGGAGAAAATCGTGTCTCTTTGATGTGTAGTTCTATGAATTTGAGCACATATTTGGATTCAAGTGACCACTATCACAATCCAGATGCAGAACAGCCCCACCACCCCAAAATAATCCTTCTGGCTGCTCTTCTAGTACTCCTCCCTTAACCCCACTCGGGCAGCCACTGATGTGCGCTCACACTATAGTGTTCTGTTTTCAAGAATGTCACATAAATGGAATCATATGGGATGTAGCTGTTTGAGGCTGGCTTCATTCATCCAGCATAATGCCTTTGAGATTCATCCATGCTATTGTGTGATCAATAATTTGGTCCTTTTATGGCTGAGTAGTATTCCGTGGTAAGGATGTACTGCATCTTCTCACCTGTTGGTGCACATTTGGGTTGTTTCCAGGTTTCATTGATTATGCAATGAGCTGTTATAAACATCAGTGTAAAGGCTTTTGTGGGAACATAAGTTTCCGTTTTTTCTAGGGTAAATGCCTATGAGTGGGATCCCTGGGTAAGTTTTTATTTAACTTTATAAGAAACTGCTAAAACTGCTTTCTAGAGTGCCCTGCATGTACCATTTTGCAATCCCATCGGCAACCTGGGAGAGTTCCAGTTGCTCCATATCTTGGTACTGTCACTGTCAGTGTTTTTTATTTTAGGGATGCTAATAGGGGTGTCATGGTATCTTCTCATGGCTTTAACTTGCTTTTCCCTAGTGACTAACAATGTTTAATTGTTTTTGTGTGTGTGTGTGTGCATATTTAATATCCTTATATCCTTTCTGGTAAAGTGTCTATTTCAAAGCTTTTGTCCATTTTTTAATTAGATTGTTTGTTTTCTTAGCACTGACTTTTGAGAGTCCTTTTTCTATTCTAGATACAAATTCTTTGTCAGATAAGTGATATACAGATGTTTTCTCGCAATCTGTAGCTTGCTTTTTCATTCTTTTTGCAGAGCAAAGTCTTTAATTTTCAAGAAGCCCAGTTCATTAATTTTTCCTTTCATGGACTGCGATTTTGGAGTCTTGTCTAAGAATTCTTTGTCTAACCCATTCACAAGTATCTTCCATGTCTTCTAAAAGTTTTATAGTTATATGTTATTTATTTAATATACAATCAATTTTAAGTTTGTATTTATATATGTAAGTTCTATCTTAAAACTTCTTTTTGGCATAGGGATGTCCAGTTATTCTCTCACCATTTATTGAAAAGACTGTCCTTCCTCTATTGAGTAGCTTTGGAACCTTTGTCAAAAATGAATTGGTCATATTTCTATGAGTTTATTTCTGGACTCTGTATTCTGTTTCTTTGATCTATGTGTCTGTCTATCCCTTCACCAAAACCATACTCTGTTGACTACTACATCTCTATAGTAGTTCCAAAAACAGGTTTCAAGATTGTTTTGACAATTCTAGTTTCTTTGCCTTTCCATATGAATTTCAGAATCTCTCTAGCTACAAAAAAGTCCTTCTGTGGCTTTTAGCAGAATTGTGTTAACTGTATAGATCAGTTTGGCAAGAATTCAAATCTTTACCATGTTGACTTTTTAAATCCATGAACATGGTATGCCTCCCCATTCATTTAGGTCTTCTTTGATTTCCTTCATCAACATTTGTTCAGTGTACAAATCCCGTACTGCTTTGGGAGATTCATGCCTAATTTTTTTGTTTTCGTTGTTGTTGTTTTTAGGGAGCTCCTTTAAATCAAACAGGAAACTCTTGAGAGTAAGAAGGAGCACTATTAATAATTACACAGGGGCAATAGGTATACACCAGGATGTCCAGGGCCAATTGGGAAGTATACTATGAATAGTGCACTCTGGCTGTGAATGTCTCTCTTAAAGCATGATGCTCAGATTGGATCCAGAACTCCAGATGTTGTCTGAGCCTCCCAATGTACAGCGGGGCTTTTACTGGACACTCTACTCTGACTATATTGAAGTAGCCAAAAGTGGCGTTGGTGTTTGGATTTGTGTAATGTTTTATTTATTTGTATTCTAAAAATTCATAAATGAAAACATTCTTAAGTCTCTCTTTGCAAGCATATCATTGATCCTGGTATATGCCCTCCATATACCAGGAAACCAGTGCTATCAGCTTGATGTTGACTTCCAGACCTCATTCTAGGCATATGCATGTACTTACAGAAATACATGTTTCCATTTGGTGGCATTGTACCATACTTATTGTTCTGCAACTTTTTCCTTCACTTAAAAATATGTGTTGGACAAAGAAGACAAGTAGTGATTCTACAGCATCTTACTACGCTGATGGACAGTGACTGTAGTGGGGTTTGTTGGGGGGACTTGGTGAAGGGGGGAGCCTAGTAAACATAATGTTCTTCATGTAATTGTAGATTAATGATACCAAAAAAAAAAATATATATATATATATATATATATATATATATATATATATATATATATATATATATGTGTTGGAGATCTTTCCATGTTAGTGTATGCTCTACCTCATATGGTTGCAAGGTCTTCCACAGTATAAAAGCACCATGTTTAATGATTACATTAATGAATGATGGGTATGTTAGAGTCTTTCCAGTTGTTCCTCTTCCTTGTCTACACATCACTCCTGTGCAGAGAGGTGAATGCTTCTCTAGGTGAGGTGACAAATGAAATTGCCTGGTGTAGGGTACATGCATTATATGTGTTAGTGGACATTGCCAAATTGCCCACCAATTGGCTGGGCCAATTTATATTCTCACCAAGGCAGCATGAAAATATAAACTGTTTATATTTAAACAGTGTTTATTTTCCCTGCCCCTTGCCGAAACTTTATACCAAGATTGCAAATTTTTGCCCCTCAGATCTCTAAAACATGCTTAAGATAACAGGTAATGCTTACAGACGGTTCCTGGTGGTCTAGGTGCTGCTCCAAGAGTTCTGTTTATATTGACTCATTTAATCCCACAATGACACTGTGAGGTGGGGTCCTTTATTGTTCCTCTTTTACAGCTGAGAAAGCTCAGGTGCAGGATGGAATCTCATTGTTTCAACTGTTTTCTTGATTATTACTGAGCCTGAGAATTGCTTCATGTTTACTGATCACATAACCCTCTTGTGCCTACAGATTCATTTCCCTTCTTTCCTTTTCTACCATGTTTCTTGCCTTTTTCTTATTGATGCTCTAGTATTTATCTTTATTTCACATATTACAGATGTTTTCCTAGACCATAGCTTAAAGTTTTAACTTAGTTGCATTGATTTCCATCATATAGAAGTTTTAAATTATGATGTACTCAAATGCATCAATCTTTTCCCAAATGATATTAACACATTATGTCTTGTTCAGGAAAGCCTTTCCTATCCCAAGGTTATGAGGATATTTTAAATTTTATTTCTTCTGATGCTTTTGGAATGCATTATTTAATTTCTAAGTCTTTAATCTATCTGAAAATTGCTTTTGCAATGGGGCAAGATAGAGACAGGATTTTCTCCAAATTGTTAGCAAATTATCCCAACAATTATTGAATACTCCTTTTATTCTCTACATTGATTTGAAATGTCACCCTAATCATGCACTGCATTTCTATATATAGTTGAGTTATTTGTCAGCCTTTTGTTCATTGATCTAATTATCTGTTTCTGCACCTCTGTGGCCTATTATTTTATAATATTTTAATATCTGGAAAAGTATAAGTTGATCTTGTATTTAGCCACCCTTCTGAACTCTCATATTAGTTCTAGCAGTTAATTATCTCATTCTTGTTCCTTTTAAAACAATTTTTTTGCTGTATTGATCAGAAATGGTATTCTTTTGAAATTTTTTCATTTTTATATTTTCTTCAGAAATATGCTGTATGTCAGTTCTGCTTTTCATTATTGCTTGAAATACATGGTGAATTTTTGTCAAATTTCTATGTGTACTTGAAAATAATCTGTCTTTCCCATTTGTTTGGTACAGAATTCTATAGATCCATTAGAGCAAACATATTAATTATTTTTAATCCTCTGTAACCAAAATTATTTGTCCTCTTCTTTGGGGCTTTATGAAGTGTCCCACTGTGACAGTATTGTCACCAATTTCCTCTTATGTTTCTTTAAGTTTTTCTTGATGGCTTCAAAGCCATGTTGTGAGGCTCGCAAATATGCATGGTAGGTCATTGGTATGTACTAATATGGCATAAAACTAACATTGGTAGCTCCTCTTACCAACATGAAAGTCTCTTTTGTCCCTTTCTATGTTTTTCCCCTTAAATTCTATTTTCTCATAAACGCTTTTACATCAGAATTTATGATACATTATAATTATTCTTATTACCTTATCTTGTGATTTCTATTTTTCTTTCTTTTTTTTTAGCTTCCTGCCTTTTACATAGTTGATCAAGTTTTCTTTATTCTATTTCTTCCTGTAATGGTTTGCTCATCCTTGTTTCTTATTCTGTCTAGTTGTTCTATCCACTGTTGAAAGTGCCTTAATATAGTCTCCAACTTTTTTTTTTTTTGAGCTGTCTTGTATCTTGCCTTAATTCTATTGATTTTTGCTTCATATATTTTGGGAATCTGTTGTTAGGTGTGTGTAATTGTTATAGCTAATTCATTATTGACCCTCTTGTCCATCTATAATGTCTTTGTTTCTCTTGTAGCAATTCTTACTTAAAATCCATCTTGTCTGCTATTAGTTCAGCCACACCAGCCGGTTACTGTTTGCGTGGACTCTTCTATCCTAACCTCATTTTAATCAACTCTTTAAGTCCCTATCTTCCAGTACACTTACATTCTGAGGTGCAGGGGTTGGACTGTCGAAATAGGGCACAACTCGGATCATAGCAGGAAGGTAGCATTGTTCCCTCCCCAGGGAATTTCTTCCCTCCTTACCAAAGTATGTCATTTGGTGGTGGCTTCGTTGTAGGTCTGCGGATGGTAAAGGTGTTGAGTCTACATGTGAGAAAATTAGGTTTGTTCTCTTTTTTACACTTGAGTCATTGTTCAGCTGAACATAGACTTCTAGCTTAAAACTAATTTTCCCTCACAACTGTAAAGCTATTGCCCCATTGTCTTCTTGTACCCAGTATAGCAGTTGGTGGATCTCATCCTGTTTCTTATAGGCAGTATCTCTGCCAGCCTTTAGGGGTCTTGTGAGCCCGGTGTTCTGAAATGTCATCCCAGTGTGAACAGATGTGGTCTTTTTTTCCATCTTCCCAGCACTTTGTGTGACCTTTTAAGCTGAGGATTCATGTTTTTTTTCAATTCCTGAATTTTACTTCCAAGAATTCCTTTGAATTTGTCTTTCTCTTCATTCTTTTCATTTTCTTCTTCTGGATCACCACGAAGAGAGATGTTGGACCATCTGGGTATATCCTCCATGTCTCTTGACTTGTCTTTCCTCCCTGCATTCTGGGAGAACTTTTCAGTTGTCTTTTAGCCCTGTAATTTGGCCATGAGCTGTATCCACTCTGCAAATTCAGCACTCCCGCTCATTTCTGTTCCACTGGTGTTTTAACTCTCTGTTGGTTAAGCCAGTACCCTTTTGCCTCTTTCTGGGGGTATTAGGAATGCATATGCTTGGACCTGCTCTGCTGGCCTGTGAACTGTTGCTTGGTGGCGGTCCTGTTCTCTGCACCTTGTCGTGTCTGCTCTGCGGATCAGTGTTCCTCAGATGACTGGTGCTTCTAGGGAGAGGCTGGATTTACACGGGATGTTTTCTGTAGCCTGTTAGGGTGGTACCTGCCCACTGCAGCCTTTTTGTAAGAATGAGACCATCCAGAAAAGCTGTGGGGAAGATGCTTTGGGAACTCCCTTCCTTGGCTCTGAGGCCTTCGGTTTCTCATGGGTCCACCAGCCCTGACCTCAGGTACTGCCCTGCCTCTCTGACCACCAGCTCCCACCTCAGGAAGACACCTCCATGACTGGCTGCCTGGCCATGGGACCAGGAGTGGAGGTTTGCCCAGCTGCCCCTGCCCCTGGCAGAGCTGTAACTCGTCACCTGAGGGCCACGCCTGTGTTTGGCACTTCCAAGCTTGGAGTTGCCCTTTTCTGCAGCCATATGGACTTGGGTTTTCTCTGTCAGTCCTCTAGCTGTCAAAAGATTCCTCATAATTTCTCATCCGCTGGGCGGGGGTGGAAGGGAAAGGAGAAATTGCTTTGTGTACAGAATGTGCCTTTCATACGATCTTACATTATATTTTAAGTACTGGGGTTACACTATTGGGTCACTTCCACCATTTAGTTAATAAAAAACCCACAGTGCTTTCTTTGTTCTTTGCACAAGCCCTGCCATGCTGGTTCTCCCCTCTCCTGTCCTTCTACACTCTTAAAGGCAAAATTCAACTTCTTATATTTATTTCTATTGAATTCCATCTTGTGGTTTGGGCCCTGTCTTCTTGCCTGTCAAATCTCTTTGAATATTGCTGAGTGTGTTTATCATATTAACCATCTCCCCCAACTTTGTGTGCCCAGCAGAGCTGACAAGATTCTCCTTTACACCTTCACTCCCATCACTGCCAAAAACCGCTCAACACAGCAGGACCCGGAAACGGGTTCTTTGCTTTAACCCCTCAAGGTTTACTTATTTATTCAACAAATACTTCAAAAGAGAACTGTTCTCTTTAGGTAATGCTCTTTGACAACATGTGAGCTCACCTCTCAGGAAAACAGTGGATCTAAATTCTATTGCCTTATCCTCAAAGGTATCATAGAAAATAGTCAGAAGCTAATACCGAGACGCACTGTCTCTTAACCCTGGCAGGTCAGCAGGTAATCACCTGCGTGCTTCCTGATCGCTCGGGCACACTGGTTTGTCCCCCTTGCTGAGAGAGGGTTTGATGTCATTTTGGGGGGTGGAGCAATGTATTGTTAAGCATACACACTCATTCTGGCGTGGAAGCCATTGTGTCCAACTTTGTAAATACTAACTCACCACGTCGCAATGGAGGAGGTGTGATTCCGATTTCATAGGTGGGGAAATGCCTCACCTGGTTACCCAGCTGGTTGTGGTGGGGTTTGTTTGACCGCCTGACTGCGAGCCCAGACCCTCTGCTTTGCACATGCTCCCTCTCCAAGCTCCCACCACCCTCTCCCCATTCCACAGTGTGGGATTAGGTTCAGAAAACGTCACCCTCTGCCCTTCCACTGGCAAGAACTGAGGTGAAATGAATGAGGTGACCCCCAGCAGGGGCCCCTGAAAGATGAATTGAACCAGCAGCCACAGTGACTGGGTCACTCCCACAGCTCGCGCACAGGGCTGAGCCAAAGCGTGACCGGCGCGAGTGACCCCGTTCAGGGAGCTTGTCCTTCGTGGGTACTGGTGCCACGACAGGCGGGCCTCCTTATCTGAGACCTGCGCAGTCCCAGGGACACTGGCTGGATGCTACTGACCAGTCCCCGTTTTCAGACGGGCGCGTCCCTGGAGTGGACTTGAGTTCATCAGGCTTCTCCATGCTGATGGTCATGTAGCCTGAGATGCTGTTTCTCAAAGTGTCTGGCCCAGAACGTGAGCCCTCTGAGTTGCTCCATGAAGCAATACTCCGTGGTCAGACAGGCTGGGAAAGGCTGCATGCCACACCTCCCTTGGGAAGATTCCCTTGCTAAAGCCCTGAGAAGGCCTGCAGCATTTGACCATATCACACGACCCCGCTCTCCCCCAGCTGCACACCCTGAGGGGGATTCTGGCCCTAGAGACATGCCTTTCTTTATGCTCACTGTGAACCTGCCCTGAGTGGATACCCTGCTCCTTTAGTCAGGCAGGAGGACACAGACCACCCAGGGAACCTTGTGCAATCTGCCTGGACATGCCCAGCCTCCAAATGCCTATGGGCACAGAAGTGGGTAAGACTGGTTGGCAGCTGTGGGCCGACACTAGGGTTAGAGGGTGAGTGAAACAGACATGGCCCCTAATACCAAGAAGCGTCAGGGCTGCATGTACCCACCATCTGGTGCCTCAATAAGGTTCTCTTAGTCACTCCATGAGTTAGGCAGTGAGATGGACACGGTGAGCCCTTCCACATCCCGGGCCAGCATCCTACATCCGAGGCCACCATCATCCTTTGCCTCCCAAGTCATCCCCCTGCCTCCACTCTTGTCACCCCAGAGTCTGTCCTCACTGAGCAGCCTCCTCAGTCTGGTTAAGAAGTCAGTCTCAGGCCCAGAACCCCTCCTTCCTAAGGCCCTCAGGGCCCCTGAGATCTGGCCTCGCTGCCCCCTCTGGCGGCCCACCACGCCTCTGCTCCCTGTGGCCCCAGACTCCAGCCACACTCATGCTCCGACAGGCCCCTTGTCTGCCCCAGCCATGATGATGTCATTCCCCAGCGTGACTGTCACACACGTAAATGTGGCAAGTCAAACTCAGATGAGTTGTACGTGTGAATACACTCTGGGTTTCAGTCTCAGGGGGAACAGAGCAGAGTATCTCATCAACAATGTTTATATTGATCACATGTCAAAATGATCCTATTTGGAATATATTAGGTGAAATATATTATTAAAATTAACTTTACTAGTCTCTTGACTTTCTTTAACATGGCTGCTAGAAAATGTAAGATAATATCTGTGGCCCACATTCCTGACCAATGTGGTCTACCCGTTGGACAGCGCTGTCCTGGATGGACAAGCCTTTATCTCCCCTGTCTCTGTGTTTGCTGTTCCCTCTGCCAGGAGCCCTGGCTCCCGATGCTTCTTTGAGTTGGTTCAATCATGTGGGCCTTGAATTAAGACTGACTCAGGCCTTCCCCAGCTGCCACACTGAAGGGCTCTGTCCTCTGTGCGACCTGCTGGAGTGTGGGACACTGTTCCCTGTCAGCACATTTCTTTCCTCGCATGAACCACACTGTAACTGTCACAATCTATTGACTTTATCCCCCAACACTGACTATATGCCAAGCACTATTCTAAGTCTTTCATGCATATTCACTTTCTAAAGCACATCACAACCCTAAGAGGTAGACATTTCCCATTTTACTGATGAGGAGACTAAGGGGTCCGACCAAAGGGTCTAGCCTCAGAACCTGCTTTTCTGACCTAGTGAGGGCAGGGGCCCAGCTTGCCTTGAATTCCCATTTGGCAAATGTTGGCACCAAATAAATATTTGTTAACAAGCTGTATGTCCATCAACCGATGACTAGATTAAGCAAAATGCAGTCTAGCCATACAAGGGAATAGTATTCAGCCATAAAAGGGAATGAAGTGCTGATACATGCTACAACATGGAAGAAACCTTGATGCTAAAGAAAGGAACCCAGACTCAAAAGGGTACATTTTGTAGGATTCCATTTATATGAAATATCCAAAGAGGGAATCCACAGAGACAGAAAGCAAATTAGGTTGCCAGGGGCTGGGGGAGGGGAATGGGGAGCAACTGCTAATGGGAAGAGGGCTTCTTGTGGGGGGAGTAAAATGTTCTGGAACAAGAGGGTGGTGACGGTTGTACAATGTGAATAAACCAAAACACACTGTATTGTGTAAATATATAAATATTGCATTAATTGAGCAAATCCACACAAAGGCAGGCGTGAAAACAGGATTCACCACCTTTCTCAAGGAGCCATCCTGAAATGCAGTGCACAGATGCAGAGTCAGGGCATGCCGAGTCATCTGCTCACCACGTGTTTCTCATGCAACTGCCGATGTGCCAGGCATTTTGCCAGGCATCACGTTGCCACTGCAAATAAGACAGATGGGGTCTCTGACCTCTGGGGCTCTCCAAGCACATGCACAGAGGTGATAGGAGTGTGACCCGGGGGCAGGGTCTAGAGCTCGTGCCCTGCAAGCACCCCCGCACTCTCCCACACACACCCAGGATCCCTGGATAGAATTCTGGAGACCCATGAACTTGGCTGGAAGAAATTACATCTTTATTTTCACTAAATCTAGTGAAAAGTTAGCATTTTGTTCCATTATGAATCCAGGTGACAGGCCACAGTCATTCAGAGACACTTCTGTCACCAACAGAAATCACAGATGTTTTCATATTCTGTTACGGCTTTTGTGAACACCTCAGAATATTGCTTGCATATCCCTATTTCAAAATCAGGGGAGTTTGACCCCAGTGCTGGGTATTGTTTGATGCATTATTAAGGAAGTACATGTTAGAATATCGTGATTTTCTAAATATCTGATAACTCTATTTCAGTAAAATGGTCTTCCTTGGTAATCCTCAGTACATTATTGCATGTATTTAAAACATTATTCTGAAAGTGGTCCAGATACCAAATGGATTCAAGAAAGCTGAGTAGCACTGCCCTGGCCGGAAGGGGCTGCTTGGAGGGAGTAGGCGGGCCTGAGAAGTCAGAGGGACAAACGAAGGCCGAGGTGGCTGTGATGGGAGGTGGCCCCCCCTCCGACCACGGGAGCAATGCTCATGCCCTTGGAGCAGCACAGGGCGCATGCAGCTTGTCATGTCTCATCCTCAGCTGCCCAAAACCATGTGAGTGGCCGTGTGCTGAAGGGAGGCACGATGGGCAGGCAGTTTAAGGGTCCTAGGATAAAGGACAGCTCCAGGAGGAAACGATCCTTCGTTCACCGGCTTTGGCTTGCAGGGTTGGCCTTGGTTGCTTGAGAACCAATTTGAGGAAATTAGGATGGAAGAAGCTCTAAGGAACTTCCTGAAGTACGCAGTCAGGGACGGCAAGCATCTTCGACTCTCCAGAGCAAGAGGGCGCACCCTGCATCAGGAAGACAGTGAGGTGGATCCCACAGAAACAGGCAAAGGACTCCTGTTATGAATGGCATGTCAGCCACAATGGCACGTTTCCTGGTTTTATTGGTCTGTGTCATAACCTCGACTTTACTGAACTGTAGTTCAGTGGTGTTTTTTATTAGAACTTCCCCTTCTTTTCCCCATGGCTGCTAATATTTCGTGTTGTAGCTCCCCAGTCTCACTTGTCACCCATTATCCATTACTGTCACCTGCCAGGATGTCCTTGGAGCAGACTCTTAATGGTGCTGTCCTGGTTAAGGAAATTCAATGTGATTGAATTGCAGCAAGGAATCAAAGTCACAATATCTGAAAGGGATGAATAATAACTAGGTATTAAAGCATATTGGTTATTTATTACTGGCAGAAGGCAGGAAAATATTAGCATGTAAGAAGCTGTAAATTAATCACTGCTGGTGATGGGAAACCTGAAAAAGTCACCCCTATCTTTGTTAACCATGTTTTGTTATTCGTGATGTGTCCCAAGTCCTAGTCTCTGTCCTTCATCCCAGCTTTCTAGCTGAAGGCACAGAGGGGAGACGAAGCCAAAAAAATGGTTAATCTCACATCCCCTGGTGTTTAAGAGAGGACGGTGGGGAGGAGGGTCTGGGAACTAACCTAGATTCAAATCCAGGCCATACCACTCCCCAGGAGTGACCTCAGACAGATCACTGATGTCCCCAGTCTGTGGAGAGCAAATGCTTCTAAGACCTTCCCATAGAATTGCCATAAAGATCAAACGAGGGATGGTCTGTCTACGTGTAGTCCCATGGCCAATGGCACCTGCTGGTGACCGGCAAAGGAGCGGAAGGCCTGACCCCTCAAAATGCTCCCTGTGGGCCAGTATTGCATTGAAAGGGCAGACTCCCAGGCTGGCCTCTGACCTCCTGTGCTAACCTCTGCATTCCTGGCACAGGGAACAGTATGGGCAAATGCAGAGGTGTGGGAAACCCAAAAGCCTTTGGGGTGGCTGCAGCATGTCTTCACCTTTCTGGTGAGAACATCTGTAGAGAAAGTGTAAGTCCCTATGGCCAGGATTCTCACCTGACCCCTGGTCTGCTGGCTCACTGCACCTGTGTGGGCAATATGTTGTTATTGACTATGTAGAGAGCTCCACCCAGTGCTCTGGGCTGTGTGGCTGCAGGAGAGCAGAGACTGGAGTGGTGGCAGCACGGAGGACAGAGACTGAGACAGCTGCGGGGGCGGAGAGGCCCAGAGGCAGAGACCAGCTTGCTGCATGCAGACTCGCTCTGAGTGGACAAGATTCTAGCACTTCACCTGCCACCGTGAGAATAAAGTTGAGTATAAACGTTTTCACCCCAAGAACATTCCATTGTCATTTTTCCGTCTCACTGAATCCAGAGTGAACTTGCTCAGGGCTGAAACCACTGGCAAGGCAACGTCACTGCACACAAAAGGATTGGAACCCACGGCCTCTGTGACTGTGTTTCACACTTTGGGGCTGTGACTCACCAAGTGTCCCTGAGAAACTCAGTGAAGTTCCATGAAGTACATTGGCCAAGTGTGGCTTCAATGGAAAGACTACTTAAAGTCTGTGTTCATTTGATCGCTGTCAGTGCAGTCGCCTTGTTCTAGAAAGCCTCTCTTGGTTTCCTCGGCCTGCCATGATGTGGTGTGCCTAACTGCCCTGGGGACTGAATTGTCTGTCCCTGACACCTGCAGCCCTCAGGTGATTACACAGACACAGGCCTTTAAGGAGGTAATTAAGGTTAAACAAGGTCATGAAATCAGGGTCATTGGCTCTGATCCAATAGGATTAGTCTCCTTACAAGAAGAGGCAGAGACTGGCATGTGCGCGCAGAGGACGTCCTGTCCGGGCAGTGGGGCACAGCAGGAAGGAGCTTGCACCAGACCCCAAGCCTGAGGGCACCTTGATCTTGGACATCCAGCCTCCAGAACTGTGAGAAATACCGCCTCTGGCTGAGGCTTCCCAGTCCCTGTGCCCACAGCCCGAGCTGAGGAATACGCTTACCAGCAGAGAACCGAGCACTGGAAGGGGCCTCCTTAAACATTCTGGCGGGCTTCTGAGCACCTCTGGCAAAGCCCTCCCAGGTGGAACCGGCTCTGGATCAGTGCACTGAACTGTCTTTTCTCCCACTTAGAGAGTGTTATACTTTCGAGGCCCCCTTTCCTAGAGAAGCCCTGAACCCCGACCCCCATGCTCACATCCCTCATGTTTGAAATTCCTCATTCTGGGGTAGTTCTTGTCACTGCTCTGAAGCAGGTGTTCAGAGAAAAGGTGGCCTGTTGCCCGGAAGATGACTGGTTAGCCAGAGAAGGGTAAGATTCCTCAAGGGAGGAACAACCTAAGACAGGCACAGTCGCACGGGGGCCATCAGGTGAGAAATTGGGGATCAACAGAGGTGAGGCTTAGAACCTCACCCCCCGTTTTGAGAGAAATCTTCTGCATCCGTGGACGTTTTGTTGCCCTTGTCTAGCTTGGATTAACACATAGTCTACAGGCACACACCTGATCATCTACATTTGCTCTCTTACAACACTAAACTATGTTTTCTACCTTTATCTTGCATCTACCTACCACTTCAGCATTTTATTAAAAAATAATAATAATAAGGGAGAAATGTGGGATTCACATATAAATCAAGTATAAAAATCAAACGAATAATCATATCTGACTTGATTGTTTATAGTTCATGATGCGTGATCAAAACTGAAAGTTTCTGTGATGACTGCCCTTGCACTTCACCATGTAAGAACTTATTCACTATGAAAGAACTTGTTCACCATGTAAGAACTTGTTCGTTATGCTTCAGAAGATTGGAGACTGTTGAGAATTAGGCTTGGGGTTGATTAATGATTGTGCATTGAGTCCCCTATACAGAATTTTATTGTTGTTAACAACCATTTGATCAATAAATATGAGAGATGCCCTCTCAAAAAAAAAAAAAAAGGTGGCATGTTGGACGCATCTGGCTGCCAAAACCTCAGTGAGGAGGATTTGGCACCCCACCCCGGGCTTCTCTCAGCCAGATGCACCTGAGTGTGAACAGGGCGCAGCCAGTCCCACTGCGGGCAGGGCCTCCCTCACAGTCTGATCTTCCTGCCTTTCCTGGGAGCAGAGTTTGATGGGACAAGAGTTAAGAGACAAGGACTCTGAGCCTTTGGTGGGAGGAAGGGGTGAGTGGGCGGTGTGTCAGGGGAGATGTCCTGAGAACCATCCAGCCTGCAGGTGGATGCTGGGCGGAGGATCAGCCCTTTCATCCTGTTAAAGATAATTCCTCTAGGGAAGAAGCAGGTGGCCTTCACCTCCCGTGGAGAGAGGACAAAGGCAGGTCTGGCCAGAGCCCTCTCCAGGACATGTCCCCTCCCACACCCACTCCCTTCTCTCCTGTACAGTTCCCGAGGGCCAGGGCCGTGTGCTCAGAGCCTCCTGGGGTTCCCTCAGGGCTGCCTCGGGGGGCACAGACGCCAATCTGGTTGGTCACTGAGAAGGCACTTCTTCCTAGGACGGACCTCTACACCCTGCAGCCGCTGGGAGGGTGACCCAAATGTGTATTCACTTTTCTGCACCCCCTTTGCCTGGGCCTGCATGCCCTAATCCCAAATATGTTCAAGGCCCCTTGGAGACCCAGGCCCCAGGCTGTTCCCTGAAGATGCTTTGCCCATCTTCACCTGCATTGAACCTTACCTTACCTGTCTCTTCCCTCCTGGGACCAGGACCCCTGTGCCTTTTAAGGTAAATGACACCTTTCTAATGGGATAGACCTGGAAGAAAGTTGCCAGGTGCAGCCTCTCTTCCCAGGTAACAAGCACATAACGGGGGCCTTCTGGGGACAGGTAAAGACTTTGGGGATGTTGGAACAGGGTAAGTATGTTTTACAGGCAGGACAGGTGTGAATTTGGGGGATGAGAGGGCAGGCTGAATAGTGCCCTCCAGAATTCATGTCCCCGTGGAGCCTCAGAGTGTTCCTTATTTAGAAATAGAGTCTTTGTAGCTGTAATTAGTTAAGGCCCAAATCCAATGACTGGTGTCCTTATAAAAAAAGGGGAATAGAGAGACACAGGGAAGGGGGCCATGGAGGCAAAGACTGGAGCGATGTATCTACAAGCTGAGGAAGCCCAGGGGCTTCAGAACCCACCAGAAACTGCGAGAGGGGCCTGGAACAGATGCCCCTTCCCAGCCTCCACAAGGACCCAATGTAGCCGGCCAATTAATTTCAGACTCCTGGCCTCCCAAAACGGGCCTGAGCAATTACCACCATGAAGCCACCCAGCCTGGGGCAGGTTATTCCTGCAGCCCCAGGAATGAGCACAGACTTTGTCTACCTTGGCAGTGCTCAATCTTCAAGTCCCCTTCCATGCCCTCTGCGGGGTGTGGGGGTGGGGGAGACGTCACGCCTAAACCGTGCCAAGGGCTTTTGCGGGGGGAGCTCATTCCCTGAGCAATTGAGCACACCTTCCCCACCCACTGAGCTTTCATTTCAGATATTATAATCGAGGCCTGGTGCACACACTGAAATATGCCCACCATACATGTATCGTATGCCCTTTAATTCCTTCTGGAAAAGGCAACCCATAGCCCACCAAAACAGAACATTTCCAAACCCCAGACAGTTCCCTGGTGCCGCATCCCTGCCAGTGCGTAGCCTCACACCAGAAGCGGCCCGGCTCTGGCTCAGGGAGGGGCAGCTCCGCCTGAGAACCTCACGCGGCCAGAACAGAGGGTCGGTGCTCTTCCTTAGGGGTCTGGCTGCTTTGGCTCAGTGCGTCGTCAACTGGCCCATGCAGCATGTTTCACTACTGGGTTTCTTTCCGTGCCATGGTTTGTTTAACCATCCCCCTGTCCTCAGACACTTGGGTTGTGTCCTGTTTGGGGCCATTAGGAGCAAAGTTGTCATAAATATTCGCATGCACATCCTCATGGGGGCATGTTTTCGTTTTTCTTGAATAAATACCAAGGGTCCTGGGTCATAGGATCCCAGGTCTTCCCTGGGTCACAGGGTAAGTGTATGTTTCATCTTACAAGAACTGCCGAAGCGTTTTCTAAAGCGGCTGTGCTGTTTGACAGGCCCACCAGCTGGGGAGGGTTCCGGCTGCCCCACGCTCTCACCACATTTGGTGCCAGCCAATTTTAATTTCAGCCTTTCTAGTGGATGTGCGGTGGGTTCTCATTGCTGTGTTAATTTGCATTTTCTGAGTGACTGATCACCAGGGGCTCTTTTTCATGTGCTTACTGGCCATTTGTATTTCTTCCTTTCCTACATGCTTGTCCAAGTCTTCTGTCCACTTTTTACTGACTTTTTCTCTTTACTTCTTGTCCCTTATATGTGCTGGGTACCATAGAGCAGCTGCACAGCTACACAAACAAAGAAGCCTTAAATCAGATTGAGAGATTATCATGTTCATAGATTGGAAGACTCCTCAGTATTGTTAAGATGTCAGTTAGGTCCATATTTACCTACAACTTCAATGAATTTCTGATACCAAAAGCTTTTTTGTATAGTATGAACAAATTCTAATATTTATATAGAAAGGCCAGGGACAATTTTGAAAAAAATTGAAAGAATATAAATTATCATACAGGTATTATATATATTATATATACATTGTATATTATACATATGTAATATATGTATATAATTATATAATATGTATGTATACATATATAATATACAATATTACATATATACATAAAGTGACTTCAAGGCCTAAAGTAAACCCACAATCATCAAAACAGTGTGATGTGATTTCTGTGTGAAGATAATAGATCAATGGATGAAATTGTCCCAAAATAGATCTACATCTATATAATCAATTACTTCTTGACAAAGTCACCAGAAAAATTCAAAGATTATGGGAAAATCTTTCCAGCATTGGTGCTAGAACAACTGGAGGGCCACACAGAAAAAATAAAACCTCAACTCCTACCTCACACTGAACACTTAGATTGAAACATAAAATCCAAAACTAAATGTTTCTCGAAGAAAATGTAATATCTTTACAACCTTGAGGTGAGCGAAGATTTCCTAGACAAGATCCAGGAAGCATTCACCACAAAGCTGTTTTAAAAAAAAAAGTCAATAAATTGGGCTTCATCAAAATTGAAAACTTAGAAAACACTAGCAGGGAAATCTATAGGTAAGCCCCAGACTTAGAGGAAATAGTTGCAACATACAGATCTGATAAAGGACTGGTACCCAGAACATATAAGCAACTCCTTCAATGAGAAGTAAAGAAAAACAAGTCTGTAAAAAGTGGGCAGAAGACTTGGACAAGCATGTCAGAAGGGAAAAAATACAAATGGTCAAAAAGCACATGAAAAAGAGCCCCTGGTGATCAGTCACTCAGAAAATGCAAATTAACACAGCAATGAGAACCCACCGCACATCCACTAGAAAGGCTGAAATTAAAATTGGCTGGCACCAAACGTGGTGAGGGTGTGGGGCAGCCGGAACCCTGCCCAGCTGGTGGGCCTGTCAAACAGCACAGCCGCTTTATATTCAATTTTCAGAAATTTGAGATACGTCTTTGTCCAGTTTTGTATTTATTTTTTTGGAGTTAATTAATTCTTTTGGATCTGTGGGTTGATATTTTTCATCTAACTCAGAAACATTCTTCAAGTAATTTCTCTTCCACAATTTATCTTTCTCCTTCCAGAATTTCTCCTCTCCTTTGGTTACATGAGTGTTAGATCGCTTGATGTTATCCCACAACTCACTGATTCTCCAGTCATCATTTTCAGCCTCTTTCCCCCTTGGTGCCCCAATTATATCATTTCTGTTGTCCTGTTTTCAAGTTCACTGAATTCTTTTTCTGCGATGTCCAAGTGGTTGAATAAGCCCGTTTATTGAATTTGTAACTTATATATTCTAACTTTTAGGTCTAGAATTTCCATTTGGTTATTTTGTTTCATATCTGTTTTCTTTAAATCTATGACATATTTATCATAGGTGTTCTAAAGGCTTTGTGTCCAAATTCCAATCTTTTTGTAATTTCTGGGTCTGTTTCTATTGACTGCTTTTTCTACTGGTTATGAGTCCAGTCTGTCAGCTTATGCACATGTCTAGAAAAAATTTTTCTTGAATTCTGGTTGTTGTGGATGCCACGTTTCTGGATTTTGTTGTCTGTAAATTGTGATAGGTTTTGATCTGGCAAATAGTTAACTTATGTATGAATAGGCTTGATCCTTTTGAAATTTATTTTTAAGCTTTGTGCATCTAGGGGAGTCCTTGTTCTAGAGTCAGAGCATCCCTGTATAAGACATGGACTTCCTAGGCCTTTGAAGGGACCTCACTGCAGCCTCTCCAGTCTGGCTACTTGGACCTCCAATATCTCTTGGTCCTGGTGTCATCTGAAACCTCTCAGTTTACAGCCCTTTGGTGGTTGTTCCCTGTTGAGCTTGTGGAAATCTTGCCTGTGTGTATGTAGTTGAGTGTTTAGCCAAACTGTCTTTCTCTGTGTATCTCCCGTATTGCAGACCTTAGCAGCCCTGAACTCTGAATTCTGTCTCCTTAGTTTGATGAGGCTGCCATGCACCTCTGTGCCCCACGGTATGTGTGATGCATCTGGGCAAAAAGCCAGAGTGATGTGAGGCTGACCTCATGAATTTACCTTCCCTCAGAAGCCACCTGTTGTCCAGTGACTACAAACAGTTGTTTCAAATAGCTTATCCCATTTTATAATAATTTAATATTTTCACTGGTACTCATAATGTGTTACTTTTCACCACCTCATGACTGATCTGATTTTACCAAGCCAGATAAAAAGTTATTATAAAAGATCTTCAATGACTTAAGATTTATTACAATTAGTATAATAAGACTGTCCCCAAATAAGACTTCAAGTACACCCAAAAGCCTCATTGTATGAAATACTGGAATTTTATAAGAAGTAATTTGTGGCCTTCATCCTTACTTAGCAAAATAAGAATCCTTCCTTTGCTTTACAGAAGGACTAGCTAAAAATAAACAGCATTCATCCATAACCCATTTAAGAGATTGGAAGATGACTGTTTGAAGTGGAGGTAGGCGATGGGCAGCAGAGCCCCAGATCCCCAAGCCCTGGAAGTTGTTTGCGGGTGGGTTCGTCAGTGAGGGTTGAAGTGAATGGACCACCAAGGTGTTGAAGCATGTGTGAGCATCTGGGGCCCCTAGCAAGACCAAAACAAAATGAGGGCCATCCCAGGGTGGAGTATGAGTACCTTGGCCCACTTGGGGCTCAGTTACCCAGAAGAATCTTGAGTGTATGGAGCCAAAATGGGAAGTTAGGAACTCCGTCAAGGGCCAGCCAGGTGAGATCCAGGAGAGACTAGCACATGTCAAAGCCAAGCCCGGGGAGGTGTAGAAGAGGAGGGAACAGGTGAATCAGTAACCTGTCTCTGCAGGCACCAAGGACTGAGGTGCAGGGGTGCTTCTCCGTGAGCATGGGAACCACCTGGAGGCTTGTCAGAAAGAGCTCTAGTTCAGAAGGCCTGAAGTGCGATGGGCCCACCACCAACACTCTAATGGGTGAGGAGTCTGAGCCAGTGAGCCAGGGAAACTTCTCACATGGGGAATCAGCTGATGTTATGGCACAGGGGAGACTATGGCACTGAAGCCAGTAAATGGGGAGGAAAGGGTTTGATTTCCACAGCACAGTTAACCCATACCATTTAATCCTAAAAGCTGGCTGCACCCTTTGGGGCTGACAGTTACACCTGAGGCGGTTCAGGCTCCCAGAAATCTCAGCCAAGCCCCTAGGAGAGCCACCAGGAGCTGGAATGTGTGCTTTTCCTACTTGCTCAGGAGCCCAAAGGCCAGCAGAATGGCAATATGCTTCCATTTTTTAGAAAAAGAGAAAGGAAACAATCCTCAAAAACTCTATTACCTTCTGCATAAACTTTTGCAGAAAGCGTCTTGTGTGCCTTGACAGACACTGAGTCTAAAGTTCTATGCTGCAGATTCCACCAGGGGGAAACCTGGCTCATGTCCAAAGATACTCATGTTGGGGGAGCCCATACACTGCTCCTGTGCCTACACACAGCGTGTGTGCACAGCCATGAACTCTGCACACATAAAGGATGCATGCTCACCCCATCCACACATGCTTTGACTTCAGACACTGATGCGAACACACTTTGGTTGGTTGTTGGCATGATTCCAGCACCAGCCACATGGGTTGGGTTTTTCCTCAGCATGTTTAGGACATTGTTAAATCATGTTTTAACTTCACTTGAGTTACACTTGGAATAGTCCATTTCTTCTCCATAGGGTTTGAGGTCTTAGTTCCGGACTTCGGATGTGACTGATGAACTCTTACAAGGATGATAATCAAAGCTCCCATTTATTGAGCACCTACTGTATTCCAAGCACATGCTTTAGAAATGATTTACTCATCACTAAAATTCTGTTAGCTGTGGGCATTGCTTATCCTATTTTACAAAGAAACTGGATTATTTATAGATTTCTGTTTTATAGAGAAACCAAGGCTAGGGTAGTTGGAGGAACAGGGAGGGTGTTGGGTTTTACACATTTCATAAAATGTAAATACCACCAACTTGTTCTTGCACTGATGTCCAGCTTCAAGCAGAGTAACTAGGCTGTTTCTAAGCTCTTCGTGGCTTTTCCCCCCAGCCTCTCCCTTCTGCCATAGAGACAGCCAGGCCTCTAACCAGGCCAGTGTCCCCACCTGCCCAAGAGGGGACATCTGAGCCATATCTGATTCTCTGCCCAAGTGAGTGCCCTGACCCCCTTGTCCTTCCAGGTCCGAGGCTGCCTCCACTCTCCAGGTTTTGGGGGCAGCCAGCGAGGGCAGGGACCGCAGGGGTTAACTGGGCAGGGCGATCTCCCCTCTCTGCATCTGCAGGCTGGCTTCCATGGCAACTTCATTAGCAGCAAGCTGCTAATTAACTTTTGTATTTATGATCAGAAAATAAAATCATTGGACCTTTTTGAAATAGGATTTTATGAGTTTTGGCTCTGGCAGCTGAGTCAGCAGTCAAGGGCCTGTACTGTTTAGAACTACAGTTTTAAAGCGCAGCTGAGTAAAGCAAATAACGCTGGGCAAGAGGTTGAATTCTGAGTCCTTGGGCAGGCCTGGGCCTGAACAGGCTTCTGGGTCTCAGTGGGACAGACCTGGGTCCACTGTGGGAGCAGTGTCTGGAGAAGGTGCTCCTCTAGGGCTGGACTTTAGGGCTCCAGGGTGCGGCTCGGACACCAAAGCAACTAGTCCAAGCCAGGAGTGTAGCATCTCTGAAGTCCCTGAGCTCCCACTGGGCTGTTTTTATTGCAAAGCCAGCGATTTTGTGTTCTTATTTCTTCTCATTCTTCACCCACGAGGTCAGACTAGAGCCCCGCTGGGTGTGTGAGCAGGAAGCTGTCAGATGCTGCATGCTTTCACATATGACTCCTGCACCTTCCCCAGTGGCTTAGAACGCCCTGTCCCACATGGCCTCAGGTAGCCTCTTCTCGGGGGCTGCCCAGGAGAATTCAGGTCCTTCTGCCTGTTGAGGCCGGCAGCCTGGTGTGGCGCCCTCGCGAGCCCTGTGGGAATGCCCTCACTGCGTCATGGAAAGAAGTCTACCATCTCTGTTTCTGTCTCTGCAATGGAGAGTGTTTTAGAATCCCAGCATTGGTGGGCACTGGGAGGGTGTCTGCCCCACCCTGGAACACGGTTGGATGTCCATTCCCCTGCGACCTCCCCCAGGCCTGGGCAGTTTCCCTCAGCCTGTTTCCAGCGGGGTTAAGCTTCCTGGTGTCATAATGGCTAGTTTTCCTATGTGAACTCGGAAAGATCGGCATTCTCTGCGGGAGGAAAAGGCAGGTGGGAGCAACAGAAAGATCGGTGTACAGATGCAAGACCAGGACAGGCCCTGTGCCTGCCTCCTCTCACTGTGGGGCTGGACCTTGGCGTGGCACACCTCCGCCTCCACACCCCCTTCTGCCATCAGAGACAAAGAGACCCATTCTGCAGGGCAGCTGTAGGGGGTGCAGCATGAGGGAACCGTGCTAAGGGCCCAGTTGATCCTGCACATAGTCAGCACCGAGCCATTCGTGCATAGTTCTAATTCAGCCGGTCGCCCTTTTCCCCACTTGGTACGTGCCTCCACTGTGAAATGATGGGGTGGGTGGTTGCAATGGCACCAGAGACCCCTCCCAGCCCTGAAATCCCATTACCTGGGCTCTGACCACGTAAGGCTGAACCTGTGTGCTGTACTCCCCTTCTGCTGACTTGCTCGGGAGCCGTTGCTCAGTGGACAATATCCCCGTGAGGTCCACAGAGGAGCAGGTCACCCGAGGGGAGGCCACCCCATGGGAGACACAGTGAGTACTCCTTCTGTCCCATACAGAGCCAGCTGAAAACACTTCCTGCCCCTTACCATGTGCTGTGGGTGACTGTGAGTGACCCCAGAACTCATGGGTCAAAGCCCCAGTAGGATGGCATTTGGAGGTGAGGCCCTCATGATGGGATTGGTGGTCTTATGAGAGGAGGAAGGGGTGCCAAGGCGCTCTCTGGGAGGGTGTCTGAGGGGCAGAGGGTGTCTTCCCACGCACCAAGGAAAGGCCCAGTGCGGACACAGCGGGAGGTGCCGCCGATGAGCCGGGAAGCGGTCCCACCAGACCCGCAATCTGCCAGCGCCTCCATCTTGAACTGCCAGGCCCCAGGACCATGGGAAAGGAAGGCCTGCTGCTGAGCCGCCCAGCCAAGGCGTCCTGGGAGCCAGCCGAGAGGACTAAGATACCTGCTGCCTGGGGCACGTCCGCGACCTCCCCGAGCTGCGGCTCCCTGGTGGCAGCTGCCGCACAGGAGGCTGTGAGAAGAGGCGATGTGGCTAGGCCGGGCTTCCCTTCACCGCATTCTGGAAGCGGTCGGCTCTCGGAATAGAGGCCAGAACGAGGATGTCCCGAGAGGCTCCCTGAAGCTCCTCTCTGGCCAGAGGGGAGCTCATCTCCTTCCTAGCACTTGAGTTCAAGCCTGCAGTTAGGGAGCAGGGCGGGGCCACCCTGACAGGAGGACCCTGGCCTGAGCATACGCCACATACAAAAGAAACCAAGGACTCAGAGAATGTGCTGGAAGATACCCCTCTGCCCCTAGACCCACCCCTACCTCTGTGCTGACCTGCATGAGCCCCACCCACAGGCTCCCTGACCCTGGCTTCTGCTTGTGTTGGGCTGATGGGAACACAAAGGACAGAGGCTGGGCGTTTTGTTCCCTGGGGTGGCTGTCCTGTCAGGAAGCCTTCCCGGATGACGGGGCCCTTCCGTCCAGGCCGAGTTGCCCAGGGTCCTCCGCTCCCTGCTGCCCCCTGCCACACCGTTGCAGATTGCCCCTTCCTTATACTCTGCCAGGCCCAGCTTTACCACGTCTGCTCCCTGCCAGCCCTTCACTGAAGCAGCCTCCTGTCTTGCCCAGGATCATCCAACTAGTCAGTGGCAGCCTGGCTGCAGCTCCCTGCACTTCACCTGCCTGGGTCCTGTCTGCAGGCGCTCCAGGAGGAGAGAGGGCAGTCAGGGAAAGGGTCCAGTGGGAGGAGGCGCTGAGCAGGGAGGGCCCTGGGGCCGGACAGGAGTTTGACCAGGAGATGTGGTTGGGGATGTTTGGGCTGGGTCTCCGAAGGAGTTTCCTCTCAGTCCAAAATCAAGGTAAAATGAAGGCTGGGCTGTTCCTCCTCCAGAGGCACTGGGGAGGATGCTTCCTGCCTCTTCCCATTCCTGGTGGCTATGAGTGTCCCCGGCTTGTGGCCACGTCCTCCTGCTCAGCTTCTGTCCCCACATGGCCGTCCTTCCTGTGTCTGTCATGGAAGGCCTCATCCTAACTTAGGTACATCTACAAAGACCCTGTTTGCCAATAAGGTCATATTGTGAGGTTCTGGATGGACATGGATTTTGTGGGGATGCTGTTCAGTCCATGTGGAAGGGCATAAACAGATGGAGGTCCAGGTGGTGGGAAAGGCAGGGGGCAGATGTGAGGCAGGGAGAGTGGAGGTGCCGAGCAAAGGGACGTGGTCACTACTCAGCAAGTAAAAGGCCTAAAACGACACCTTGACACCCCAAACATTGGCAGGGACACAGAGGAACTGAGCTCTCATTCCCTCCTGGCAGGAGGGCGGCGTGATGTGGCTGCCTTGGAAAACGATGTGGCTGCCTCTTACGGAGTGAAGCGTGCATGCACCACATAACTGGGAGCCTCCCCAGATATTTACTTCAAAGAAATGACAATATACATCCACACGAAGATTTTCCCAAGAAAACAATCCAAATGTTCGTCAACAGGCAAACAGATAAACCGCGGAACGCACTTTGATGGAATTACCCTTGGGAACAAAACAGGACGCGGCTGGACCACAAATGGACATGCCGGCAAGCAAAACAACACCCCTTCCTGTGCCATCCCATTCCTCTAGGGTCCAAGGGGAAACTACCGTGGGGCAGGAGGATGGTTGGGGCTATGCTCCTGTGCTCCATTTCTTGATTGGTTAAGGGATGTTTTCTTTTCAAAACTCACTGCTCTGCATGCAGCTGACCCGTTGTACTGCAGTGTCTTAGAAAAGGAAGGGGGAGTAGGAAGTTCCCTTGCCATTGATACAGGCTGGGAAGTAGGAATTCAGCTGAAGCAGTAGATTTCGGCTCTGCTGTATGGGGCTGGGGAGTGGAGTGGAGAATCTTGGGGCAGCCATGTGATGTGGAGGTGACCTCACAGGCTTCTAGGAAGGGGTGGAGCTAGCCTTTACGGGTCTCCTGTGCCCACATCACCTGGATCCATCCAGCCGCCACTCTCCCTGCCCCACCCCTTCCCTATGAAGACAACTTCCTCTGGGAGTTGTACTGGTCATCTGCCTCCCAGAAAGGGGTGATCTGTGGGCAGCCTGCAGAGTAAGGCCACACTGGAGAAGCAGGCAGAAGACAGGTTGTCAGAGAGGAGCTGGGTCAGGGGTCCAAGGTGGGTACCAAGTGGTGGCAGCTGACAGGGAGTCTAAGATGTCGAGAGGAGAACAGTATGATTGTGCATTTGTCTCCGGCCAGCTGGTGTGTGACTTGCAGAAGCATCTTCTGTGGAATGTTCTAGGCCCCACATGTCCCACTGACCAGGCTTCCTCCTGGGTGCAGTTCAGATTGGGACTGTCCCAGGTCTGATGCAGCAGCAGGGACCAGCAGGAAGGACAGTGCTGCAGTGAGGCCAGGCTCCTGCCCGCTGGGCAGCCCCAAGCCTCACCACTCCCCCATGGCAGACACGGCCCCGGTTCTCTGCAGCACCTGCCTCTCAGAGAGAGCCGTCCCTTCTCTTCTCTCGGCCTCCGCACTCTGCAGAGAGTCACCCACAGACTCTGCTCAGAACAAAAATAAAAAGGGAAGTGTAGCAGCCAATCCCAGCCCCCACCTCTGCCCCTGCTAAAAATAGAGGCCACTGAGGGGGTGTCGTGTGGGCTTCCGGGGGAGGCCACAGCTCCCTGCAGCATCATTTCTGGGGGCCTGGCAGGCAACTTGCGCTGGAGGAGAGGGAATTTGAGAGGACCCCAGAGAGACCCCTAGCCAGACCCAGCACAGAGCTAGTTTGCAGAAACGTGAGTACATTTTCCAGCTGGCCGGTCCCCTCACCCTGAGGCACATGTGGGCCCATGCAGGGAAGCCACATCCTTGTCAGAGTCCCCTGCAGCTTGCTGTTGTCCACCGTGTGCTCTAATGGTTTCGCGCGTGTTGCTTTTCATTTCTTAATTTCTTAACACGGGGGGCTCTTAACAGCTGGCACCGGGGAAGTTTTGTGTCATGGCTTTGATGGCACGAGGGTGGACCTGAGCCCAGAGAAGGCTGTCCATAAACCCCTGCCGATCACTGCGGACCAGAACGCTCTCATTTGTACGTGCTGGTTTTTCTAAACTTCATTCTGATGGATGACAGTGCAAAGGGCAGAGTACTCAGAACGTGTTTTTGATGAGGGAGCGAGATGCCCAGGGCCCAGCTGGGTGGAGAGGAAGTGTGCACAGAGCCTGCTTCCAGAAGCCAGAGCTCACAGCCCCCCAGTCTGCCCCATCGGGGATCCCACTCTCCGTCCCCTGCAGAGCACCTTGCTGCAGCTTCCTCCAAGGTTTATTAAGGTTCTGTATGCGTTTCTTAAGAAATGAGCCTGTGCTAAACATTATCCCACAGCTAAGCAAGGCCCACAAGGAAAATGGAGTGGGAAAGAGGCACTGGAGAACTGAACCAGGCAGGAGGCCCTGATTCTGGATTTTGGAAGAAAGGGAACAGCCTGCCAACTGGGCCCCAGAGCAGTCCTTGGAGGGCTTCAGGAATCCATTAAGTCCTGTGGGGTAAAGAAACATTTGCAGCCTCCCAGGGGGTCTTATGCTTATTGGAGACTTAGTCTACTTTGGGGGGAGGGGACAAACTGACATCCCTAGTTTTAAGTCTGTGATCTCAGAGGCATCTCTTAAAATGAGGAAGAATGATGAGTTCATAGTATCCCAAAGTCACACAGCAGATGACATCCCTCGATGCAGAAATTTCGCTGCCTGCCAGATGAAGCCCCAGCCTGGCCTGCCACACGCCTGAGTGACAGGGTGGCCAGCCTTCAAGCGGGCTTTCAAAATAGATAAATGCAGAGCTCCTGGCCGGCACACAGGCAAGAAGAGGGAAATGAACAGAAAAGCAGCTGGTTACCCCCACCCCACTGCTAACGAGGCTTGTCTGTGCACCCCAAGTCTGTCCCAGTCCACCGTGTCTGGGCGCAGTTCTGAGGGCATCTTAATTACTGGTGATTGGATCGTTTGGCGTGCACAAGAAGGAAAGGCTTTCCAGTCTGCCTGTGGTTTATAAGCTTTTCGCCTCCATGGCAAGAAGCTAGAGATGATCTCTGAGCACAAAGGTTCCCAAATTCCGGTCACTTACTTTCAGAGACTAGGTAAAGTATTTCCATCACAAATGTGTAGGAAACCTAAAACATCGGAAAAACACGGCTGGTATTTGCTGGTGCCTGTAGTAGAGAAAGTGAAAAGAAACACCCACCAGCCTCCAACCCCAACAGATTCATTTAAGACACTTTTTCACAATTGATCATTAAAAGAGAGGTGTGCTACAGGACTCTCTCCTTAGAAGGAAAATTGGTGTATTTTGAGATGTTTTGCGACATTGCCCTCTTGACTCCCTTACCCTGCACAGATGCATGGAAAATATGAGTCTCGGTGTTTTTAAGTTTCAAGTTCCCACGTGTCTCTCAAACAGGTGAGCCGGCCTGTGGGAAATCACTCAAGCTGGTAGGCCAGTGGCTCAGGTCCCGGTGGGGAGTGGGAAGGCTGCCTAGGCACTGCCCACTCTGGCCAGACCCCGCTGTCCTCTGCTGCTGTGCCCAGGCTGCCCGCCCCCGCTGTGGGCCTGCCTGGACTGGGCCTCGCTTCACTTCTCTTTCCTCTTCTCGGCTGCGCACCTGTGCACACTAAATAAAACCCCGAGTTCCTCTTCCCTTTTCTCTGCTCCCATCCCCTCCTCAGGCCCTCACCACACCTCCTTTTGCAGCCTCGGCTTCCCTCTAGCCTTTTCCGTGACACAGCAGCTCACAGAGGCCACTCCCCAGACTCCCACATCATCCAGGGCCCCGGTTGGAGAGCTGCTGAGTGGGTGCACCAAGCTCACTCTTGGCCTGGTGGGGCTCCAGGCTAGACACCTCTCCCCATAGGGGCCATCTAAGGATTACGGTTAGTTTTGGTTTGGGATCTAGCATCTCATATGTGCACAAGAAATTGTAGCTGTTTTCATTGGTTTGGTTTGATTGATTGGGGTGAAATTCACATGACACCAAGTTCACCATTTTAAAACTATTCAGAACAATATTTAGCACATTCGCAGTGTGTGGCAACAAGCACTGGGATATGGTTCAAAAGCATTTCCATCCCCCAGAGGAAAACCCCGTACCAGTCACTCCCTCCTGGCGACCACCAGCCTCCCTTCTGTCCCTGGCTTGCATGCTCTGAACATTGCATGTCAGTGGAATCACGCAACATGTGGTCTGCCTGGCTCTTTTCACTCCGTGTGATGTTTTTGAGGCTCATCGTGCTGCAGCAGGGTCAGTACCCTGCCCCGGCTCTGGCTGCCATCCTAAGGGTGAGACGTCTGTATTCCAGGGTTCGCTGGCTTTGTGGGTGCAGGGCTGCCAGGACTGGGAAGGAACCCGGAGCAGGGAGAGGTGGACAAGCCAAAGCTTGCTCAGTGCTGGGATGCAGCCAACACGGGCACCTCTCAGAGCCCTTCCTGCACCCTGCTGGGCCCCAGGGCAGCTCCGTTGTGTGGGGGACTGAGCCCCGGAAGGCCCCCATGTGGGAGAGTCAGGCATCTATGGCCAGCCCTCCTGCACTGCCATTTGGCTGTGCTCCTGAGAACAGTACAATTAATCAAGCCAGCCCTTGATTACCTGAGTAATAGGGGATCAGAATAACATAGAGCTAGTTGAAATGTGGGGCTGCACGGGCGGCAGGATAGGAGGGTCCATTCCAGGAGAAAGCTGCTGCTTTCTCAGTCCTGGGGAAGGAGACCCTCTGTGAGTCTCACTTCCTCCTCTCTGTCTCTCTCTCAGAAGCCTGATGTTTAATTGGACGTACACCTATTTTGCTGTCAACATAGCAGATGCTCAATTACTGCATTTTAACTGACCTGCACCCTGGTGTCCATTTGGCAAGCGCTGCAGGACAGAAAGTCCAACTGGTTTGAATTTCACTCCTGTGTCTGCCTCATCTTGTGTGGGAAACACCCGTTATAACAATAGTGGCAATAAGTGCACCAGAAGTAGGCATCATGCTTTCTTCCAAAAACATCTCCACTACCTGGTGTGATGACTAGGCACACAGGAGGGCAGATGGAACAAATAGGGTGTCTGGAACCCCACAAACTGGGCCATCAGTCCCAGAGGACTGGGAGCCGGTTGCTGTCGCTGTGCCGCACTTGCCCCTGCGTCGTCTTCTGAGTGAGCAACGGGGCTGACTAGCAGGACGCTGCTCCTATTTCTCTGCCCAGTTCAAAACTGAAAGTCACTGTTGTGTCCTGCAGTTTACCAACACCAGCATCTTGAGCGTTCCCTCCTCCCGGGAAGCACAGCCTAGGCAGAGTGACCCTGGATTAGGTCACACACAACCTGAGCAGGACCACAGAGTCGGTGGAGGGCTTTCCCAACCCTTCTGTGCCGCAGCAGCCCCTTCTCAGCCATGGCCTGCCCCCCTCCCTCGCCATCTGCAGTGGGTTCGTCCTCCATCTCTGCTGCTGAATGAGTGCCCACTACGCGCCAGCCACTCGCAGCACAAGCCCGGTGCCCTGCTTCACCAGCAGTGTGCCGTCTGAAGGTCGGCTGGTGAAGTTACCCTGAGCTTCCCATCCCCTTCCACAGTGAGGCTTGCCCCAATGCTGGCTGGAATTGGCTCATCCGTTTCCAAAGCATTAGGATTCCACAGACTGGAGTGAGCTCTCCTTCCTACTGCAGATTGTGGCAGTGGCCCCAGGAAGGGGCACAGGGCACAAGTCACTTATTGCCGTGACACTGATGCGATGTCAGGAGCACCAGCCTGTGAGGAGCTGCCCCCCAACAGGATGCAGGACCAGCAGGCTTTCCTGCATTTCACCCATATGGCTTATAAGATGGTGTGTGACAAAAGGGTCTGTCCCTGCAGGTCAGAAATTGGAGGGATGCATGTCCTAGACTCCTAATCCCTGAGTGATTGAGAGTGCAAGATAGATTGGTGCTGGGATCTGAACTGCAGGCACAGCAAAACAGGCTGGGTACAGATGAAGGGCGTATGATCGCGTCAGCAGGCTGTCATGGCGAAAACCTCACCCCGCATGCGGAGATAAAGGTCTTACCTGCTGAAGAGAGGGGACTAGAACAAGGAAAAGAGCCAGTGATTACCCACTGGAAATCAATCACTTTATAAATATTAAATGCCTACTTGTGTAGAATATTTGCAGGGCCTCAGGCGTACAGGGAAATATGAGATGGGCCATTGCCCAAAGGGTTGTGGACAATGTGGCAAACATAGAGAGATGCTAATGGCACCAGCTGGGTGAGTTGCAGGCCAGAAATCCAGTAGAGACTGAAGACAAATATCTACATTCTGTTAATTATACAAGGCTCTAGGCAGAGTTTGCCCCTGCTTCTGAGGGGCCACACTAAGCGATAGTGAGTAAGTGCCTACCATGTACATGCAGCAACCTTAAGGTGGAAGTGCTGTGTGCCCAGTTTTACAGACCAGTGAATGGGGGCCCAGAGAGGTTAAGCAACACACCCAAGGCCACAGAGCAGCAAGTGGAAGGTCTGGATTCAAACCCAGGACTCGCACATCAGGGGCCTATCCTCTCCACCATAAACAGATGGAAGGTGTCAGCTCTGGATTTCTGCGGCCATCTTTGGGTGTGACTTTCTTTTTCCTTTGAGTAGAGTTGGATTCTGGTTATCCTTCCCCCATGGCCCATCTTTTTTGGTGGGAATGTTGTCACTTCACACCCCCAGGCACAGCATATTTGAACCTCTCGAGGGCAGGAGCTGCATCCTCCTTGTGTGTGGGGTGCTGTGCATGTGGAACCCCGCATACCTAGCTATCCAAGTCTTCCACCGAAGGGGCCTTCAGACATGGCCACACCAGAGGCCCCAGGCCCCTCCCTCCTCCTTCCTCGTGCCAGGAGGTCCGTCCCCCTTCTGATGTCTGAGGAAGTACTGGCCTGGCCCCAGGCCTTGAACACCTCCGATTAAAATAAGGAAGTCTGAGGTCTACATGAAAGCCGGGTCTCTGCTTCCTCCCCAGAGTTCCCACCAGACCTGAAGGCCTTTCGAGAAGGAGGCGCAGGGAGCCCTGTGCAGCCCCAGGAAAGCTAGAGCCTCCTGCCTCCTCGGAGCTTTCCGCTGCCGGAGGCGACCACCCTGGTCTCAGGAGTCACTGTGCTTGGACGGGCGGTGGGGGAAGCTGGAAAGAAAGCTGGAGGCAGCGACACCCCACCCCCAGCGTCCTGTGCCCTAGCGGAAACCCTGGAACCCCGTCTTGTAGGTACTAACCTAGTTGCTTGGAATCGTTGGCAGCTATTGTCAAACCCCGAGTTATTGTCAAAGGTGTTTGGAAGTGTTACTTCATTTACCTGTCCCATGATGTTTCTAAAACAGGCGGCTCCACAACCAGAAGTGCATTTTAAGCTGATCACAACACTGATTCTGTGTATTTTCGGGGTGTCTCATTGATGCGTAGTGGGAGAGACCAGTGCTTGCTGCACATGCTGTTCCCTGTGGAGCGCCCTCTAGGCAGCTGAGCCCCAGAGGGAACTTCACCTGCACAGGTTCTCACCGAGCGACCACGCTGCATTCCCCTGGAGAATCGCTGTGCCTCTGCCTCACGTGATGCTCACCTTTAAAACATGGACCAGCCGCCTGTCATCCCGGCCCTCTCCCCCCACTGCTCCCATCTGTTACCTCTTCTTACACCGCCCCTGCCAGGCCCCCTGTCCCCACCACCTGCACTCTGCTCTGAGCATCCCTGAATTTGTCATGTGTCTAAGCATCCCCGACCCTTCTTTTTATTCTCCTGAACCTTCTTACAAGTCCCTTTCCTCCTTTCTCTTACTTTTCTGTCTTCCACAGCGGGTAATGTTTGTTTACACAAATGAGCAAGTGCATGAGTCAGGGAGTAAATGAGTGAGGAGTGGATGAATGAGGGAGTGAATGAACACCCAAATGAAAGAGAGTGAATGAGTGAATAAGTGAGTGAGTGAATGACCAAGTGCATGAATGAATGATTGAGCGAGTGACTGAGTAGGGCCCCTGCTCCCTGCCTCAAGGCTCCTCAGAAGCGTCCTTATGACCAGCCCTTGCAGACACCCCCACAGACGTCCCTTGCCACATGCCCTGGGTTCCAGTGCCAGCCAAGCCAGATGAGAAGATGAAGGGGAGATTTAAGGTCTGAGTGTGGCTCCCACAGAACCCTCCGGTCTCGTCCTTGGCTGCTTTCTGAATAGGGCTCTCCTTGGATGGCACTGGTGACCTCTTCTATGAAAAATGCATGGGCCCAACATTTTCACTTGGAAGATTCTTGGGGTCACTGGCTTCCCCCGCACACTCACACATCAGCCCCAAGGCTCCCCAGAGCAGGGCTCTGCTTGTTAAGGCTCCAGTTGAGGGCTCTGCCTTTCCCATGTCCAATTTCATCCCTTCCAAACTGTCTCCCCAGCTCCCCAAATCAAAAGTAACTCACGGCCTCCTCCCACCTCTCCTAGAATTGCATTTCCCTATAATTTAGGTACCAAAATGCACACTCTGGGTTCCACTTTGGGGGTGCTTTTGTGCAGCAGAAGCCCGAGGTCTCCAGGCTGGACATGGAAAGAGACATGTGTTCACTTACTCGGCAGAGGTGCGGCAGCTCACCATGTACCCCAGTGTGCCAGAGGTTCACAGGTGACTGGGACACAAGTCCTCCTCCCAGGAGACTTGCAGCAGGCACAGAAATGAGTGATGGCTAGAGTGGAAAGCACAAGAATGCTGGTCCATGCGCAGCACACTGGCGTCCTGAGGCGGGGAGCAGGCACTGCACTTGGGGAGGTGGGACAAGACTCCCAGAGTGGCCACCAGCTGACCATCTCACTTGCTCTCAGGAAGTGCTTGGGTGACTGGCTATTGGTACCATCCTGTGACAGTGGAAGGTTTTATCATAAAACCTTAGGTCATTAGAGCATTCGATGCAGCAAGCATTTATTGAAAACCCACATGTGCTACATCACGCAGCTGCAAACCGAGTCTCCAGACTGACGTGAGGAATTCAAAGAGGGGCCGTGACTCTCCAGGTTTCCCCCAGCCCAAATGATAAAAGAGTAACCAAGACATTGAAGAGTATGCCAGTGAAAAAGAATCTCATGAGGCCCTCGGAAGAAGCAAGAGCACAGAGGGCTCCTGAACTGGACTCTGCCAGTGGTCTCATGACTTAACAGTGTGCATGGCAAAGGGGGATTTGCTGACTAGGCTTCCGAGGCAGCCTCGGGAGAGCGCAGCATTCCACTGTGGGAGCCCTGTGGCAAGGCTGCGCTTCACAGGAGGGAGGGGGTGACCCCGCTCCGCTATAGGGGTCGGGCAGAGTGTTCCGGCTGTGGTTCCTGGAGACCATCGAGCTGTCAATCGGCTGTGTGCTCAGCTCCAGAACCCAGATGGAGCAAATGCTCATAAAGAGCCAGTGTGATAAATTGATACGCATTTCAGAACAATTTAAATCTGTCGTTCCTAATTGTCCTTTTTTCTAAAGCTGCTGTGCAGTAGAAAAATGAGAGCTGGAGAGGAAAAGCCAATACCCTTTGGTAATGCAAGAGGTGTGTGCCCTTCCCAGAGCGCTTTGTCTCGGCACAAGGCAGAAGCCACTGCAGAGAACTTGGGATGTGTAGAAGGGAGTGATGTGAACCCTGACCTTTACAGGTGCTACCTCCTTTCCTAAAAGATAAGTTGAGACATTCTTACTCCACAGAAGTCATTTGGCTCGTTGAAAGTCGGTGTATCTTGAGAGGTTCCAGGTATAGATATTACAGGTAGCCTCGGGGCCGAGGAGATGGGCAGTGCCCTGGGCTGATGGCTGAAAAGCTTCGCTGTAACATGAGCCAGGGGGCCATGCTGGCACTGGAATAATGAAGGCAAAATAAGAGAAGTATTCTGGTGGACATGGTGGAGGCTGGAAAAATGATCAGAGATTGGCTGAAAAGTGAGGGGCATGGTCAGGATTTGGAGCAGGACCCTAGTGGCAGTGAGGTAAGTTGTCCTGCCTCTGCACTGCGAGCCAGGAGTGGCTGAACACATGGGCAAGGGCATAGTTGGCCAGTGACCATCTCCTGGGCTGTGCCTCATCTCCTCATGGCCCTGCAAACCCTAGTCATATCCTTCCTTCACAACACTATACAAGGGCAGTTCTTAGACCTTAGTGATCATTTGCCAAATCTGCTTTTGTATCCAGCAGAAAGGAACAGGGCAAAACAAGGCCGTGGCCCAGAAGTCTGTGGCTGGGAACGTGACATCCTTAGAAGGCTTGGGTCTTATTGGTCATGTGTATCTGTCAGCATGGTTTTTCAGCTGCAAGTAACAGAAACAAAATCAGAGCTTTGTACATACTAAGGATTTTATTCTTCTCCTTGGCTATGAACTCAATGGCTAGCTTCGTGCCAAAGTCCTTGTAGATCCTGTGCAGCCACAGAGTGTGGTCTTTGTCTTCTTGCTCATAAGATAGCTGCTCTGCCTCATCACAGTGCATCCACATTCCAGGCAGGAAGATAGGGACAAAGCAAAGGCTCTTCCGGCCTGACTCTGCTCCCGCTAAAAAGCCTTCCTAGATGTCTGGCCCAGAAACTTCCACTTGTATCTCATTGGCCAGAATTGTGTCACGAAGCCCTCTAGCTGCAAGGGAGGCTGGGGATCATTTTCTAGATGGGCACAGTAATGCTCCACATGAACCTGGGGCTCGGTTAGGAAGAGAGAATGCCTGCTGGGCCTGCAGCTGCAGTGTCTGCCACCACACTATGAATTCAAAACAGTAATTGCCACTTTCAAAATATGTATCAATGAAGCTCTCCTGATTGCTGTACACATATTAATTGATGGGAAATATTATCATCGCAACATTTCAGTCGAATGAGCTGAGATAGACAGAGGTTTGAGAGTTAACTGGGATGCCAGGGAGGAGCCCTGCCGAGGATTCCTGCTGCTTCCCCAAGCACCCTTTGCATGGGAAGGAAAGGGACTGGGGTGGGGGAGGCACACGAGAAGGGATGATTCTGGCCCCTTCCCCATAAAGCCTGGATTTCAGGGCTTAAACCCTGAATGCTTCATTCCTTTTCCAGGCAGCATATCATCCTTTTAAATAATCTTGTCCCCTTTTTTTGCCAGAAGTCCTTTCAATTAAGTGGAGGTTTCATTGGAATAATTAAATCCTTCATCTCAAGCCTCTCACTCCAACCATCCAGGCAGATCAGCTAACCAGAGATGCATTTTTCTGACTATTGACCCCTTTGTGGCTCCAGAGCTTTCAGAGAGAAGAGGAGTCTCTCCCAGAAAGACAGCTTATTCCCAAAGGGCTTGACACTCCCCGGATTTGAAGTATTAGTAGCCTTGTTGCTTATTTTATTTAGGATTCAGTTTTTACATATTTACCCAACAAATATATATTGAGCATCTACCAAGAGTAAGGCCCCATGCTAAGTTCTATGGGGGATGCAGAGGTGTAAGGCATATTTGGCAGCAGCTGAATCTCTCTGAACCTGTTTCCTCCCCTATAAAATAGGGATGGCAGTAGTATCTCCCTCATAGGGTTGCTGATTTTAGTGAGATAATGCATATGGAGCATTTAGCATAGCATCTGCCTATTGTGGCTACCATGTATCTTTTCATACACAGCTATTAGAGGACATGCTCCATAAAAATGAGGGAATTAAACAATAAAGAGGAAGATGTGGGACCCAGGAAGCAACGAGTCTAATTGGTTAGATCAGATGCTATGCTTAATAAACATGAAATGTGATGATTGCTAGTTCAGTTAAAATCAGATGATGTGGAGTCAGTGAAGGCAGAGCTGGAATCTCTGCCCTGCCACTTAGTGGCTGTGGGATTTCACCCCATTATTTAACTCTCTGATCCTACCTCCTCATTATATAATGGGAATAATCAAACCTATCTTACAGAGCTCCTGTAAAGGTAAGCAAAGTGACATTTGTGAAGTGCCTGGCACACGAAGGGGTGAGTTACCAGAGAAGTCACGCAGACTGAGCAGGGGAAGTATGCAGAGGATGGAGGTAGCCATTTGATGCTTAATATTCAGATGCATTGTCCGTGACTCCAACTGTTGACATGTTATTTTTATTAATATAAAAGTTATTAATTTTTATTAATTAAATAAAGCCCTTTTGTTAATTTATTAACTTTATTAATACAAAATTTACCAAGAGAAAACACATGTTATGCAGAGATAAAACTAAAGTAGGCTTGTAATGAAAAAACATCAATTCCCAACCTGGCCATCACCATCCCCAGTCATGATTCCCAGAGGCAATTCTGATTTTGTGTGCTGTTTTCTTCTGTTATTTACCTCCTTATTCCTAATAAAATGTTCACCCTGCTGTTTATTGATACATCTGTTTTAAGACATTGTTGATTGATGTACTGGTAGGTAGCAGAGCATTTAGCTTCTCTGCTGGTACACCGCTCCACGTTCCTCCCCTTGTCCATTCTCTCCATTTAGATCACAGTTTTATGTGCTACATGATGAGGTTAATATTGTTTCACGTTGAGGCAAGTGGTAGCTGTGATAGTGTTTCCTTTCTTTTTGTTTCCTGGAGTTAATATTGTCTCTCTTTCTTAAAATTTTCATTTGCTGATTTTCTTTTAATACCGTTAATTTTTTTCCCTGTCTGACTCTCACTCCTGCCACTCACCTAACAATATTATTTTCTAAAGTGCTGAGTATATCAGGTAATCATCCGGTGTTTTGCTCTCGGCACCCTCTCTTCGGCGGGCCCTCCGTGACCCTGCCATAACCCTGGCCAGCCATTGTTTGCTGCCTCCCTCTCATCCAGGAACTTTCCTTGCTGCTTTGTCCAGTTAGATTCTCTGGACTCCATACCCTCCTCTTTATTGTTTTATTCCCTTTTTATTTGTTTTGTAGGAGCATATCCTCCAGTAGCTTCCTAAGGAAGGGTACCTGGAAGATAAATGTTTAGAGTCTTTGCCTTTCTGAAAATACCATTCCATTCTCATATGCAATAGTTCGGGTGGGTATAGACTTCTAGGTCAGAAAGTACTTTCCACCAAAACGTGAAGGTGTTGCCTCATCGTCTCTCGGCTTCCAGTGTTGCCATTGAAGGTCTGATGCCAAACGGGGGCCTTTGCATGTGACCTGATGTTTTCTCTCTGGAAGCTTTTAGAGTTTTCTCTTAATCCCTGGTGGCTATTTCTTCATGATGTTCTGTGAAGTTCTTTTCCCAGCTGTACTTGTGGATCTTCTCTAATCTCTTAATGCATTTTAGTTATTGGACTGTGGTTCTTTTCCTCTTCCTCTGGGCATTGTCTGCTTCCTACAAGTCCCTTGTGTCATTTGTCTCTTTTGATCTCCTTTCACATGGCGACACTCTCAGACATCACATGATCCTTGGCTTTCTGTTCATTCTTAAGTGAGAGGCAGCAAGAATGGTGGGTATGAGTTCTGCCCAGCAATTAATGGGCTTCCCTGTGGATGAGCTTGAATTACACACTAATAACTCGCCAAGCAGTTGATTCCTTTTTTGAGGAGCAATAGTTGTTCTTTTTGACCTTGAGCCAAGATCGGCCATCGTAGAACTTGGCTTTAGTTCTGTCTTAAATTTGTCTGTTAAAATGATGTCTCAAGGAGCTTTTATACATACCCTTTCTGATGACAGCCCTTTCAAAGTAAACTTTTTTTGAAAAAGCGATTCCAGAGTCTATGGAGGAGTGTAAGTCAGAGTACCTTGGGTCCAAATCGTGCCCACCAGGTTAGTTATATAACTTTGAGCTTCTCCCAGGTTTGATTTTCTTGACTATAAAATGGTGATGATGATGAAGGTACTAATAATGTCACCTGTCTCAGAAGCTCCTGAGATTCACCAGTTATGCAGAGTAAAGTGCCTGGCACACAGCAAATTGTCGCTAAGCATCAGGGATGAGGCTGAAGCTGGTAGAAGGTTATACTGTCGTCAGTCTCTGAGGAGACATATCCTACACACATTCCCCAACCTTAGGACCAAGTTTTCCAGTGGGTAACCAAAATTCTAAGGGCAGAAATAGGAAGTTCAGCCTTGGGACTGGTTGTCTTGTGCCCCTAGTTTTCCCAACCAATGTTGACATGTCAGGTAGTTATACAACCTGTACAAATCTGTTTTCCCTTTCTCGCAATTAAAACCTTTCTTACAATTAATTTATTTAAAAGCCTTTTCTTCTGATTATAAAAGAAGCACATATTTCTCTCTCCTTTTTAAAATGCAAATGCAAAGAACTATAATGTCCCTCTGCCCTTACTCATTGGCCTGGAACTGCCCTGCTGATCTTGGCTGGGGGGCTTGGCCCTGTAGGGGGCCCATCCCTGCCCCCACCCACAGTGGCTGGTGGCAGTGTAGCTGCTCCTGTCCCAGCCACAGAGCAGGAAGGCCAGAAGGAGGCCAAGGAGATGGTGTCCTTCAGAGAAGCAGGTCGCTGCTGCCTCCCGGGGCCGAGGCTCTATGACAGCTCGCTCCTATCTGAGCTGACACCCAAGAGCAGCTTCTGTCAGCCCTGGGAGATCTGGTGTCACCTGTGATTAATCCTCAAAGCCAAAACCAAGCAAGTTCCTGATTAAACAGTGGTGTTCCAGGGTCCCTATCACTGCCGTGTGGAGCAGTGGGTTGTGGAGCACCTGCCTGAGGCCCTCCCACTAACCCTCCCCAAGATCCCAGGGACTGTCAAGACAGGTGTCAGGCCCGCCTCACCTTCTCAGGCTTTGTGCCCCACCTGCCCCCTCCCTGGCCTCCCTTCCCCAGGAAACCCACAGCCACAGCCGTGCCCCTGGAGTGGCTGAGCGGGGCAGTAACAACGGCCTTGCCAGCCACCGTCAGGAACGCCACCTTGGGGAAATTACAGTGTGTGGCTGTGGCATGTTCCTGGCCAAGCCCATGGTGAGCTGGGAGTTGAGAGACATAATTCACAGTGAAGGGAACTCTTCTGAGCTCAGGAGTGTGGTTTACTGCTTTTGACCTAAGGAACTAGTGGCCAGTTGGGATGTCTCCAATCCACAAGTGCTTTTATCAGAGACATGTAAAGCGCTTCCAGCCTGGCCACATGCAGCCTCAAGGCGACTCTGCCCTTCTCTGCATTCCCAGGTCTCAGGACCCGACCAGTGGGGTCGGAGAGCTTCTCCCCCAGCAACTCCTGGCCATGGCCCACCGCATCCCTGTCCCCTGGGGGGATGTGTGCCACAGGACTTCCTGGCCTTTTCTCCCCAAGCAGAGCATCACTCTGATACTTGAGTGGGTTTCTCTCCAGCCCCACACTTGCTCCAAATCAGATTGCCTCTCCTGTTACAGGTTCTGGCCACCGCAACTGCACGTCCAGAAGGCGGCTGGCTCAGGGAAGGACAAGCACCAGCCGTGGGGAGTGACAGTCAGTCCTCGAAAACAGGAGAGCAGCTGCCATCTGGAACACCTACTCCATGCCAGGTACTTCACATGTGTTACCTCCTTTATGTCAAACAAAACAGGAAGTGAGGCTCACCTGACCCTTGACCTCTGACTACCAACACACCAGGGGTGAGGCCTTCAGTATCTGAATTCAGGGGATGCCATTCAGTCCATAAGACTTGTCTACAAAACCGTTATCCCTCAGAGTTGCTGTGAAGATTAAAGTGGGGGCTGGTGCCGTGCCTGGCGCTCCAAAGCAGTCCCACGTGAAGGCATTTCTGGTCTGCTGGCAGGACTGCGCCGCCTCTTCCGCAACCCTCGTGCTGTGCAGCAGGCATCCCTGCAGGCGGCTGTCCCTTCCCAGCAAACTCTGAGTGTGTCCCAAGGGCAGGGATGCTGTGGGAACGTGCTGCCCTGTTCCTAGCAGCGCTGGGCACAGAGTGGGCACTCGCTCCAGGCAGCAGGCAGTGAGGGGCTCATGGTGTCAGGGCAGCAGCCCAACTCCCGGCACACTTGCGTCGGCTGTCAGCCTTGTGAGTTCCACTTTGCCAGTGTTTGCTAAGCAGCTGAGGGGCACAGGGGCATTAATGATGGAGTAAGTGTAAACTAGACCAAGCCTGGGGCCCCAGCATGTGAGGTAGGAGGACCACTTTCATCTCTGTTTTGGAAAAAAGGCTTTGCCCTACTCATTTCCTGCTTCATTTTTGTTTCTCTTCTTTCATGGGCAGGCCTGCCGAGGTGGCTACACTGGCCACCCTGGTCCCTGGAGGAAGCATCTCCACCGCATGGGGCCCACTTGTGACACATGCCTAGTACAACCTCCTGTGTCTGTGAAGGGCAGCAAGGAATGCTCTCTGGTCCATCCATACCTGCTTGTCTTCCCACTGTGAGCTGCCATTTGTCTAATTCCTGCCATTGTCTAATTTGACACCCTCCCCCTGAAAAAGCATAAGCTAATTAACACCTGATTCTCAGTTCTCTTGTATGTTCATTCTGCTTAGCTAGTGTTTGTGTTAGGTAGTTGCATTTGCTAGTCAGGAGGCTTTGGACTACAAACAATAACCCAACTTAAAAATGGCTTAGAGCAAAGGGCATTTATTATCTAAATATGAAGGAGTCCAAGGATGGGAGAGGTCCAGGGTTGGTTAATTCAGTGCCCGGGAAGCATCTTCAAGGACCCAGGTTCTTTCCATCTTTTTGCTCTACCATCCTGAGGGTGTTAGCATTTGTTCTCAGGTGAGTCCTCAGGTCACAGGATGGCTGCAGCAACCCCAAGCATCACACACACCTTCACATGCTAACATCCAAAAGCACAATGACAGTATTCCCACCTTGTGTGCCTGTCAAAGAGCAAGAAAAAGCATCAGAATTGCCCCCAGTAGACTTTCCCTCAGGTTGTATGGCCGTAAAATGCTTCACATGCTTATTAAATCACCAGTAGCCGCCAAACAAGATCCACTCTTTGCAGCTCAGAAGATGCCTGGCCTCCCTGAAGCAGAAGGCAGTCTGATTCCTGAAAAAAATCCAGGATTCTCTAAGCAGGAAGAGTACAGGTGATGTAGATAAACAGCAGCAGCATCTGCCACATGCTCAGTAATTCATTGAATTAAGTTCTTACAATGTTGACTCTTTAAAAATAGTAAAGAAAAGTACATTTTCCTTTGTGAATGGAAATGATCGACTGACTCATTGTCAGTGGGCATATTCATGTTGCGCTGAACCACAGACTCACCGAGTGACCCAGGCAGCTGCGCTCTGGTCAGCAGAAGGGCTCGTAGAGGTCAGGACTCAAGTCTGTGAACCCAACTTCATGGGATGGGATGGGGACTGAAGCTTCATTTTTAAGCACTTGAAGTCAGTCAACATTCGTAACAGCAAATAGATATTTTTACTCAAAGCTTTTTGGTTGCATGTTACAAAAGCCCATCCATAACAGCCAAAGTTATTGGGGAGATTATTAAAGCCCCACAGTGAGGACCCGGTACCACATGTGACCACACTTATACGGACAGGAGCTGGAGTTAGGCGCCAAGAGAAATGACTCCTGCCACTTCTCATGGACCCAAGCCTCTTCACTCAGTGGACTGGCTTCCTCTGCCTTTGCTGCCTTCATACCCTCCATCTGCCCTGACTGAGCTCCAGCCTCCATGGCCAGCCTGATGCCACCTCCCAGCTCAGTTTCCCAGAGCACATGCTCCCATCCCACTGTCGCTTAGGGGACGTGGGAAATCCCCAGCCTGTGGCTTAGTCCTCCTGGAGCAGGTTGGTGTACTGGCCAGGGGATTCACGTGTCTAAGATGCCCGGGCTGGGCCTTCTGAGAGGACGTGAGTGGGGAGGCAGATGCCTGATGTTGGCGTGTCTACTGCTCCATGCTCGGCCTTCATCTTTGTCAATTTTTCTTTTCTTTTTTTTTTTTCAAACTGTACAAGTAATACATTGGTCCATGCTTGCTGTAAATACTAAAACAACTCAGTGTCTTCTAGTCTTCCTTGACCACGAACCTCTGACCTCATTGCTCCTCCCAGGTATGGTCACTGTCATTAGGTCCTCTCAGACCTTCCCCCTTCCTCCCTCTTCCACACACACACACGCACACTCACACACTCACACCTATCACTGCGTAGCCGTAAAGCAGAGGTTCCTCATCAGGTTCAATCATCTGCTGGAATGACTCACGGGCCTCAAGAAAATACTATACTTATTATTATGATTTATTTTTAAAGAAAAACATGAGCAGCCATATACGGAGGTACATAGGACAAGGTCTGGAATGGTCCAGAGTACAGGAGCTTCTGTCCCTATGGACTTGAGGTGTGCCACATGCCACTTTCCCACTGAACCCCACTGTTTAAGGATTTTTACCACAGCTTCAGTACATAGCCATGATCGGTTAAAACAAGTTGCTGCTGGTGACTGAACTCAATCTCCAGCCTGTCTCCCCTCCCCAGAGGGTTGTGACCCTCTAACTAACAGTTGGTTTTTCTAACAACCAGCCACTATCCAGAAACTACCTACAGGCTGCTTAGCCAGGAGTCATCTCATTACTCCACCGAAGACACCCTTCACTCAGATCCCAAGTTTCAGGAGCTCTGTGCCCAGAGCCACAGCAAACACCAAATACAAGTTTTTATTATACCAAATGTTTATATTCTCAGATTTACTTTTTTTAAACAATATGTATTGAGATGTTTTCTTGTTACCACATCCCTTTAAAATTCCACAGTATGAAAGGATTATATAATATCTTTTGATGAATATTTAGGTTGCTTCCATTTTTTCCTATTTAGAAACAATGCAAAATGTGCAAGTAAAAAGGGAAAATTAAATATCCATCAGTAGGGAAATGGACAAACTATGGTATATTCTTGCAATGGAATAATATATAAAACATCAAAAAAATTGTTAATTGAAATTCAGAGATTGTCAGCTTACATTAAAGTAACAACAGAAAAGTCATCCATATGCTGTATTGTGGAAAAAACTAAGGTTCAAAGGTACAAAGAGGTTGAAAGTTAAAGTATGGAAAGGCATACTATGCTAACAATAATCATCAAAGAGCTAGAGTGGCTCTATCAGACAAAATAGACTTAAAACAAAAATGTTGCTAGAGATAAAGACATTTCCTAATGACGAAAGGGTCTGTCTGCCAGGAAATTATAACAATTGTAAGTACATATGCACCTGACAACTAAGACCCAAAGTGCATGAAGCAAAATCTGACAGAACTGAAGGCAGAAATCCACAATTCAACAATAACAGTTGGACGTTTTATACCCTACTTTCAATTATGGATAGAGCAAGTAGAAGATCAACAAGGAAACAGAAGACTTAGACAACACTACATACAAACTAGATCTAACAAACATCTACAGTACATGTCACCTAACAGCAGCATAACATTTTTTTCTCAAGCACATACCTGGAATAGTCTCCAAGATAGATCATATCTGACCCATAAAATAAGCTTCAGTAAATTAAAAGGGATTGAAAAATGCAAAGTGTTTTATTCCAACCACAGTGGAATTATTATAATTATAATTAGATTTTATATATATATATATAATTATAGATTATAATTATTATAATTAGAAATCAGTAACAGAAAGAAATTTGGGGAATTCACAAATATAGGGAAATAAACATCACACTCCAAAATAAGTAATGGGTCAAAAAAGAAATTAGGAAATTTGCTTTGAGATGAGTGAAATGAAAATGTAACTTACCAAATTTGAGGTGTAGCTAACACAGTGCTTAGAGGGAAATTTATAGCCATAAATGCTTATACTTAGAAAGATCTCAAGTCAACAACCTAACCTTCCACATTATGAAACTAGAAAAAGAAGAGCAGAAGGAAGAAAATAATAAAGATTAGTATATAAATTAATAGGTTAAAGAATAAAAAAGCAATAGAGAAAATCAATGAAACCAAAGGTTGTTTCTTTGAAATATCAACAAAATTGACAAACCTTTAGCTATACTGACCAAGAAAAAAAGAGAGAAGACTGAAATCTCTAGAATCAGAAATAAAAGAACATTACTACCACTCTTATAGAAATAAAAAACATTACAAAGGAATACAAACAATTGTTTCCAGTAAATCAGATAACTTAGATGAAATGGACAAATTCCTTGAAAGACACAAACTACCAAAACTGACTCAAGAAAAACAGGGAATTTGAGCAAACCTATAACATGTAAAGAACTAGTAATTTAAAACCTACCCACAAAGAAAATTCCAGGCACAGATGTCTTCACTGATGAATTATACCAAACAAAAGGAAAAGGGAACATTTCCAAACTCATTCTGTGAGGCCAGTGTTACCCCAATATCAAAACCAAAGACATCACAATTATAAAAAAAAACTACTAATATCTTTTATTAATATAGATACAAAAGTCCTCAAAAATATATAGCAAAACAAATCCAACAATGTAAATAGAAAAGCAATAAAGAAAACCAATGATATAAAAAGAATTACATACCTTGACTAAGTGAGATTTATATGAAGGATGCAAGGTTTGTTTAATATCTGAAAATTAATTAATGTAATATACCATATTAATAGAGTCAAAACCAAAAACTACATGGTCACTCAGTGGATGCAGAAAAAGCAATTGGCAAAATCAAACATCCTTTCATGACAAAAGTACTCAGAAGTGTAATGGAATAATGTATAGGAACTCCTTCAACCTGATAAAGGATATCTAAGACACACACACACACACACACACACACACACACACACACACACACCATAACCAACATCAGACTTAATGGTGAAAGACTGGATGCTCTTCCACTAAGATCAAGGACCAGGTAGGAGTGCTCACTTTTTGTCAGTTCATTTAACATTTGCTGCAGGTTCTGGCCAGAGCAATTAGGTAATAAAAAGAAATAAAAGGCATCCAGATAGAAAAGAGACATAAACAATCTCTAGTTGCAGATGACATTTCTTGTATAAAGAAAACCATAAAGAATCCACTAACAATTAGAACTTATAAATGATTTCAGTAAGGTTGGAGAATAAAAGATCGATATCTAAAAATTAAGTGTATATCTATATGCAAGCTATGAACATTCCACAAAGGAAATTAAGAAAACAGTTCAAATTTACAGTGTCATCAAAAAGAATAAAATACTTAGGAATGAATTTAGCAAAAAAAATAAAAGTGTAACATTTATACATTGAAAACTGCAAAACATTGCTGAAAGAATTTAAAAATCTAAATAAATGGAAAGACAAACCCTACTCATGGATCGTAAGTTAATGTTTAGATTGCAGTCTCCAAGTTAATTACCATATTCAAATGATTCAATATCAAAATCCCAGCTACCTTTTTTTGTTGTTGTTTTTTGCAGATATTGACAAACTGATCCTTAAGTTCATATGGAATTGCAAGGGCCTGTGAAAACCCAAAACAACATTAAAAAGGAGGAACAAGGTTGGAGAACTCATACTTCTCAATTTCAAAACTCGGTACAAATCTACAATAAATAAGACAATGTGGTACTGGCATAAGTATAGACATATAGATCAGTGAAATAGAATTGAGAGTCCAGAAAATAAACACTCACATGTACGGCCAGTTAATTTTAACAAAAGTACCAAGACCATTTAATGAGGGAAAGAATAATCTTTTCCATAAACTATGCTAGTACATCTAAATATCCACATGGAAATGAACAGAGTTGGACCTTACTTCATACCATACAAAAAATTAACTCAAAATTCACCATATGCCTACATGTAAGAGCTGAAGTTTTAAAACTCCTAGGAAAAAAAATGGAAGTATATCTTCATAACCTTGAGTTAGGCAGTGGTTAGATACACACCAAAAGCACAAGACAAAAAAGGAAACATAAATGGACTACATCAAAACTAAAAACATCTGTGCTTTTCACTTTAAGAAAGTGAGTGAACAAAATGGGAGAAAATATTTGCAAACCATATACATTACATCCAGAACACAGAGAATTTCTATTATTAACAATTCCTATTGTTAATGATTAAGACAAACAATTCAGTTTAAAAATGGACAAAGGATTTTGTCATCAGATGGCCAGTATGCACATGAAAAGGTGCTCAACATTAGTCACTAGAGAAATAAAAATTAAAATCTCACTGAGATTCCACTTCCCACCTGCTCAGATGTGTGTAATTTTTAAAAGACAGCCACTCAGAAGTGTTGACAAGGATGTGGATAAGTTAGAACCCTCATACATGGCTAGCAGAAATGTAAAACCATGCAGGCACTTTGGGAAACAGTTTGGCAGTTTCTCAAAACATTAAACATTGACTTACCATATGGCTGAGCAATCCCACTTCTCCATGTTCGCCCAAGGGAAGTAAAGCATATGTCTAACCAAAAAGTGTACATGAATCTTTGTAGCAGCATAATTCATAACAGCCAAAAAATAGAAACAACCTAAAGGTCCCTCCCTCAGTGGATGAATAGACAAGATGTGGTATATCCATACAATGAAAAATTATTTATCAATTAAATGTGGTTTACCCAAGATTCCTCATGGGTGAACCTTGGAAATGTTAAATGGAAGAAGCCAATCACAAAAGACCACATATTGTATGACTCCATTTATATGAAATGTCCAGAACAGGTAAATCTGTAGAGACAGAAAATAGATTAGCAGTTGCCTTCGGCTGGAGAGGCAAATATTGGGGGGAAATGGGAAGGTATTTCTAAAGGGTGCGGTTTCTTTTGGGGGCAATGAAAATGCTCTATAGTTAAGTGTGATCATTGGCCGACTCCATGAATATAATAAAAATCATCTACTTGTACATTTTTAAAAAGTGAATTGTGTAGTGCATGAATCTTGTCTCAATAAAGCTGTTTGTTAAAATGAATGAATTAGATGTATATGTATAAACCTAGATAAATCACAAAAATGTAGAGAAAAAAGTAACTGGAAAAAAGAAACAAGGAAGCACACAGTCTGCCACCTTTTGTATGAAATTGTCGAACAGTATATAGTGTATATTGTTCTTGGAAAGAAATTCGTATAAGATACAAAGACTTGAATATATTCCAACTGCAAAATTTTCCCTCTCCCTAAAAATATTTTTTTTACTTTATAGCTTATCTGGCCATTGTTTATGTTTAGTATAGAAAGAAATATATATCTATAGTCATACCCCTCCCTTCCTTAAATAAAAGGTAACATACCACACATAGTTTTCTCTACATTTGTTAACTTACAGCATAGTCTAGAGATCACTCTAGAGGAGTTGATAGAGCTGTTGTATGAGGATCTTTTACTGACCTTCTTGGGGTTTGCATTGAAAAGGAGGAGGGCCAGCGATGGACGACTACATGGAGACGCTCAAGGACGAGGAGGACGCCTTGTGGGAGAACGTGGAATGCAACCGGCACATGCTGAGCCGCTACATCAACCCCGCCAAGCTCACCCCCTACCTGCGCCAGTGCAAGGTCATCGACGAGCAAGACGAAGACGAGGTGCTGAGTGCCCCCATGCTGCCATCCAAGATCAACCGGGCAGGTAATGCAGGGGCTGCTCAGGTAGGAAAGGGGGCCGACCCCTGTGGCAGCTTCAGGAAGTACCCTGCGGTTTGCTGCAACAAATGAAGTTCCTCTAGGTCAGGAATTTTTTAACTGGGATCCATAGACCTCTGCCCACCACTGCCCCCCCAACCAAGCTGTCTGTGTACAGGACCCAGAGGGTCCATGAACTTGGACTGGGGAAATGGCATCTTGATTTTACTAACCTGAACTGAGATTCAGCATCCCTTCAATCATGAACATAGGGAGACAGCGAATCACAGTGGTGATGAACAAAACCTCTGACCTTGGCCGCAATCAAAATGACAAGTGTCTTCATAGCACATTGCAGCTGTTCACATCTTCCAGAAAATCACTTACACGCATTCATCTCTCCCTCAAAATTATAGTAGTTATTAGACCTGCAAAGAAATGGTGTTATTAATGCATTAATAAAGAGGCACATTTATTACTGAATCACAAATTTGATATTCAATAAGTGTATTTATAATTGACTCCCTTTGTAATCCAATTCCTTTTCATCTATTTAAAAATATTCTGAGAAGGGGTTCATGGGCTTTTCCTATGGGTCTGTGGGTCTATGACACTATCACATTCATTAAAGGTAGTATCATTTGTGAAACTTGCTTTGGTTTTATATCAGTGTATATGTACACATATTTTTGTGTATTTGTGTGTATACATGAGGTCGCAATGTATATTTCCATAGCTCACAGTTTAAAAGGTTTGAAAATCCCTTTCCCACAATATGAAGGGTGGTTGGGGCTCATATGCTGTGACGTCTTACACATACATGACAGACACCATTAGTCTCAGCATGCTTTCCTTCTGAGCTTGGATGTAACTTCAGGATCCTTCTCAACACACTTCTCCAGGCCACTTTGCCAAAAATCAGTTGATGCAAGATGAAAGTAACATTTATTATGCCTATCCTAGGAAAAGTATAGTTTTAGGACCTCAAGGGAAGAAATACCTGAAAATGAAATGTTTAAGGAAGGGCCAAGAAACGCAAATGATAAGTGGAGCCAGTAGGAGAGAAACTGAAAACTCCTGGACAAGTTACATGAAGGTTAAAGATATTTCCAGATTCTGATGATCTCAGGTGAAGAATAGGGAACTATATCTGCTTCCCATGACATTTCCTAGGTCCCCGCCCAGGTCTTTGTCCTCCTGCTCTGAATCCCAGGGAACTGTATACTATCCCATAATTGCTGTTTTACTTCCAACTGCCCCCAGCCACAGGCGAGCTGATGCCTGTCTGGTTCATTTCAGCCCTGGTCAGTGGGAAGCTCCTTGGCACTGCTGCCTTCCTGTGGCTTCAGGTCCATTTATCCTGGTTCTACCACTTTCTTAAGAGAAAGGAAACTAACAGCCATTGAATCCCTGTGGAGGGCCTGGCAGTTTGATCTACTTATCTGGACCCCAGTACACGCAGAAGTGACGGAGTGTGGTGAGACCGGCGTCTTTGAGTTCACTGCAGGACAGAAGTCCAGGATAAGACTAGACATGGACACTTGTATCTGATCACACGTGTACTCTGGCTCTCACTGTGTGATTTCCTTTCCCCAGGCCGACTGTTGGACATTCTGCATACCAAGGGCCAAAGGGGCTACGTGGTCTTCTTGGAGAGCCTGGAATTCTACTACCCAGAACTGTATAAACTGGTGACTGGCAAGGAGCCCACCCGGAGATTCTCCACCATTGTGGGTGAGTGGCTTTCCCATCAAGAGCATTTGGCCTCTGGCACAAGGGTGTGTGTGTGTGTGTCCAGTGGTGGGACAGTTCTAAAGCTATGGATCAGCAATGTTAGGACAGTGCCCTTTTGGCCCTTGGGGACTGTCAACCACTCATTTCTGCCTGATGGTAGGTGGCAGAGGAGCAAACTGAAGCACAAGCAAGAGAAGTGAGTGGTTGTGGAACATCCCCCATGAGTACCAGCAGGGGGGAACAGAAATTCATGCTGCTCTCTGGATCTTGTCCTGGCCTCACCTACTTTTGCCAGTATCCCTGAGCCACAGCCCTTGGTCACCTTATCTTCCTAATTTTCCTTCCTAAATATTCTTGATTCAGTCTTCTGGCTGAATCCACCACTACCTCAGTCCAGACTCCTACAACCACATCGACTCTCTGCATCCATTCCTGCCCTGCTCCTGCGCTCTCCCCGCTCCTTACATGGTTTTCCATCCCTGCCCTCTGAAGCCCAGGTCTTCGACACAGTCCACAAGCCCTACATGGTTCCACCACTTCAGTCTTCCTTCAGTTTCTGAAATGTGCCAAGTTCCTCTCTCCTCCCCACAAGGCCTTGGCAATGTTGCTCCACCTTCCTATCATGGGTTTTCCCTCCTCTCCTTAACATTTCAGCTCGGCCACGAGGAGACTTCTCTAACCTCTCTGCCTGCCAGCCTGGATCTGGCGCCCTGCCGCACATGCCCACGGCCCCTATGCCTTTACTGTGTGAAATCCTCTCAGTCTGGACTTAGGTTTGTGTGTGATCATCTGCTCGTTTAGTGTCTGATTCTCTTACCAGACCCTAAGCTCTTCCCACCAAGGCTGCCTTGCTCACCCTGAATGCCCAGTGCCTGAAGGGTTGCTAGTGCCCTAAATTGTTGGTGCTTGACTGAGTGAACAACCGACCCAGTCTGGAAGCCCGCTCTTCCCTCCACAGTCCTCAGGCCTGACAGGGTGCCCCCTCTCCACAGTGGAAGAGGGCCATGAGGGCCTCACGCACTTCCTGATGAACGAGGTCATCAAGCTGCAGCAGCAGATGAAGGCCAAGGACCTGCAGCGGTGCGAGCTGCTGGCCAAGTCACGGCAGCTGGAGGATGAGAAGAAGCAGCTGACGCTGACCCGGGTGGAGCTGCTGACCTTCCAGGAGCGGTACTACAAGATGAAGGAGGAGCGGGACAGCTACAACGACGAGCTGGTCAAGGTGAAGGACGACAACTACAACTTGGCCATGCGCTACGCCCAGCTCAGTGAAGAAAAGAACATGGCGGTCATGAGGAGCCGAGACCTCCAGCTCGAGGTGAGCACGGGGGACACGGGGCTACTAGGGCACAAGACCCTCATGTGCAAGCCTGGACAGGCGCGCACGGGCTGCCAGAGCCTCGCACCCAGCCAGGCAACCAGCAGGGGGGGACCTTCCCGAACCGCGCAGCCTAGCTACACTGTACGCGTGCACATGCCAACCCAGTGAGGCTTACCATGAGTTTGGAGCCCAGACACATGGACCATTGTTTCTCTTCTGCTCAGGGCCCAGACCACCATGTACGTGTGCAGATGTGTACACATGTGCCCTGTGGCATTTCCCGCCTGCTCAGGGCCCTGGGTCCACCATGCCCATGTGCCAGCATGCATGCATGTGCCCAGTGGGGTTTCCCTTCTGCTCAGGGCCCAGACGACCCAGTGGATGTGCAGATGTGTGCGCATGCACTCAGTGGCATTTCCCGCCTGCTCAGGGCCCTGGGTCCACTATGCGCATATGCAGACACACACACACAGGCCTTGCTCAAAGCCAGGTGAGGGGGAAGATGGGAGTACCCAGGGGCTCAGATGATGGCCCTCAGGAAAGCCAGCAAGGAGATGGGCATGAGATCCTTGAGGCCAGGACTCTGCCCAGCACAATTACATCCACAAAGCTCAGCGTGGCAGTAGGATAGTCAGTATACTTACCAAAGAATAATCCACTAGCCTAATGATTGATTCATTAATGAGTTTACCTCCAAAGTGGAGAAAGGGAAGGGAATTTGCCTAACTCATTCATTCCTTTTATTTATCAAGTGCTGCCATGCACCAGGCTCTTTTCCAGGGACACATAATTCAAGACCAAGGCCCTGCCATCATGGAGGTCACATTCTAATCAGAAAACAAATACATAAATGCCTCGTAGTAAATAAGTGCTATTAAGAGGGTGGAGGAAGGGTTGAGGACCGTAAATGAGGAGTGCTGTTAAATAGGATGGTCAGGACAGGTCTCTGAGAACAGAGATCTGAGGAAAGGAAGGGAACCAGCCATGCACACTTGGGAAGAGCAGAGAGCAAATGCAAAGGCCCCCAGCAGGAGACACGCTTGGTCTTTTTGAGAAACAGCAAGAGAACCAGTGGGCCTACAGCCAAATGAGCAAGTGGCACAGAGAGATGGCCAAGTTCCAGATCGTGGGGGATGGTAAGAACTTTGGAATTTATTCCAGTTGTGAGGGGAAGCTGCTGAAGGATTGAGAACTGATTTATATCTAGAAGGATAACTCTGGCTGCTGGGTGGAAAATAGACTGTCAGAATATTTATTAAGCAGCTGCTATGGGTAAGGCACAGTGCTAAGCACTGTGGGGGATGCAGGGATAAATAACCTGATTTCTGCTCAGGTCACTTAAAATTTAGTTGAAGCAGACAGATCAGTAAACAATCTAGGAGGCAATAGAGCATCTGTTAGGAACATCAGCTTTTAAATCCTGTTCGCTTGAGTTCATATCTGGCTTCTGTCTTTACCATTTAGTTGGTTCTTGGCCTCAGTTTCCTCATTTCTCAATGGCAACAGTGAAAACTCCTCTGCCCTAGGATTGCTGAGGCTCTGCACCCTCAGTCTGGCATAGCAGCTGGCCCAGTGAGCACCCCTAGTGCTGGCATTCGTGCCCCCCTGGATGGGGCTGGGGCTGGGCCAAGCCCAGCCCAGCAGGCACTTGGGTTGCTCTTCCAAGATGCTAAGGAGGGTTTTTGTTTTTGTTTTTGTTTCTCATGACCAGGAGGAGAGGTTTTTGTGTGTTTTACCTGGGATTTGGAGAAGCCAACCTGTGGTGGGGCTTAATCCATTTCTCTGCTAGGAATCTCTCCTGTATTATATTCCCCTGGAGATGAGTAGTAGTGAGAATGTGTGTCTGAAACTTGAAGGAACATCTGGCCAGCTGAATCCCTAGGTCATTTCTCAGTGCCAGGCTGCTGCCCTGTGTGTCTCTTCCTTCCTTCCCAGGCCATGGGGCGTGGCTGCAGTGTTCTCCTTGCTTCCTTGCTTAAGCCCCCCAGCTACCTGCCAGATCCCCTGAGACTGTTCTCCACATAAGCCTAGAATTGAACAGGGACACCCCTTGGTACCTTCCTTCCTTGAAACCCTTGGAAACAATCTTCTTGTTTAGGGTGTTTTGCCAAGGCCAGTTGGTTTGGGGAAGCAGACATGCTTAGTCACAAAGGTGTTAAGAAGTCTTCTCCGGGTCCGGTTCCGGATGCTCACCTCTTGAGGGCAAAGCTCAGCACATCTCCTGTTGTCCCATTTCCAGATATAGTAAAGTAACCGCCTCCTCCAAGAAGCCACTCTTTCTAGCCCTGAGTCTAGGCAGGTCCTTTAGGCCAGAAATCCTGTGAACTTGAGTCTGGGGGGGGTGGGGGGGTCTCACATTGGCCTTTTAGTGGTGGTACCATTTGCTCAAATAATACCTTGTGTGAGACCCACAAGGATAAGCCCTATGCAGACCCCCTGAGCTGCTGTGGGGAAGAAGAGGTGAGGGACGAGCCCAGGCCCCGTCTTCCTGGTTCTCTGTGCTTCCTCCTATAGCACTGCGGCTCTTCAGGGGAATCCTTGAGTTCTGAGGATCGCAGTTTGAACCTCATTATAAAGGACATTCAAATGGATAACACACCTCAGTTGGGTATCCTGTCATAATCTGTAACCTGTTCCACCACACAGAATTCCCTGAGGGAATTTCTAAGGGACAGGCGGCACGTTTAGGCCTGTTCTAAATTAACAAGTCAGGAATCTTCATCCACAAGGACATGGCGGCTTGTTTTCCTGGAAGAGGTTTCATTGAGCCCTCCTGGCACCCACTGGGAGGGGAAGGGGCACGAACACAGTGGTGCCAGAAGGTCGGTGGGAGCTGGAGAAGCACTGCCTTCTCCGGGCGCTTCCTGCCCACTGATTCTGCCCTCGGGGCCCTTGGCGTGTTTCAGATCGATCAGCTGAAACATCGGTTGAACAAGATGGAGGAGGAATGCAAGCTGGAGAGGAATCAGTCGCTGAAACTGAAGAACGACATCGAGAATCGGCCCAAGAAGGAGCAGGTTCTGGAGCTGGAGCGAGAGAATGAGATGCTCAAGACCAAAATCCAGGAGCTGCAGTCCATCATTCAGGTGTGGTGGGGCAGCAGCGGGGAGAGGGGCTGGGGAACAGCCCGGATGCTGGGTGCAGGTCCTGGAGCCACCACCTGTGACTGCAGCACCACAGGCAGTTATGCCTTCCCCAGGCCTCGGGAGAGCCGGGGCCACCACACCATCCACGTTGCAGAGACATGACATTGAGATAGTACTTGTGACAGGGTTTCCTTAATTGAAGCACTCCTTGGAAATCACCGGACACATAGAAATCGATGCCCTGGCACTGCAAGAACCGTACATCCAGGCAACCCAAGTGCCCTTAACAATTACAAAAAACTCAACTCTCAGCTCTGTGTGATTTGTTAAAATTTCAAGTCCCTCCCTGTATTTGTCAGCACAGAATCATGTGGAATTGGGGCACGTCCTAAAATACGCTTAGAGGGGAAGAAGACAAGGCGTCCCTCCCCTTCCTCCAGAATCACTCCCCCCAGGATTGGCTGCCTGGTATTTGAGGCTCTGATTCGGGCAGAGGATGCACCTGGCTTAATCGGAGCAGATTAATTGGTATTTCAGGGAAGCATCTAGAAGGCAGATCAGCCCTCTCTTTGTTGTCACCTGTGAAACATTTGGAGGAACAGAAAGCACTCCTCTTGGCTCTGATAAGAGCTAAGGCAGATCAATAGGTGTTGGATGTCCCTGTGCAGAAGTGCGTTTTATGCTTCCTTCCAGGTGATACAATTCTTAAAGAGTAAGCCGCTTAAGGACCCCAACAGACAGCGGCTCTTGCCTCTGCATCCCCAGCACAAACCTCCTGCTTTCTCAGTGTCTGTCCCTGGTTCTTTTGTCCCTCGCTTGCTGGGTGCACTTGCTTCCTGCCCCACTCCCCCAACACCCTTAAACCTTGCCCACCCGCCAGGCCGGGAAGCGCAGCCTACCTGACTCAGACAAGGCCATCCTGGACATCCTGGAGCATGACCGCAAGGAGGCCCTGGAGGACCGACAGGAGCTTGTCAACAAGATCTACAACCTGCAGGAGGAGGTCCGCCAGGCAGAGGAGCTGCGGGACAAGGTGAGAGCCCTGCGCGCTGTGGTGCAGCCCCACCCAGCTGTGCCCTGAGGCTGGTCTCCTCCTGTGCGCTTAGCAGGACCTCCTTGACCCTACACTCTTCGGGGACTAGGTCTGACCCCTGGTATACATGCCCTATGTGGGCCAGCTTCTCCCCTGCAGTTAGTAGCTAGCTATGGAAAGTGTCAGCAGAGTCCGTCTTCGCCTTCTGACTGAGGGCCGCAGGAGGGCACACACGATGTCCTTACTGGCCCCCACTGCCTTCCCTGGGACATAGGAGTCTGGAGCCAGTCTCAGTTAAGTGACTGTCCTGTTACCATCGTCCTTGTTAGTGAGATAGCTGACCCAGGAGGACGGGCCAGTAGGGAGGACAGGCCCACTCTGGCTAGCCAGCTGACAGGAAGGCACAGCTGCCAACCAGCTGCCGGCCCTGACCTGCGGATTGCCCAGAGTGCATTGATTCCTCCCTGTCACCGGCAGTACCTGGAAGAGAAGGAAGACCTGGAGCTGAAGTGCTCGACGCTGGGGAAGGACTGTGAAATGTACAAGCACCGCATGAACACCGTCATGCTGCAGCTGGAGGAGGTGGAGCGGGAGCGGGACCAGGTACAGCCTTGGGGGCAGCCGATGCCGTCAGAGTGCCGGATTGCACGGCAGGCCTGCCCTCAGCCGCCGGGGCCCAGTGGGATGCTTTGCCCAGTGTAACGTCATGAACTGCACGGGAGTTACTCATGAAGCCGTCTTTCCCATTTCCATCCCAAAGATGAATTCTGTCCCAAAAAGCTTTCAGAATTCACAGGCAGGCATTTGAGTATCAGGGAGGCCCGAGCTGGACTGCCCCATGGATCATACAGCACAGCACGGTCCTTGAGTGGGTGGGCTCTAGCGTAGGACACACATGTCAGGTCTTGTCATGCATCAGGTGGGTGACTGCAGGCCAGCTGCCACCCTCCGGGAGCCCCACCATCCTCATTTGTGACATGGGAATAGCAGCCCTGCTCACTATTAGCTCACTAGTAGCTCACGGGGCTGGGAAGGGGGCTCTAAGAGGTATAGATCAGTTGTTGGCACCGCGCCTGGCTCATAGTAGGGCTGGGCCAATGGCAGCCATGACTGAAACACCCAAGAGCAGGAGCCCATGTGGCTGACACCTGGGTTGGGATGTGGGTGTGGACAGAGACCACGTCCTGGCTCTGATTTGGTTTGGTTGGGGCAAAGAACCAGAGCGGCCTCGTCCTCCTTCCCGGCAGGCCTTCCACTCCCGGGATGAAGCGCAGACTCAGTACTCACAGTGCTTGATCGAAAAGGACAAGTACAGGAAACAGATCCGTGAGCTGGAGGAGAAGAACGACGAGATGAGGATCGAGATGGTCAGGCGGGAAGCCTGCATCGTCAACCTGGAGAGCAAGCTCCGGCGCCTGTCCAAGGACAGCGGCAGCCTGGACCAGGTGGGGCTCGGCAGGCGTGTCCCCCACCCTGAAGCCGGGTGCTCTCCCGGCGCCGGCCAGTGTCTGAGCAGGGTCACCACCTCCCATGTAGCAGCTCTTCCTACATTTGAAGCCAGAAGGACACCTTTCTCTACCACACCCAGAATAACCCATGCCCTTGAACCTTCTGTGGGTTGAAGGTAGAAATGCAGGATAAAATCCTGGCTTGGCCACTGCTAGTTGGGTGATCTCAGACCAGCCACTTCACCACGAAGCTTCAGCTGCCTCTCAGTTGACCACCCGGCCATTAGCCTCCCACTGGGGTTCCCACCACCATCCAGTGGTCACTGGGTTTAAGATACCCTGCTCCCATTAAAGTCCCTATGCCTCTGAGATCATTTATGGGCAGCATGAAGCTCAGAGTACATGTCACAGCAGGCAGGGCCCCAGGACTCAAGCATGAGTGAATGCTGCCCTCGCAGCAGATGACACTCATTGTGTCCATAGGTACAGCACTGTCACACACAAGTTCTGGGCTAAGTGCCTTCTCTGCATGGTCTCATTTAACCCAAGAACTGTCCTGCCAGGAAGGCATGTGTACTGTCCGATTGGCCAAGGAAGTCAGCCAGACAGCAGCTGAGGAATTTGCCATAGGGCACCGCTGGTCAGTTCCACCCCTCCCCTCAGAGGACCCACATCTAGCACTGAAGGCAAATCCAGGCACTTAACATTTCAGCGGTGCTGTCAGTTATGAGTTGAAGGTGTGCTGTGGGGCCCGGGGAGGTGGCCTCCTCTCTCCTGGGGTTTCAGGGACGACGTCCTACAGAACTCGTGATTGCTCAGGACCACCGCTTGGCAAGCTGCCCCCCACGTCACCTGGCCAAGTTCTGGCCCCTCTGTTCTTGGCTGAAACGTCACTTCCTCGGCTAGGCCTTTGCTGTTCCCCATAATGGAAGCCAGGAGCCTCTGTGCTATGCCCTCCACCTTTCAAGCATGAGCCACAGTTTGTAATTATGCAGAAGCTCCATGAAGGCCCCCCTGACTGTCCCACACCTAGCACAGTGCCAGGCATGGGGTAGACCGTCGGGAATACCCTCTGAGTGTGTGAACTCAAATGGCACCTGCTGGGATTCGGGAAGGTGGGTGGTACCCCAGCATGAGCAAGGCCTGGGGGCTGATACACCTGACAGCTCTGTCATCCGTGGAGCGGGTGGTGGGGGACAGGATACATTGCTGTGGGGGCAACACAGGGGGCAAGTGGCCTGTGGGCTGCGGGCCTCTGTTGTTAGTGACCCTGGGACCTTGCTGGATTTGGGGCAGGGAAGGAAGAGAGCTTTAGGTTTGGGGGCAGCATAGCATGAGAGTGTTGTATGATTTGCAGGGTCAATCGGAAGTGACTTAGCGCCCCTGCCCCTCAGTGTCAGACAGCGGGGATAAGCACTCAGTTTTATACCCGGCAGTTATTGTTAGCCTGTGGTTTAGCGGTAGTTCTTCTGTTTGTAGCTCAGGCACGGGGATGGGGCCAGACCAGCCAGGAGGCAGTGCTACCACTGTGGTCGGGGACCGGGAGGCCTTTGGGTAGAGCTGAGCTGGAGTGGCAGGTGGCACCTGGGTGGGCGCAGAAGGCAGAGCGGTGTCCCAGCTGCAGACTCAGGTGCCCGGGGAGTGACGGCCTTATTCAGAGCTGCCTCACTGGCTGCTGGCTGCTCCCCACACTCCATCACCGGCACCGGCTTCCATTTGCCTCCAGAGTCTGCCCAGGAACCTGCCCGTGACCATCATCTCTCAGAACTTCGGGGATGGCAGCCCCAGGACCAACGGCCAGGAAGCTGATGACTCTTCAACCTCGGAGGAGTCGCCAGAAGACAGCAGATACTTCCTGCCCTACCACCCGCCCAAGCGCAGGATGAACCTGAAGGGCATCCAGGTACCTGCGTGCAGAGGGGCCGTCAGCGGGCCATTGGGGGACTGGGGGTCCAGGAGCCCCCAGCAGGCGGCTGAGGACATGGCCATGCACGGTGCCAGTGCAGGTCTTGGACCCCAGATGTGGCTCCACCTGTTTCAGCCCAGAGAGTGCAAGTGACACCAGCTCACACTTCTCCTCATTTGTTTTCCCCCATTTTCTGATCTTGCAAATGTAACAGAAGATAGAAAATGATAGGACTGTTATTTCCCAATTCAGTGTTTTATTCAACAGATTGGTAGTGTGTGTGTCGCGTGTCCGTTGATGTCAGTGGCCTGCACAGTCACCGTCTGGGCGTGACCCGGGCTCTGCTCTGTGTCTGGTGCAGTCAGTGTGCACAGCTGAATCTGGCGAGAAATGAATGAGTGACACAACCTCACACCAGGGGCTGTGACCGCCAGGGCCTGCTGCCTCTGCTGTTGCCCCCTGACCACACGCACACATGCACACACACACACGTACACACACATGCACACAGACGCACGCACACACGGAGCTAGGAACCAGGGAGCATGCTGGAGGGTGACCAGGAACTGCCAGCACTCATGCCCAGGGAGGCTGGGCCAGCCGCCCAAACACCTCGTCCTTCCCTGGAAGTCCCCCTGCGTCATGTCCTGGTCCCACACTCCCTCACCCCCCATGCTCCGCTGCCCTTTGCTTCAGCACCCACCCCAGGGAGCCGCCCGCACCAGCCGCTGCCTGGGGCCTATGGAGCAGTGGTGAGGGGTGGCACGGGCTTGCCTCTGCTCGTTTTTCCCCCTCACCTGGGGACATGTGGCTTGGGCTGCTCCAGTGTGTGCTCTGTCTTTCCTATCCCGCCTTCAGCTGCAGAGGGCCAAGTCCCCAATCAGCCTGAAGCGGGCCTCAGACTTCCAAGGTGAGTGAGACGCCAGACCCCCTCCTGTGTGTCAGTCTGTCTTTCCATCCGTCTGTCTCTCCCATGTGGCGATCAGTCCTGTGCGGTAAGCCTGGGCTAGGCCTCAGGCTCAGGGTGGCGGGTGTCCAGATTGTGATTAGCATTCCTTGTCATGGGAGAGGGCAGAGCTGTGACCGCAGAAGCCTCCGTGTCTGTGGTTCCCTCCACCCCAGCCATCCCCATGGGTCCATCCAGAGTCCCTGATGTTTCAGCTGAACTTGACGTTTCCACTCCTGACTTGTGGGGTGGGGGGGTCTGCCTGCCCATCCTCCCTGGGCCCAGCTGGTGCACAAGACCAGGTTCCCTGATGGGCCCTCCCGTTGGATGGGGAAATGAGGGAGCAAACCCCGGCAGGAGGAGCCCCCCAGGTGGGGCAGCTCCCTGTGCTCAGTGCTGGCACACGCCCTCAGTTCCCTTCTCCCTCCTCTTCCCTCTGCCTCTCCTGCCCCTTCTGGGTGAGGACAGGACGGAGCCATGAAGAAGACGGCCTGGACGCCAGCCCCAGCTCCGCCCGATCCCTGCCCATCACCAGCTCCTTCTCCAAGATGGTGAGCTGCGGTCCCCACTGCCACTCCCCCTTCCAGCCCAAAACCTGGTCCCCAGGCCCCCAGCTTCGTGTGCCTCGGCAGGCTACCGCCCTGTGTCCTCTCCAGGCCGGGTCTGTGAGCAGCACAACCCCTGTGGGGCTGTAGCTAGGCCCTCCCAATGTTTATTTAAAGATGTCTCCATGGCTTCACGATGTATTTACACCTTCTTCCTGCCTCCTTTCCCAATTTAACACTTGGTGGGAGGAAAGGACTGTCCTCCCAGGAGCCACAGAGAACTGCACAGGCAGTGGCTGGAAAATGCTGCAGCCTCATAGCCCTGGGCAGCTCCGGAGGGGAGGCGGGTGGGGCCCACAGGCAGCTGGAGCTGCAGACCAGGCAGGGTCCCAGCCACCACCCAGTGTCACTCCCTGCAGGCAGGCAGGCAGCTGATGGTGTGGGATTAGATTCTGATCCCGAGGGGAAGCCCTGGGAAGCTTGTCAGCTCAGCTTCCAAAATCAGGCCATGGGGGAGGCAGAGATTTAATAACGAATGACTCCAGTCTGATTGCTCCTCTGGGAGGCAAAAATCCAAGGCTCTCATCTAAGACAGCCCTTGCCAGGACCCAGCAGGCCTCATCGGCTCCCGTTGCTGCCACCATCCCCAGGCCCACAGGCCTTCCTCTTGTCCAGAGCAGGTGTTCCAGGCAGGCACAGCCCAGGGCATCAAACTCAGTATATGTGGGCTATAGGGCACACCTTGGCTGGTGAGCCCCAGCTGATTGCCGCCCACATCCTCTCTGCCCCCCGCCTGAGGCAGGCAGATGTGCCAGCAGATGTGAGCCAAGCTCAGCACTGTGGCCACCCCAGGCTGTGCACACACCTTCTCTGGGCAAGGTTGCTGCTAAGGACCAGCTTGCTGATCCACAGTGCTGGCTGCTTCTGAGTTAAATTTAGTCCCCATAATACAATATCTATGCCAGTGTGGGCACGAGCACATGAGCACCTGGCTCCCTGTAATGCGCATGCGTGTGTGTTTTTGAAGCAACCCCATCGGAGCCGTTCCAGCATCATGTCCATCACTGCCGAGCCCCCAGGAAATGACTCCATCGTCAGACGCTATAAGGAAGATGCACCTCATCGGAGGTGGGTGACAGGTGGCAGGAGGAGGCGAGACATTCGCCTGGCGCCTGTGTGTGCCACTGTCCACTTACTAACTCCGTCCTTGAGGCAACCTTGAAAGGTAGGCAGGATGTGCCCATTCTACAGATGAGGCAGAGGCTCAGAGAAGGCAAATGGCTTTCCCAGGGTCTCCCATCTAGCTATCAAGTGACAAACCCTGCGTCACTGCTCCAGGCTGCCTAGAAACCAGGTTCCCTTCTGGGGTCATCAGAAGAGTGGCAGACCCTGTGAGTGGCCTCCCCACTCCTGCTTTCTCTCCCCCTTCCTCGCGTCTTGGGAACCATTAGTGTCCCCACTAGGAAAACCCCAGAAGCCTCCCCATCCCTTACCACCACAGCCTCGAGAGCACCCCCACACACGTGCTCCTCTCCACCCCCACCCCTACCCCCACCCCGTGTCTTGCAGCACAATTGAAGAGGACAATGACAGCAGTGGATTCGACGCCTTAGACCTTGACGGTAGGTGCCGGGCTGATGTGAAAGGCATTAGAGTCCAGCGGCTGCCTGCTATCCAGGGAGAGCAGGGCCACATCACCCATGCCCTGACCATCTAGCAGGGCCCACCTGTGATGGAGCCCTGCCAATAGTAGGCCCTTGAGACGTGTGTGGCTTGGATTCAGAGAGAGCAGTGCTGGCTGGCTGAACAAGAAGATAGGCCCCTGTCCCTGGAGCTGCCTGTCCTTGCCCTCTGATTGTAGCCAGCACTGTGGGAGGGCCTGGCCAGGGACCCGACACTCAGCAACTGTTTGCAGATAAAGAAACAGAGCTTTGTTCACAGGGAGACCTCCTCGGGCATCCACATATTGAGCCGTTATCAGCCTGAATTAGATGAGCAGGAGGAATGGGGAGGGGAGATTGGAATGAAGGGGGGAGGCAATTACGGTCATGTCTTCTCCCCTGGAACTGGAGGTGTGGGGCAGGCAAGGAGACTGACGGTTTGTGGCAGTCCTGAAATGGCCCCATGTTAGTACTGTTCTCATGGAGGGGACGTTCCCCCAGCCAAGAACAGGCTGTGCAGAGAACCGGAAAGGAGGGCTCCGTCTCCAGGGAGGAGGAGGGATGCATCGCACCAGCCATGGGTTCAGTTCAGCCCAGCAGACATGGAGCCCCCACACTGTGTCAGGCCTTGTGCTAGATGCTTGGGACACAGACCCTTCCCCAAGCTCTTGCCTTGGCAGATGCCGTGGTGGTGGGGCCATGCATGCCCCAGTGGGAAGGCAGTGCAGGTGTTCAGATTGGATCATCTGACTGCAGGGGCAGGGGACAGGAGCAGAAAGGGACCAGAAGGCCTCTCGGCGATGGCTTGGTGCCTCGGGACTGGCTGAGTGAAGAGCACAGAAGCTGGCTCACAGTCCTCAGGGTGTGGCCTGCCAGCCCCCTTGTTCCAGGGCTCCCCCAACCCTGCCTCCACCCCTCACCGGCTCAGGCCACCAGCAGATAAAATGAAAGATTAGTGGCTCTCCTTAATTGGGGACCATCAGAAGCCATCATGTGTTAAAGAGAGGTTAGCACTTAATAGAGGCTGGGTAATGAGAGGAATTGAAGGAGCTTGGAAAGGAGAACTGGAAAGAGAATTCTGGGCAGCAGTCCAAAGCATTTTGCAGCATCAGACACATTCCCTTTGTTATCAGCCCAGAGCATGGCTTGCCGATCCTCAGTCCCAGCAGCCCAAGCTGTGTGGAGTTGGTGCCTTCCCTCCCCACCCCCTAGGCCCTCAGGGTCATGCTAAGCCCTCCCAAGGAGCTTCTGTACTCGCTGCAGACCCTGCTCACCCAGCCCTGTGACAGTCCCATAGGCCGAGTGCTGGTAGATGATGGAGAGACCTGAGGTGGCCCCAGAATGAAAATATGGACCCCAATGCAAAAGCAGAACCAGTGCCTGCTAAGAGCCCCTTTTCCACATACAAAAAAAGGAATCTTAAAGCCCAAGTAGGGGCAAGGTGTTCCACTAGGCGGCCTCCTGGAAGCGGAGCAGTGGCCCTGCTGTTGAGGCTGTGAGGACACAGCCTTCTGCCCCAGGGCCCCCAGGACCCGCGGGTCCCGAGGCAGCCACCCTGTTTGCCTCCCCTTCTCCAGGCTTCCTTGCCCAGGAGGAGACTTTCCCAGGAGGCAGGCAGGAAGGAACGGGCCACCGGCCCGGGCCAACCCCCTCCACCACTGCAGCCAGCCCGGGGACCACTGTCCCTGCTCTCCAGCCGCTCCTGGGTCCTCACGGGCTGCTCACTCCCTTGCAGAGGACAGTCACGAGCGCTACTCCTTCGGACCCCCCTCCATCCACTCCTCCTCCTCCTCCCACCAGTCCGAGGGCCTGGACGCCTACGACCTGGAGCAGGTCAACCTCATGTTTAGGAAGTTCTCTCTAGAAAGGTACCGTGGTCATGGGAGTGGGGCAGGGATGGGGTAAAGGCCACTCACCCCCAGAGCCCCCAGAAAGGGGACCAAAGGGGACTATCCATGTCATTTGTATTCACCTAAAATCAGAGTCTGGGAGTCACAGTGTCCCAAAGTCAGAAATCACTTCCCCTGACCCTTGATCAGGCCCAGAGAGGAAGGAGCTTTCCCAGGGCCTTGCAGCATGGTGGAGGCAAGGAAGCGGGACTGCAGGGTCCATCCAGCCCCCAGGCCCCACCTGTGACAGGCCGGAGCCCAGTGGCCATGCCCACAGTGCACCCAGCCTGGCCACCCCCCGAGTGACCTCAGGTCCCGCAGTGGCCACTGCTGCCGGCCAGGAGAGTGACTCAGCTTCTCCTCTGGCTTTAGGGCAGGGGCCGCTGCGCACTCTTCACCTAAGGTGGCTGCTATTGCAACTCCCTGGGTGTCTACACCCTGGGTCCCACCCTCTGGCCTGTCCTGGTAGAAGTGCCTGGATTACGGCTGCCTAACCACTGTTTGCTTTCCTGCGCAGACCCTTCCGGCCGTCTGTCACGTCCGTGGGGCACGTGCGGGGTCCCAGTGTCTCAGTACAGCATGCGACGCTGAGCGGCGACAGCCTCATCTCCCAGCTAACCCTGCTCGGGGGCAACGCACGTGGGAGCTTCATCCACGCGGTTCAGCCAGGCTCCCTGGCTGAGAAGGCAGGCCTCCACGAGGGCCACCAGCTGCTGCTGGTGAGGGGCTGGGGGCTGAGGGAGGCGGCTGCCCAGCCTGCATGACACCAGGGGCTCTCCCTGTGTTTCCTCTGCACCCCTGCCGGGAGAGGACAAAACCCCACCCCCAAGCCTTGCATTAGGCTACAAATCCCGAGCAGGACGAGGGGGTTGGAAGGAGGCAGGGCTGTCGGCTCTTCATCAGAAGCCCTTCTCCCCCAGCTCCAACTAGAAAACCTTGTATTTCTGAAGCCCGTGCACGGCACATGTGCACACACACACCAGCACACACATGCTCCAGTGGTAGACCAGAGGCAGATGAGCCTGCTTAGGTGGGGTGCTGCCTTCCCTCCACAATGCCAAGCCAGCCACTATTCAGGGAGAGATGCTTTTACTCCCTGCGGCCCAGCCTGCCCGTGGACCCTGAGAACAATATGTCTTTGATATCTAGCTAGAAGGCTGCATCAAAGGCGAGAGGCAGAGTGTCCCCTTGGACACATGCACGAAGGAGGAGGCGCACTGGACCATCCACAGGTGCAGCGGCCCCATCACATTGCACTACAAAGCCAACCAGGAAGGTGAGGCCACCAGACTCGCCTGCACTCGGTGCGGCCAGCAGGACCGCACACCGGGTGCACCCTGGACAGGCGTCCTCCACTTGCCCTCCTGTTCAGCAGGAGGAATACGCGGGTCCACCCAGCTGGGAGAGTCTGATGGGGCACATACGGGGAGGGCAGAAGATCGTGACCACATGTGCACATGCCGCCCTGGTACCCCTCGGGCCGCCCACCAGCTCACGGTGGAGATGGCTTGCTCGGCCACAAGCAGACTGCCAGACCTGGCAGGGACGCCCAACCGTCGGCTACGTCCCTGCAGGCCTGGCTCGCCCTGCTCCCTGCCAGACTGAAGCGCACTTCCTCCCACAGGCTTCCTGGCCCTGATGCGGGCAGGGACTTCGGGGTAGCTGCTCCTGTACCAGCAGGTCTTTTGAGCCACATCTTGAGCAGACCAGGCCCTTGCTGTGTTATTCCCAGCTCCAGGACAGCCAGGCCACCCCTCTTGCCATCCGACCCCAGCAGCTTGCCCATCGTGTGTCTCTTTCTCAGCCAAGACTCATGGGCATGAGCTCTGCACTTGTCCCCCATTTCCCAAGGTCTGAGTTCTCATTCCCACCTTTGGGTTTTTCCTGCATGGTTATCTCTGCAGCTGGATCTTATTTTTAACCATCAGGGCTCATGAATGTTTCAACAGAGCATAAATAGCCACTTTCTCTCTACCCGTTCCCCAGTACTGCCTGCTCCCCTGTCCTCTATCCCAGCAGTGCCTGGTCGGTGCAGGTGATAGTGATGCTCTGTCCCCAAACACAGGGCCCAGCCTCCTCCTGGCAGGGGGCAGGCTTCTCCTCCCTCCCAGGCCTGGCTTTTCAGCCCAGCAGAAAGTCTCTGGGTTGACCCCTGCCCACTGGCCAAAGTGTCATAGCACATCATGTGAACAGCGCCCCCCAGAGGTGTGCAGCCGAGCCCTGCAGTCTGGGGGGGTCACAAAGAAAGGTTCCCTCTAGGAGGGTCCCCCCATAGGGCCTTCCCTCCTAGGGGGCAGAGAGCTCAGGTAGTGACTGCTGTTCACCCCAGCCAGGTGGGTGGAAAGCACCATCAGAAATCCCCCAATTGATTCTCTGTGAACATTGATCAGACAGCCCACCAGCTCCTGCCCCCGCCACCCGGCGTGTGTGGTGTGCACGCTCAGTGGGCTATTTCTGGGCCTGGCTGTTAGGACTGGTGTTACACTGCTCTGCATGTGGGGCCACTTAGGATTTATATCATGGATTTGCATCACAGACATTCTCTTTGCTACATTTATTGTTTCCATGGTTTATGTACTGCTTCCTTCCAAAGGGATTTGTAAAACTCCACACTTGAGGGAGATGTTAAATGCTGTGAAAACAACACAGACCATAGCCCTTACCATTTTGGAAAACCACTTGGCAGTATCTACGAAAGCCAAATATATATGACCTCACAGTTCCACTTCTGTGAATATGAGAGAAATGAGTACAGGTGGCCACCAAAGATATGCATGAGAATGTTCTTAACAGAGGTGTCCCTAAGATGCCTGAACTGGAAACAGCACAGGTGTGCATGCAGGAGAAAGGGTGAATCAATGTCGTGCGGAATACAATACAGCAATGGAAAGGAATCCCGGGCCTAGACTGCAGCGCTGCACACAGATCTCACAAACATACTGCTAAGCCACAGAAGCCAGACATGGGAGAGCACTGCTGTTTGCCTCCACTTACGTGAAGTGAGGCACAGCCTGTCTGTGCTGATAGAGTCAGGCTAGCTGACCCGTGAAGGGCAGTGACAGGGTCTGGGTGGTAGTTGCCCGGGTGTATATGTTTGTGAAGAGACATCAAGCTGCAGGTTAAGAGTTATGCAGTTTATTGTACATGTTATGTATCAATTCAAGGAAGACAGATAAGCATGTAATGGTAGACAAGGCACAGAGCTTATAGCAGAGATCCTAGATTTGTTGCTTGTTGGCGTAGAGTTTAGCCCTGAGTCTTGGCAGCCAAAACAGAGGGAAACCTATAAATGGCGTAGCTACTCATTCATCAGGGAGGGCAGACGTTTCCCAGCCACAAACTCCAAAAGGAACTGTCACGTGGGAGCATTATCTGGGGTTAGTGGTGGGTGAATCTGCTCCAGGAGGCGTCTCGGCCACAGAGGCCCTTTGCCGGCAGACGATGGTGCCTGTTCTGCCTCCCGCCCTGCCACAGGGTACCAGAAGCTGCTGAAGGACATGGAGGAGGGCCTGATCACATCAGGGGACTCGTTCTACATCCGGCTGAACCTGAACATCTCTAGCCAGCTGGACGCCTGCTCCATGTCCCTGAGGTGCGACGACGTCGTGCACGTCCGTGACACCATGTACCAGGACAGGCATGAGTGGCTGTGTGCGCGGGTCGACCCATTCACAGACCATGACCTGGACATGGGCACCATACCCAGCTATAGCCGGTGAGGCCAGGACCTGGGCACGGCTGGGGGGCTGTGCAGCTCAGCCAAGGGGCTCACCAGGGAGCTCCCACCTGTTGAGCAGTGAGGCCCCATCCCCCCACCCCTTGCCCAGCCTGCCAGGGATGCCATTGCTCTCTTATATCTCAGAGTGCTCTCTTTGTCACTACCAGGCAGCTTGGCACTCGATTTTATGCTGCCTTGCATTCGCTCGTCATTCCTTCCATAGGCCACCTCCCTTGTACCCATAACCCCAGGGCGGTAACCCAGCGGTGGCCCCCCAGGGCTGAGCATCAGCGCCACCCAACCCCAGTTTATGGACCAGGTGTCCCTGAGGCATCCTCGGGCTCTGCTGCTCAGGCCAGCCCTGTGAGGGCAGCGTCAGTAGACCCAATTTACAGATGAGGAAACGAGTCTCAGAATAAGCGACTTTGCCAAGGCAGCACAGTGAGTCAGCGCTGGAGGCAGGATGGCACGATTTGAGCACCCCTGGGGTCTGCCCAGCGCCTGAGGCCCTGCCCTCCCTTCTCACCTCCGCAGAGCCCAGCAGCTCCTCCTGGTCAAGCTGCAGCGTCTGATGCACAGGGGCAGCCGGGAGGAAGCGGACACCGCCCACCACACCCTGAGGGCACTCCGGGTAGGTCATCCACAGCCCTGCCAGCCTCGGACCGCCGCCGGGGCCTTTCTGGAGGGGTAACAAATGGGAGCCACTAATCTCACTGGGACTGTGGATCAGAGGGGACTTGGTTCCTCAGGCATGAGGCACCCCCTTCAGGTGCAGCCCTGCCCCATGATCCCCGCTGCTGGGGCACAGGCCTCTCCACTGCCAGTTCTGTTCTGTTGGGCCAAGTCTCAGGGCTCCTTTTACCCTTCCGAGCTTGGTCCCCATCTGGAAGTCCTGATGCCAGAATGGGCATAGAGGGAGCCTGGGGGCACGCCTCCAGTTCTCAGCGTCAGTGTGCTCACCGTCCTGCCAAACCCAGCGGGTCTGACTGACTGATAACTGACTTCAGAACACGCTGCAGCCCGAAGAACCGCTTTCCACCAGTGACCCCCGGGGCAGTCCCCGCCTCTCGCGAGCAAGTTTCCTCTTCGGCCAGCTCCTTCAGGTAAGCTGTGCGGGATACCTCCTGACTTGTCACTGGCGTTCCTGCGGCTCTGCCATCTCCCTGCAAAGAAGGAGGGAAGACTGTATCAAAATAGCCATGCCTTCTGTTTGTACAGCACTCGCGGCCTTTCACAGTGCCTTGCATCTCCCTTCCCATTTTATCCTCCCAGTGGTGAGTCAGTAGATAGTCTTCGTTCCTGTTTGAAATAAACATCACTTTCATAAAAGATTCTAGGAAATTTATGGCTAACAGAAACCTAAACAACTTAGCTGTTCAAGTATTAATAGAAAAATCAGAAACAGTGATTCAGGAGAGGGAAAAAATTTCCTGGTATCTAGGTCAGTGTAATTCCTCAGATTGAGTGTTAAATTTATCTCTGAGCATCCCAGCAGCCACGGAAAAAAGGGAAACTCTACAGATTCCCTAAATCATATGTGACTATAGAAACAATTTAGCTCTTTTGGCCAAAAGAATTTTTCCCTTGTACTTCATTCTAAAAGGATTTTTTTGGGGGGGGCATGGATCATTACATATGGAAATCGAATAGCATGGTGGGTGATACCTTCAGAAATGATTTCATAATCATATATTCAGACATGAAATCTTATCTTAAGAAATGATTTCACATAAGTGCAGAAGCATTCTGTGTGGCCATTTCCCCTTACCAGTTGACAAGAGTGAGGGAATAATGTACAGATGTGGCCTCCCAAGGATATTCCTATGTCAGTATTGTGCTGGTCAGGCCCCAGGGGAGCTAGTGTGTCACTCCACTGCTCCATCCTATGTTGGAAAACACAAGAAGCCCAGGAAATGGCTAATGGTTTGACCCCAAAACCCAGGTAGACACAGACAGGTAGCAGAATGGTAGTTGGGGGGTGGAAGGGAAATAGGGGAGGTCTAGGCTGTCCTGGAGACAGGACCATGTGAGACCATACATTGCCCACATATCATGCAAAGAGGCCAAACCCTTGGACATCTGGGTGACTCACCCCAGTAACAGTTAACAGCAGAGCCAGACAGATCCCAGCTCCTGTAGTCCCTCCCTTCAGAAGGAGAGCATGGAGAAACTCATGGAACATGGTGGGGACCTAGGGTCTGTGCCCACCACCGCGATGTCCCTTTCCACCCTCCAGAACTCAACTCTGAGATGTAGGCAGGAACAGGCCCTCCCACAGACTTGGGGAAACCGAGGCAGGGTACAGAGGGCAGTGTTGCAGGAGATGAAGTTATCCTGCACACAGACACCAGGCAGTCTGTGACCTGTCCTGCCTGTGGGGGCTCCTGGCTAGGGCCCTAACACAGCTGGGCACTCCTGGTCCCACAGTGCCCATGGAAGCTGCACCCGCTGCTTCCCCAGAAAGCACGTGGGATTGCTGGAGGGCCTCGGAACCAGACCTGGCAGGCTTTGTGCCTGGTGGGAGAAGAGCGAGTAGGCATTTGTTCACCTGCCTACCAATGACACCCCAAATGGCTAAAGGACCCCACAACCTGCCCAGTGTCTCCTGTGTTTATGGGGAAGTGACTGACCCAGGGGCAGAGCTGGGATCTGAGCAGAGGTCCCCTGAGCCAGGTTGAGGGGGCTTTGCCCAGTTAAAAGCAAAGGCCCACCCTCTGTCCTCCAGTTCGTCAGCAGGTCTGAGAACAAGTACAAGCGGATGAACAGCAACGAGCGAGTCCGCATCGTCTCGGGCAGCCCTCTTGGGAGCCTGGCCCGGTCCTCGCTGGATGCCACCAAGTTCTTGACTGAGAAGCAGGAAGGTATGGCACTGACAGCCTGGCCCTTTCCTGTGTCCTGCGGGCCTGGGGGCCTCGGGTCTGAGTGGGCCACATGGGTGCCCCAAGTTAGGCTGAAACATCTGCTCCCTCAAAGGGGGTTCGATCTTGGGCAGAACTCCCAGGGGGGCCTGCCTGACCTTGGCTGGGAGGATCACACGGCCTCCGGGGTGGCGACCCCCAAGGTCACCCCCACTAACACTTGCTGTGGTTGGTTTGAGCCCAGACACCCATGTTAATTGAAGCTGTTTTCTGCAAGGTGTTTACTTACTTATTTCCCCACCGAGTGCCTCTTGCCATTTACCAAGCCGGCAGGGGGCTGCCGGGTGCACAGTCCCCTGTGGAAGGCCCCGCTGACGGCAGGTCGGCCCCACTCCTTGGGCCAGACAGGCCCCTCTAGCACTGACTGGCCCTCTAGTCAGGGGGCTGGGCTCCTCTCCGGGCTGCCCCTTCAGATCGCCAGCTCAGGGGACAAGGTGAGGAACAAGCTGCTGGATTTGGGGGAAGCAGTTCCTCAAGTTGCCTGGGGTTCAATTTAACAGACCACCATGTGGGGGCCCCTCCTTGAGAGCTCCGCGCCCTCCAGAATGATTGGTGTGTTGGTTACGCTCTTCTGGTCTGCCTTCCGCCACCCCGGCCCCTCCTGGCATGCGGCCACCAGGAGGCCGGTCTGTCTGCCATGCCCAGCATCACAGCGAGACTCTAAGAGCAGGGCCCTCCGTGCCCACACCCAGGCCAGGCACACAGGAGTCACAGCCAGCCCTTTCTGTCCCCTCCCAGAGCTGGACCCTGAGAGTGAGCTGGGCAAGAACCTCAGCCTGATCCCCTACAGCCTGGTGCATGCCGTCCGCTGTGAGCGCCGCCGGCCCGTGCTCTTCACGCCCACCATGCTGGCCAAGGCACTGGTCCAGAAGCTGCTCAACTCGGGCGGCGCAATGGAGTTCACCATGTGCAAGCCAGGTAGGCATGCCCCATACCGTCCACCTCCATCACGTCACGTCAGGGGGCCACAGAGCAGATAGTGTGTAACACTTCCTTCTGGCCCATGTGGGCAGGGCGGAGGGTCTGTGGTCTGCATTCCCATGCTGGGCCTCTCCAAATTCACTGTGGCCCTGGAGCAGGGACTGCAAGCTTCCCGTCCCCACTTTACACTGAGGGTGACAGCACGAAGGTTGTAGTTGTCACCCTGCAGGTCGGAGGCAAGCCGCCCCTTCTCTTGGGGCCTCCGCATCCTCACGTGAGGCTAGGGGATGTGACAGTGCCCCCCACACACAGAGCATGGAGCCCCAGTCCTGGCTGTGCCCTAGAGGCATCCCCAGCATTGTCTGTATCTAAAACTGGTTGTCCAAGACCACCCCAGATCAACTAAATGTCAGGTGTTCAGGGACTTTTTTTAGTTATGGTAAAAATAAATATATAACATAAAATTTGCCATTTTAACCATTTTTAAGTGTCCAGTACAGGGGCATTAAGTACATTCAGACTGTTGTTCAGCATCCCCACCATCATCTCCAGAACTTTCCATCTTCCCAAACTGACACTCCGTCCTCATTAAACACTCCCTCCCTCCCCCTGCCCCAGCCCCTGGCCCCCACGGTCCCCTTTCTGTCTCTGAATGTGACTCTTCCAAGGACCTCCTGGGAGTGGAATCACACACAGAGTTTATCCTTCTGTGGCTGGCTTATTGGTTCAGCATCAGGTCCTCAAGGTTCACCCATGTTGGAGCAGGGGTCAGGCTCGCCTTCCTTTTCATGGCTCAATAATATTCCAGCGTGTGGATGGACCTCATTTTGTTTATCCATTCATTCGTGGATGGACATGTGGGTTCCTTCCACTTTGGGCTGTTGTGAATAAGGCTGCTATGAACATGGTGGGGCAAATACCTCTTTGAGTCCCTCATTTGAATTCTTTGGGGTTAGACCCAGAAGCAGATTGCTAGATGGCGTGGTAATTATATGTTTTATTTTTCTGAATTCTAAACTGCCACACTCTTACCCAGTGGCTGCACCACTTTACAGCCCCACCAGCACACACAGGGTTCCAGTTTCCCCCTGTCCTTGGCAACACTTGTGACTTTCTGTTTTTTTTCTACAATAGCATTCCTAATGGATGTGAAGTAGAGGTGTGAAGGTTTTAAATCAGCCTTTTGAGGTACAGTGTACATACACCAAGGCCCCGTTTCAGGTGTGCAGTTGAATGGGTTTGGACAAATGTTCACCCCCTGCAGCCACAGCCACAGGTGGGCAGCAGAATCCTGCGTCTAGCCAAGGCTCCTCGCGCCCCTAACGGACACGTCCCTCCCTCCAACCCCTGCTCCAGCACTGTTGATCTGCTTCCTGTCACCCATTAGTTTGCATTTCTAGAATTTTCTGGAAATGGAATTATGCAGTGTGGAATCGTTTGTACGGGGCCCCTTTTGGAATCCATCACACTGTTGCTCCCTCCTTCCACTACTGAACAAGTCCCTGTGCAGACGTATCCATCAGGAGTGGTTTGTGCAGAGCCCCCGACCCCCCAGCGACTGTCATGTGTGGTTGGGACTAAGAACCAGCGGTGTGAAGCATTCAAAATGGTCCCTGGCCCAGATGAGGACCCCATAAATGATGGCTTCTGCAGGGTGCTTGCCTTTACCGGCAAGCCCTAACTTTGGGTGCAGACGTTCCCGAGCAGGAGCAGGGCCTTCCTCTGAGGGCTGGCTCCGAGGCTCCTGTGGAGAGTGGGAGGCCGCACCCAGAGACCCTCCTCCCAGAGGTTAGGCATCTACAGCCCCCGTCCAGGAGGAGGCCTCAGAAGAGGGTGTGATTGGAAAGATCATGTTCTTGGAGGCAAGTGGTCCTCAGTTCAGGGTCTACCCCTGCCTACCCCCACCCTTGGCAGTTCAATTTGGGGCAAGTTGTCAACTACTCTGTTTGCTCACCTGCAAAACCAGAGTAATGGCAGCCACTTCATGCACAGGTCGGGGGCTTGTGAGCGAGCAAAGGCCACCCTGGGGCTGCACAGCAAGGGTTCCAGTTCTGGTGCCCCAGGTGGAGCAGGCAGGGCACAGGCACAGCACCCACCTTTCTCAACAGGCCTGCATGCCTCCACAGCTCTCCCAGAACCTTCCAAGGGTGTGCACCCCCGTGCCCTTCTGCCTGAGCCCCAGGGAGCCACACACACCCTCCAGGGACAGGCTTAGAGAGAAGAACCTCACTTCCACCTGAGGCCCTGAGCATTTTCCAGCTGATGCCCTAAGCCCTTGGTAAAAAGCCTGATTTGGAAATCCCACTCAGCCTCACTGACGTCTGCAGATGTGCCCACCTTCCCCTTGGTGTGTTCTCAGCCAGGTGGCATAGCACTGCCAGGGCAGGAGATGGAGGTGTCCTCCCCACCAGAGACACCTGGGGCTCCTCCTGTGCTTACTCCCCCAGATCCCTCCCAGCTCATATCCATTGCACACTTCCACTGAAGCTGGGGGCTGATGTGGCCCCCCGGCCAGCCTGGGCCTCAGTGGGGAACTCCAGGCCTGGACTGACTCCAGCCGCCTCCTCTCACAGGCGGAGAACCCAAGGCCAAGAGGTTACAGAAATGTTCAGGGTCCTCCAGCAAGTGAGTGGGCCCTCTAGTATGTACCTCCTCCTCCAGGAAGCCTGCCTGTCCCCATCCCCAGCACCTCCTCAGCACTCCCGTGGTCAGTAGCCCATCACTATACCTATTACCATTTTATAATTTTCTATGGCCCGTGTTCTCCTCCCCAGCTAGGCTGTAGGTCCTCAAGTACAACAGTTGTGTTTTTATCCAATTTTTATTCTTGATTCCTGCCCCTTAGTAGGTTTTCAGTAAAGGTTTTGTTATTAAATAAGTGCACAGGTGCATAGTGGATGGGTAGATGCGTGGGTAACTGGTGAGTGGGTGGGTGGATGGATGGAAGGAAGGTCAGGCGGGTGGGTAGATGGAGAGATGAGTGGAGGAGAAAATCCCCCGTGTAGGCAACTCACCAGTCTTGCACCCAGGGCCTCAGCTGCTTTGCCAGTGAGACTGCTGAGGGGCCAGACCACAAGTGACTGCCGACCAGCTCCTCCGTGTGCCACGGGGAGTGTAAGCACCTCTTCCGTGGGCTGCTGCTGGGAGTGAGCTCCGCACTGCCCCTGGGAAGCCTCACAGTCTAGTGAAGGAGATGGGCTCGTTAAATGTGGTCAGAAGGCGTGAGACATGGTGTTGTGCTGAGCCCAGAGGAGTGAGACGAAGCCTGGATGGGACAGTCAACCCCAGACCACCTCCTGCCGCCCTCAGGACCTGCCCCTCTCTCTACAGATGTTGTCACAAGAGACGAGTTCCTCAGAAAGCAGAAGACAGAGACCGTCATCTACTCCCGAGAGAAGAACCCCAACACTTTCGAATGCATCGTTCCTGCCAACATCGAGGCTGTGGCGGCCAAGGTGAGGGAGGCTGGGAGGCTGATGGAGCCTGCCACCCGGTGATCTTCCCGAGGCCCCAGGCGAGGACAGACCCTCCCACTCCTTGCCCTCTGGCCTGCCCCATAGCCACACTCTCCACGCCTTTGCTCGGGCTCTGACCCTCATTGATATGTTGAAACCGCCTTCTATTTCGGGTGGCTTCCTTGTGCTGGTGTTCCGGTTCTCATGGTTTAGGGATGTGTGCATACCTGGCTGTGATCACAAGGGCCAGACATAGAGTGTGTGTCAGGGTGAGAGACGGGGAAGGCGAGGGGCTGTCAGGTGTCGTGCTTGCCAAGGGAGGGAAAGTGGAGCATGGAAAGGTGATCGGCAGTAATGCAGAAAAGGTGTCTGCATGCGATATAGTCTCCTGGAGCCAGGCAACGGGACCGTTACCAGCCCTGAGCATGGAGGCGTGCCTCATCCCAGGGCTTTGTGAGTGCCGAGCTGTGGGCCAAGCTGTCCAGCAGTCGAGCACTGCCCAGCATCTGGGGGGTCGGCTGTGTGGCAGCAGCGACCTTGGGGGTGGTGGGAGGGTGCCCAGCTGGGACCCCACATGTGCAGTCCCACCAAGAGTCTCTCCTACACCCTCCCACATTGTCACTCACACAGATACAAGCCCAGGCAGAGCTGTCAGCCAGCCTTGAATGCTTGTTGTTTTAAAGCCTGGGCTGTAGCCAGTTTTGGAATTCTGACAGGTGGAGTAGACAGAAAATGAGTGGGTAGGGCTGGGGCACAGGTAGTTGTACCTGAGAAGCTGATGCTGCTCAAAGGACCCGGGTTGTTAGAAGTCCAGGTAGCAAACATGCTGGTGGCAGGGTTGGAGGGGGCAGTAACTGGCAGAAGCAGGGGTCTCTAGGGTGGGGCACACATGCTCCAGGCCTGCTGCTACGTTCCATTTGTGAAAAATCAGAGTGTGCTAGGGGTGCGCAGTTTTCTGTATTTGCAGTGTTCTATTGAAATAGAAAGGTTTTGGAGTTTTTTTAAGTGACACCTTTAAAAAAACAGGGCTTGTCCTTCAGAAATGATGAGCTCATGGCACTGAGAACCCTTGCAGACATTCCCAGGGCACCCATCCACCTCAGCTTTCCAGCACAGTCTACCCCTTGCCTGGCACCAAGAATGCTCTGTAGGCCATGCCTGGTAGCTGTGTTCCTGGCGCTGACTCGCTGACTTTGATTTCCATTAAAATTCCTTCATTGCACGCAGTTCACCTCAGGCTGGGTACCCGGCTCTGCTGGTGCTGTCTCTGCAGAGCAGAGAGAACCACGTGTCCACACAGGTGGGACCTGTTGGAGCTGAGGTGTTGCCTTTGGTCAGCCCCCTGGTTCGGCTGGTAGCACTCAGGCTGCCCCCTGCCCCTGTTCCAAGGAGCCTGACCTGCATCACGGGCCCCTCCCAGTCGCCCACACAGGCTGGAGGTGTGGGGTGGGCCTGCTGCTGACGGCTGGCCTCTGTCCTTCCAGAACAAGCATTGTCTGCTGGAGGCTGGAATCAGCTGCACCAAAGACTTGATTAAGTCCAGGATTTATCCCATTGTACTCTTCGTCCGGGTGTCAGAGAAGAACATCAAGAGATTCAGGTAGGGCTCCAAGACCCCCCAGGGGCCGTTCAGTGCCCCCACCTCTCACTCTCACCCCGCCAAGCCTCTGGGGTTCCCACTGAGAGCATCTGGCTGCCTTGATCCCCCACTCATCCCTTTAGCAGTTCCCTCCTGAGTGCTGGGCTGTGACCCAGGGTGGAGACAGTGACATGCAACACCAAGCATGTCCGTGGACAGGCAGTGGGAGGGACAGGTGGGCACTGCAGGACCCAGTGGTCGGGGAAGCCAGCACCGGAACACACCCACTGTAGTGAGGGTGGACCGGCAGAGGGCATGGTGGGCGCCCAGACCCCAAGGCAAGGACAGCGCAGAGGGGGCCAGTGTAGGGGCAGAGAGGTGAGGGGTGACTTTGCAGCCGAGGGGGGCTGTGTTGGCCGCAGGAAGGATGGGACATTCCATTCTGAATGAGATGGGACCACTGAAGGATTTGAGCAGAGGAGTGACATAATCTAAAGCAGGGTATAGAAGGCTCCCTCTGGCCACCATGTGGAGACAAGCCATGTGTCAACCCAGGCAGTTGCTGGGACCTGGAACCTGTCAGGCAGGTGGTGAGGAAGCATCCAGTTCTGTTCAAGGTCAAGCCTGTGTGATCTGTTGGCAAGTTAGTCGTGGGGTTCGGCAGAATGAGGAACTGAGGATGACACAGAGATGGGGGCCTGGCTCTCAAGCAGCATCATCTCCAAACCCACCTTCCTCACACACGGCTGTACCTGAGACCAAGAGAAGTTAGGACACCCCCCGTTTCAGCAAACACTGAGTGCTAACTGAGCATCAGGCACACCAGGGAACCCATGGATACCCAACAAGACAGAGGTCTGCACCCCACCTCTGCACAGGTATCCTGACAGCCACTGTCCAAACAGCAGCAACGAACAAGTGTTGGCGGCGAGGTGGAGAAATTGGACTCCTGGGTCACTGCTGGTGGGAATGTAAAATGGAGCCACTCCTGTGGAAGGCAGTGTGGAGCAGCCTCAAAGTATTAAAAATAGAGCCACCATTTGAACCAGCAATTCCAGATCTGGGTGTAAACCCAAAAGAATTGGCAGCAGGGTCTCAAAGAGATATTTGCTCACCCATATTCACAGCAGCGTAATTCGCAGTAGCCAATAGGTGGAAGCAACCCGAGTGTCCATGGACAGATGAATGAACACAATCAGCCTTAAAAAAGGAGGGAATCGCAGCTCTGCTGCAACACAGATAAGCCTTGAGGACCCTATAGGCTGAGGAAGATAAGCCAGATGCAGGACAAACCGCGTGCCTCCACTTCCATGAGGTCCCTGGAGGAGTCACCCAGAGACAGGGTGGGTGATGGGGGACAGAGGGGGTAGGGAGTTAGTGTTCGTGTATATATACGAGTTTCAGTTTTGCAAGATGGAAAGTTCTCGAGGTTGTACAATGATGTGAGTAAACTTAACACAACTGAACAGTACACATAAAAATTGTCAAGATGGAAATTGTGTCTTACGTATATTTCACCACGATTAAATTTTTTACAATCCCCACCTCGGAATTTCCATAATGAGCAGTGCATGAGGCGGCAGACGCTATGGAGAAACGGCAGGCAGGGGGGTGGTCCGTGGGGTGGGGAGGAGTGCCTGGCAGGCCCCGGACTGCCTCCCGAGGCTCCCAGGAGCCCCTTCTCTCCCTCGCCCTCTGTCCACAGGAAGGTGCTGCCGAGGCCCGAGACCGAGGAGGAGTTTCTGCGCCTGTGCCGGCTGAAGGAGAGGGAGCTGGAGGCCCTGCCCTGCCTGTATGCCACGGTGGAGGCCGACATGTGGGGCAGCATGGAGGAGCTGCTTCGCGTCATCAAAGACAAGATCGGCGAGGAGCAGCGCAAGACGGTGTGGGTGGACGAGGACCAGCTGTGAGCGTGCACCTGCATCCCAGCGGGACTCGGGGGCGGTATCTGGACCCCCAGCAGTGTAGCGACGGCATCCTGTGGCCCACAGAGCTGCCCTAGCCCAGGGGCTCCCCTACCCAGTTATGGGGCCCCTCCAGGGAACCCCAGGGGGAGGATGCAGCTGTGGGGACACACTCAGGAGGGAGCAGGGGGCCATTGTCCCCTCAGGGCTGGCCCAGCTGAGTCGTCCTGCCCTGCTGGCATTAGCAGGAGGCAGGGCCCCACAAAGGACACAAAGCCAGGCCCGAGGTCAGCAGCCCCTCAGGAGCCAGAGCAGCAGCTGAATGTAACGCATGGAACAAGTGTGCTATGGAGGGCAAGGACCCTGAACACCAGGGCACCACCGGCCCTCGGGACACACGATATGCACATTCCCAGGCAGGACAGATGGGGGTGGAAAGGGAAGCATGCCATGCTATTATTTTTCTTGCATTAAAATTTCTCCATTTCCTTGTTTTCAACCTTTTTTATTAAATTTACTAGTTTGCAGGTGTTTTCATTTCTTGCAACTTTCCTGACCTGCAAACCACCCCAGAAAGCTTAGTTCAGACCCTGTGTCACATGTAGGGTGAAGGTAGGGTGACAGTACATCCAGTTTTCTGAGGATGGTCTTCATTAGACCTGAATTTGGCCTTTACTTAATAGCAGCCCCATTGGTTAAGATGCATGATGATTTGAATGGTAAAATATACCATCGCTCTGGGAAAGGCCCAGCTTTTCATAGGTGCTTGGAAGGTCTTGCTGTTTATTCCCCTGCACCTCTGACTCCCACCCTGAGCAGGCCGCCTTACTGAGCTCTTCACCTGCATGTTCTCCACTCTGTGCACGGAGTGTTCCTACATGCAGCCTCACTGCATCCTTCAGCTCAGGAGGTAGCATGTGCAGGAAGCCCTCTGGGGGTTTGCTTGCCCTGCCCAGAAGCTGCCCTCCACAGCAGACAGTAGAGACCCTGTGGATTCTAGAACCACTCTTAATGCCCCCTTAATGTAGACTTTCCAAGTTTGGGCCCAGTGGGGTTCCAAAGCAGACCAGGTCACCTGGCACCATCCTGAATATTCAGTAGTTGGTAGGTCCAGTTGAGGTCTGTGTTTGTGGAAACTGTGGGTGTTGCTGTGTGCACATCTAAAAGACATATTTCCCAGCCTCCCTTACAGCTGCAGTAATCACAGAAATGTAAGGCAAGTTTGGAGGAGAGACAAAGCAGATAAACAGCCCTCCTTCCAGTTTCCTGCCTGGGATACAGATGTAATGGCTGGAGCTCCAGCAGTCATCTTGGATCTTGAGGTGACCTTAAAGGAACCCTACACAGAGCGTACGTGGTGGAGCAGAAAAACAGAAGGAGCCAGAGGCACTGATGACACTTCAGAGCCCAGGACTACTGCTTGGGTTTCCTTTACATGAGGCTGAGATAAACTTTTATCTTGTGTTAAATGGCTATATCAGTTTTCAGTTACTTGGGGCCTGAAGCAATCCCTAACAGAGGTAGGAGCAACCCTTAGTTTCAAATCCCATGGGCATGAGTTGATCCTCTGCTAGGTTTTTGCCACATGTTCAAGATACGAATTATGTGAATAAAAACCTCTTAAATAATCTCATCTAAAAAAACAATAACTGCATGTCCTGCAGCATTTTCTAGCATTTTGGCCCTTAGAAGTCAAACTGGCACCACAAAGCTCCAGGAAGTGTGAGCTGGAAGAGAGTAGTCCTAGGAAGGGGCCTGGTCTGCCCGCCTCTGTGATGACCCACCTCTGTGCCACTGGGATCGGTGTTTGTCAGGAACAATGACACCTTTACTAATAAAAAAGATCCCTCTAAGAGCCAGTAGGCGATGCTTCTTTCTCTAAAACTGCCCCCAGAAACAAGTTGTATGTTCTGGGTCTGGAGAGGCCAGGATTCTGAGGCCCAGCTGTGGTTACTCGGGGCCAGATGAGCTGCCACAGGAGGCGTGAGAGCTGGAAGATTGTCTGCTTCCATCTTGTTAGAGCTCTAAGTTAAGCAGTAAATTTTCCCCAAGTATAGGCGATCGTGTTTCCACTTAGAAACAGCACTTCCTTGTAAAGTACTGAGAGCCAAGGGGACAGACGACACTGGAGAAGAGCCCCAGAGCCAAAGGTCTGCTGATCTATTTATATTTATTTATTTAACTTAGGGAATCACAGGCTTATGCAGAATAACCAAACTCGCAGCTTGCATCTAATTTGGGGGCTGGTGGGGTCAGGGAGAGGCAAAGAGAGGCTAGGCATGGTGAAAGGTATCTGAATTTGTGGGGGTCTTTTCCTCCCGAGTCATTTTAACCAGGCTGCAGAATGCAGAGTTGCACGGTTGTATATATGGCTGTAAGACAGGGTGGGAAGAGAAGGTTAGGAATGAGGTTTGTGTTCTGGGTGGATCAACCATGAAGTTGAGGGCACCCAGGGAGTCAGTCCATAGGAAGACTTCAAAGGAGCCCCCTGACATCACGCGCTGGAGCTCCTGGCTCCATCAGCTGCCAAGAGCCCCAAGATAGGGAGGAAAGGGGCCTGAGTGGGACTGGGTGGTGAGGTACAGCACAGCACTCTCTGCCGAGCCTGCTGTGGCTCGAGTTACCGTGCCCGCTGTGGCTCGAGTTACCACGCCAGAGGCTGCAAGCACATCAGGGTTTTCCTGTGGAGCCAACCCAGAGCTGAGCAAGGCTGCCTGAGACAGCCAGTGGGGCCCCAGGCTCTGCAGAGGATCCTGTGCCAGGCTGATAACACCAAGGAGGATGGCTTGGCCTCCCTCCAAGGACCGCAGACACGGCTCAGAGCCCCAGAAACTGTGTTCTATGTGTGGACCAGTACTTCACTGGGGAGAAAATCCCAACTTCCCCAGATGCCCAAGGGGTCCTGTGATCCCCAGGATGAGACAAATACCAGCCCAACTTGTTGAGTTCCTGCCTAGAGCCAACACTTGGTCAGTTTTCTTTTGCATACTGATCCCACAACTTCTCCATTTTATGCAAGAGAAAACAGGTCAAGTAACTTGGCAAAGGTCCTGGGAGCTGGCGACTTGCTAACTCAGACAGTCCACGAATCTTCCAGTTCAGAGGTGCCGCTGGGGACTTGGCAGCGGTGTCACACCCCTCCCCTGCTCTCCCAGGGGCTGGCGAGTGGCTGGTGTCCAGGGCAGTGGCTGGCTTAGTTGCAGGACGATCAGACCGAGAGGACGTGGCTTTCTTCTCTGGCTGAGGCAGCACGCTCGAGCCCCAGCAGCAGCGGAGCAGGCCCTGGTTTCCACCCAGCCAGGCATCCATGGCGGGGAGGCCCCGAGAGGGAACCATCTTTGAGCCCTGGCACCAGGCCACCATGCTGCCCTCAGAGCCACTGCCTGAGGGCCTCCCTTCCCGTAAGGTTGGCATCCTTCCCCCAGGCCTGCTTCGCTCCCTCCTCTACATTTGTCTTTGGCAGTCCTGTCAAGGTCAACCAGGATGCAAGGGCTGCCCCGCAGGAGACCGGGCTCCCAGCACCTGCTCCAGCCCCTCTTATTACCCTGAGTTCCTCAGGGCTTCCGACAACTTCCAGAAAGCCCGGACCCCGTGTTCTGGGGCTGGAACCAGAGAAATCTCAGGAAAAGGACCCGCACCAGCTGAGGCTAATCGTCGGCTTTTAGTTTCAATTTCAAACCCCAGGAACCCAAACCAAAATCAACCAGAAGTGCCCACCCCACCCCCCACCCCTGGCCTGGCCAGCTTGGTGTCCTGGGCCCACATGTTCCCTCTGGCCACCAGGCTGCCGGGTGTAGCTGGGGCATGCAGGAAGAGAGACCCTGAGAACAATTCTGACTGTGTGGGGCTGTCACCAGATTGAACGAAGCCACAAGTGTGGAACACCTGCCTGGCCGTCCCCCAGGCCAGCCGCACAGAGCTGGGACCTTGGGGAGAGGCTTCACAGGACACTGCCATCTGTAATCTGGAATGTCTGGAATCTGGAATCTGGAATTTCTAACAGGTAAAATACAGAGTTCAAAGGTCATCCATGTAAAACCCCCCTCTCTCCCCCGCCACACAAGAAACCACTTTGATTGGCCTGCATGTGCCTCCTGGGCCCCCTGCACAGACAGGGTGGACAGCCCCTGCCCCATGCTGCATGGCGGGCTGCACAGTCTTCACACTGCCCTGTAACCGGCTTTTCTGTGCCTGAAGCATGTAGCTTGGGGCTCTTCCCGTGTTCCTTTCCACGGCAGCCTGTGTTCCGTCTGGCCGTGCCATCCTCCCTCCAGCCAGCCCTGTGGTGACAGGTGTCTGAGTTGCCTCCAGGCGATGGCTGTGCCTTGGCACCCTTGCCCAGTGTCCCTTCCCCTCACAGGTTAGGTGGCACGGGCCACACTGCCACCTTGGACCTGTCCAAATGGCCTGGGGCACCGTGCCTGGTGCTCTGGTGAGGGCCTTTCCATTCGGGCCTCTCTGGCCCATAGGGGCTGATGCATGGGGACAACAGATGGCCCATTACACTTCCAGGCCCTGAGACCCTGATATCGGGAGGCTGCCTGTTGTTGCAAAGTGGTGTGCATGGTCCATGAGCATGGAGTTCCTCCCTGGGGTGGGGGCCATGTAGTGCTGGGACCCCTCCATCCCCACGAGCTACAGACTGAGCTCTCCTCCTATCCTCAGGGACACCAGTCCACAGAGGCCCAAAACCATATTGCCCCTTCACCCACTGAACTTGCCCCTCCATACCCCCTGACTTGGTCACTGAGCCAGAGACTTGGGTGCCAGGTGTCTGTCACTCTTTGTCTCTGTCTCTATCTCCCTCTATCTCTCTGTCTCTATCTCTACCTCTCTGTCTCTATCTCCCTCTGTCTCTGTCTCTCTATCTCTCTCTGTCTCCCTCTGTCTCTGTCTCTCAATCTCTCTGTCTCTGTCTCCATCTGTCTCTGTCTCTCTCTGTCTCTGTCTTTCTCACAGGAAACCACTTTGATTGGCCTGCGTGTGCCTCCTGGGCCCCCTGCACAGAGCTTTCTGTCTGTCTCTATCTCCCTCTGTCTCTGTCTTTGTCTCCCTCTGTCTCTGTCTTTCTATCTCTCTCTCTGTCTCCCTCTGTCTCTGTCTCTCAATCTCTCTGTCTCTGTCTCCATCTCTCACTGTCTCTATCTGTCTCTGTCTCTCTCTGTCTCTGTCTTTCTCACACACGTGTGTCACCATGTCCTCAGTCACTTCGTCCTGTTGACTAAACTCTCAAGTCCCTCCCGAGTCTGTTCACTGCTCCCTGGTCCCACAGCTGCCTCACGGGTCCAGGCAGACCTCGTCACTCAGTGGGTGACCAGGACACCCCCATGCCACACATACCACACATACCACACCTAAGCACATCAGTCTTCTTGCTTTTCTCCTGGCTTATGTGGCTTCACACAAGCTGTTCCTCTCCTCTGAAATGCTGTTCCCTTCACTCTGCCTGATTAACTGCTCATCCATCAGGTGTCAGCGGAACTGTCACCTCCAGGGGAGGAGAGCCTTCTCTGTCCTGAGCTGAGGTACACACCCCTGTCTCAACAACCCTCATCAGCCCACATTGGAATGACCCTTTTGATTTTCTTTACCTCTTGACTATGAGCTTTACAGTGGTAGAGAGCAAGACTGTCTCATCCATCCCTCACCCCCAGTGCCTGGCTACTGTCCGGCTGCTGGGATGGACGTACAGGTATGTATGTCATCGCAAGGCCCCTGGAGTTGCCCTGGGTCCAGCAAAAATGTAAACGAGTGAAGTGAACCAGAATAATACGATAGGGACAGGTGGGGACCATGGCAAATTGGCAAGCACATAATTCATCTAAAAAGGACAGTTGGAAGTCAGCCCCAATGGCTTTGTGCCATGTAGGAAACAAGCCCTGTCTTACCAGATCTTTTAATTATTCAAGAGAACTGTTGGCTTTCCTCTTTGGGCAAGTCACCTCATTGTTACAAGATGGCTGCCGTACCTCCACGCATCACATCCTCACATTCTGGTACCCAAAGCAAGAAGAAAGGGTCTGTCCTTTATCATGGCAGAATGCCTTTCCCAGCAGCTTCCAGTAGTCCTTCCCCAGTGTCTCATTAACTGATACCAAGTCACAAAACCATCTCAGGCCTATGCACGCTGTCATTCAAACATAGAGAAAAGGACTGGTGTTTATGGGAGCAAACTACAGCATTTGACACGGGAGCTTATCTAGGTGGTGTGGCCTGTTCGAGAAGGTAACATTCGAGCAAGGGCCTCAAGTAAATGACAACATATGCAAAGATGTGGGGCAGCAGCATTCAAGCAGGAAAAACAGCAGGTATGAAGATCCTGAGGCAGGTACAGAAGCCTATTCCAGTTGACTCAAGAGAACAGGAGGGAGGGGTGTGTGATGAGGTGCCTTGCCCTCCCCCTGAATTCTGTGGGCCTGCTCAACTGCTTTCCGCCGGCCTCTCCCCCTGAGGAGGGCTCTGCCACTCCCATTCTTGGGGCTTTTATGTAGGTGAGAGCAAGAGAGGCCCTTGGGCCAGCACTGAGGTAGAGCTTGGGCGAAGTTTTTCAAGAGAGGAGGAAGCAGCTGTGGTGAGACTTCGGTGGGAGGGTAAAAGGACATATTTTACAGTGTTAGTGGGAACAATGTGTTTGCTTCATAACATTTAAGAAACACGCATCTCGGAATTCCTTTTTTGGTTTCCAGACTGTGTTTCTTGGCTTCAGGTATTTTTGAGAGACTGCCCTTGGGTCACATCTTCAGAGGCACTGAGAATATCTGTAGCCAGAGAGCAGCCAGGCCGTGTAGGATGGAGAACCACCAGAATCGAAGGCAGGCGGGTGGCACTGGGGGATGGGCATGCTGAGGGTGCCCAGCCAGAGCCAGCAGTGGTACGTTCACAGCATGGGAATTAGCGTAAGTCAGGAATGGGGGCTCTCTGCCCCCGGAGAGCGGGCTGTGGGACATTCACCAGCATGCCTGTCTGCCTGTCCCCAGACTGTGGGCCTCTGCTTCCGTCTCCTCTGCCTCCCAGCATGCCAGGTTCTCACTGTCTGGGAGTCACTCATCATACACTTGGCCTCCATGTTTCAGGACCAACCGACCAGCTCCCAGGTGTCCTCCCAGGTCCCTGCGGAGGGAGAGATCTGTTTGGACCAGCCTGTGTCAGGCACCCTCCCCCACTTTGAGCATCTGCAGGCACAGGCAGGTGGGGCTGGGGGCTGGCTATCCACAGAGAGAGGCCATGGGTGGAGATGGGAAGGCACACCCCCTTCCACAGGCCCCAAAGGCCCTCCCTGCCCTATAATTCCCACTTTGTTCATGGCCTTAACCTTTGGAGAAGAAAAAAATCCAAGAGAGCCATCACAGGGGTAATTTTCCACTTGGCGGCTTGAGGAGGCAGCTGGGGAAAGGGCAGAATGCGACGGCACCTCTCATGACCTTTCTTTGGCTCACGCAACTTTTCTCCCGATCCAATTGTTTCATTGAATTTTTATGCATTAAAAAAAAGTCATAAACCCAATGCAGAGGTCACCTTCACCTACAGGGCTCATGGGGGTGTCTGGGGAGCTGGGCGGAGCTGGGCTCCTCCTAAGGGGGCAAAGCCCTCCCCCGCTGCAGCTTGGGTCAGGGATGCGGTTGGCCCAGCCTGGGTCAGGGATGCGGGTGGCCCACCCTGGCAGCGCTGTCCCCACCCTAGCAGCTCCCCCCGTCCCCTTCTCCCCACAGCACATGGCCTCTCGTTATCAGATCTCTGCCAATGAACAGGAGCAGCTGCCGTGGAACTGGGAGCTGCTCCACGCAGGCCACCCTTCCTGCTCTCACGTGGATTCTCCATCACATTCCATTAGTATTGTCACGTGTGAGCTTCAGAAGGTGAGCTGGGCAGGAATTGCCCTTTCTCTTCACTTTGAGGCCCCTGGACCGCCGACCTCAGAGAGGACCTCAAACCAGCCAGAGGGTGCCCACCCTGCAGAATGTGAGTGTGCCTGCTTCACACACAGGGTTTCGAAACCCAGTGCGGACATGTTCTGTAGCAGATACCACCCCCCACTTAATAGATGGGGAAACTAAGGCCCAGAGGGTTCTCAAGGCTGGGAAGGGGCAGAGCAGAGACAGGAAGAGGGAAACCTCAGGACAGGCCTCACAGAGACTCAGGGCTTCCCTGGGGCAGGCTCCCTCTAGGGGTAGGGGTCAAGGTTAGACAAAATTCAGAAAGACTGGAGTGCCCAGGTCCCCAGGGAGGGGGGAGTAGTGTTGAGGGGGCCTGTGGGAGAGGCCGCAGTTACTGAGGGGCAGGTGGGGCTGCCTCCGTCCCTCCCTGTCCCCTCCCCCAGCCACTCACTGTGCTGGCCCCATGCTGCCCCTGGAGCCAGCAAAGACCTCTGCTCCCAGAAGTGCTGGCTGGGGTCCCTGCCTGGCCTTGCCCTCCCCTGCCAGGCAAGCCGGAAGTCAGGCTCAGTGCAGGCAACGCCGCAGCCCTGGGAGCAGGGAGATGGCTGAGAAGGGCTTTGACTTTGGTTTGTTTAGATACTAAAATTAGCTGCTTGTGAATGAGGGGGCAGAGAGTTCACGCCCCTCTCGGCATAGGCTGCTGCGAAACCCCAGGTGCCTGTCTAAAAATTGCATTGAAAGTTTCCAAGCTGGTGGGGCTGACTGGAAATGAATCTCGAAGGCTGGAGTTTCTTTCTTTCCCATCACATGTCACTTCGGCTCCAATCTTGTTTTGACCAACACCACATGTCTCCCCCAGCTTGTCTGATGGACATGAATGTAGGAATGAGGCTGTGAAGTTGTTTGCTTCTTTGCATGTGTGTGTGTGTGAGAGAGAGAGAGAGAGGGAGAGAGAGGGAGGGAGGGAGGGAGGCACAGAGAGAAGCAGAGACCTCAAGTAAAAGCCCATTAGCTCCAGACTGGCTCTCACCTCCCAGGCGCCCAGCCCAAGGCCAGTTCAGCTTGGTGACAGCTGAGCTCAGGTGCATACAGCTGCACAGAGAAGGTCTTTGGGCCTCTGTGGGCTGGGAGATGAGGGGTCCTGGGGATAGAATAGGGACATCTGAGCTCTAAGAAAACTCTCTGTAATCCTGAAGTTCATCTATAAAGTGAGACCATAAAACCCAGCTAACGGTGCCACCCAGGGCCCACACAAGGAACCCCCGACTGGCATCCCAGCTCAACTGTTGGTCAATGGCAGTCTGGTGCAGCCAGGGCCCCTTGGCTTCTCAGGTTGGAGGTGCCCAAATTAAATGTTCAAAACCAAGCAAATGTGCCACTTTTCCCCTGAAACTGATCCCTCTTCCTGCTCTGAACACAACATCCCCACCAGTCGTAAGCTAGAAGTCACAATGCCCAGCTTAGCCTGACGGGCCTTCAAACACCCACTTTTCTCCAGCTCCCCCCAGCCTGCTTGCTGGGCCACCCCTAACTGGTCGTCTGGGCCCACACCCACTGGTGTCAAACCAGCCAGCAGCGGCTCTCCACAGTTTTGCATTATGATCCCCCTTGGGCATCTGAAAGCCCAGAGATACCTCCTCTCCAAAGAACATTTTTAAATGCATAAAATAACACATAGGATGCAAAGGAAACCATTTTTGTTTACAGTTTGAAATACAGTTATCAAAGTATTTAAAAAGTAAAGTCTGGGCATTGATGTGTTTTTTGCAAATGCATTATAACAAGACTGAACAGCAAGGTCCAGTGACGGGGATAACCTCTGACAACGTTTCAAAGTTGTGATGAGCATGAACAGTGAGATATGAAGACACCCATTTCCATTGCTGAGAAAGTCCCAGGACGTTGACTTCGGCGTCCACACCCCTATGGCTCATGGCCTCTGTTCATAACGGAAGGAAACTAACTTTGACTAGGAGCTAGAAAAATGAAGATGTAATTTTTTCCAATCAAAACGGGATCCCCTGGATTCTGTCCAAGGACCCAGGCCAAGCACCGCAGGTGGAGGGATCTGCCTGGGACACAAACTGGGTCATGCTCATCCTTCTGTCCCCAAACCTAGGAAGTCTGGGGTGTGCACAAAGTACTGCCACACAGGGGCCAGGGAGGCTGGCCCTGCCTCCATGCACAGGAGAGAGAGACAAGGTCTGGGGTGCAGAGAAGTGTTTAGGATGGAACCAGGGCCCACTGTGGCCATGCTCTAGATTCCAGGGCCTGGCAAGCGGGGGGGGGGGGCATCCCACAGCAGAGTTCCCTCCATCCTTACAAGTGGCCCTGAGGGTATGTGTCTGACCTGAGCATGGCTGGGGGCTTGCAGTCAGGGTCCCCTAAGCAGCAAGGAATGCAGAGCTTCAAACAAAGCTTAAGCCTGGGAGGCCTGGCCCAGAACTCACCTCAGGAAAGCCCATCTTTCCTTGTCCTTTGAGACCCTGACAGCTTAAAATAAACAACCCCCCAGATGTGGCTGCCCTTTGCACCAGATGAGGGAGGAAAGGAGTCAAGCAGGAACAGCTCACACTGGTCCCGGTTGTCCAGCAGCAAGGGTGAGGAGCAAGGGGCTGGGTGCTCTCTGTGGCACTGCACCCTCAGGGCTGGGTGGGAAACAGCGGCCGGGAGCATCAGCCAGGGCACAGCTGGAATCCCAGTAGGGCTCGGGGTCCAGCACACAGGGTAATTGGCCTGGGCACACAACATCATTTGCAGGACCAATTTCTTGCTGCATTGCAGGTCACAGCTGGGGAGCAGGATGGCCAGCTAAGACTCCGACATGTTGCCATCAGAAATATGCTGTCCCCACCGCCCCCTTTCAGCTCTTAGTTGTGCAGAGAAGAGTTGGGAGGGGTGTACCAGATGTCCAAAACCTGGAGAAGGAGCCAACGCAATGGGGCATGCACATCAGGGAGAATCTCAGAGCAGCCTACTGATCTGGGAAGGAAAGCATTAAATATCTCTCTTAACCTGGCACCATTCCGTTCCTACGGTGTCACCGCTAGAGTCCAAGACTCACGGCCATTGGTGGCTTGAATTACCATCAGCTGCTATATTTTTCAAGGGATCCTCTCTCCTCTGTCTTTCCTTCTTTCTTTTTTCCTTTTCTGACACACTCTGTGCATATGCGCGCGCGCATGGGCGTGCACGCGCATTAGTCTCCAGACTGGGAAGACCTCTAGTACCCTCTGGTGGTGGAAGTACTTCAGTAAGCTGTGCCTGAGTGTGCACAGGCATATGTGTGTTTGGGTTTGTGCACGTGTGGGGGGACATGTATATGTGCGTTTTAGTATGTGCCTGTATGCATGTGTGCATATGTGTGTGCCTGGGTGCTTGGGCGTTCAGGTGTGCACATGTGCATGTGTTTGTGTGTGTTAGGGTATGTGCTCAGGTCCATGCATGCACAGGTGTTTGGTGTGGGTGTGCACACATGCATCTGGGTATGTGCACATGTGTCAGCTCACACTGGGGTGTGGGGAGTCAGGTCCATGGTGGGGCACATGGAGGGAGGTGGGCTCTCAATCACAAGTCACACATTTGAAACCAGATAGCCCACCCCAATTCTCCTCCTTGACCCTCATCCTCACTGGTGGCCTTGCTCCCTCCAGACTGTGACTGCCACCTGCCCCCCAACACACCCCACCTCTTCAAATTCCCCCAAACCCAGGCCTCCACAGACTCTCTCCTTCAGGGTCACTGACTTGCTTCTCAGAGCAACAGAGAAGGGTGCCTGGGACCCTGCTCCCCTGACCCAGTGTTCTGCTGTCCTCGGTGACATAAATCTCCCAGGATTAAGCATTCCCTGGCTCTGCAGAGACATGACCTCCTCCTGTCACCTCCAGGCCACAGGCTTCCTAAACCAGCTTGCCAGAGCTAGGAGCTATTGATCTCCCTTCTGCAAAATAACAAGAAGCCAAAAGGGCGGGCCCTTCTTGGCTTCCTCCTTCCACAGGTGACCTGGGCCCTCTGGGGCCTGACCCTGCCCAGAAGGTCCCCAGATCCTAAAAGCCACACCAATAAATCAAGCATCGTTCACACTGACCCAGGGTGTCCTGTATGGAGGAGAAACTTCACTCCCAGACCCCCTGTGGTCACTGAAGCCCCCAAAACAGGGTTTGAACTTGGCTGTGCCACTCAAGACTGTGTAAACTTGAACAAGTGTTTCAGTGTTTCCAACTGTAAAATGGGCATGGGTTGTATAAACCTGGAAAACAATACCCACATATCATTCATGGTTATGTACACACCCAGCCACGGTGTAAATTCTTACAATGCAGGTGAATAATCAACCAAGATGTGGCTCTTGCTCAGGAGGGAGGGGTGGGCAAAGGACTGGGGTACGTGGGAAGGGGGTCCAGCAACGGCCGCCATGGTCTGCTTCTCTCACAAAATCCCAGGGAAACACCTGCGTGGGAAATGGAGCCCAGTGGAGCTGGAAGGCAGGTACGCACAGGTTCATTCTGCTGCTCTCAGGAGTCTTCTGTTTGAATTATGCCCTGAGAAGGTAGTAGAAAGAATCAGGGATATTAAAAACCCTCTAAGGCTTCTGGGAGAAGGATGCAGAGCCAGTGCTGGAGCCCATCCAGGGCCCATCCTGCCCTGTCCCGGCCACCTGCTGCCCAGTACCCACAAGTCCTGACCTGGGGCAACACTGTTCCCCACCAAAACTCCACTATCCTCTATCCCTCCCCAACCCTGGGAGAGCCAGCCTGGTGACTGGGTTTGCTGTGGCTCCGTGGGTGATGGGCAGGGCACGGGGTGGGAGGGGTCTACAGACCCTCAGGAGCCAGGCCGTCCGCCCGCTTTGCTACCAGGACCTGGAGCTGAGGCACCCACCCTGCCGGGACCACAAACAAAGGAAGCCCCAGGCAGGGCCGGTGAACGTCCAGGTGCCCTGACGGGGGCCATAGAGGGGGAGAGACAGGGAGGCCCCAGTGCTGCTCCTGGCCTCCCAGGCAGGTGGCAGAGGCTGGGGCATCTCCTTGCCTCTCCATCCCACTGCAGGGAAGGCACCTTCCTTCCAGCCCCACCCAGCAAGGTGCAGGCCTCCCGCCAGGACCCCTGCTCCCAGGACTCCCACACAGCCCCCCGTCCTCTGTGAAGCCCCCTACTCCCCGGGCCCAAAGGAGACCCTTGTTCTACCTTGGCCTTGGGGTGGGTCCTGGTGGTGCGCCCCCTGCTGGCTCCCACACGCTGCCGGTGAGGACTCGCAGCTCCTGGGAACCACAGCTCCACTGAGGGCCAGGCGCTCAGAAGCAGGACCTGCTGAGTGGCATAAGGCCCAGGGAGGGGGCGCTCTTTCCTGTCCAGCTCAGAAGGGGAAACCGAGGCTGCCTCACCCTGCAGCACTGAGCCTGCGACGTGGCCCCCAGAGCATGTGTGTGACATGTGCATCCAGCAGAGAGGTAGACGCCACACAGATGTCCTCAGGGAGGGCACCCCATGATTAGCAGGCCCTTGAAAATACTATTTTAATATGACAATAGCAGCTGCAAGCTATTAATGTGTCATTTTTCAGACACCCAGAAGATGTAAATTAGGGATTCCTGAAGAGCCTGAGAATTGTTAGCCCTCCCCTCCCTTACATCTCCTGCACACCTGGTCCCAGCACCTGGTGAGGCTTCCCGGTCCAGAAGGGGCGGGATAGGGACCCTCCCTTCACGGAGCCTGCCAGAGGTTTACAGCTGAGCAGGCAGGTATGACCAGATGGGACAACTGGGCTCAGAGAGGCACTGCAACTTGCCCAAAGCCACCCTGATGGCAGGACCTTACAAGTTTAGAGAGCAGATACCACCCTGGGGTGCCCACCATTCCCTCCTGTAGGAACTGGCATCAGCCCCCACCCACAAGAAGGAGCCCCTATCCCAGGGCTGAGCCCACCTCTGCCCAGGCCAGCCCCACCCACCCCTCAGCTGTGAGATGGGATATAAATTAAAGTTCAATTTCATTAAGCCCTGGCTCTGGCTAACAATGCCGGGCAGGGGGCCTTGCTTCCTCCATGGCTGTAATTCACTCGGCCTCCCCTGCTCTTGTTCACGAACTGCTAGAACTGCACTTTCCGCCCAAATTTATGGCGCTGGCAGCGTCTGGAGCCTGAGTTACAGCTGCAGGTTTGATCGGGGACTGCATTATTCTGCATCTAATCCTCATGCCCTGACAGCCAGGGGAGGGTCTGTTGTTCTCCCAGAGCCGTGCATTGTTCCCCCACCAGCCAGGCTCCAGGGGAGGCTTGAGATCCTGGGCCCAGGCCGAAAGCCCCTTGCCCCCAGGCAGACACCCACAGTCAGAAAGCTCAGCCCACGTTGGTGCTAACACCCTGCTGAGCACCCACCCATTTCATCCTGCAAAGAAGGGAGCTCTGGAATCCTGTGTTGCAGATCAGCTTCCTCTGGCAGCTTCTGCACCCTTGCAATGCTCTCCCATGTGCACGCTGACTGTGTCCACGGGCCCCGCTGAAGCCTTGCTTGTAGTAGCCCCAAAGCTGAGCAAAATGACAAACTCAATAGGTCACAGAGCAAATCAGTAATGCAACCCACAGAATTCGGGACTTGTGAAAAAGATCAAGCGAGCCCCGTGTGTCCCGATGCAAAGATGTCTGAGACATACCAGAACATGGCAGAAGCCAGCTGTAAGTCTATGTGGAACACATGCATGGAGCACATGTATGTGTCAGTACGTAGGCTTGTGGGTGCACAGAACAGCCTGGGAGGTACAGGACAATGGACGCTGTGAACAGGGCTTACCCCTGGGTGGCAGAATTGAAGCAGGAGTGGGATGTTCTCTTCTGTCCTGCATAGCTCTGAATGTTGCAATGAGCACATAATACGTCTGTAATGATAAAAACCATAAAGCTTTTTACAAGACCCATATTCCCCCCACCCCCACAGAGCATTTGGCAGCATCTGGAAGTTGCCACACCCCCATCTGGGCATCAGATGTTCATGCTGGTCCCTAGGAAGAGGGCTCAGCAGTCAGTGGCCCCACACTCACCCTGCTGGACCCTGGGCACCCAGAATGGAGCATCTAGCCAAGCTCCCTGATCTCTAACCTCCCTGGTTCACCCCGGGGGAAGGGCACGCAGACCCGGGGACTGCAGAGTCAAAGGATGCTGGGACTGTCCCAAAGTGCAGCCCTGAGACAGCAATCTCTCCAGCATCTTCCACAGACACTGCCAGGTGTCACTCTGCTCTGGCCACCCATCTGGGCCTCCGTTTCTGCCTACAGCCTCCCTGAAACAAGCTGATAACTCCTACTGCCTAAGGGAGCTCCCAGGATCAGGGAGCCATGTATGCCCACCACAGGGCCAATAGGCGGGCCCCTCCCTGCTTCACATTTTTCTTTCCCAAGAACCCATATTCATTAAAGCACCTTTTGCATCCCTGAGGGCTACAGTCCACAGACATGATCCTTGCCCTCCAGGGACTCACAGGCACAGGAGAGAAGCTGAACCTCCAGGCATGCAGTCAGCCAGACAACCGGGTGAACCAGTGCCAGCCTGGATAGCAGTTCATCTTTGAGAGGCTGCAGGGAAAAGGGGTGCCACCATTGCCCCCATGCCAAGTGAAGGCCCTGTCAGCTCCCACTGGACACAGCAAGGGCCTCCTTCTAGCTACTTAGCTCCCTGAAATCTTTGTTCTCTGCAGCTGGAGGGGCCTTTCTCCAGGCACACAAGGGCTGTGCCCTGTGCACGCAGCCCCCAGGATGCCCCACCGCCCTCAAGACAGAATCTGCCCTGCAGACTGCTTTCCAAAGCCCTGCACTACAGCCAGGTCTCTGCCTCCTGTGCTGACTTAACCACCTCACCCCTGCACACAAGCACTCATGCACACTGCATACACACATGTGCACACATGCACACTCATGCACACTGCATACACACTTGTGCACACAAAGCACTTGTACACACAATACACGCACACATGTGCACATACATGTTCATGCATACACACACCCACAAGCAACAATGTGCACACGTGCAACTCAGACACATCTGCACCCACATGCACTCATTCATCCATGCGCAAACATATTTGTGCATGCCCAGCAGTCACACCCATGCACACATGCACATGCACAGTCACATATGCACACAGTCACACATATATGCACAGTATACTCACAAGTGCACGCATGTGCACACATTCATAGACATGCGCACAGACACATGTAAATTCACAAACACATGCACGCACTTGCGGGTGCACATGTGCACATTCAGGCACACACATGCACAGAGTCATACCTGCACACACATGCACACACACACCCTTCCACATGGTGAACACTCTGCTTTCCCCGTGCAGCCCTCCCCTGCCTGGAAGGTTCCTACTCAAACACTCAGTGAGGGTAGAGATAAACCCTCTGCTCCCTCCACTCCACAGACCAGCACATGCTGGGGTGTGGGCAGGGGCAGAACCCCACCTGGTCACTACCAGGACAACTTCCTGAGAGACACATGGCCCCACAGCCAACCATGTGTGCCCAAGAAATGAAGCCTTGTCATTCTAAGGCAACAAAACTGGAGGTGTCTGTTCTGCGGTGTAGCTGCACCTAAGCTGACTGGCACACACAGTCCCAACATTCCCCCAGAATGCCCTGACTACCAAGCTCCCCGCTCCCACCCCAAAGCCAGACTGCTGCCCTTCCTCTGGCATCCACAGCCTCCAAACTTCCCCCAGGACTCTCTCAGCACCCCATATTGGCACCACTGGGTCAGGGTCTGTACCCCAAGACTTAGCTGTGAGCCCATCAAAGGCAGCGCTGTGGGATTCTAGGTCCCATTGTGGGGCCTCGGCACAGAGTAGGGCTGGGTAAATGGTTGCTGCACCAGTGAGGAGCTGGAGATGAGCCAGGTTTTGACAGATGCATAGGCATTAGATGAAGAAGAAGTGAGGCAGACATTCCAGGTGGGGTCACCACACAAGCAGCAACGCCTGAAGTGGGGTGTGCTAAGAGACCGTGAGAGGCCCGCTGACTGGTAGGGGAGCACAGATGGGGAGGTGCAGGGCAAACACCCCCAACAAGCATCCCCCCCACCATTGACCATACACAGGGCACCTGCCCCTTCACCAGAATGGTCCCAGTGGCCTGGTCCCCAGCCTGGGAGTTCAGGCCCCGATGAACCATGTCAGCAGGGCGCCAGGCTCAGCTCCTGCCCTCCCCCGCCTGGGTGCTGGCATTTCTGAGGGGACATCCTCCAAGTCCTACATGTCCTTTGGCAAGAGGGGTGGACCACAGCCTCTCCCCAAGAGGGGTGAACCCTGGTGGGACCGAGATGTCCTTGGCTCCTCACTTGGCTTCTTTGTGAGTTGAAATGTATTTTTTTTCCATTCCTAATTAACTCCCTGCCACCCTGCTTGCAGTAAAGGCTGATTTATTTCTCCTTTCCGCATTCAGGGGATGGACTCTTTAATCTCTGCCGGCGTGGACTCCAGCACACCGTCTCAATGAAATGCTGATCCCTCATCCTGCTAGCGTCCTGCCAGCCCTCTTCCATCTTCCTGCTGTTCGCAAGCCCCCATCGGGCCGCCACTGTGTAAATCACACAGTCTGTCTTTTGTAATAACACCTCTGCCCTTTGGCCACACCTGCCAGCATGGCTTGGACTCTACCAAGCGACTCTTGGCTGCTCACTCCATGGGTATCCAGGCTGGCTAACCCTCCGGGAAGCCAGAAGTTGCACCCAGCTGTCCCCCCACCTGGTAGCCGATGCTTTTGGTGCTCAGCCAAGCCCAGAGGTCACCTGAAGGCAGCTTCCACATGTCTTCCATGGGCATCCTCGGGCCCACCACAAGGCACACCAGCATGCAGGAGCAACCCTCAGCCCCTGAGGTGAGGTGGTAAGTAGAAGGGGGGACAAAGCCCTGATGCGTAATGTTCACCAGTGTCTGCAGTGTAATACTCCCCCATGGCTGATGTGAAGCCAGCCATGTGCTCCTGCTGAATGCACACTGCGTCTGGCAAATACAAGCAGGCTCAGCACATCACCGGGTGGGAGGGAATGGGCTAATATCCCCCCTCACCTCTCAGGATACAGTTCTGAGGCATGTTCCACACAGGTGCAAGTAGGAAGGGGGACATTTGGGCTGGGTATTGCAAGGTGAGTAGGAGCCTGACAGGCAGAAAAGGTGGGAGCAGCAGCAAGGTGGGAGCAAGGCCCGAAGCACAGGCAACTTGCACGGCAACTTTGTGTCTCTTTCAGAAATTGTATGCAGGGCTTAATCAAAGCATACCTTCACCATAGCACCCAAAACTGCTCTGGCATTGTGAACATACCTTCTGACTGCAAACAGATGGATGGTTCTATTCCAGAAGAATGAGCCTATGAACTCTATTTCATGATGACACCCAACCAGGTGTTTTTTGACAAGTCATAGTTGGACTCCCCAGATGCATTTTTTACTGAGGGCTTGAACATGCTTCACGCCAAAGGGCACGCTGTACTTTCTGGCCCCATTCCAGCTGGTGTCTAAGTGTAGGATCCAGGGCAAGTCTCTGGGCTTATGTCCCCAACCTGCAAAATGCACAGATGGCCCTACGCCAGTGGTGTTTCTCAAACTTGAAAGGGCATAATAGTCATCGACAGAGTGCAGATTCCTGGACTCCAGCCCCAGGTCTGGCATCCGGCCTGAGACTGTGCATTTCTCAGAAGCTCAGGCCATGCCGATACTGCTGAATCATAGATACATTTTGAGTGGCTCTGGACTCCAACCCTACCCCCATTCCCTCCTGGTTGTCCTCCAAACTACACACTGAAGAGAGGTTCTTCAGCCCTGTCCTAGGGCAGCAGGCCCGCTGTCTCGTGCAGGAGTGCTTGGAATGCCAGAGGGCTTGGCAGCATTCCCAAACCAGTTGGTGGACGTGCGGCCAGAGCCTGTGACGAGCCAGCTGGGCAGGTTTGGTCTGAGCTGGGCTGGCCATCAAAACCAAAGTGAGTTGGTCATCTAGATCAAAATCCTAATGTGGCCCTCAGGCCCCTCAACATCAATTCCTGCCACCTTCACAGCTTCAACTCAAACCATGATTCCTGCCCTCAATTTGCTCCCACAATGCTGTGCCTGATCCAGGCCCTTGGAGAGGACTGGCCCCCTGCCCTCTGACACTCCTTTTTCCTGCTTAAAGTCTCAGCTATTGGCTACCTCTCCAGAGAAGCCTCCCTGACCCCAGGCCCTTGGCCAGGACCCTGGGGCATGTGCTTGCCTGTCTGCCCCTCTGGCACTGATGAGGCAGCCATGGGTGGGCAGTGCTCTGCATTCCCTCTGGACGGGCATACAGTGAGCTGCCAGCCAGAAGCAGCCCTGGGCCATGTGGGGGCCTTCCTGCCCCACCCAGGACTTCTGGAGAGCACCCACCGGCCCCAGTCTGGAGCTGTCCCTGCTCACCCCTTCCCTCCCTCCCCGCTCCCAGGTGCCAGACCTTCACCGTGGTCTTGTCATGGTCTGAAGGCTACAATTGTTTCTTGTGAAGTGTCTATTAAAATCTTTTGTGTATTTTTAATATTAGGTTGTTTGTTTTCTTATTAGTGAGTTTTAAGAGCTCTTTATATATTCTGGATACAAATCCTTTGCCAGTTATGTGTTTCACTGCAGTCTCATTTTAAGACCAAGGCCCAAACCCAAAAGGTGACTCTCTGTGCACCTCCAAGTCAGTCCTTTATTTGTAAAACAAATCTGTCCCAGTGACCACACAGTGATGTGGTCAGAGCCCTGGGGCCAGGAGCTGGGGTGTCTGGAGAGCCAGCCTGGGCCCATCCTGCAAAGCTGTGGGCCAAGAAGAGAAGATGTGTTGGGAGGAGAGAATATTGTAGAGCCGCTCTGCCCCATACGGTAGCTCACATGCAGCTATTGAGCACTTGACACATGGCTTGTGAGACAGAGAAACAGAATTTTTTATTTCAAAAACTGTCAATAAATTTAATTATTGGGAAACTTTTGAGGATATTCGGTACTACGTGAGCTGCTCATCTATGTTTCCGACTGTAAGTTTTATAAAATCTAAATAAAGGCCAAGTATTTCTCATTAAAATATAACATCTGGGTTGAGATGTGTTGTATGTATAAAATACATGCCAGGTTTCGGCAACTTAAAGCAAAAGGGAAAACTTAAGCTTGTCATTATTGATTTTTATTAATAATGACTTTTATTAATAATGGTTTAACAATTGATTTTTATATTGATTGTATGCTGAAATGATGACATTTTGCACATGTGGGGCTAAATAAAATACATTCTTAAGATTTATCTCAGATATTTATTTTTGCTAGAATATTTTAGGTTACCTACACAGCTTGCATTTGTAGCCTGAGTGGAATCTCGAAGGTCAGCATGCCCTGCTCTAACAGTGGGAACAGAAGCCCAGCTCACTGTTAGCATATGTCACAGCCTGGCACACACCTGCCCCAGCCTGCAGCAAGCAGCCTCTGTGGGGCCTGGGCGTTTACCATGTCCAGATCTTAGAAGCAAGGCCACAGCCCTGTTGTGCATAACAGGAGCACTTCAGAGAGACCAGGCAGTGGAGTGTTAACCCACTTGAAACACGCAGGAGTGTGCACACTTCCTTTCAACCGCACCATCCTTCCTGTTGGGTGGGGTGCCACCCCCTCAGGGTAGAGAACTCAGCATGCAAGATGCTGACCATTGTATTCCAAAAAAATATGGTTCCAGAGATTTGGGAAGAAATAAGATCCAGAGAACAGATTCTCCCTGCTCCCAAACTAGACGGAGCTCCTTCCAGCTGGAGGAGGAAAGAGGAGTGGCCAAAGGGAAAGCAAAGGAGCTCCTGCAGGGGCACTGGGGAACAAGAGGCCCCCAGAGCTTGGACACCTGGGGACAGACCGACCGGAGAACAGTCAGTGGAGGACACAGCGTGCTAACACGGAGGGAGCCGGCAGACAGGCAGGAAAGCAGCCTGTCAGAGAGGATGCACTCTCTGAGGGCTGGTCACCTTGGGCAACTAGAGCAGGGGGATGAGACAGCATCCCTCCAGGGGCAGCCAACAACCAGCTGCCTTCCCGAGGCCACGAGGCAGTATAACCATGAGGATGTAACTGCCACTCCAGGACAATAGGGCGATGGGACACTCTGAACTGAGTTTAAATGACCAAGTTTACCTGGAATTGACCAGGATTGGCCAAGATGACAGCTTCTGCCATGGTCAGAATAGGGGCCCGAAATAGCAATTAGGTTGAGTTCCCTGGTTCTGCTTCACCTGAGGCTGTGGAGTGACAGATGTCTCTCCACTGGCTGATTATGGATAAAGTGAAGGTTCCTGTGGCCAGGATTCTCACCTGGCCCTGGTTGGCTAGCTCAGTACTCACGTGTGGGCACTACATTGCTACTGACTCTATATAAAGAGCTCTACCCAGTGCTCTGGGTGACACGGTGGCATGGCTGCAAGACTGAGGGAGACAGAGCAGAGGCTGGAGTGGTGGTAGTACCGAGGATAGAGGCCCAGGGGACAGCTGTGTGCACAGAGAGGCCCAGACACAGAGACAGGCTTGCTGCATGCAGACTCGCTCTGAGTGGATGGGATTTTAGTGATTGACCTGCCACCGTGGAAATAAAGTTGGGTATTACCCTTTCACCCCAAGAACGTGCTACTGTCATTTCTTTGGTCACATTGAATCCATAATGAACTTGTCTGGGGCTGAAACCCATTGGCAAGACACTGAGTCACTTGACCACTCGGTCCCAGGGCAACCAGGAATTTTCCAGAACCCAGCTGTTCAGCAAGGCAGGAGTGGCCAGACCCCTGGGGCTTAGAGCAGTCCCACCAAGCTAGACCCTGGCAAAGGGAATGGCAAATTCCCCTGGAGCTGTGCCAGAGGCTGGCCTGCCTCTCTGGCCTTCTGAGCCTCCGTTAGGACCCCAAGGGCCGGGCAGCCGGGGAGGGGTGCTGCTGGGCACTAATGAGCGGCCATGACAAGGGCAGGTGGGCAGCATCAGGCAGCAGGCTGGACAGGAGTGACCATCACAGGCAATTTGGGTCTGGCCCCGACGCGCCCTCCGCATGCCATCCTGCTCTCTCACCTGCAGCTGCCCATAGCTGAGGAGGGGACACGGGCTCTGGGTCCACAGTGCTGGTCACACCCGTCTGGTTCTGGAGGAGGGATGCAAACACTACTGAGAACAAATGGCAGTCTGGAGAATTCATCTGTGGCTCACAGACAGATGCGCCCTCAGACACACATACACACCCGCAAATGCAGAGCACCTCTCAGGCTTTCCTTGTGTGGCATGAGCGACACCTGGTGGTTTACAGGTGGGAATTTCAAGTCATGTTCTCCGGGTCGCAGAGGACAGGGATACACACACACACACACCCTCCCAGGACCCCACCCCTCTCGGGGCAAAGGCGAGACCACCCGCTGAGCCTAGCTGGGGTAGTGGCAGGCTCCCAGTCAGGTGGAGTTCATTCATTCGCTCCTCCATTGAGTGCCCCCAGCATGCTGAGGATTAGGGATAGAGGGGCACACACATGCCTGGCTTCGTGGAGTTTACACCCTAGTGGGGAGGCAGAGGACAAGCGTGTAAGTAATGGGATAATTTCATACTGTGTTCAGTGCTGTGAGAATTCTCAAAGTTCAAGAATTGAGCCCACAATCCTTCTCAGGGCCTTCAGGGAACCTCATCTCGGCTTCTTGCCTCAACCCTCACCTTCACACAGGCCCTGGGCCCAGCCACACGGAGCTCCTGCAAGTCCTGATCTGTGGGGGCTGCCCAGGCCTCAGAGCCTCTGCACACACCATTCCCTGTAGCTGTCATGCCCTTCCCACCTCACCCCCTGAGAAATCCCACTTGCCCTTCACAACTCAAGGGTCACCTCTTCCCTGAAGCCTTCCCTGATACTCTGTGGCAGAATCAGCCCTCCCCCCGCCATTATTCCTGCACCCTGTATGGGCTCTGACAGGAGGTCAGCGGGCAGGCTTACTATGAGCACTGGGCTCAGCTGGGAAGACCTCATGTACAACCCTGACTCTGCCACTTCCGAATGTTGTGGCCTCGAACATGTTCTTAACTTTTCCTAGCCTGTTTCCTTGCCAGTAAAATGGGACTTAACAGTAGCACCCGCCTCCTAGCTGTGAGAATGTAATACTGTAACATCCTGACGCGCTTAGCACACACCTGACACTGAGGAAACACATTAGGTGAAGATTAGCTGCAACTGCTGTTGGTATTATTATTGTGCGCAGAGGCCAGACTAGCGGCTTTCCCACAGGCTCTGAGTTTCTTACTGTAAATTTTCCCATTGGCACAGAATTGTCTAGAATGCCAAGGTGAAGGTAGAGAGGTATCGGGGGGTGCCCCCAGCAAAAGGGGTAAGATGTCTTCTCCGGGCTAAGCAGGTGGCCCAAATGCTACCCCACCTGCTCCCCCATCCCTCCGCACCAGCCATGAAAGCAGGAGACTGCCAAAGAGACAGGAGGAGAAATCAGGAATCATTGGGGGAAGTGAGGAATGGTAGCGGTTAGGTAAAAGACACATGGATTCTTCCCCCCATCCTGTCCCAGCACCCCCTGCCCCCCACTCATGGCCCAGCAGAGAGGGAGGAAGAGGAAGGTGCAGAGCTGGCTCTCCTCCCTCCCTCCTCAGGCTCTTAGCGCAGGGCCCGGCTGCTCCACGAGAGGGGACAAGAAGAGCGTGAAATTGGATTTGAGATGGAAGTTTTAGATTCAGCCAAATTGACATTTTTATTGCCCAAAAGTTCCTCAGGGAATGACAGAACCTGCCCGACCCCGAACCAGGGCCCTGGACGTGGAGACTGGAGAGAGCAAAGCTGAAGAGAATGAATCACCAGTGGGGAAAACCGAGTCATTTCCTGTGCATCTTTACAGGCCACAGCAACGTAATGGCTGCCCCTCCAGACCCGGCGTGAGCTGGTGTCATCACCGGGGAACCGGGCATTCCCTCCCCCCGGGGTTCCATGCCTGAGATGCTCCCACAAGGGTCTGGGCCCTGGACACCCTCCCAGTGCCTATGCCCTCCCTGGACTCAGAGTCCCGAGCTCAGTAACGGTCCAGGCTTGCTCGGTGCTCCACAGTCACCATCTTGAGATTCTTAACACCTGAGCATGGGAACCCACAACTTCATTTTGCACTGGGTCCTGCAAATCATGTAGCCAGTCCTGGGATGGCTCCTTGTTTCCAAAGGCCACAGACAGTGGTGGAACCCACTTCTCAGGCTCCAGGGCTCCTGTGCATGCTGCTCCCCACCTTCTGGGGTTCTCTGAGACAGACAGGCTCCCCCGCCCTCCTCCTTGCCCAGGAGGCAGGCTTGAGCCTTTGTGCTCTGCGAGCCACGGCCTGTACAGGCCACCATGCACACCCCTCTTGCCAATTTTGGGGAGGGGGTGAGGATAGGAGAGAAGTGCTACAGGCCCTCAGGGACACAGAAATCCACAGGAAGTTAGGCAGAATTTCCAGACAGCTGTGATGGGATGAGAAAGACAAGGACAGGAGTGAGATGGGCCCACAATAGGAATAAAGTGCAGACACTTAGCATTTCCTGAGTGCCAGGCACTATGCTAGATTTTAGGAACTTGACTCACACTATCGATCGTGGGGCTGGCAAGTCTGAAGTTTGCAGGGCAGGCCAGCAGGCTGGGAACTGAGGCAGGAGCTGAGGCTTTAGTCTTGCAGCAGAATGTCTTCCCTTGGAAAACTGTTTGCTCTTACAGACTTTCATCCGACTGGATGAAGCCCCCTCTCGTTACTGAGGGTAATCTTTACTTAAAGTCAATGATTGTAGGTGTTAACTACATCTACAGAAGAGCTTCACAGCAGCAAGATTGGCGTTGTTTACATCTAATGTAATGTCTGTTTCCATCACTGGGTATGATGGTATAGGCAGGTTGACACACAAAATTAGCCATTGCAATTCTGACCAATAAGCCGTGTGTCAGAGCTGGCATGTCACTTCCAGGTTAACTGTCTATGCAAAGCCCTCCAGAGCACTTTCTTTCCCTCTGCACAGTGACCAGCAGTCTGTGAGAGGGTGGATCCCAGAGTGAGGAGACATGAAGGAGACTCCCCAAACAACCTCGATGCCCTTGAGTGGGAGACAGATATAAATCTGGGGTGTAGGAGAATTTTGTGAAGCTAAACTAAGTCTAAAGAAATTGAGTCCTCTGCTTCACCTTGCATGTCCACAGCCTTTATGAACTGCCTTGCTGTTCCCCCAAAAGCTTCCCCAGATCCCATCATGCTTGCAGCAAGTAGTGTTGTGCAAGTCTCTGTATGTTGCCACCAAGGATGAAATGCCAACAAGCACCAACCTGTGATGCTTGAACCTGATCAGCACCTGAGATGGAGAGGCACCCAGCTGTCCAGCCTGCTGACTTGGTTCTCAGAATTGCTGACTGTTAGTTCTCATAAATATTCTCCTTCAGGACCTTGAGGGGCATGTAAGTAGAATCTAGGTTCAAATAGGGAAGTGCCTTAGCATGAGTCCTGGATCCCACGACTAACTCTTCCTTAAAAACATACTGACTTTGGGTGAGACAATCAGCCAGCAAGACTACTATCTTCCAAATCATGGCTGGACCCCCCATGGAAAATCCCTTCCTTTCTTCCTTCCAAGAGAAGGAGCAGGTTCTGTCCTAAAAGAGGGCCCTCTGCAATGCTCTCAGGGCCCCTGGAGACTATGCCTGCCTGCTGTCCTTCCATTCATCCGCCCAGCCATGTATTCATCCGTCCTTCCATCCATCTGTCCACCCACCCACCCATCTACCCATCCACCCATCCATCCAATCCATCCATCCATCCATCCATCCATTCATCGACCCATCCATCCATCTGTCCATCCACCTACCCACCCATCCATCCATCCATTATCCATCCATTCATCAACCCAGCCATCCATTCATCCATCCATCCACCCAGCCATTCACACCACCCACCAATCCATATACCCACCCATCCATCCATCCATCCACTCATCCACCCACTCATCCATCCATTTATATGTACATCCATTCATCCACTCATTCATTCATCCATCTATCCTTCCTTCCTTCTTTCCTTCCTTCCTTCCTTCCTTCTTCCTTCCTTCCTTCCTTCCTTCTTTCCTTCTTTCCTTCCTTCCACCCATCTACCCAACAGTGACTGAGTTCCTACCATGTGTGGTCACAGGGGCTCCAGCCCTGTAGAGAGCCTGTCATATGGATGTAGTTGGGGAGACAGATGTTCAACATATAATTACATATAAAATTTTAAGTGTGATAAATGCTTGGAATGGAAAGCATGGGGTACTAAGAAGCTTACGGAAACTGGACCAGATTTAGCAGGGTGGTGAGGAAGTTTGGTGTTAGGAACGCCCTCCTGAGAAAGTATGGTTTTGAGCTTAGCTCTGAAGGGTAAAAGCCCAAGAGAACTGAGGGCAGGGCAGTTTTCTGGGCTGAGGGAATAGCCTGAGCCAGCGCCCTGTGATAAGCCCAATCTGTCCCCAGAACATGAGTCAGGGTTGCCAAAGAGTGGATGCTCTTATGGGGAGGTGGGAGGAAGAAGGGATAGCAACCTTACAGTTAGTCATGTGAAGGAGCTGCACTGGGGAAGACACGTCCTATAAAGGGGGTATAGGTGAGGCCAAAAAATACATTTTATATGTAATTATATGTTGAATGTCTGTCTCCCCAACTACATCCATATGGCAGGCTCTCTACAGGGCTGGAGCCCCTGTGGCCACACATGGTAGGAACTCAGTCACTATAAAGGGGGTATAGGTGTCCTATAAAGGGGATGTAGGTGAGGCCAAAAGAGCAGGATTCAAATTCTGTTTTTGCAACCTTCTCAGTGTATGTTTTTGGGCAAGATAATTTACATTGCTGAGTGTCAGTTTTATTGCATGTAATATGAAGATAATAATAGTAATACTAATTAACATTTATTGAGATCCTACTTTGTTCCAGTCATTCTTCTTAGGACTTTACCTATATTATCTCAATTAATCTTCAATAATTTCAACCTTATTGTAGGGCCATTTTTATTGCACTTTACAGATGAGGGAAAGTGAGGCACATTGAGATTAAGTAATTTGGTTAAGGTTACACAACTGGTAGAGGTAAGAGTCAGGATTCAAATGCAGACAGATGGGTCCCCAGAGCCCATGATCCTGACTATTAGACTATAGTGTCACATAGAAGTTGTATCAGTAAAGATAGGTTATGAGACAGTAACAAACACCCCCAGAATCCTTTTTTTACTATGATGCAGTAACAAGCAAGTTTCACAAGCTGGGTTGAGTTTATTTAGAAGGTGTATTTTTAATTTCTATAATGTTGGAACTCTCAGAGGATATATTTATGTAAATAACATCAATTTAATTGCAACATGGTCAGAGAATTTGGTCTGTATGACACCAAACCTTTCAAATGTGTTGAGACTTGCTTTACGGTCTACTACGTAATCAACTTTTGAAAGCATTCCTTGTATTTGAACAGAATATGTATTCTCTAATTACTGAGCTCACTGTCCAGTATATGTAGAGTAGATCAAACTTGTTAATTGTTGATTCTGTTATCTACTGGTATATAACAAGCCACTCCAAACCTTAGTGGCTTAAAATATTTTATTTGGTCATAATTCTGCAACCCAGGCTGGGCTCAGCAGGACAGCTGTTTCAGTGTTTGTCTCTTATTATATAGACACCTATACCCCCTTTATAGTGACTGAGTTCCTACCATGTGTGGCCACAGGGGCTCCAGCCCTGTAGAGAGCCTGCCATATGGATGTAGTTGGGGAGACAGACATTCAGCTGTTTCATGCCTAATTTTCATGCTGTTTCAGACTATGGCCATAGTCAGCTGCAGACTGACTGAGCGCTTGGCTTAGTGGGGACACTGGGCTGGCTGGGGCTCCCTATTTCCAAGCAGTCCAGGACCTTTGCCTTTTCCTATGGTCTCTCCCGCAGAGTATCTGGACTTCTTAGATTAGCTCAGGACTCCAAAAGCACAAAAACAGAACCCAACGGGCTTTTTTAGGATTAACCCTGAAAGTGGCAGAATGAAACCACTGCCACATTCTATTTGTCGAAACAGATCCCAGGTCCAATCTGGATTCAAGTAGAGGGACCACTTAATTATTACATTAAACCAGTGAATCAAACCTTTTATTATATAAAATGACTCTTTTTCTCATCAGTAACACTTTTAGATTTAAAATCTATTTTGTCTCTTATTAATATAGACATGCCAGACTTCTTTAGGTGGGCATTTTTCTGGTAAATCTCTCTCCATTCTTTTACTTTGATCTTGTCTGGGTCACTAGGTTATGTCTTTCTTAAGCATGTAGCCAGACCTTGTTTGTATTTTATCCAGTCTTACAGTCTTTGTCTTTTAATTATTTTAGTCCATTTACACTTATTTTGATGAGTGGTGTATTTGGATTTATTTCCACCTTCTTATTTCACCTATTTGTCCTGCTTTTATTCCTTTGCCTCTTTTTTCTTCATTCCTCACATTCTTTTGTGTTGATTTATTTTGGTTTCCTCTTTTCATTTTCTCCCCTACTACCATGGAAGTTACACTTTTTCCCTCTTTTGTGTGTGTCTACCCTAAAACTTTTAATATGAATATTTAACACATACTCCTTTAATGTCCAGGGTTTTAGTTCTATTTTTCTTCTTAACTCTACAAGATAAAATTATTATTGCCTAACACAGTCAATGATAAGAATTACCTGTATGTTCACAAAGTGTCCACCTTTCCTTTTGATATGGCAGACCTTCCTTGAGATTATTTTTCATTCTTCCTGAAGCACACTGTATTAGCATGGCTGCCACTGTAAAGCATCCCAGACTGAGTGGCTAACAGCTAATTCATTCTCTCACAGTTCTGGAGGCTGGAAGTCCAAAGTCGGGGTGTTAGCAGGGTTGGTTTGTAAATGGCCATATTCCCTCTGCATCCTCAGATGATCTAATTTCTGTATTTATTTGTGTCCAAATATCCATTTCTTATAAGGACACCAGTAATATTGGATTCCTAATTACCTCACTGTAACTTAAATACCACTTTACAGACCCTCTCCCCAAATGTTGTCACATTCTGAGGTACTGGGGGTTAGTATTTCAACATATGAATTTGGTGAGGAGACACAACTCAGTTCATAAAATGCATTATTAGTATAAAATAATCTTTTATTTGTGTTTGTTTGAAATGTCCTCATTTCCTCCACTTTCTTGAAAGATATTTTTACTGGGTTTATAATTCTAGGTTAATGGTTATTTTTCTCTCAATACTTTTAACATGTTTCTCATCTGGCTTCTACTTTTGTGGCTGAAATATGAGCTCCCAGGGTATGTGGTTCCATTGAAGATTACATGAGTTAGTACATGCAGAGTGGTGCTCAGACAGTGCCTGGCACCTAGCACTAGGGAGGGAGGCTGCAGAGGGAACCAACCCTCATATACATAGTAGCTATTTTATTTTCTGTCTGGCTACTGTTAAGATCCTCTCTTTGTCTTTGCTGTCCTTCAATTTCACTCTGGTGCATCTTGGTCTGGATTGCATTTTGTCATGTTGAGCACTTCATGTCATTTGTCAGTTTAAAATTCTGAGCCATTATCACTTCAAATATGACCTCGTCTTCCTCTCTCCATCCTCTTCTGGAACTCTGGTTCGCTATATGTCCAATATTTTCCTCCACCTTTCCTGTCTCTTATCTTCCATATTTTTGTCTCTGTTGGATTCTAGGTAATCTTTTCAGATCTGTATTCCAGTTGATTCTCTTCGTCTGCGTCTGAACCTGCAATTTACCATATCTATTCCATTTCTGTTTGAGTTTTAGCTTACAGTTTTACATGTATTATTTGGTTCTTTTTCACATCTTCCCAGACATATTTTTTATATAAAATCTCTTTTTTTCTCAGAGATATTAAATATATTCACTCTATGACCTGTATTTAATAATTCCAATATCCCAAATTTTTGTGAGTGTGATTCTGTTGTCTGTAGTTTGGGCTGATTTTCATGCCTAATTTTCATGCCTTATTTTCTTGAATGTTTAGTGGTTTTTACAAAATGCACGCTCACTTTCATTGGAACAGAATCTGTTAAAAAAGTATTGAAACCCATCCTGTTGATTTTACTACTTCACCCTAGTGCTGGATGGTCCTGGGTGTGCACTGGTTTCTTATCAGACTCCCTACCTTTGCTGAACTTTAGGCTTTATCTCCTGCCCCTCCCCTGCAGCCAGAAAAATAGGTCAGATTTGCAAGATTTCAGCGCATATCCTCAGGGCAGCTGGTGGCCTCACCACTGATCAGCTTACCTCTGACTTTTTGCTTCCGCTTTGATTTCAGCCCCCAAAGTTTCTTTACTCAGCTCATAACTCAAAGCTTTGAATGGTTTGTACACCATTTTCAACTGTTGCTGCAGGAGAGTTGGCCAGAGCATTTGGCCTACTGAACTGTCAGAAAAGGAAGTCTCTTTATTATTTCTCTCTCTCCCCCTCCTCCTGGATCATTCACATGTAACCCCCCCATCCTTCCTGTCTCAATTTCCAGCTCTTTATACTTTTCCTCTGGATTTTGAGATATTTCTTTCCCCTCCCCCTTCCAGGTCTTTCCTTTTGTTTTCAGCAGTTCTCAATTTTTTGTTGTTGTATGCTGTTGTTTTATACCATGAATAACTCTCCTGAGGTGGTGATGATGGTGGGGGTGATGGTGGAGGTGGTGGTGATGGTGAGGGTGGAGGTGGTAATGGTAGTGGCGGCGGTGATGGTGGCAGCAGTGGTTGTGATGGTGGAGGAGGTGGTGGTGGTGGTGACTGTGGAGGTGGTGGTAGTGGTGATGGTGGCAATGGTGGTGGTGGTGGTGACTGTGGAGGAGGTGGTAGTGGTGATGGTGGCAGTGGTGGTGGTGGTGGTGATGGTGGAGGTGGTGGTGGTGGTGGTATAAATCTTTCATCTATTACCACTAGTTAAAATGTTCTGCTTAATTTACTCTCTGGCTCCTGGGTCCCCTTAAACATATCTAAATACTCTTTTTCCCACTCAGAGCTCTTTGACTTTCAGGGAAAGCTTTTAGGGTCTCTTTTGTGGTGACAGAAGATGAGGTACCAAGCAAGATGTTGCTCCTCTGATGAGCCCCAAATGGAAGCTCCCAGGTCTCAGCAGTGGCACTTGTTGGCAAGTCCCCATTCCCAGGACTGGAGGTCTCCCAGCCCCCTGCCCATGCAGCCCTTCCACATTCCCCCTAGGCCAGAGAAGCCATATGAGGGCCTCGGAGGAGACCATGTGCATGGGACCCTATTGTTTTGGGGTACCATAGAGACCTAGGCCTTATCCCAGGCCTCTGAGATGCTGATCCCCTCACTCCCACCCAACTGGAGAGTGGCAGTTCTGTGGCTGTCCCTTTTCTGGAGATTCCAGAAGAGCTCACTATTCCTCATATATGTTCCAGGCCCTACCAGTGGAACCTCCTTCCAGCTGCCCCTTAGCCCAGGAGGGAGTATTAAATCCAAGTTGGGAGGAACATTGAGGGTACCCTTCCCACCCCTCTACCAGTTCGTAAATACATGGTAGCCATCTGTTTACAAATTTTGGTCTTGCTTAGTCTTTTTAGGAACTGTATGTTATTGTGTTTATATGGCTATACTTTATTGAATCAAGCCTTTTCCCAGGCTTTGAGTTTTAATACTATACAATGTGTTGTCCTCATGAATTTTTCATCACACCATTATTATCATTCTAAACTTGCAGTACCTGATCACCAAAGCTCCATCGTGATAACAATAAGAATGGCAGAAGTCACTGAACGCTCATGTTGTGCAAGAGCCTTACATGTGTTCACTCGTTTAACATTTATCACAGTCTTGTTTGTATCCCGATTTTATGGATAAACTAAATCTTAGAGGGTTTAAGTGACTTGTTCAGGGCCTCACAGCTAGCAGGTGGTGGAGCCAAGCTTCAACTCTCATCCACCTCATACTGTTCACGGAAAATACACTAGGTTAGATTTCCATTCCAGCTCCTGCAATTTACCAACCATACTTCCTCTGACAAGAGACATTCATTTCCTGAGACCCAGATTCTTCTATTACACTAATCTCTGTCTTGCCTCCCCCTCAGCACTGTTTAGAAAACAAAGGAGATTATGTATGCAAAAGCACTTTAAAAACTATAATATGCCATACAAATATAGGGGATAATTAAGAGATTATTAGTGAGTATATAGATAAGCTTATTTCAAGCACCTTAGCCCTGTGATGAATGTAAAGGATATGTCCAGAGACCTTGTCCAATACCCAAATTGGATACCACATAATGATTGCATAAACACAGACAGAAAGCTATTTATAAAGATAATAAATGATTGTAAATATCTGAAACACTTGCCCAAAGTGTTTTGTGAATCACCTTTTCTTAATTTCTTTTAGCTGAATGAGGAGCTACCCTGGTCTACCATTGAATTCCACATTTCCCTCTTTATTTGCCCAAAATTCCTGTTTTCTAAGAAACACTGCTTCCTGAGGCCTCTCCACTTTCTTTTCTGTCATAATACTCACATTTGTCTTTCTGTGGAAGGCCATTGTCAAAGGAAACTAGACTTTATTTTTCGACATTTTTGAATGACAAAATACTAGGTAACGTGTTGACTCATAGTCATATAAATTCATGCCACATATGGGCATCAAGGTCCTCAGGGAGTTTAATCTCTGAGTTAAACCCTTGAATATCACAGCTCTGTGGCAGAAACTAGGGATTTCTTTAGTCTCCACATTGCCCTGTGAATGGAGCAGCCTGGGTGCCTAAATTATGTCTAAGTTTCTTGACACAAAGACTGCATCTTTTGCATCCACAGCTTCCTCGCTGGAAGTCCCTGATGCCCGGCATTTTCATGAGTGTGCAAAAATTATTTGTAGAAGGGAGTGAAATCACATTCACTAATCATTTTTTGTGTCTCACAGTTAGAAGCAGAGTGATTGAGTGGGACCAGGAGTCTAGTCCACTCTTAAGTGGGACCTCGGGTCAGTCATTTGTAGACTAGTCTTTCTTTTATCCACCTGGTGAGAGGGAAGATTTGGACAGGATGATCTTTATGATCTGTTAAATTAACTAAATTAAGAGGCCATTAGACTGAGGTGGCTGTAATGCCATGGTGGCCTACATAAGCAAACCAAAATCTAACCCTGTAAGTGCTCACAGTCAAAATCAAAATGCTAAAGACAACCAGTCATGAACAGCCAACTAGCCTTTAAGCTATAGCCAATCAATTCCCTTTCTCTTGCTTCTGCATTTTCTCTATGTAAGCCTTTCTCCGGGCTCCTCTCCCCAGAGCAACCCTAGGCACTTCTAGTTTGGACCCAACAGATTTGAATCAATTTTTGTTCAAATAAACTCTCAAACTTTTTAATATGCCTCAGTTTATTTTTTAACAGACCAGTTTCCAAATTTGGCCAACCACCTGCAAATTAAGAGACACCTGAACTCCTTCCAGAAGGTTTTAATTCACACTAGATCTGGACAGGTAAGAATCTGTAATAAGATCACCTAACATTTATCAAGAACTTAACGTGGTTCTAGGCACCTCTCTAAGTGTTTTTTGAGTCCTTGTTCTCAGTTTGTACCTTCACAACCATATGATGTAGTTGCTATAATTGCCCCCAATAGAGGAGGAAATTGAGGCTAAAAACAGAAAGGCGGAAGAGGGAAGCTGCTGAAAGTGTTATTCAACTAGTAAAGGGTGGCGTGGATATTTCAACTCAACCCCAGCAACTCCAGACCCCATTGACGATCACTGTGCTATATAAAGACTTTTTCAGGTGATTCTGGTCATTCTGATTCGCCGGCTTTTTTATAAAAAGCCTCCCAGAGGCCCCTGCCACTCTCAAAGGGTGTATTTGTTGGAAATGTGTGTTTCATTTTGGGGTTTCTGGAAGGAAACTGGCTCAGGAGCAGCTTTCTCTCTAACCTAAGAAGAGCAGCTTGGCCTCCTAAAGGCATTTCCCAGCTTTCGGCAACGTCGAATGTGCTCTGCGAGAGACCTCGTCTCACAGGTTGACCCAATCTGGGAACCCAGGGAGAACATTTCTGTACACCTGGCACTTCTGGTCCCGCCCGATTTTGCCAGTCCCCCATTCCCAAGCCCCTTCTCCGTGATTGACATGACCTCAGAGCAATTATAATTGGTTATGGCGTAGGGTCGCTCCTCGTCCTCGATGACCCCGCCTCCCTTTCATTCTGAAAGAAAGAGCCTCGGCCCGGGGGTCCAATGAGGAGCGCCCCCACCCCAAAGGTCCCGCCTCTTTCGGCGCCGACCCCGCCCCGAGGGCCCGAGGGATGCCCGCCTCTCGGAGTGGCGTGGCCCAATCGGAGGGCGCATTCGTCCAGACGAGCGGCAGCCGGCCCAATCCCCGGGCCGCGAGCCGCGCGCCCCGCCCCTCCGCCGGCCGACGGCGGGCCGGGCGGCCAGCGGGCCTCGGGCGGCGGCGGCGACGGACTCGGCCTGAGGGAGCGGCCGGCTGCCGCGGGGCGCGCCTCGCCTCGCCCGCCCCGGGGTCCATGGCCTGAGCGGCCATGTCCGGCGTGGTGCGGACGCTCAGCCGCTGCCTGCTGCCGGCTGAGGCCGGCGGGGCGCGCGAGCGCAGAGCGGGCGGCGGCGGGGCCCGTGACGCGGAGCGCGAGGCGCGGCGGCGCAGCCGGGACATCGACGCGGGGCTGGCCCGCGAGCGGCGTGCCGTGCGGCGCCTCGTCAAGATCCTGTTGCTGGGCGCCGGCGAGAGCGGCAAGTCCACCTTCCTCAAGCAGATGCGCATCATCCACGGCCGCGAGTTCGACCAGAAGGCGCTGCTCGAGTTCCGCGACACCATCTTCGATAACATCCTCAAGGTGCGCGTGTCCCCGCGTCCGCGCCGCGCACCTGCGCCCAGGTGCGGCCCCGCGGCCTCCCGCCCCGCGCGGCCGGGTGCCCGCGCTGCGGGTGCCCACCCGATGGATGGCCTTCCCTCCTGCCCTCGGCGGCGGCCGAGTGCGGAGGGGGCGGGAAGGCCGGCCAGCGCCCGGGGATTGGAGCGGGGTGGGGGCGGGGGGCGGCGCCGGACGCGGGGTCAAGGACGCGCCCTGCGGGGTGGCATCCACGCTTCTCCCCGGTCCGCCTCTGGGGGTCAGGAGCCAGCCTTGCTCTGCCCTCCCAGTAAGTTCAGAGGAGTGGCGAAGGCCGGGGAGGAATCCGGCGCGAGTCCCTCCTTGTAAACTACTGGGAGCACTTCAAACATACAAAGTAGAGAGGCTGGAAGGAACTGTGGGTACCCACGCCCTCCGCCCCCCCAGCAGGGATCAGGGCCGCTCTGCGTCACCCATACCCCCGCCCCAGGATGGTGAAGCAAATCCGGGCGTTTTGTGACTTCATTAGAAGGTATCTTAGTATATGTGTGTGGCTAAGAGATAAGGCCTCATTTAAAAAGCAACCACAGGAGCCTTATCAAACCTAAGGATTAATAACTTATTAGTATCATCAAACAGCCGGCCAGCGTTCACATTTCCTCCATTGTGCTATAATCGTTTGTTTGCATTGGGGTATAAATTTTTTTATAATTAATCCTTGGGTTGCGACTTTTAATGTACCTAAGTGGTGTGTAGTCCTCTAGTTCTTGTCCTCCTTTGCAGTTCATTTGTGAAAAAACTGTAGAGTTGACAAAGTCTGCGTTCTAGTCTACTGTGACCTGTGCTGAATGAAGGGCACCAAAGAAAGATCTGAAGAAAAACGAAGATGACAGTAAAACAGTCTGTCATGCACCTTGATAGGGTCATTCTTTTTTTCTTTTTTCTTTTGGTGTTTTATATCTGCTTTTCCTTTACCCAGTCACCTGCCCTTTCCCAGGCCCATTTCAGGGAACCCAAATTACAGGTCTGAGGAAAGTTGTCTTAAAGCTTGTCAAGGGGAGTTTGTCATACCAGAGAGTGGCCTGGGGCCTAGATTTGATGGTGCCCAAGGGACTTTAACTTTAGCAAAGGGCTGTAGGAACCCATCTGGTACATTTCCTTCCCTTCTCCAGAGAGGAAGCCCCAGATGGGGGGGAAGTGAAGGGGCTCATCACTGGGACACGCGGATGCTGGAAGCCCAGCTTCAGGCCTGCCTTTCTCCAGGCTTGCATCAGGAATCTTGAACCAGTATTCCCACTTTATGAGATTGTTATTAAGATACTTCATTTTAATAGAAACAGCATCTTCTCAGGCGGGGAAGAGAATAATTTGAATGATAAAACACTCCCTTTTCTTTTCACCTCTTTCAAAGGCCTCTCTGAGTCAGACCTCTGGCCCAGGACTTTAAGGCTAAGGTGCCCAGTGTGATTCAGGGGATCGACTGGTGTTTAAAATTCCCCTCATCTTCTGGGGTAAAGTGCATTTCATTGTCTGTTCAGAGTGTATTTTTGCTGCTTTTCTGGACCTCCAAACCAGGCAGGTAGAAGAGTATAAAGGTTTGGCTGTTTCCCAGTTTATTTCAACTCGGGTGGCAGAGATCATTTAGAAGCATAGAATCTTAAATATAATCAGTGTATTGAATGTTTTAGAAAACTCAGCCTTAACTTTTTCCCAGTGCACATAAAACAATCGCTTTTACTGGCTTCCTTATCAATAGAAACGAAATTTGTTAACCAGTATCCTATTTTCTTTCCCAACTTTTTTTTTCACTGACTGTGGTTCACTTTAAATTTACTGTATCTGTTGTGACCATTTCAGTAACTAGACATTAGAAATTCATTTTCCAGTTTAAACCCAAAACTCCTCCCTCCACCCTGGCACCATTTTTAGACCTATCACTTTGGGAAGAGACTTTTAAAATAAATTGCTCTGTAGTGCCTTTACTAGAACAATACTGTGCAGAATCATTGTGTCTGCATACAGATTCAGTGTCAACAGATGATTTTTAAAGTACCAACTATATGCCATTCGTATAGCTAGGTCCTTTCACATATGGCATTTAATGTTCATAATGCTTCAGATGGTATGGTCCCATTTAGCCAGTGAGGAACTTGAGGATAGAGAGTTTAAAACCTACTCAAGGTCAGCTACCTGATAAGCAGGTGGCAGAGCTGGGCACCAAACCTGGTCTTTTTTTTAAGCTTTAATTTTGAGATAATTGTGGAGTCTTGTGCAGTTGTTAAAAGTAACAGAGAGCCCATATACCCACTACCAGTTACCCTGCGTGGTAACATCTTGCAAAACCGTACAACAGCATCACAACCAGGATACTGACATTGAGAAAGTCAAGGTACGGAGCATTCCCATCTCTGTCAGGATCCCACCTGTTGCCTTGGATAGCCACTCCCTCTCTTTTGCTCTCCTCCCTGACCCTGACAATGACTAATCTGTTCTTCAATTCTATAACATTTTTCATTTCAAGAATATTGTAAAAATGGAATCATGCAAAATGTGACTCCTTGGAATTGGCTTTTTTCACTTCAACTAATTCCCTGGAGATTCACCCAGGTTGTTGGGTGTATCAGTAATCAACAGTCCGTGCCTTGTGGTTGCTGAGTAGTAGCCATGGGATGGATTTACCACAGTACACCATTTAACCATCTACCTGCTGAAAGTTTCTGGGTTGTTTCCAGTTTCTGCCTAATGTGAATAAATCCTCTGTGAACATTCATGTACATGTCTTTGTACACACGGGCATTTTCACATATCTGGGATAAATGCTCAGGAGTGCAATTACTCAGTTGTATGGCAGCTGCATGTATAGGAAACTGCCAGACTGTTTCCAGAGTGGCTGTAGCATTTTACCTTCCAGCCACCAGTGTATGGGTGATCCAGCTTCTCTGCGTCCTTACCAGCCTCTGGCATTGCCCCTGTTTTTTATTTCAGCCATTCTGATAGGTGTGCAGTGTGGCATCTCATTGTGGTTTTAATGTGATTTCCTTGATGGCTAATGATGTTGAACATCTTTTCATCTGCTTATTTGCCACGAATGTATTCGCTGAAATATATCTACATATTTTTTACCCATTTTCTAGTTTAGCTTGCTTGTTTTTCACTGCTTATTTTTATTGTTGGTGAATGTTTTGAGAGTTCTTTATACATTCTAGATACTAGTCCTTTGTCGAATATTTGGTTTGTGAGAATTTTCTCCCAGTCTGTAGATTTTCCTTTCATGCTCTTAATAAGGTCTTCACAGAGCAAACATTCTTAATTTCGATGAAGTCCACATTATCAGTTTTTCCCTTTATAGATAATGCTTTTGGTGTCAAGTCTAAGAACTCTTTGCCTAGCCCTGGACCCCAAAGATTTTCTCCTTTTTTTTTTCTAAAAGTTTTACACTTTTACATTTTATTTAAGCTCCTGATTCATTTTGAGTTAATTTTTGTGTAACATGTGAAGTTTAGGTCAAGATTCGTGGTTTTTGCTGTGTTATGCCTGTGGACGTCCAATTGTTCCAGCACCGTTTGTTGCAAAGACTTATCTTTCTATTGAGTTGCTTTTGCACTTTTGTCAAAAATCTGTTGGCCCAGATTTTTGTGTGGGTCTACTTCTGGGCTCTCTGTCCTGTTCCACTGATTTGAAAGTCTCTCCTCATGCCAGTATCACACTGTGCTGACTACTGTAGCTAAGTAGTAGGCCTTAATACCAGAGAGTTATTTCTCCCACTTTGTTTTTCTTTTTCAAGATTGTTTTAGCTATTCTAGGACTTGTACCTTTCCATGCAAGTCTCAGAGTAAGTTTGTCTATGTCTGTCTTTGAAAGAACCTTGCTAGGGTTTTGATACCAATTGTTTTAAGCCTGTAGATCTCTTTGGGGAGAAATGACATCTCTAGCATGTTGCATCTTCCAATTTTTGAACATGGTTTGTCTTCATTTGTTTTGATCTTTGATTTCTTTCATCAGCATTTTTGCAGTTCTAAGCATACAGATCGTGTATGTGTTTTGTTAAGGTTATACTTAAGTATCTCCTTATCTCCTTACCTTAGAGCAATTGTAGATGATACTGTGTTTTTATTCTGTTTTCACACACTTATTCGTATAGAGCAATGTGATTGATTTTTGTGTCTTGATCTTGTGTCCTGTGTCCTTGCTGAATATACTTACTGGTTCTAAGATCTTTCCTGTAGATTCCTTGGGGTTTTCTACATAGATCATCCTGTTACCTGCAGATCAGAACAAATTTATCTCTTCTTTCCCAGTAGGTATGCCTTTTATTTCTTTTTCTTGCCTTACTGCAGTGGCTAAAGCTTCCAGCATTATGTTGAATAAGAGTGGTGAGGAGGCATATCTTTTGTTTCTTTCCTGAAATTGATAATTTGTCTTCTAATTTTTGCCATATTCCTAGAGAGATTTCACTTTTACTGATTTTTTTCCTTGAAAAACCAACTTTCTCTTTTATTGATTTGTCTTTATGGTTTTTCCAATTTTCAATTTCACTTATTTCTGCTCTTTATTATTTCCTTTCTTCTGCTTTGGATTTATTTTTCTCTTTTTTCCTAGTTTTTTAAGGTAGAGGCTTAAGACCTTTCCTCTCTTCCAATGTAAGCATTTTAACTGCTACAGATTTCCCCCTCAGCACTGCTTTAGCTGTGTCCACATATTTTGATATCTTGTATTTTAATTCTTACTGAGTTTCATGTGTGTTCTTCTTTTGAGAAAATTTTTTGATCCATGGATGATTTAGAAGTGTGTTGTGGTGTTGTGGTTTCCAACAGTTTAGAGATTTGCCCATTAATTGATTTCTGTGACTCCTTAAATGATGAAGAATGGTCAGAAAACATATTTTGTATGATTTCAATTCTTTTAAATTTGTTGAGGTTTGTTTTAAGGCTCAGGGTCAATCTCTGTGGGTGAATGTTCATGGGCACTTGGAAAAAAACATGTGTTCTGTTTGGTGGGGTTGTCTGCATGTGCCAGTTAGACCCTGTTGGTTGTTGGTGGTGGGTTCTTCTATGTCCTTGCTGATTTTCTGTTCAGTGGTTCTTTGGGTTGCTGAGAGTGAGGTGTTGACATCTCCAACTGTAAGCGTGGATTTGTCTGTTTGTCCTTTTAAGTCTGTCAGTTTTCACTTCATGTATTTTGAGGCTCTGTTGTGTGGTATGTAAACATTTCCTGGTGGTTTGATCCTTCTGTCATTTTGTAATGTTTCTGTCTCTGGTCATTTTCTTTACTTTGAAGTCTACTTTGTCATATATTTTAATATAGTCCACTCCTTTTTTTTTTAATGAAAACTTAAATGTTATATGTTTTCCTTTTAACCTACCCATGTTGTTGTTTTGAAGTGAGTTTCTTATAGCCAGCATATGCTACATCATATTTAAGGTAAGGTAATTAATATGTTATGGCATTAGCCTTCCACTTTATTCTTTTGTTTGTTTGATTCTTCTGTTTATTTTCCTGTGGATTATTTAAACGTGTAAGATTCCATCTTGATTATTTGGGGATTGGTTTTTGAGTATATCAATGAAAGCTGTGTACTGTTTTCTTGGTGTTTGCTCTGGGTTTACAATATACATGAATCCCTTATCCCAGTTTATGGTTTCAGTAAATGAACTGTGGAAACTTTATTCCAACTAGATCCCTTTGTCATGCCTACTTTTTAAAGTATAAATGTCTTAAGAATTTGTTATCATACCTTGAGTACCGCCTGGGATGGTTTTACATTAAGCAACAAATACGATTTAAGAAACTTACCTCTGTTTTTACCTATTCTTATGGTCTTTGCTTCGCCAAGTCCTAAGCCCTCTCCTTTCAGTTTGGAGAAACTCGTTTAGCCATTCTTCAAGGGGCAGTTTACTTACCACAATTTCTTTCAGTTTCCCTTCATGCAAGAATGCCTTTTTTCCCCTTCATTCTTGAAGGATATCTTCACCAGCTATAGAATTCACAGTTGACACTTCTGTTCTATTAGTACTTGAAAAATGTGGCCCATTCTTCTGGCCTCCCTGGTTTCTGATGAGAAATCAGCTGTTGTTCAGATAACTGTTGCCCTGGAAGTGTGTCGTGTTTCTCAGCTAAGGTTTTTCCTTTGTCTTTAGTTTCCAGAGTTTAATTATGATTTGTCTTAATGTAGCTTTCTTTCAGTTTACTATATTTGAGGTTTGCTCAGCTTCTTGAATCTATACATTTCTATCTTTTGCCAAAATTGGAAAGTTACCCTCCCCTGTTTCTTCAGACCCACCTTGAGGCCCACTCTTTCCCCTCTCCTCCTCCGACTCTGGTGACAGGATCATGAGCTCTTGTTACTGACCTCCAGGTCCCTGAGACTGTTGCCTTGTTGAGTGGAGTTGCTATCAGGGAGTGGAGGGGGCAGCAGAGTGACAGCCAGCCCAGCACCACCCGTTCCTGCCAGCTGGGACTGGGTGGGGCTGGAGGCTCAGCTCCCCACTGATGCTGCCCCTGTCAGAGAATCAGAGGACCTCCTGAGTTCCTAGGGGGTGAAAGATGAGATCCTTTCTTGGCCCTCCTAACAACACTTGGTGGGCCATTTGGAACAGGCCACCTGGTTTCCTGGGGCAGGAAGAGGAGGTGGAAGATGGGCTTCCCTTCCAATCCTGCTGAAAGTTCCAAGGGCAAGATACAGTTTCTGTTGATATTTGACTGGAATAAGGTGGGTGTTGCCCCAAAATGGTTTCTCTTGTAAGACCAGCCTTTTCCCAGTTCTCAGCTAGGGGGACCAAGCTTTTCTTGGAGCTCTTTCCGTCCATGCTGTTGGCTGTTCTGTGTGGAGGGTCTCAGACAGGTAGGAGGCAGTAGGGACACCTCCTAGCCATTCCTCAGGTCCCAAGGGCCCAGGCAGCCTGCCTCTTCTTTCCACCTTCTTTCCTGTGCTTGCTTGTCGTGTTCTGTCCAGAGTGTGTTTAGCTGTAAGGTCTTGCACTAGTAACTTTCATATAGAGGCTGAATGTGTCCCATGGTAAATGTCATTGTGAAAGTAGTCAGGAGGTTCAGTGGAGGAAAGGGAAGATTAATTCTGCCTGAAGTGTCTGGAAAAGCCTATTAGGAAGGGAGGTTTGAGCCAGCCTTTGAGGGCTCTATAGGATTTCAGCAGGTGGAGAACACACACCAGTGACACCATCTCAGTGCCAGACATTTGTCAGTTAAGACAGAATTCTGATAGGTAAAGGTATTAAAGATGACTGTAGGAGTAGATGGAAATTTCTGGTGCAAAGGAGCGGTTGTTATGTGGTGGCTAGCTAGAGACCCTGCAGCTGAAAGCTGTGGCTCCTCCTGAGAAGAATCACATACGTGTGGCTCCTAGGAGTTCCGTGGCCATTCCTAAATCTCAGTGTGGGCCTGTTGATGCTCTGTGGATTGCAGCTTAAGAACGTTTGCAGTAGAGTATCTAATATGTTAAATTTTTGTAAATTATGATTTTTTCTTAAAAGAATTGTTTCCTGTGTCGCACTGACTTTTTGCTAAGGTGACTAGGACTTTGGAGAAGTCTCCGGTGCTGTATTTTAAGCACTTTGGAACTCCTGGCCTGCAGTCTTTGTTTTTTGGGTTCAGATGCTGCAGTGGGCTTGTGTATGAGCACAAGCGAAAACGTGCTTCTGGGGCCTGGGAGAACTGTTGGGTTTCTGTTGCTTTGTGGCTAATCGCATTTCAGTAACAAGTTTACTTTTACACTTGGACACACATGGGTGGGCTTTTAGTGATACCAAAAAACAAGAACAGAAACATCTTTTCCATTGGTTAAAAAAATATCCAGAGCGCCCCCTCTGGCCATCACTGGGGGTTCAGAGCACCTGGCTGGGTGGGCTTCCCCTCCAGCTTAAGGTTGGTGTGTTGTTTATTCCAGGGGGATAGTTTTGACCTTCTTGTATCTGTCATGTGAAGTTTGGAGTTTAGCCATGCTTGATGCTAAATTGACAGATGTGAGCAGCTCATAATTATTTTCTGTTATTACATAGTTGGGACTGGGGACATGGATTGTACCTGTTTTAAACGGAGCTGAAGATTTAAGCTTAAGGCTTATCTAGAGATATAATTATATGGTTAACTTCAAACCAAAGAGGCTAACGTTGTGTAATGTCTTGGTGTGTGACTTGGGTCACCTGAAGGGCAGTGCCACCCTTAAAGACAGGCTCGTTATTTCGTGTTATAGTTGTTATGGTTTGTATTTGAACAATAGCAATAGAGTCTTCTGCATCTTCAGTCGAGTGAGCTGGACGAAGCAGCTGCTTAGTTTTTACTGACTGCCCTTTTAGAGAGTGAACGAAATATGAATAGTTGCTGGCAATGTGATAGGTTAATTTTTTTTAATAATTCTTTTTCCATTGAGATATTTGTCCCACATTAAGATAGGTAGGCTCAGGTAGGTCCAGGGGCCTTGGTTTACGGAATGGACACCACCACTTGCATTCTGCGTTGGTGTAAGGGTTGAGGAAGCCACTGCTTCTGCACTGATATGCTGCTCTGAGTCTGTTGGGAACTGGTGCTTTGGAAGTACGGCATCCCCAAGACAGAAAAGGAACAGTCCTCGCTCTTGGGAGTATTTATTTGCAAGTGGATAGAAAGCTGGAGAGCCGCACTGCCCTTGTTCAGAATGCCAGGGGGTGGAGGGTGTCCCTGATCCCTGCTTTCTTAAGGAGAGAAAGACAAGCAGACAGGTCCCTCTGGACCTGGGCCTCTGTTTTACCATCTAGCCAAAAGCCCACAGCACCAGGTACGTCAGTGGCCCTGTTCCATGAGACTCAGCAGGAAAGACTGACCTTAATGGATATGCACTGGTGTTACTTGTGAACCACGTCTTAGGCAGTCAAATAACTGCTTAAACTGAGTTGAGCAGAAACTCTAAGCCAAGGGAGCACTCGGTCAGTCTGCCTCGTGCAGTGTTAACATCACAGTTATGTAGTTGAGTGTCCCATGATTGTGCCAGGCGTGGGTTCCCCTAGCCCTTCAGTGCCTGTCTGGGGCAGTTACATGGAGGTTTCCTGTGGGTCCGGGCAGGGCAGGCTAGATGTGACCACAGGAAAGTCTCCCATCATGCAGAGCCAGCTCTTGGCTATGTATGTGCGTGGCAGTGAGTGGAAGGCATGCAGTGAGGAGCCCTCCTTTCACGGTGCCTGTCAGCCTGTGTGGCTTCTCTGGGGACAGGAAGCACAGGGCAGGACATGAGAGAGGACCCAACTGGTTAAATCACTGGAGGGACAGGGAGCCCTGGCCTCACAACGGAAGCCATCAAGTCTGCCTCCAGGTTGTATGATGACATTCACCTGGGGTGGTGCAGTGAAAAATACGCTGGGACCCAATCAGTGATTCAGACTGCCAGGAAACTCGGAACAAAACAGTTCAGGGCTCAGCCCTGGCACAGGGAGCATGTGCCACGGTCCTGATGGGACACCATGTGATGCAGTTCGCATTCACTTTCAGGGTAAAATTGTGGTCATCTTTGTAGACAAGGTACCCAGTGCTCAAGCAAAAGACTTGACACTTATGGGGAAGGAGAGGGAGTAATTATTTAAAGCTGCACCTCACTCTCATACACAGGCAAGAGGCTAGCTACCTCAGAGTTTTGTTCTGGGGTTTTTATAACTCTTGTTAGCAAGATTTTTTAATCTGTGTTTTCTACTGATGCTCAGTTTACTTCTGTATCTATAGTTGCTGGTACTCATGAGATGATCCAAAACTGTTCAAGTTTTTATGTCCACATAAGTGGTTTTTTTTTTAAGGAAATGAAGTTCCATAATTTTAGTTTTAGGATGGGGAAAGGAAATGTTTCTCCCTGGGATTCTGCTGACTTGCTTAGTAGGTAGATAGAATTTGAAGACTTTGTTAAGTGTGATGTGGACAAGGAGGAGAAACTGAGAGATTCGCTGGTCAGAATTGAGAAATAGAGAACTGCTTAATAGAAATATCAGCACAAATTTGGTACAATTCTAAAGTAATGAGATTGTGTTTCCAAACAAACATACCAGGACTACCAGAACATACTAGTCAAAGCAGATGTCTCATTAATAGTAATCATCTTGGGAAGCCAAGCCAGCAAATACTCAGTGTGTATTTCTGTGCGAGATGCTACAGAAGCTGCGAAGATCAGCTCCACCTGGAAGGAATAATGCCTTTTCTTTGTATGGGGAGCTTGTTGTGTCTTTGTGTCTGAAGCACCCTCCCTGTTGTCTCATTTGGTCTCAGTAACCCCACAAGGGTGGGGTGGGGGCTTCATCCAGTGGGAGGGATTTGCACTTTTCCAGCCTCCTCTCCCCACGACCAGGGCTTTCAGCTGTAGGATGACTCTTGCCCTCTCTGGCCCGGTGCTCGTGGGAGGAGGGGTGGCTGCTTGCCTGGTGGGCCTTGGAGAAGGAAGTGAGCATGGGTGCTCAGAGCCCTGGGGGTCCCCTCCACGCTGCCATCACCCTGCCCACAGGTGGTGCCCACAGGTGGTGCTCACAAGCCCACCTTGTCTCTGCGCTGGTCGGGCTGTGCTTGTGAGCAGACGTAGTACTTGGTGCAGATCAATAACCACCCTCTCCTAAATGGCTTGTTTAGAAGGAAAGCCAGTATTTTGGTGTCCACATATCTATCTGACTCCTGTGTTAATTTCCAAACTGATACTCGACCCGGGAGTGGAAGAAGAAAAGTCAAGACTCACTGAATACACATTTGCCTGGAGTCACCTGCTTGACTAGAATCCTCTCTTGACATCCAAACTCCATTTCTTTTTCTGTGATACGTGGAAACAGCAACCTGATATTTCAGGAATCAGTGTAGTTGTATCTGAAGGACGCCATCATCTTCTATTTTCTGATGCAGAACAGAACTAATCAAGAAGGCTGGCTGTGCTTACCCATTTATGGGAAGTTCTTAGAGTTTTGACAGAATCTTGGAGTTGCTGGGCCTTCTAACCCTCCCACGCAAGGCGAGGCCTCTTTCACGGCCCTGGCCTTGGCCACAGCAGCTCTCACTTCGGGGAGCTCACTGTGGCTGCCCCTCACCACACTAAAAGTGCTTCCTGGACCTTGAGTTGTTAACAGTGACTCTGAAATGCCTGGACCCACTTGACTGGTGTTCCATGGAGCAACTCAAAATCCAAGCACTATGACCAAGAACAGAAGGGTTTTCCCTACCTGTGTGGGGAGAGCTGCCGCTGGCCCACAGTGCATCCTTGTAGCACGGCCTGTTTCTGGTTGGGTGTCCCGTAACTTGCAGCTGAAGCAAACGGAGGCCTGAGGGACGAGATGGCACCAGCTCTGCTGGGCTGGAAAAAAAGGTCCAGGCAGAGGAACTGAAAGAAAGCTCTGTGGAAATGACAGATGGGGAGGTGGGGAGGGCACCTGGGTCAGACCTGGCAGGGCCTCCTCGGTCAAGGTAACTGGCAGCAGTGGGAAGCCATTGAAGAATTTTAAGCAGAGGATTGCCTTGGTTTTCACTTTTATGAGCTCAGTCTGGGGAAACATGTTAGGATGGAGCAGGGTCAGAGAACCTTCTCCCATGACCCAGTGGAGTGGGCACATACATTTATATATATATATTTTTAAAAATCTTACATGTGAATATGAAAATTCACTAGCTGTAATTAAGGAAGGAACAGGAGCACTTTTACACTTAGGGGTTGAACATATGAAATCCTGATACTTGACCCTCTTGACCTACAGAAAAGGCAGTTTAAGTTTTACATGGTCAAACCTTATTTTTCAAAAACACTCTGGCCAAGGGCCAAAAGAGAAGATCCTACGGCGGTGTAGTGCATCTCTTGACCTCAGCCCCACCCCTTAAAAGTACTGTTGAGGGAAGAAGTGAGTCAGCACATCCTATACCTTCTCACTAGTCCCCCAGGTTGGGGAGAAGCAGACCCAGGGTCTAGAGGGGAGCCCTGGGCAGAATTAGGGGCAAGCGCTCTGAAGCAGAGGGACTAGCTGATCCCCGAGCGTGCCCTCTGCACAGCACAGCTCAGCTCAGCTCTGGGGAGTGAACCCCAGGGGTAGGACATTTACCAGCCTTTCAGAAGAAACCTGCTCAGCCCCAGGCAAGGCTTTAACTTCCTTCCCCTCTGTTCCCTTAGCCAGAGATTGACAGCAGCGTCTGCCCATCAAACTCTAGCTCTGATCTGGGAAGACAAATAAGATGGAAACGCTGCCAGGGACACTGGCTCCAGGAACACTGACTCCAGGGACACTGGCTGAAGGGACACTGGCTCCAGGCTTTCTGATATGACTAGGTTGGTCGAGAGTTGAGCGTGGGACCCCCAAAAAGAAATGGCAAGGCCACTCCGCAGTTCAAGCACTATATCCAAAAGATGAGGCTGGGGAATGGCATGTGAAAGACAGATGGAAAACTGAGTCCAGAAGGAAAGGTAAACCATGACACAGAAGTATATTCCCCAGGAGTGGTTTATGTTTTACAGTAATAATAATAAGCATACAGATTGTATAAAACCAGAGCTCAAGGATCCGATAATAAAATGAGGAAAAAAGGGAAATTGCAGAATGAATGAGATAAAGAGATAACACTACTATAGATCTCATAAATAAGTCAAAAACAGGAAGGAATGGAATGGGAAGTTAGTCATGATGTGGGGACGTGTCCAGGCTGACGCACCAGGGATCTCCCCCATATTGTAGTCAGAAGTTGGAGAGACAACCAGGCACTTTGGTGTGTGTGTGGACACATATGCCTGAACTCCACGTCTCACCTATGCCCGCAGATGGAGGTGGAGATGTCTCTCTGCTGATGAGACTGCTGTGTTCTCTCAGCTCTGATAAACTGTGCTTTTGGCCCATCGCTGGGTCACCTTGGTATCCACTGCAGTGAGCAGGCCTTTTAAGGTGCTCTGGGCAGAAGGGAGTGTATTTTCTTTTGTCACCTGCTGACCTGAGGTCCTCAAGGGCAGGAATAGCTTCCCTGGTTTTTTTTGCCTGGTCTTTAACCCTGTGCCTGCCTGTCGTGGGAGAAGAGCACTCAGGGGGCACCTGCAATAATGACTACTTGGCGGGTGTGTGGCTTTACAGCTTTCAGACCCCCTCTTGTGGAATTACCTCACTTGTGGACTGTGGCGGCCTCATAGTGACTGGAGAAAGGCGAGGCAGGCCATGTTTCAGCTGAGGTGCATCGCGGGGCCTGCCTGATGGGGCCTGGGGGCAGCAGGCTGTGTGGATTTACTTAGGCTCAGCTTTTTTTAAAATGGGAGTTTTGCTTAAGTGGTGAGAACGTCTCCAGCGAGTTTTTGGCTTTCCCTGTACTCTGACAGCAGTAGAGGATTTAGGAACTCTAGCCCAGTGTAATAATTTGTACAGGTCCACATAACCACAGCTGAGTATCACGCAGGTTACGGTGCAGAGCTCAGAGGGAAGCACACACACACTCACACGCTACAAATCGTTCATGTACTATGATCCTGTTGTGAAAATACATGTAGCCATACCTAGAAAAAAATCAGAAGAACAAAATACCAAATGTCTATTTCTATGAAACAATTATGAATTTTTTTTAAATGTATTTTCTACAGTAAACATTATTTTAGAGACTGCCTTCATAATAGTGATTATTGTGTGTATCCTTAGGAATCTAACGATTCAGTAGTAATTATTCAAAGACTTTTTTCCCTATGGTAACTTCTGCAGTTACTGAGACATGTTCATTTCGAATTGTAGGTGTTTTACTTTGTGGTTTGAATCTTGCTTTAGAATTTTTGTAATCTTGAATATTTTCAGAATGCGTAAATATTTGCCAAAGAAGCCACAGCATCTTCAGCATTTTTTTAAAATAGGAAACGTCTTGTTTTTTAATTTTTGGTGACTTGAAGAAAAGAGCTGCCAAATTGCCTGAGCTCTTTCCTAAATCCGATACAAATTAAGAGTCTTCCAACAAAGTAAAATACTTTTTCTTCTAGCTTTTCACTCATTTTTAAAAAGTCATAACATTTAAAAAAGTCACTGGGTGTAAGAAGAATATCTTAAATATAAGTGCTTTTGAAATGAATTGAGACTTAAATCTTGAATTAGCTCTTCTAATAAAACTCTCATTTTTTATAGTTACTTAGCGATATGTTATTATTTATATGGGTAGTTATTTTCTTTTGTATTATTTTTATAACTGATAGGTGATTGTTTCCTCGATTGAGCTTTTTTCCCAAATAGTTTTGACATCGGTCCTGTCAAGAGGGGAAACCATTTAGTACTGTGGTAGACAGCGTCACAAATGCCTTGTAGGAGTGCCAGCAGGTGTGCTGACTTGAGGAAAGGTTATTCCCTGCACAGGGACATTATTATTTCAGACCAGAACAAGTTAAGGTTGCCAACTACTAATATAGTAATTCAGTGATGTTCTGGGGATTCTAGTCAATTAAGTAAAAGAAAAAAAAAAACTAGACATATCTACGAGAAAGGAAGGGACAAAATTAGCATTATAAGTAGAAAACCCAAGATGTCATACAAAAAGTTACTGGAATTAAAAACAGTTCCAGGAGTGGCTGGATACAAAGTAAATGTTTGTGTATGAACATGTATCTGCATGCTTTCCTACAACAGAAACATAATCCCATTGGTAACAGGAAAAGTAGGGTAAAATACCTAGAAATAAGCAAGAAGTAAAACCTATATGATGAAACCCATAACACTTTTCTGAAAAACATAAAAAGACTAGAAAAAGTAGATTATTTTTTAAGTAGGAATTCATGATATCAGAAGAAGGCCAGTTTATGAATTGGACACAATACCAGTCAAATCCCAATTTATTTCTTATTTTTTGGAACTTGACAGAATGATTCTGAGGTTTTTCATGATGAATGAATCTATGGTAGTAACAAACTTCTGAAAAAAAATGTGTTTGGGGCAGTTGAAGTATTAATATTAAAGTACTGTGAAGTATTAACATATAAAGACCCACACTCATTAAGCAGTCACCCGCTGTTACCCCTACTCCCAGCAACCACTCATCTGTGTTCTATCTCCGTGAATTTACAGAACTATTCTGGATAGTTCATTTAAATGGAATCATACAGTATGTACTATTTTATGTCTAGCTTCTTTCACTTAGCATTTTTTTTTAATAAGCTTTATTTTTTTAAGAACAGTGTTAGGTTCACAGAAAAACTGAGCAAAAAACAGAGTTACCATACACCCCATCCTCAGTCTACCCCAAAGTTTGTCTATTACTAACATCTTGCATTAGTATGGTACATTGTTACATTGATGAACCAGTATTAATATATTATTATTAACTGAAGTCCATAGCTTAGTTTGGATTCGCTTTTGGTGTTGCACAGTTCTGTGGGTTTTGACCAACATATCCACCATTACAGTGCCATACAGAATAGTCTCACTGCCCTAAAAATCCTGTGTGCCCCACCTATTCATCCCTCCCCCGCCAGCTCCTGGCAACCCCTGATCTTTCACTCTCTCCATAGTTTTGCCTTTTCTAGAATGTCAGAGTTGGGATCATTATAGTATGTAGCCTGTTCAGATTGGCTTTTCACTTAGTCATATGCATTTAAGGTTCCTCCATGTCTTTTCATGGCTTGATAACTCAGTCTTTTAGTGCTGAATAATGTTCCATTGTCTGGATGGACCACAGTTTGTTTATCCACTTACTTACTGAATATCTTGATTGCTTTCAAGTTTCAGCAATTTTGTATAAAGCTGCTATAAACACTTGTGTGCAGGCTTTTGTGTAGACATAAGTTTTCAGCTCATTTGGGTAAAAATACCAAGGAGTATGGTTGCTGGTTTATATGGTAAGTTTTGTAAAAAGCCACCAAACTGTCTTCCAGAGTCACCACACCATCTGCCTTCCCACTGGCAGTGAGAGGACTCCTGCTGCTACACCTCCTCCTCAGTTATTTGCTGTTGTCAGTGTTGTGGATTTTGCTATTCTAGTGAATGTATAGCTGTTTCAATTTGCAATTCCCTGATGACATACCACATTGAGTACTTTTCTTATGTTTATTTGCCAACTGTATCTTCGGTGAGGTTCAGATCTTTTGCCCATTTATTTGGGTTGTTTGATTTTTTGTTCAATTTTAAGAGTTCCTTGTATATTGATACAAGTCCTTTATCAGATATGTATTTTGCAGTGATTTCCTCCCAGTTTATGACTTGTCTTTCATTCTCTTAAGTGTAATGTTTACAGGATCCATCTACATTGTAACATGTATCAGCACTTCATTCCTTTTTATGGCTGAATAATACTCCATTTTAGAGGTATACCACATTTTGCATATCCATCTATCAGTTGATGGACATTTGGGACATTTCTACTTTTTGGGTCTGATGAATAATGTTGATTCATGTGTGGACATACATTTTGTGTGAACATATTTCCATTTCTCTTGGGTTTATATCCAGGAGTGGAATTGCTGGACCATATGGTAACACTGTTTATTTTAAGAAACTGCTGGACTGTTTCCAAAGTGGCTGCATCATTTTACATTCCTACCAGCAGTGTTTGAGGCTTCCAGTTTCTCCACATCCTCACCAACACTGACTATTGTCTTTTTTATTATAGCCGGTTTGATTTTGATTGCATTTCTCAGTGACATTGAGGATCTTTTCATAGGCTTGTTTTGTTCTTCTTTTGATTAAGACTCTTCTTTTTGACCTCTTGACTTTCCCTTCTTCCTATTTAATCAAACCTATGTGAGAATTCATCATATTTTTATAATGCTCTTCATATATATATATTTGAGAGTTAATGAGGGTATTTGTCACTCAGATGCCAAGGAATCGGAAATATCCAGAGGTTTTAAAGGATTTGGGGTTTTTTTTAATTTAAGAGAGTGTTGAGAATGTAAAATTGGAATGAAAATACTTCATTGTTCTTTTCAGCTGCCTCCATTACTTTGTGCCTGTATTTCCGCAATAGCCATTTGTGGGCGGTCTCTGCCTTTGTAGACTTCTTCCTCCATGCCCTTTATGTGACTGCTGGCAGAAGTCTTCTCAGATGCTTCTCATAAGGCTGTTTTCCTGCTGTAGAAATTGTAGTGGTTTTTCATGTCCCTTCAGATCAGACCTCTAAGCCAGCCAGGGCCTGTGATGGCCGTGTGTTGGCAAAGACACGCCCCCATCCCTGCTAGGGTGGCTCCCTTCTGTCCAGTGCCGGATTCCTTCCCTACGCTTTCCTCACTCTTGGTTTCTTGAAATTACCATGTAAAGTGAACATACACCCACTCAGGTACAAGGGAGAGGCGTCCTCTCACACTGGCAGGTGGGGGTCTCCCAGCCCTCCGCACCCACGCCGAGAGGCCCTGGGTCCTTGGGGCTGACCCGGGAGGCTCAGGCTGGCCAGAGGCAGGAGGGAGGGCAGAGCATGAGAGCAGGCAGCCATCCCCCTTCCTGTACCCCACACCTCCATAGTTACCCCTAATTTGAGCATGCTGTCCATATTCTGTGGGAACCCGGGCTGGCTTGGGGTGTAAATTGGTGCAACCTCTTTTGAGGGTGGTTTGTTGGTTAGAGGCGGTTCCGAGGCTTGTGTACAACGTGAGCGAGGCCGCTCTTGGTGCCCTGAGAGAGGCAGGGCGCCCCCTTTAGCAACTCATCTGGTGCGTCCTTACCGCCCCTGCCCAGGCCCTTCCCATGCAGTCTGGTGAAAATGCAGATTCAGACCCAGGGGTCTGGGGGGGTCCTGGGACCCGTGTTTCTTGTAAGCTCCCTGGGGAGGTTTCCACCACTGCTGGTCCTCAGGCTGCACTGATTAGCAAGGGGATGAGTTACAGTGGAATTCATATATGAACAGCCTAACTCCAGCATAGGGAAACTTGGTTAAATGATAGCGTGTAGGTCCTGCGCAGCCGTGGGAAGTCATTTAAGCTACTGGTATTTACTGAGCCCTGATGTGTGTTAGGTGTTAGGATGCATTCAGTGATAAAAGCAAAACAAACCCCTGTCCTCCCAGAGCTTACATCCAAGCATAGGAGCAGGGCCAGCATAAGAAGTGGGTGACACTCTGGGTTCCATTAGAGTATTTTTTACTCACAGGGTTCCTGGCTGCCATCATTTCAGGGAGTCCAGGGCTCTGGGAATGCCATGAAGGTGCCAGGGTTGAAAACTGTGTCTTTGAGACATGGGAACATGCTTGTGACATGTTTAACTGAAAAGGAGGGAGCAGTCTTTTAAGGTCTGAATTTTGAGTATAAAGAAATAAATGGGTGAAGGGCTGACAGTGACATCCACCAAAGCATAATGAGTAGTGGTCTCTAAAGGGGACTGACTTATTTCTGATTACTTACATAAGCACATATATCACTTTATAGACTATGAAAACTTAAAAAAGCTTGTCTTTCTTTTCCTATGTAGTTTTACTACACGTCCTTTGTTCCAAGATCATTCATTTGCATTGTACTTTATAGATACTAACATACAGTTTGTACTTTATTATGTCCACAAAATACTTTCAAAATTTTTTCTTTTTAATTTTGTGTATCTAGCCAACTAGAATCCAAAATCCTTTGAAGTTAAGGGTTTCATTTGATTTTCTCTAGACTCCACCTTGTAGCAAATTCTTCCTAAGTACTTATTGAACGAACTGTTCTAATTCTTCTGAATAACGACTGGGCCTCTTCCAAGGCAATGTTGTTTTTCTAAATCTGCAGAGTTTATTATTAGCATGATTGAAAAGACCAGGAATGTCTAATTCTTGAAGGTTCTCATTTTTCCCTCGTCACATTCTCTATTGCTACCATTCCCCCCCACCCCCTGCTTTCTTTTACAGTGATGTCAGTACTTCAGTGAGATAAGTGGCCTTTTTATCTAAACAGTTCCTTCTTGCCTCTGTGTAGCTACAGAAAATCGGGTCCCTTGGGTTGAGCTGTGTCTGTGCATAGCAGGGGGACTTTCCTGTGTGTCGGGCTGGCTCTGTACCGGGTGGCCCAGGAAGTGTGGAAAAGGCCCCACCAACAAAGTGGGCCACACATACCTCAAACCCAATTTTTTTGGTTACAGATAATGTATGAATAGTCACTAAGAACAAAAATTACTTTTTTCAAGACCATAGTAATGGTTGGTAACTGTAGTGTTCCCAGAAGACTTACTGTTTCTAATCTCTTGTTGAATTCCAGTAAATGGGAGGTCAGGGGATAGCCATGAGAGGCTCTGATGATAAATTCACGTAGCATCTTTTTAGTTACACTTTTAGGAGTGGTTCCAGCAAACCGTCTTGGGGGTTGGGGGAGTTGAGGGTGGTAATTTTGTTAGACTCCTTTGCAAATCATTGTCTATGTCTTTATTAGGGCTCGAGAAGGGGACTCCCTGACGATATTTCATAGATTTGGGAGGTAAGAGTGTGCCAGGTCTAAGGCCCCCATATCTCAGAATTACCACTTCTGGTCACTGGGCACACTACAGATGCTAGGTCAGACAGGGCGATTATCTTTGAATTCTGAGAATTTTGTCCCAGTGAAGTCTCGGAGGTGAGACAAAAAACACCTACCAGGTAGATCATCACAAAGGAAAAGTAGGTCCTAGTAGCAGCTTCAGAATTTGTAGATTCAAGTAAAAAATTATAAAAACAGAAAATAGGAAAGCTGAGCAAATACATTTTTAAGCTAGACTTGTCAGGAAATTTTGGTGTTAATCTGAATCTTGTTTGTTTACATGCATATTACATTTGTGCATAGCTCTAGAATGTCAACCCTCGGTTGGCGTGCAGGGACCTGGTCTCATGCACCTTGTGTCCCTAAGGCCTGGCATGGTCCCAGCATATGGTAGGCACTCAAATATATGTTGGACATATGAATAAATAATTTTAAAGGAAAGAAGTCTGAAAGAACTCGAAAACCAAATTTTAATTTTAATGATCTCATAAGCAAAACAGTTTTCATGTTTTAATAACATGAAGGTCAGGATTCTGCTGAGCAGGAAGATAGTCTAACCTTTGTGTTTCCTGGTAACTAACCCTGTGCTGGTGGCCTTGCAAAGAAAGAGAGCTCACCTAGAGCTGTGTGGCCCCCCTGCTAAGGGGCATCAGGGGGCCCAGAAAAGAGCGTGACAGGTGAATGGCTCTGCTTTGGGCCAGCCAGGGAGTTAGTGGGAAGTTGCAAGCCTTGTTCCTTATGTAGGGTCATCCATACTGTTTGGGAGTTTCATGCAAAGCTGATAGAAGCAGTTCTCTATTCATTATTCCATGTAACTGAAAACACATGAGTCTAGTTTCTCTCTGCTGTCAGGTGGAGGCTGACATCGTTTGAGTTGTTCACACTATTTTTCTGCAAGGGCAGCACCAAATCCAGGGCCCCTTGCCACAGGAAGCAGTGGGTCCCCACTGTTTGAAGAAGTTTTGCCTCTGAAATAAAGCCCAGTTATCTTACCTCCCACTTGTATTTCTCAGCCTGTCTTCATAGAACATCTGTGATCTGAGAATCTTCACAAAAATTCTTAAGCCTATAAAAATGAGAGTATTAACCAACAAATCACTGGTTAGCATCTTTTACTTGGATAACATTTTTGTAGACTGTGAGCGATTCCCATGGAGTTTGCCTGTGTTAATTAAAATGTGGCCGCAGTTTCATCTTTTTTAAGGTTATAAGGAAGAAGCCACAGTGGTCAGACCATAACTGACTTGTGGAGGCGGGTCTGGAAATCAGGCAGCTGGCAGAAACTGCAGGGAAAGCGACCCGTGCTGACATCTGGGGAAACTGGCTTCACAGAAGAGGGACCAGTGACTGCAGAAGCCCAGAGGCTGAGATGGACCCGGGGGCTGGATAGACTGCAGAAAGGCCCGCGGTGGGGGTAGAGCGGAGCAGCAGGGAGAGAGTGGTCAGAGATTGGGGTGGCAGGGATGCAAAGATTATGCAGTCTTGTAGGCACCCTAAAGGTTTCACATTTAAAACCAAGTGCACTGGGAAACTACTGGAAAGTTTTCAGCAGAGACATGAAATGATCTGACTTATGTGTTCAAAAAGATGATCCTGTGTACTAAGTGGGGAATGTAGACAGGGTTGGGGGATGGGAGCATGGGCCAGACAGAAAGTAAGGAAGCCACTCAGGAGACGGCCCTCGGACCTGCACACTGGTTGTTCCATTAGGTGGAGCAGTGGGAATGGCTTTTGTTTTTATCTTGCTGGACTCAGTTTTTGCATCTGTGAAATGGAGATCGTGGAGCTGTCTCATGGTTGCTCTGAGAAGTGAATGAGTAATGCCGGCTGGACTTGTGCCTGGACGCATTAAGTTCAGATCACGTTAGCTTAACTTTTATTGTTTCTCTGCTGCTACAGCCTTTCTCCCCAGGGAAAACCACTGCCATGAATTTGATAGGTATCCAGTCTGTCTGATATTTTTACTGCTTATATGTATATTCATAATCAATATATATATTTAATGTACTGTTCAGAATTTACAAACTGGTGTCATTTTGAATATTTCATTTTAAAAATTGGTTTGCTCAGCAGTATGTTTGCATTCTGTCCATGCTGGTAATACAGATCTAATTGGTTATTTTAATCATTACCGTTACTAGTTACCATGCTTTGTAATGCATTCTCTGCAAATGCACAGTGAGGTCTTACTCCATTTTCTCTGTGACCAGCAGTGCTGTGCATCCCCCTCCAGCCTGCAGGGACAGTGGCCGAAACCTCCCTGGGGTGCATGCTTAGCTGTGGACCTACAGGGCCAGTTATATACAGTGTTGTCAAATACTGCTCCTCATGGAAAGTCTTAGCAGGGTGTTCAGTGAACTCGAAAACTGTGTTCCTTATTTCAGATAAATGAGAAATTCACTGTGTAGGTCTTTGAGAAGACTATTGGGACTTGTTGGGTGCCTGTGCCACAGGAAGGAGCAGAGAAGTGATGGAGAGGTACTGGGATTTGTTTTAATCAGGAACAGTAATGCACGCAGACTCGAGAATGCTGTCCCAAAGTAAGGAGTTTATAAGGAGAGATCCCTGGAAGCGGACCCCTGGCCTGCAGGGCTGTGCCCACCATGCAGAGGCACCCCTGCCCGCGGAGCCACACCCACCGTGCAGGGCTACCCTGCACTCGCCACTGGGAAGCACCAGGGCGTCAGGAGGTAGAAGGAGAGAAAGGAAAGCATGGGAAGGAGCGGGCAAGGCAGGGTGAACAGTTTAGTGTTGGATGTTTCTGGTGGACGGTGGTGCTGGTTGCCCAGTACCTGGCCCTGGGTGGTCAGGACAGAAGAAACCTTCCCCTGAAGTATAAAAGCCAGGGAGGGGAGGTGGAGGCAGGGGGAAAAGCACCCACCCTCTTCCCCGATGTTGTGATGGGGCAGTTCATCATGACCCTTGGAGGTCTCAGCATCTTCCCTCGGATCAGGCCGGATTATATATAGACTGCTGTCCAGAGCTCAGCTCTGCAGACTGTGAAGCCTCAGGTCACCTTTGAATAAAGGTGATGCTAGAGCTTTGAATTTGCCAGCAAATGTAAAAAAGCAACATCCTAAAGTCTCTCCTCCACCCTGATTCCTGTGGTGATGGGCATACCTCAGTAGAATCTCCCCTTGTGCTGTCCTCTTGACCAGCTGAGGAAAACTCTGGAAGTGCCTTTGTACATGGATAAACTAATAACTCCAAAACCTGAGCTCCCAAACAGGCAGATTCTGAGTACTTTGGCAAACTTTCAAAGATAGTTTGATAAAATGATGTGTTGATGTTAAATTTCTATTTCTAAACTATAATTTATAATATTTTCAAATGGTAGTCAAGGGAAAACCCAAATAGCCCACGTGGAGCCTGGGCTGCCTTTCAGCCCCGCACCAGGCCTCAGGACCCTCCAGACCCCTCTCCTCTCCCAGCCTCTCCTCGCTCACCATGCTCCAGCCTCCCCAGCATCATGCTCAGTTTTTCAAAACTGCTGACCTCAGGGCCTTGTCCTGCCACCTACTGCATGGCTGGCTCCTTCCTGTCCTTAAGGCCGGCTTCCATGTCACCTTAGTGGCCTCCCCTGACAGCCCTGTGGATAGCGACACCCTTTACTGATTATCCCCTTCAGAGCATGGACCCTATGGCTGCACTGCAGCTATCCCACTTCTCTCTCTGTCCACGTGGGTTTTGTGTTCCTCCTCCCCTAGCTCGTGGGCTTCACGGGGCAGGGCCTCCCTACCCCTCTCAGGCCAGGCCCTGCCCTGTCCTCCATACCTGCGCAGCACTGGCACCTGGGGACTGTGGTGGATGAACTGAATGGGACAAGCAGGCTGCCTCAGAATTAAAGTGATTTTCTTGTCACCCACATACTGTTTGTTAGGCACTGGAAATAAAGGGGCAGATGGGTCCAGGAACTATGCTTAGGTTTGTGGCATGCCATGGGAGAGCATAGGAAGGGTGCTAATGGGATTTGTGGGGTCAGTTAGGGAACCCTTTCTAACAATGTCAAACCAAACATAGGCATGTATCAATAGAGCTATTTACAAGGAATTCACCTCTGGAAGGTGATTTGGCACAGCCCCTCTTAGAGTTCCCCTCAGTCCTGAAACTGTGTGACATTGTGTGCCATGAAAAAAGCAGGAAAAGGAAGTTTTGTGGTGGGGCTGTGCTTTTAATTTTAAAAAGGATTGTTGGATACAGCCTCACTGAGGTGATGCCTGAGCAGACTTTTTTCTTCTTACAAAAGAAATTGCCTGAAAGTCTCAGTTTGTGACTCTGACTTTATTTGTGAGCTTGGACCAGGTTGAGAGGGGTCTTTATTTTGGTGTCTCTAGTTGCCTTTCATTCAGCTTACTGGGATTCTTAAAGACACATTACCTGCGTGGGCCAGGACAGCAGATGGGGGCTGGAGTCTGTCTCTGTTGTGAGCGCCCAGCCCTGGCACGGCAGGGCGTCCTGATCTCTGTCCCCCTCACAGAGGAGTCTTTGTAGAGGGGCAGACACAGCTGTAGCCCCCAATCTCAAAATCTTCTAATTATGGGGTTTACATTTTCCAAGTGCAGTCTCACACTTCCCACTGGACAGTGGCCTCCATTTCCTTGCCGCTGTCAGCCCCACCTTTTGAGCTACCCCCACTTAGCGCTCACCTTGAATG